>NC_044322.1:103277044-103893271 GCF_007399415.2 Gopherus evgoodei
TAAAAATGCCATGTTCAAGTCTTTGAACATAGGCTTCTAATTATCTCACTATTTTATTTAACTAGATATCTTTCATATTTCCATAAATGGTTATTTTAGCAGTTGTATTTTTTACCTTTCTAACCCTGAAATCTCTACTTTATTTATCTCTGCTTCTTTATTTTCTCAGAGCACTGTGTCTGAAAATTCCATCCTCATTGCCAGGTCTCTTTATGCTTCTCTCCACACAAAGATTAAAAACATGTATTCACTGCTCTGTATTTCAGATTAAGAAAAAAACACCACATATAACTTATCAAAACAGTTCTCTGTGGGTTTCCAGCCACTAACTATAGGAATGCAGTGGTTCTCAAAGCCGGCCCGCCGCTTGTTCAGGGAAAGCGCCTGGTGGGCCGGGCCAGTTTGTTTACCTGCCGTGTCCACAGGTTCGGCCGATTGCAGCTCCACTGACCGTGGTTCGCTGCTCCAGGCCAATGGGCTGCGGGAAGAGGTGCAGGCAGAGGGATGTGCTCGCTGCCTTTCCCGCAGACCTCATTTGCCTGGAGCAGCGAACCACGGCCAGTGGGAGCAGCAATAGGCCGAACATGCGGATGTAGCAGGTAAACAAACCAGCCCAGCCTGCCAGGGACTTTCCTTGAACAAGTAGCGGACCGGCTTTGAGAACCACTAATGTAATGGTCTAAATTAAAAATGCATATACTCTCCTGTTCCTATTATTCAGCTGCTCTGCATTGACTTGTGCTATCAAGAGTCATTCAGATCCAGTAGTGATTTGCTAATACAGAGGAGGAAAGGAGCATATCACAGAAAAAGTGGAACTTGAAGTATTAGGTAGAATGTCATCTCTTTTTGGCTATCACTTTTGTTATGATAATAGCATGGTTAACAGGATTCAATAAAGTTTGACATGATAGGTAAGAATTAGAGGTGGGTGAAAAATTTTTACTCACCACTTTCTGTAAAAGTGCAGATTCAGGTAATCTAAAATATTTTGTGCATTAATGGTTATTTCACTGAATTGTTTCAGTTTAAGAAAAATTTTCTGGAAATGTCAAGTGTTCTCTGATTTTGTGGGTTGATTCTCAAGGGAACTTAGCATTCGAGAGACAGAGGAGGCAGTGCTGCCTGTCCCTATTCTACTCATGAAGTAGATCTAAGTTTGAATCTTTGCCCTGAAGCAGGGACTTGAATACAGTTCTCTTCTATCCCAGGTAAAATGTCCTAACCACCAGGCTATTGATGGGTGAAATGTGCTCAATCTCTCTTATTGAAGCTGTTCAACTTGGTATAAATAACCAAATATTCACTGGAGCAGGAACTTGAACCTAAGTCCCATCCATCCCCTCACCCCCGTGAGTGCCCTAAGCACCAGGCTATAAAGTTATTCTTATTCTGGCACAGAGAGTGGAGGAGTTATCATTCCATCCTCAGTTTGGTGACTGGCCCCTAGACCCCCTGGTGCATCTACCTTTAATTTCCTTTTCTTTTATTTAAACAAACAACAACAACTGTTAAAGATCTCCCAAATCAGAATTAAGTGAAACATTTCCTTTGGCCCGAAACAAGCCCTTTCCAACTTTGTTTAGCTAAAACATCTGGGGGAAAATGGGTTTCAACTGTCCAGGAACAATAATTTTCCAGTTTTTTAGACCTGCCAACAAACTGAAAATCAATTATTCACACAACTCTAGTTAGCATAGCCTGTTTAATTCTGCCAAATTAGTGCGGAAAGTCACTGAAAGGCTAGAAAGTCTCTCTCATTTGAGTATTTCTCAGAGTAGTTTTGTAGTAAAGCATTCCACATTAAGTATACTAAAATAGTCTGTTAGTAACATTCAGCCAAAGTAAAGTGGTCAAGTTTTCTAGATCAGGTTGGGACTTTACCAATTATATCTGGAGGAACAGAACAGTAGCAGCCAGTGTTTATCCATAAGAGGAAGGGAAGGAGTAGACAAATTGCACTTTGAAAATCTGCATTAGTAAAAGCAGCAAAGAGTCCTGTGGCACCTTATAGACTAACAGACGTATTGGAGCATGAGCTTTTGTGGGTGAATACCCACTTCGTCGGATGCATGCATCTTTGCTTTTACAGATCCAGACTAACACTGCTACCCCTCTGATACATTAGTAAAGAAATTGTTCACTGAAACTAGGTTCTTAAACAGAAAATAAATTCTGGAGATGTAAAGCTAATAAATACATTTCCAATAATAAAAGTTCTTGGAATGTATTGGGGACAACTTTTTGTTTCAGAAAATGAAGGAAGTAACCAGAAGGATAGCCATTTTAGACTTGCTTCAGACTAACAGGGAGGAATTGGTTGTGAATCTGAAGATGGAAGGTAATTTGAGTGAAAGGGTCATGAAATAATGATTTAATGATCATAAGGAAAGAAGGGAGTGAGAGCAGCAGAATAAGAATTAAAAAAAAAAAGACTTCCAGAAAAAAGCAGACTTTCAAAAACTCAGAACTGGTAGGCAAGGTCCCATGGGAAGAAAATTTAAGAGGAAAAGGAGTTCAGGAACTGGTAGTTTTAGGGTGACCAGATGTCCCGATTTTATAGGGACAGCCCCGTTATTTGGGGTTTTTTCCTATACAGGCTTCTATTACCCCCCAACCACTGTCCCGATTTTCACACTTGCTATCTGGTCACCCTAGGTAGTTTCTCAATATTAAAAGCTCAACTGCAAGCTATCCCAATTTGAAGGAAAGACAGGAGGAATAGTAAGAGGCAAATATGTTTCTTTAATGACCTGAAAAATCAAAAAGGAATCCTTCAAAATGTGGAAACATAGTCAAAAGAGATGTACAAAAAATAGAAAAAGTATCAGAAAATCAGAAATGAAAGAGTACAAAATATGTTACACCTAGCTAGGGACGTAGAAGGTAAAAAGAAAAGGTTCTTTGAATGCATTAGAAGAAAGCAAAAGAAAAAGAAACATGTAGGTCATCTACTTAGATGGGAAGAAGAGCTAATAACTGGTGACATAGAATTGGAAGGGACCTCAGAAGATCATCTAGTCCAACTCCCTGCTCAAAGCAGGACTAATCCCCAGACAGATTTTTACCCCAGTTCCCTAAATGGCCCCCTCAAGGATTAAACTCACAAGCCTGGGTTTAGCAGGCCAATGCTCAAACCACTGAGCTATCCCTCCCCAGGCTGAGTTGTTTAAAAAAGTTAATGGTGACCAAATGTTCAACAATTAAATATTAACAAGTTGGAAGGAACACAGACCAAAATAGGGAAAGATACATTTAAAGAAAATTTAAGTTAGATATAGTCAAGTTAGCAGGATCTGATTAAATTCATCCTAGAGTACTTAAAGAACTAGCTGAAGCAATCTCAGAAATAAGCAATTATCTCAGAGAACTTCTGGAGGGCAGATGAGCTCCCAGAGACTGGAGATGGCAAACATAATACCCATCTTTAAAGAGGAAAACAAAGGACTGAACACCATAACTTTAATACATGGAAAGATGGTGGAACAAATATTTAAACAATCAGATTGTAAGCATTTACAGGTTAATAGGGTTGTAGGAAATAGCTAGCATGGATTTTTCAAGAACAAATCATGCCAAACCAACTTAAATCCCTTCATTGACAGAGGTGCCAGCCTAGTGGATAGGGAAGCAGTAGATATAATATATCTTGATTTTAGTGAGGCTTTTGATACTTGACAGCAAACTGGGGAATTATGGTCTAGATAAAATTACTACAAGGTGGGTGCACAACAGGTTGGAAGATCATACTTAAAGAGTAGTTACTAACAGTTTGTGTCAACCTGGGAGGAAGTGTCCAGTGGGATCCCACAGGAGTCAGTCCTGCATCTGGTACTAATCAATAGTCTCTATTTACTTGGTTAAAGGAGTGGAGAGTATTACAAAGTTTGCAGATGGCATCAAATTTTGAGGGATAGCAAACACTTTGGAAGACAGGATTAAATATAAAATAAGCTTGACAAATTGGAGAACTGGTTGAAATCAACAACATGATTGCCACCTGTGCTGTCTAGGAACTATGTGAGAAGCAGCAAAGATGATAACTGCCTGCTTTTGTTAAGTTAGGTTTGTGGCATCATTCTCATTTTAGTGGGAGATGGTGGACATTTTGAAAGAAAGAAAATCTTTATGGAATTCTATGAAGAAAATTATTCTTCAGCCTCTGCTTAAAGAGAAACTTTCAGTTAACTAGAATAAAAGAGACCATTAATTCTCATTTAAAAAAATAATTCAGTCATATCTCTTGCTGTTTATGTTAACTACCTGGGAAGTTGGAAGACTCAGCACTACTCCATTAACATCATTAGAGAAAGAAATTAAATTATCTAACACTAAGTACTAATTTTTAAAGGCCCCATTATTAATTAATTTTCATTCAAATTAATTAACAATTTGTAAATTCTCAGAAAACTCATTGTATAGTCATAGAGTAAGCATTATAATTTTGAGGAGGATATTTTTCCTTGATAACAAAAAGATTGAAACCATGCTTGAAAAACAAAGCACCACATCCTTACCTATGGCGCCACAACTGGCACCTCCATAATAAAGACTAGATTTTCAAAATCTGCTCTCCTTTTTGTCACCTAATACATACTAATAATAGCATGTGGAATTTTATGGGTCATAAGACTTCAGCGCTAAGTCGCTAAGTCACTCATGTTTGAAAAAGAGACAAGTGGTTTCAATATTTTTACCCTCAGTATCCTAGGGTACCTGGAAAACAGATAGTTAGACAGCTACAATTCTAAAGTAACACCTGCAAGTAATTTAGGATATGATATTGTACCCACAGTTATTTACTGTGGAAAATTATGAGTAGGAAAAGGGAGGCCAATTAAGACTGAAATGAAAATAAGTCGTTACGGGTGATTTTTTCACACACACAACTCCCCCCCGCCCATCAGGATAAGAATAAAGGGTGTAACCTGGTCCTATAGACATGTAACTTCTTTAGGGTTTAGCGAGCATGGCCCCTGTAAATATTTTTCCTAAGGGGGGAGTAGGAGCAGTGAGAGAAACAGGCCAACCCAAACAACAACAAAAAAAAGATTTGGCCACTTCCCTGCCCTTTTTTCTTTTGGCTTTTACACTTAGAATATCAGGGTTGGAAGGGACCTCAGGAGGTCATTTAGTCCAGCTCCCTGCTCAAGGCAGGACCAACCCCCAACTAAATCATTCCAGAAAGCCATCCTGACCCATGACAAGCCTGATCTTAAAAACCTCTAAGGAAGGAGATTCCACCACCTCCCTAGGTAACCCATTCCAGTGCTTCACCACCCTGCTAGTGAAAAAGTTTTTCCTAATATCCAACCTAAATCTACCCCACTGCAACTTGACACCATTACTCCTTGTTCTGTCATCTGTTACCACTGAGAACAGTCTAGAGCCATCCTCTTTGGAACCCCCTTTCAGGTAGTTGAAAGCAGCTATCAAATCCTCCCTCATTCTTCTCTTCTGCAGATTAAACAATCCCAGTTCCCTCAGCCTCTCCTCATAAGTCATGTGTTCCAGATCCTTATTCATTTTTGTTGCCCTCCGCTGGACTCTTTCCAATTTTTCAACATCATTCTTGTAGTGTGGTCTTAAAACAGGAGACAGCACTCCAGATGAGGCCTCACCAATGTCAAATAGAGGGGAATGATCGTGTCCCTCAATCTGCTGGCAATACCCCTACTATACAGCCCAAAATGCCGTTAGCCTTCTTGGCATCAAGGGCACACTGTTGACTCATATCCAGCTTCTCGTCCACTGTAACCCCTTTTCTGCAGAACTGCTGCCTAGCCACTCGGTCCCTAGTCTGTAGCAGTGAATGGGATTCTTCCATCCTAACTACAGGACTCTGCACTTGTCCTTGTTGAACCTCATCAGGTTTCTTTTGGCCCAATCCTCTAATTTGTCTAGGTCCCTCTGTATCCTATCCCTATCCTCCAGCATATCTACCACTCCTCCCAGTTTAGTGTCATCTGTAAACTTGCTGAGAGTGAAGTCTATGCCATCTTCCAGATCATTAATGAAGATATTGAACAAAACCGACTCCAGGACCGACCCTTGTGGCACTCCACTTAATACCGGCTGCCAACTAAACATGGAGCCATTGATCGCTACCCATTGAGTCCAACGATCTGGCCAGCTTTCTATCCACCTTATCATCCATTCATCCACCCCATACTTCTTTAACTTGCCGGCAAAAATACTGTGGGAGACCGTATCAAAAGGTTTGCTAAAGTCAAGGAACAACACATCCACTGCTTTCCCCTTATCCACAGACCCAGTTATCTCCTCATAGAAACCAATTAGGTTAGTCAGGCATGACTTGCCTTTGGTGAATCCATCCTGACTGTTCCTGATCACTTTCCTCTCCTTTAAGTGCTTCAGAATTGATTCCTTGAGGACCTGCTCTATGATTTTTCCAGGGCCTGAGGCGAGCCTGACTGGCCTGTAGTTCCCCGGATCCTCCTTCTTCCCTTTTTTAAATATGGGCACTACATTAGCCTTTTTCCAGTCATACGCGATCTCCCCTGATCGCCATGAGTTTTGATGAATACTCACTTATATGATCTGCCTCCAGGAGGTAAATCTTGTTAATTTGAAGCTAGAACTACAGAGCCACAGTATTCTAAAATATACCAAATCAGTTTTAACAGTATCTTTTCATAATTTTTTGAATGCCATCATTTACATTTACTTTATGCCTGAAATAATTGCTTGTTATTTAATAGCCCCTTGCGCTCAGAAATGGAAATATTGGCTTACTGCTAGCACTGAGTTTTTCAAGTCTCTTCAAGAGATGCACATTTTTCTCTTTCCTTTTAAATCTTCTCTAATGTAATCAAGTTTCAGCATTTTGCTATGCATTGCATTCCAACCAATTTATTTTGTTCTTGCATGCCTTTGTGTTAGCTTCCAAATTCATACCTAAACATCCTGGAGGCAAGACTGGTCATGACAAGCTAATTTTCTCCCCCAAGGAAGAGTTTGGGAGACATGACATGCTGCAGGTCTTTCTGAGCATTTTTCCCCCATAGTGCCATCATTTATAATTTATGTTGTGGTAGCACCTGAAAGACCCAATCAAGATAAGGGCCCCATTCTACCAGGCACTCTACACACAACAAAATGATGGCCTCTGCCCTAAGAGATTATAAGTCAATCAGTGTTCACCATGTGGTGAAATTGCATTTGACCTTAAAGTGTGTTGGCCACTTTGAGAGGCAGTATGAATAGCTAGAGGAGAACAGGAATAATGCCATTGTTAGCAGGGCTGGCGCCAGGCACCAGCAAAGGAAGCAGGTGCTTGGGCCGGCCAGCCAGTGGAAAGGGTTGGCATGTCTGGGTGTTTGGCAGCAGGTCCCTCAGTCCATCTCAGAGCAAAGGACCCATGGCTGAATTGCAGCCAAAGAATAAAGCAATGCAATTGAGCTACTGCTGAAGTGTCACCGACCGGGGCTTTATCTTTTTTCCCCGCTTTACCAGTTGGGGCAGTGAAAAAGCTGGAGCCAGCCTTGATTGCTAGGAGGATTCTGCCTATTTTCCTTGTAACCATAACTGTCTGGTGATACACAGCTCTCAGTTCTGGGCTTGATGCTAAACCACTGAAGTAAATAAAAGGTTTTCCAAAGACTTCTGTAATAGCAACCCATTATTGCTTTGGATTACAGCTTCCCACTTGTTCTGGATGGCAAAATTCAAATGAATGGCAATTTATGAAAAAGAGCTATATAAAACTATCACCCATATGTAAGTTATTTAGAAAACTTCAAATTTCCACTAGGAATCTTCAGAGTAAAATTGAGTTCTATGGATTCTGGGGCCCATATTGTCATACTCAGGCAAAACTCCTCCTCTAGTCAGACAGAGCTTTTCCTAAATTAGATAACATCTTTGATCCTTGTGATTTCATTATTTATAATGTGTTAGTATATTAGTGTGACTATGGACAACATTCACAGGCGGCAGGTTTGTATAATCTTTGGTGGTGCCCAAAATGGGTCCAAGTCCTCCACCTCATACACACACACCTGCCTAAGGATCTGGAAGGAAGTTTGGGTGTGGGACAGGGTTTGGGGTGCAGGCTCTGGGAGGAAGTTTGGGTCTGAGAGGGGTGCAGGCTCTGGGACAGAGTTTGGGTGCTCGGTGCAGGCTCTGGGCTGGGGCAGGGGGTTGTGGTGCAGGAGAAGATGTGTGGCATGGAACAGGGCTGAGGATGAGGAGTTTGGGGTGCAGCAGGCAGGCAGCATCCCTCTCTGGCCTCCCTTCTCAGCCCTCTTCCCACCAGCAGTAGCAAGCTCTAGGGGAGGGGAAGGGGGGCTTCCACCCCAGCCCCCCCAGTACACTCATCCAAGACCCCAAGGCTGCTGCTCAGGAGGTCCAGCCAGGATAAGCTTCCCACCACTCGGAGTAGATGTGCCTCCTCCCCCCAGCCCCATCTCAACCTGCCCCCAGCGCCACTCGCTTGTAGCTGGCAGAGGAGCACAGTGTGGAGCTGTAGGGGGCAGCTGCCTGCTGCTCAGGGCAGGCAGGCATGCTTGGGAGAGGCATGAGGGGGTGGCAGGCAGGGCTGGGGGAGTGACCTGGCCCTGAACATTGGTGGAGCTAGGTCCCCGGGGCCCTGAATTTGCTAGAGCCCGGGCACCATGGACTCATAAAACACTCTGCCCCTGACAATATTCTCTTTCCAGAAATTGAGAATCTGTTACTAAGACATGCATAAGAAACACTCTAATGATAGGGGATAGGTTTCCATTTCCCCTTCCCTCACCCTTTGCAGAAACTCTCAAGTATGTTCAAATTCCAAAGACTTTTTATATGCCTTCAATTGAAATAGGTAAACTATTCAGTTTCAGGAAAAAATCTCCTGTTTTGAAAAATAAGTACACTTAAATATATTGTGTTATATTCTATACTGCAAAAAGATAAATGTAAACATGTTTTGTTTTCATTAATCTCCTCTAAATTTGTGTTGGAATTATTCTTTTTACAGTATTCTTTAACATTTTCTTTCCTACAAATAATATTATAGCTTACAAAATCTGGCCCTTTCCCCAGATTTAGAGTAAACTACATCATGACTAGGTTTGGTCCAACTCCTTCATTAACTTTGCTATGTTCATTATCAAAATAACATACAGATGAGACTGAAAAATGTGCTAGTTTGACCAAAAAGAAATAGATATGGGTGGCTCACTATCTTCAGTCTGCAATTTTATTTTCCTGTATTTACTAAAGGAATGTCTTTGAATGTTACAAGTACTGAGGATAGGGAACTGTAAGTCTTATACGTTATTTAAGTATAACTGCCATATCGCCTCTATCTGCATTATCTAATCAAACAAAAACCCACTTTTTATAATGAAGATTTAGGGATATAGTCTCTCTTTATCTTTCAGGTTAGCAAACAGTGAAAGTCATAAGAAAACTCTGGTTTCTATAGACCAATGCAGTCCACCTTCTAAGTCAGACAAAACAATGACAACATGCCATTCTGGTGATCTCTCTGCTGCACTGGCCACCTTGGCAGCACCAAATCGACCTAAGGCCCAAGTCCTGGCCCTATTCTACAGAGCGCTCAGTGAACTGGGACTTGACTACCTCAAAGGTCATGTTTTTTACTCTGACCACCATGACAGCTGCAGTCCCTCAGGGTCTTTGGCAAACAGAGCCAGGGTTGGTTCTTGGGCACTGCCAGGACAAGGAATTCCATTCCATCAGAAATCAGAATGAGCTTTGAATTGTAGCACCTTCAGAGTGAAAGTAAGATCTCATCTCATCATTTTGTCTCCTTGCAGTTACGTCAGAATGACCCTGCCATGTTCCCTTGGAAAATAAACAAAGAGCAAAGCTAATATTATACTTTCCTTGTACACTAAGATGTTGTAAGGAGAATAGTGGTTACATGAGGAATTCGCTTTACAGAATTCTACACCATGATGTTGCACATAATAAATACATATATTAAGTATGTAGGCAGGCTTATGTTTCCATTTCATTTTAATACCAAACATTCTACCAGTGTACACGTGTAGCAGTTTCCATAGGAAAATTCACTATAGATTAAAATATGCCATGGCTATCAACTGCTTCTCAGTTTCCTCCCACACCTTCATTCCCTCTAGATCCATCCAGCTCTAGCTCCACAGATTCCAATGCCTTTCTGCGCCATTTTGCGGCCTTCTGCACCACATAAGATCCTCAAGCTTTTTCCTGCTCTCACCCAGATTTCTGTTGCATATATTTATCATGCTTGATCATAGATTTTAGGGTTAGGACAGATAAACCTGTAAGCTAACAAACTTTCCCACTTACTGCAGTATGAGATAAATGTCTATATTTATCTTTCACTTGTTACTTCACAGCCAGTTCTTGTGTGTCTCCTCGTGAATATAAGTGTTAAACATATCTAGGGTTTTGTAGCCTGCAAACTTTGGCAATATATTAACTCTTCATTTCTTTCTCCAACACAAGCCTCAAATAATACAGGACTGCATCTGTTCTCTTTTGTCCTGAATCAACGTCAATAACTTTATTAGCATGACAAAAGCTTATGAGTAATTCCAAAGTCAAAATATCTAGCATGCATATGCATGACGTGGCTCTTGGGAGTAGAGGGTTCTGTATTTTTCTTATATTTCATTGAGTTCTCTCACTGTAAACGCTGTAGTGAGCTTTCTCAGAATCACTGTGACTATTCAGTTATTCACAGAAAATAAAAGACTTTTTCCTTGGTGTGAGCTGCAGTTTGAGCAGACAGTTCATTGCCTCTTGGTTTTCAGTTGCTCTCACTATTTTTCAAATGACATAATCTGTCATCAGAAATGTATTTATGTTTGCTGTATCATCAACTGCCAGGTTTGCGTTCTTTTTTTTTTTTTGGTACTTACCTCATCTTAGTTAACTCCACCTGGCTTGAGACTTTCCCTTTCAACAGTCTGCATCAATGCCATTATACAGGCACAGCAGGAGAAAGCCACAAATCTAGTGAAATTAAATCACTTACTATAGAAACATCGTGAACAATAACATGAGAACATGAAACTAACCAATCATGTTCAGGCACATGGAAGAGTGGAAGAAAAGTTGCAAGGAAGATAAATGCATGGCAGCAGCAACCAAAGCACAAAAAAGAAAAAAAAAATCTTCAAAAAGGAATATATCTACTACCCCCATTCTATAACCTACACCACCTCCAATACAGGTAAAAAAATAAAACAATGGAGGTTCTGGTCAGAGAAACAATACAGAAGTAATTTATACTTTACAAGTGTCACATCTTTGGGGTCTAATCCAGCCCCATGCTGATTACTGCTGATGCAGCTGAGTTCTCCCTCCTCCCACAGGAGGAGTTCAGCATCTCAGAATCAGGGCCTTACAGGCCTTCTCCTACTATCTTTGGAATCAACGGCAAAACTTGTATTGATTGCAGTGGTGCAGGGTTAGCCCTACAGTGTGAGGGAAAGAAAAATATATGGTGGGCAGGTTGATTATAAATGTAGGTTTTTTTATATAAAGTGTTTTTAAACAGAGGGAGGAGGCCCCAACTGCAAAGTGCAGGAACCGAGAATAAGATGCAATGCCCTGAATCTCAGGAAAGCAAAAAGCCATTTAAAAATGAATACCCTTTTTGATTACCCATTTCTCTCTTCCCACCCAAATGTATTACAAATGTTTTTGAACAAAAAATATTTGTGCTGATTTTGCTTATTGTTCTGTTGTTTCTAGATAACTTAATCACTTAAACTCAGGGCAGGTGCAAGGATGTTTTGAGCCCTAGGCAAAACTTCCACCACCCCCCCACGAGCCCTGTGGCAGACCTCCGGCCCCCTCTCTGTCTTAAGGTGCCCCCGCAGCAGCCCCCCGGCCCAGGGAGCCATAAGGCAGCTCTCCACCCCAGTTCACCTCTGCTCCACCTCCTCCCCGAGCATGCTGTGGCCAGTCTGGCACCGCAAGCCTAGGAGGGAGAGAAGCAGAGCATGGTGGTGTGCTCAGGGGAGGAGGTGGAGCAGAGGTGAGCTGGGGCGCGGAATTCCCTTGAATGCTGCTCCCACCCTTACTTGCTGCAGCCAGCCCTTCCCGCACCCCCCTGCCCCAGCTCCCTCCGCCTAAATGCTGATGATGACGGGGGCAGCCAAAGATCCAGCCACCACCAAAGGATCCGAAATGCCGCTCCCAAATGCTAGCGCCCTAGGCAACTGCCTAGGTCACCTAATGGGTTGCACCGGCCCTGCTTAAACTGTAGCCTCATTGTGATGAAAGGAGAATAATACTCACAGATAAAAGAAGGCATTAAATGCACAATCCTAAGGTTTATTCTTTCCC
The DNA here is from genome assembly GCF_007399415.2 of Gopherus evgoodei. NCBI lineage: Eukaryota > Metazoa > Chordata > Testudines > Testudinidae > Gopherus > Gopherus evgoodei. Next base: position 103,289,360 of record NC_044322.1, read on the forward strand.
TTTAAAAAAATGTGAAAAATTTCTTTACATACTACAGACACGCTTGTTTTAGCAGTTGCTTATGTTCCATCAAGAAACATTATGGGCCAGATTTTGCCAGTTGAATAGTAACTTAGTCTGCCAATAGTCCTACTGATATCGTTCAGACAATGTGAGTAAGGCTGGCAGAATTTGGCTCTAAATTATTATGTAGCCCTCAGCACCCATGCACTGTCTCTTGCCATTTTGACAATCATTGTGTATTCATTTTTGCTGATTTTTCCAAATCAGCAGATACTATGGACATTAATATTTGGCACATATTTCTAGTTCTATTTTATTGCAGAAGAAATGTAGTAATAGGCTCTGATGCCTGTTTACATTTCTCTTGTAGTCTGCATGTCTCCAGAGTCCAGAATTTGGCTATTTATTCTTTCAGAGTAGATCTTGTTTTCCTCAAAGATGTTGGTTGTTCAATTACTGGTTTTGCAGATTGTAGATGAGCAGACTCACCCCCACGGTGCCTCCTGCTGGTTACTTCTGGGAATTAGCTCGGTTCCAGCTCTGGAGCACCCTCTGCAGGCCGGTGATCCACCTGTCCTCTGGCCCCATGTTCCTCTTTGGACCTGGTGCCCTTTTACATGGAGTGCTGCCCCCAAGCAGTCACCCCTTTCTCTGAGGGTTTCCCCTTCCCAGGGGACCCCCACCCTCTCTCCCGACTTTGCCTCAGTATATGGCTACTGCCCAGTCTCCACCTAGCCCCTGTTCACTGGGGCAGACTGCAGTATCAGCCACTCTTCATAGGCAAAGGGGTTTGGACCTGTTGCCTTTGCCTGCCCCTGGGTTGCTCCCTGCAACCCCCAGTACCTCTTGGCCTAATGCTAGGCGGCAGCCTGGGGCTTTCCAGGCAGGAGCTCCCCAGCTCCTCTGCCTTTCCCCAGCCCTGCTCCACTCAGGGTATCTTGTCTGGCTACCTACAGCCAGGCCCTTCTCCTTCTACAGCCAGAGAGAGAGACTGTCCTGGGCTTCTGGCTTCATTGCCTCTTATAGGGGCCTGCTGGGCCTGATTGGAGCATGGCCACAGCTGAGCCTACTTTCCCCAATCAGCCCAGGCTTCAGGCCCCAGCCTACAGGCTGCTTTCTCCAGCCACAGCCACTTCCCAGGGCTGCTTTTAACCCCTGCAGGGCAGGAGCAGGGATCCACCCTGCTACACAGATATATTAACTCCACTGACTGATCACAAATTTCTGGCATGAATACTCATGCCTGTCAATATAGAATTTGGGTTCTCCAAATATTAATGCATACTACTTTGAAATTCATAGCCTATGACCACTTTGTGCCAGTAAAATTTGGTTTATCAAATGTCATGGAAAGTGAACACAGCCAGATCAGCAAATATAGATTAAGCTAATTCCCTTTAAAAAGAAATCCACCAAAACATATGTGTATACATCGGTAGCAATATTCAATACAAGTTACCAGTAATACCAGTTAGAGTTTTAAGAAACATGGGCCTACACCCTTCACTCACACTGAATACTGACGTTGCTATAACAGAAAGGTGATCATTATAAAGAGTGTGTTCAATAAGGACTTTAATTTAATTTAATTTGTCAAAGTGCATTGGATTGTGCAAGCAGCCGCCCTACAACGAACAGTCCAGAAAGACAGGTAGATTTTTTTTCCAGCTATATGTACATTGGAAAGTGGTTTTTAAAAAATATTTGTTATGTATTGTCATCTACTGCCTCAGGCTTAACTATCTCTTACATTTTTCCCCTGATATTTTTAATATCAAATCATTTAAAAAATTGAAACATATGTAATGTTCCTACATGAATCAATTACATTTCAATGGTTCAGTGCCATGACCTTTTAGATTACAGTGTGGGACAATGAACACACTTTACATTTAGAAACTAGTGGGCATGTAAGTAGTTTGGCGAGGGAGAGCAAAGTCAAGTTAGAACAAATATTCAACTCCCAAAGGACCTGTTAATGAAATCAGAGTATAAGTTTGGACTGATCATAACTTATTCCTTGAAAAACGTCATGTGTGCTAGAATATTTCATGCAGTTGGATAAACATAATACAAAGAACCAAGTGTTCAGCACCAGGGTGTCAGTCAATCACTGTGGACTTCCCAGATGCAGCCCACACATTAGGCTTCATGCCACTTCACATCCCTGGAGTACTTTACTCTGTTGCACCAATTCACAGAATGCTTTCAAACCAAATCCAGCCAGCTTTTCAGTCCAGAAAGACAGAGTGTTATTTCTGGATCTTCCAATTCCATCTACACTGGCAGCCTACTAGTTTTTAGATCCATTGGAAAATGATCACAGATGCAAATTGATTTTTAAATAAAGAAAGAAAAGAGGAGATTGGACTTGTCCATGCACAGTGATAGGAATCACACTGGTTTTGTGGGAGATCTCTTTAAGGAGCTTTACAATATGTTTGAGTCAAAGAGCTATTAAATGCTACTCCTTATAAGGGGCACTATATTTATACTCCTAATGAAAATGTTATCTTAATGGGACACAAAAAAGCTTTAGCAACATACCTTAGAACTGGACCTATGTGATAGGGGAGTTCTTTGTGTTCTTAGCAGAGTAAAACACATAAGTACACTCTTCTGAAGAAGATTCATCTACAATTAGTTAAACAAAAGGCACTAATTGACCTACTTGTAAAAATCTGGAAAAAGTGGCACCTTATGGCTAGACAATACATTTTACACTCAAGTAAGAATGTTCTGTATTGTACAGGTGATATCTTGATTCACCTGTACAATAGGTACCAATCACAGTCTTCCAATTATATTGCTGTGGTACTTTGATCAATTGCCCACAGGTTACCTATGAAGAAAAACTGCAATCTGCTGCACAATAGAGGAAAAAGAGAAGATCTGTTAATACACAGATTGTTTGTTTTATCCGCCTCTTATATTCTCATTGCCAACCATTTGGAGAAGGGACTCCTAGAGTCTAGAGCAATGTGGGCCTGTCATAGGTCTCACCCCCACTCTGAACTTTAGGGTACAGATGTGGGGACCTGCATGGACACTTCTAAACTTAATTACCAGCTTAGATCTGGTATCGCTGCCATCATCCAGAATTCTTAGTGTCTGGATCACTCCCTTTCCCCTCAAAACCTTCCCCTCCCTGGGTAGCCTTGAGAATTCCTTCACCAATTCCCCGGTGAGTCCAGATCCAATCCCTTGAATTTTAACACAGGGAGAATTTAACCATCCCCCCCTTCTTTCCCCCACCAATTCCTGGTGAGTCCAGATGCAATCCCCTTGGATCTTAAAACAAGGAAAAATCAATCAGCTTCTTAAAAAGAAGGCTTTTAATTAAAGAAAAGAAAGGTAAAAGAAAAAAGAAAAATCAACCTCTGGGAGACAGCATATCAACTAATCTCACAGATAATAACTTGAAAACACAGGATGTTCCCCTGGGCAAAAATCTTAATCCATATAAGAATTCCCAAATTTGATAATTCCTTTAATTTGCACCAAGACAAGTACAAAAGAAAATAAGAATAAACCTATTTATTCCTTTCTAAAACTTACTGCTCTGTTTAGAGGCTGGTTCCTTGATCTTTTTCACTCTGGCTGAAACTGAAAACTGACTAAACAAAGGAAACTTCCCTCCCTCCTTTTGAAACATCTTGTTCCCTCATTGGTTCCTCTGGTCAGGTGTCAGCTAGACTAGGTGAACTTCTTAACCCTTTACAGGTAAAAGAGGCATTAACCCTTAGCTATCTGTTTATGACAGGGCCCCACTTCCTAACTGGAGCCTTAGGTTACCATAGCAATATGTAAATAATAGTAACCGACAATTAATAAGTAATAAATACTTATACATGAGGATGTTTTTACAAGAACAGATGACTAGGATTTTCAGTTCAGTGAAAATAATTTTTAAAACATTTTGAAATAGTGCATCTGGAGCAAAATATAAGACTTTACTCAAATAAAATAACTATCCAAATTAGCTAAAAGCAAATATTTAAAAAAGAAAAAGCTAAGCGTATTCTGTCATAACTTGGAAAGAAAGGTTTCCAAGAAGATCCTGAAAGAGAAGGATAATTCTGCTAAGTGCTAGAACCTCATATTCTTTTCAGTAAACTGCAACTAATAAATTGATTTTAAAAAGTGAATATAACTTCACCATAGCAAAAATCTTCTAGAATAAACATAGGGTAGAATTCCCTGCCCTTCTCCTAGGATTTTCAAAAGGTTCTTGGATCATTACAGTGACCGCATGCATTGAACAAATATAATTTGCTACAGACTAGGCAGTTTATCCTCACTAGGAAATAGGATATTAAAAGACAACAATGACGAGGCCTGTTAAATAACCATAGCAAGGTTGCCACTACCCAAGCATCCCCTTGTGCCCAGATGTGACTTTGAAGCATCCTTCCTCAGTTTCCTCTTCTGCTCAAAGCCCCTTTTAGAGTTCTGCATAGCCCAAAAGGCATAAGACAAAATTCCATCCAGATCTCAGCCTCTCCTCCTTAAAGGGCTGTCTCTTCCTGCTCTGTGAGCAGCTGGAGAAGGTGTAAGGCCTGCCCTGCCTTCTTTGCCTTCTTCCTTTGCACTGTCAAAGCTTCTGGCTGTCACTCGAGCACCTCACTCTGCTCTTTCCTTGAATGAGGAGCCCCCAGCCCTCCTTCCCATAGCTGGGATTACAATCAAATAGACCCTTCTGCTTCCTGCAGCACCCACTGGCAGTTCCTTTTTTTTTTTTTTAAATTGGAGATATACCTGTCTCCTAGAACTGGAAGGGACCTTGAAAGGTCATCGAGTCCAGCCCCCTGCCTTTACTACCAGGACCAAGCTGCAGCTTCCCAGAATTCTATCCTGCCTGGCACTGCCAGACCTGCTCAGCTGCAGCATTACTGGCTTTCATTTAAGCCCCTTCCACTCCTTCATACCCCTGTCTTATATCCATAGGTCTGGCAGGAGTTAGTCACTTGCCTAAAATTATTTTGCCACCTGGGAAGATGATCTGAGCTTGTCATAGGTAATGCTGAGTCCCATCTCCTCTTAAAAGGCCAATCATCCTGTGACACTAACACTACGTTAGGTGCAACTTTGCAGTCAGTGGAGACAAGCCAGTTGTGTTTAACATTATGTCAGCATATCATGGATAAATATTACTGGTAGCATAGGGTAACCAGGACTGACTGACATGGCTTGTCCCTTCGACATTGGGTTTAACAAGGTCATATTTTAACATGACTCAATTTTCTAATGAAGACAAGGCCAATAGTAGAAACATGACCAATGAATGCACCTGTTGCATGACTAAATATCACCTTTGAGTGGTATATAGAAATCCCTTGTAGATTTACAACTCCTTTTAGTTGTAAATCCACAGTTCAGAGAATCAGGCACGAAAGAGGCAAAATTGAGACATCTCATCCTCTGCCATTTGCATAGAATTTTACTGTCTCAGACAAAACCTACAATCCGGATGCATTGAAAATCACTGACCCAAGATGGAGTCCAGGGTCACATGAGCATATCACATGTCCTTACATAGTTTTGATGACTCACAGGGAGTGGCCATTGGCCCCTTGGAGACTGAGGCATCTGCAGGAAGAGCTAGCTGGGTGGGATGAGTTTCTTCTATGGCCCATTGTTAAGAGTGAAGTGTTAAGAGTGGGAGATCAATACATACATGGCTCCAATGTAAATTATATCTGGTGGGTGTTACTCAAGAATACAATACATGTATAATATACCAGTGCACAGCCAATATTCATGTAATCTTCATATTCATAAAGATAGAGATAAATATTCATAAAGATGATCATTCATATAAACAGGATAATCATATTTGATGGATTGTAACTTTTCCATTGATACATTACCTGACATACTTTGTACAAGATTTGTTGCAATTGTATAGCAGTGGTAATATCAATGATATAAATGGTCATACTCAATCATACAGCATCACATTGTCACCTTCTGAAACTTTCCTGATATATAGTCTACAGCGCAGGACCCATTAGTGGGCAATAGCTTACCAGCAAAATGTACAGTGACATCCAGTCCCACAATCTATGGCTACTGTAAAAATGCAAAGAGAGTCCAATGTTCAAAGATAAGCTACAAATTAATTTCTATCACTTTATATTTAAAGGCACTTATAAACCATATATGGAGCCAAATTCTGCCCGAGCTTACATATCAGTGGGATTGCACAGGGTGTAAATAATAACTTAAGACCAGGGCTATACTGGGTGAGACCAATGATCCATCTAGCCCAGTATCCTGTCTCTAACAGTAGCCAGTGCCAGATGCTTTAGAGCAATGGTTCTTAACCTCAGGTGCAAGCACCCCCTGGGGGTGCAAGATGCCCTTTCTGGGGGTGTGAGACATGCCAGATTTTTTTAGAAGGTAAATCATTGAAAACACAAATTAAGCACAGGCCCAGAAGTACAACTACTTTGTTTCATCAAACTGATGTATTTATTAACATTATGCATATGGTAATGATTACTGTAATATACAAACAAAAAATATATCTAGCTTTAAGGGGTGTGAAAACATATTTTGAGAACCAAAGGGGTGCAGGCTGCAATATCATAGAATATCAGGGTTGGAACGGACCTCAGGAAATCATCTAGTCCAACCCCCTACTCAAAAGGGAACCCATCCTCAGACAGATTTTTGCCCCAAATTGCCCCCTTAGGGATTTAAACTCACAATGCTGGGTTTAGCAGACCAATACTTAAACTACTGAACTATCCTCCCCTCTCCAACAATAGCTACCAGGAATGGGGTTTGAACCTACACAGACATGTATCTATTTGAGCTTAAGTCTAATGCCTTAACCACTCAGCCACCCTGCTGCAAGTTAAAAGACAAAGAGCCACTGCTTTAGAGAGAATTAATAGAACAGGGCAATTTTGAGTGATCCATCCCCTCTTGTCCAGTCTCAGCTTCTGGTACTTGAAGATTTAGGGACACCTGAGGTATGGAGTTGTGTTCCTGACAATCTTGGCTAATAGCCACTGATGGACATATCCTCCATGAACTTATTTAATTCTTATTAGAACCCAGTTTACATATATGAGAGCAGAATTTGTCCCATTTGAGAGTGTGGTCTAAAAAGTCTTCTGTGTATAAAGTGCTAGATTTTTTCTTTTTCCTTATTTGCAGTCAATGCTTACTTATGAACACCTGGATTCTCTTTGCCTTTTTTACTTCAGCCATGGATTGCACTGACAGTTTTATGATTCTGTCTGTTTTCGTAGCTATCATTTCTAGGTCCTATTCACCCTTTGAATTTTTCACCAAGTGCATGTTTGGCATCTATTTTTTCCTTCTATTTCAAACTGAAAAACTGAACTATAGGATGGTGAATTCCAAGAAGCTTCATTTATTGTGATGTCCACAAAGATCTGGAAACCCAAGTTTAGCCAAGCATGAAACTAATTTCTGACTTTTCTGAAGTTTGCATAGGGCAGAGTCTTCCACTCCTTAGATACACAGGTAGTTTCCCCACACACTATTCTCACTCACTGTCAGACACACTATACAATTCAAAGACTCCCAGGCCACAAGGGACTATTATAATCACCTAGTCTGACTTTCTGTATAAGCACAGTCCAGAGAACTTCGCAAAATAATTCCTAGAGCATATCTTTTGAAAAAAAAGCATCCAGTCTACATTTAAAAATTGGCAGTGATAGAGAATCCACCACCACCTTTGGCAGTTGTTCCAGTGATTATTTACTTTCACTGTTACAAACATATACCTTATTCCTAGCCTGAAGTTGTCTAGTTTTAGCTTCCAGCCTTTGGATCTTGCCATATCTTTGTCTGCTAGACTGAATAACCCGTTACTATATATTTGTTCCCCATGTTGGTAGACTGTAATCAAGTCACTTCTTAACCTTCTCTTTGTAAAGCTAAATAAACTCAAAAGGAGTTCAATCACTATAAATCATGTTTTCTAATTCTTTAATCATTCCCGTGGGCCTGCTCTGAATCCTCTCCAATTTATCAATATCCTTCCTTAATTGTGGACACCAGAACACAATATACCAGAAGCGGTTGCACCAGTGCTAAAAACAAAGTTAAACTAACGCTTCTGCTGCTACTCAAGATTCCCCTATTTATGCATCCCAGGATCACATTAACTCTTATGGCCAAAGCATCACACTGGAAGCTCATATTCAGCTTATTATCCACAATGACCCCCAAATCTTTTTCAGAGTCACTGCTTCCCAGGATAGAGTCCCCTATCCTGTAAGTATTGCTATATTCTTTGTTTCTAGATGAATACTTATGCATTTAGCCGTATTAAAACACATATATAGTTTGAGCTTAGTTTACCAAATCATCCAGATTGCTCTGAAATAGTGACCTGTCCACTTCATTAATTACCACTCCCCCAATTTTTATGTTATCTGCAAATTTTATTAGTGATAATTTTATGTTTTCTTCCAGGTAATAAATAAAAGTGTTAAATAGCATACAGACAAGAAACACACTGTTTTGGTGATGAGTTTCCCATTTTCTTCCGAAGGGACAGCTCTTCTTCATTAAAATACAAACTATACAAATAAGACAAAAGAGCAAATATTAACAAAAATTGTAAATATAAGGTGGAAAAATTATCTGAACAGTTATAATTATTCCATGGTCCTCCCACAAAAATAAGAGGCACTCCATATAGGAATAGACACACACACACTACATATACATTAAAAGAATATTAAAATACAAAGTCAGCACCCAAACGTTCAGAAATGCCAGTATTAGGTTTATCCATGCAATGTTAATTCTGTTCCCTTCTGCATATAAATTATGACACAGTCTTTAAATATATGATTGCATGCTATATTTTCCACCAGTTTAAGAAGCAGGATTTAAGACCCTCTGATCTACTGTGCTAACTTCTTCCACTTGAGCAACAGGAGATACCGATTACAATATTAGCTTCCCATACAGAGGCCAGACCCTTAGAGATTGATACAACACACACTTTAACAATGAGTTTGACAAATATATCCTAGACTTCATGGAAAGCCAGTGTGAAGATTTACTGTAACTCTGTATAGCTTATTAATTCTGTTGGAAATGATGAACTCTCTCTCTCTCTATTTTTATCAAACTACAAACTTCATTTTGATAGTAAGGCTAATCCGTCTTTTCTGCTCTTTTTTTACCTCCATCTTGGAATGAAATTCCAAGAGGTGGAGACACAGAGCCAAGAGTGAAGGGTTGTTAAACCGTAATCTTCTTCTATTCATATGGAAGCACCCTTGGACAAAGAAGGTGGGCAACCCCCAAAAACTGGTTCTGCCATGTTGGCTAGTATCCAAGCAATGGATCACCTGGTGGTGGACTTTGAACTCCTGATTAGGCTGATCAGGGAGTCACATAACAGAAGGGACTGCCACTTTATGAAAGGAGGAATCTCTCACCAGACTCTGTAGAGAAAGGTAAAAGAGATCAGAAGCAGGAAACAAAGCTATGCAGGAGAAGAAAGGGACAGTCTATGTGTTATATGCTTCAACTATCATGTGTCCCTGGAGAGGTTCTGGAAACCAGAGTAACCACAAGGTTGGAATTCTGTGAAAAAGGTGTAACTAAAAATTGGGGTGACTTGGAGGATCAAAACTGATGCTGGCGGTCTAAAACAGCTGGACCACAAGGTTCCCGTCTGTGAAGGAGTAACAAACATGGTGACTTGCCTGTCTGGTGTGAAGGTTGCGGATCTCTTGAGACATCTAGTTAGACTTATGTGTAGTGCTGGGAAGGAGCTGGTGGTCATGGTATATGCACATATCAATGACATAGGGAAGGACAGGAGAGACGTTCTAGAGACCAGATACTAGGTAAGAGATTGAAGTCCAGGACCTCCATGGTAGCATTCTCTGAAATGCTTCCACTTCCACACACAGGGTCAGACAGGCAGAACTGCAGGGTCTCAATGTGTGGATGAGATGATGGTGTAGGGAGGCAGGGTTTAGATTTACTAGGAACTGGGAAAACATTTGGGAAAGGGAGAGCCTATACAGGAAAAATGGGCTCCACCTAAACCAAAATGGAACCAGATTGCTGGCATTTAAAATAAAAAGGGTCATAGAGCAGTTTTTAAACTAAGAGCAAGGTGAAAGCCAAGAGTACGGAGGAAAATGTGGTTCAAACAGAGATATCTCTTAGGGGATGATCTATTCATGGAGATTCTCTATGTCCTAGTAAGGAGGAGAGGATGGAAGATGATAAAATACAGGTAGGCTCTCATGAGAAACAGTCAAATGAAAAAGAGGCCCATTCAATTACATCATGTAATGGCAAACAGCTAAAAAGTGGCAAGTATTTAAAGTGCTTATATACAATTGCTAGAAGTCTAAATTATAAAATGGGTGAACTAGAGTGCCTTGTATTAAATGGGGATAGTGATTCAATAGGCATTGCAGAAACTTGGTGGAATGAGGATAGTCAAAATATATTGGAAGGATGGAATAGGTCATCCTGGTGGGTGAGTGGCAGTATATGTGAAAGAAAGCATAAAAGTAAATGAAGTAAAAATCATAAATGAACCAAATTGTACCACAGAATCTCTATGGATAGTAATTCCATGCTCTAATAAGAAGAATATAGCAGTAGGGAATATTACTGACCACCTGACCAGGATGGTGATAGTGATTGTGAAATGCTCAGGGAGGTTAGAGAGGCTATAAAAATAAAACCTCAATAATAATGAGGATATCAGCTATGCCCATATTGACTGGGTACATGTCACCTCAGGACAGTATGCAGAGATAAAGTTTCTTAAAACCTTAATGACTGCTTCTTGGAACACTCAGTTCTGGAACCCAATAGAGGAGAGACCATTCTTGATTAAGTCCTAAGTGGAGCACAGGATCTGGTCGAGGAGGTGAATATTGCTGAAGCGCTTGTAAATAGTGACAATAATATAATTAAATTTAACATCTCTTTGGTGGGGAAAACACCACAGCAGCCCAAGACTGTAACATTTAATTTCAGAAAGGGGAGCTGCACAAAAATGAGGAAGTTAGTGAAACAGAAATTAAAAGGTATGGTGCCAAAAGTGAAATCTTTGCAAGCTGCAAAGAAACTTTTTAAAAGCCACCATAACTGAGGCTCAACTTAAATGTATACCCCAAATTTAAAAAAAAAAAAAAAGTCAGAGAACCAAAAAAGTGCCACCATGGCTAAACAACAAAGAAAAATAAGCAGTGAGAGACAAAAAAGGCATCCTTTAAAAATGAAAGTTAAATCATAGTGAGGAAAAAAGAAGGAGCATAAACTCTAGCAAATGAAGTGTAAAAATAGAATTAGGAAGGCCAAAAAAGAATTTGAAGAAAAACTAGCCAAAGGCTCAAAAAGTAATAGCAAAAGAAAAAAAATTAAGTACGTCAGAAGCAGGCAGGCTGCTAAACAACCAATGGGGCCACTAGACGATCAAGATGCTAAAGGAGCACTCAAGAATGATAAGGCAATTGCAGAGAAACTAAATAAATTCTTTGCATTGGTCTTCACAGCTGAGGATGTGAGAGAGATTCCCAAACCTGAGTCATTCTTTTTACGTGACAAATCTGAGGAACTGTCCCAGATTGAGGTGTCATTAGAGGAGGTTTTGGAACAAACTTATAAACTAAACAGCAATAAGTCACCAGGACCAGATAGTATTCACCCAAGAGTTCTGAAGGAACTCAAATGTGATATTGAGAACTACCAACTATAGTTTGTAACCTATCATTTAAATCAGTTTCTGTACCAAACGACTGGAGGATAGCTAATATTACACCAATTTTTAAAACTTAAAAGGACTCCAGAGGTGATCCTGGCAATTTCAGACTGGTAAACATGATTTCAGTACCTCACAAACTAGTTGAAGCTATAGTGAAGAATAAAATTGGCAGACACGTAGATTAATATAATTTGTTGAGGGAGAGTCAACATGGCTTTTGTAATGGGAAATAATGCCTCACCAATCTATTAGAATTTTCTGACGGGGTAAGAAAGCATGTGGACAATGGGGACCCAGTGGACATAGTGTACTTAGATTTTCAGAAAACCTTTGACAAGGTCTCTCACCAACGACTCTTAAGCAAAGTAGGCTAGCACAGAACAAGAGGGAAGGTCCTTTCATGGATTCATAACTAGTTAAAATATAGGAAGCAAAGGGTAGGAATAAATGGTCAATTTTCAGAATGGAGAGAGGTAAATAGTGGCGTCCTTCAGGGCTCTGTACTGGGACCAATCCTATTCAACATATTCACAAATGATTGGAAAAGGGGGTTGTGATAAATGAATGCGGGGGGGTAGCTCCCTTTTATGGACAACCAGCCAGCCAGTTAGCTACAAAATCCCTGTTAATTGTTGTTCTCTACTTGCTTTACCTGTAAAGGGTTTTTAAAAAGTAAAAGGAAGGGAGTGGGCACCTGACCACAAGAGCCAACAGGAGAGCTAGAACTTTTTTAAAATTGGGAGAAAACTTTTCCTTTGTCTGGCCGTTGTTGTTCTCCAGAGAGAGGGGACAGAGCAGAAACAGAGCTAGAGCTGTGCTGTAAAAAGCTGTAAACCAGATATGAAAATCACCAGATAATACCTAGAAACTACTTAATTTGAAACCCCAGATATGTAAGTAGATCAGGAAATGTCTAGAATGACACAATTAGGTTTATCTTTTTTATTTCTCTAAGCAGGACCACCCGGGGGGGGCAAGTGGGGCAATTTGCCCAAGGATCCGGGCTCCACAGGGGCCCCCATGAGAATGGCCGAGGCTCCCTCTCTGGCCGAAGCCTGACTGGACCCAGTCTCCGCCCCTCACCCGGAGCCTCAGCCCATCCAGAAGCTTCCTGGGACAGCTGCAGCGTGGCTCTGGCGGGGCCCCTGAGCTCTGCCCCACTCAGAGCCACGTGGTAAGGAGGCAGGGCTGCAAGCTCCAGGTTGAGCTCAGCTCCTTCCGCTCGGTGTGAAGCTCACAGCCCCACCCCCTTACCACGTGGCTATGAGTGGGGTGGAGCTCAGGGCCCCCCCGGAGCCACGCTGCAGCTGTCTCAGGAAGCTCCTGTATGCGCTGAGGCTCCGGGTGCGGGGGGGAGCCGGGGATAAGAGGCCAGGGCCGGGCTGGTTGGCTAAAGGGCAGGCAGTCCCAGGGACAGTCAAGGCACAGGGAGAGGGCAGAGGTTGGGGGGGCAGTCAGGGGACAAGGAATGAGGGGGTTGGATTGTGGCCATTCCAGGTGGTCTGTCAGAACTCAGTGGGGGAGAGGAGGATAGGAGTTGGGGCAGTCAGGGGACAAGGAGCAAGGAGGAGGTCCCAGGGTGCTGGCTGGGGGGGCTCTCTGGGAGACAATGAGGGCACAAGGAGCAGGATGGGTTGGGGATTCTGAGGGAGGTCTGGCAGTTGGGGAGCAGGAAGTGGGTGGGGTCAGATAGAGGGCAGGGCCAGGCTGTTTGGGAGGCACAGCCTTTCCTACCCTAAAGCTCATTCAGCAGTTTGAGGCTTGCAGAAGAGCCAAGCTGTTAGCTTTTCCATTAGGGCTACCATCCCTTTCACTTCTCAAATGCCAAATTATAGTCTATATTTAATTTCAGTGCCATAGGGAGATTAATGTCAGGGAGGGTAGCTTCATTTAAAATTAGCCACTAGGGGAGGGATTACAGGAGAAGAGCAATATCCTTCCCAACCCTACTAAGGGAGACCCCCTCCCCTGCATTCCCTGAGGCTCCAGAGGGGTTAATTCAATGGTTCTCAAACTTTTATACTGCTGACCCCTTTCACATAGCAAACCTCTGAGTGCGACCCCACCCTAAAAATTAAAAACACTTTTTTAATATATTTAACACTATTATAAATGCTGGAGGCAAAGTGGGGTTTGAGGTGGGGGCTGACACCTCGCTACCCCCAATAATAACCTCGTGAACTCCTGAGGGGTCCTGACCCCCCGTTTGAGAACCCCTGGGTTAATTTAATTTTAGCACCCTATGTCCATTCACATGCATGTGCTATTTTGAGCATTTCAGTTTTCACAACATAGGCTCATCCCAGATTCTGGAACAAGCTCAAACGCTCAGTTCATGGAGTATGTACATAAGCTATACTAAAGACAAACCCACAGTGTCTCCAGTTTGTGAGGGACCTCATGGAGCCAGTCTCTAGGAAACAGATAAATGCATGGAGGTTAAATCCATAGGATGGGTAAGGAATGGTGTCCCTAGCTTCTGTTTGTCAGATGGTGGAGATGGATGGCAGGAGAGAGATCACTTGATCATTACTTGTTAGGTTTACTCTTTCTGGGGCACTTGGCATTGGCCATTGTTGGTAGATAGGATACTGGGCTAGATGGTCCTTTGGTTTGACCCAGTAAGGCTGTTCTTATGTTCTAACCTAAATGAACCCAAGTTATGGAGACAGATGTGAGTCAAGAAAGCCAGCAGAGTATCAGAAACCTGGAAAAATCTCTGACTGGATGGGCTCAGGCATTTGGTCACAAGCTGAAGTGGTTCAAAAGTTTTGGATTTTTTTTAAGAAGAATTTTTTTATTGTTTCTTTAAACAATCAAACACAGCAAGCAGCGAATATTTGGCTGCACACTTCTGAAACCTCAAACTATATTCAGGTTTTGGCAGACTAATTTCAGCTTTTTAATTAAAATAAACACAACAAATTTTGAAGGAAAGCAGACATTGTCCGTGATTTTTGTCTGCTTTTTAAAACCCCTGGTTTTCAATCCAGAAAAAGTTTTGATGGAAAATATTTGTCCAACTTTTCTAATGAGCTTTAGTGCCTTTTAGCACTAGCTGATGCTGAGAAACAGTGATACCTTGTAAAGAAGTTTTCTCAAAACTAGGTTTGTGCTGCGATGCAGGAGGTTTATTTTTCCCAGAGCCGCCTGTGGGGGGAAGCAAGTGAGGCAATTTGCACCGGGCCCCGCAGGAGCCCCCACGAGAATATAATATTTTATAGTATTGCAATTTTTTTATGGAAGGGGCCCCCAAAATTGCTTTGCTCCAGGCCCCCTGAATCCTCTGGGCTGCCCTGTCTCTAAGGTATGTGAACCACTCTGTGCTAAAGCCCAAATGCTTTTGTTTTGCTTGTAACCATTAAGCTGGACCTCAAGAAAACAATTCTTGATGCTTAATTATTATATTTGCTCTTTTTAAATCTATCAATAGCATAAGTTCCAGATGTATTTTCTTTCTTTTTGTTTTTAATAAAATTTACCTTTTTTAAGAACAGAATTGGGTTTTTGTGTCCTAAGAGATTTGTGCACATGTTGTTTATGAAACAGCTAATTTCCATTGTTTTCTTTCTCAGCTCTTCTGTGGAGGGATCTGTGCGTGAAAGGGCTTGATGGTGCCCCACAGGAAGGAATTCCCAAGTTCACCTTCCTGGGTCAAAAGGGTTTTTTTTGCACTTGGGTCGTGGCAGCATCTACTCATCCAAGATCAGAGAGAAGCTGTAACCTTGGGAGTTTAATACTAGCCTGGAGTGGCCAGCATTAATTTTTAGAATCCTTGCAGGCCCCTACCTTCTGCACTCAAAGTGCCAGAGTGGCGAATCAGCCTTGACAAGGGTAAACAGTGAGGTGGCAAAATTTGCAGATAATACGAAACTACTCAAGATAATTAAGTCCCAAGCAGACGGCAAAGAGCTACAAAATGATCTCACAAAACTGTGTGACTGGGCAACAAAATGGTAGATGAAATTCAATGTTGATAAGTGCTAAGTAATGCACAATGGAAAATACAATCCAAACGATACATATATAATGATGGGGTATAAATTAGCCATTACAACTCAAGAAAGAAATCTTAGAGTCATTTTGGATAGTTTTCTGAAAACATCTCAAGTCAATGTGCAGCGGCAGTCAAAAAAGCAAACAGAATGTTGGGGATGAGTAGGACAGAAAATATCATATTTCCTCTATATAAATCCACATCTTGAATGCTGCATGCAGATATACTCATCCCATCTCAAAAAACATATATTGGAATTGGAAAAGGTTTGGAAAAGAGGAACAAAAATTATTAGCAGCAAAGAATCCTGCGGCATCTTATAGACTAACAGACGTTTTGGAGCATGAGCTTTCGTGGGTGAATACCCAGGGGCAGGTGTATATATATATATATGCGCAGACAAGCTAGAGATGATGAGGTTAGTTCAATCAGGGAGGATGAGGCCCTGTTCTAGCAGTTGAGGTGTGAAAACCAAGGGAGGAGAAACTGGTTTTGTAGTTGGCAAGCCATTCACAGCCTTTATTTAATCCTGAGCTGATGGTGTCAAATTGACTTCAAAGGGAAACTGCTAAACTTCAGTTCATCTGCAAATTTGACACCATCAGCTCAGGATTAAAAAAAGGCTGTGAATGGCTTGCCAACTACAAAACCAGTTTCTCCTCCCTTGGTTTTCACACCTCAACTGCTAGAACAGAGCCTCATCCTCCCTGATTGAACTAACCTCATCATCTCTAGTTTGCCTGCCCCTGGAAATTTCCACGACATGCATCTTACGAAGTGGGTATTCACCCACAAAAGCTCATGCTCCAAAACGTATGTTAGTCTATAAGATGCCGCAGGATTCTTTGCTGCTTTTACAGATCCAGACTAACATGGCTCCCCTCTGATACTTGAAAAATTATTAGGGTTATGGAACGGCTGCCATATGAAGAGAGATTAATAAGACTGGGACTTTTCAGCTTGGAAAAGAATGACTAAGGGGGTATATGATAGAGGTCTACAAATTCATGACTGGTGAGGAGAAAGTGAAGTATTATTTACTCCTCATGACACAAGAGCTAGGGATCAAATGAAATTAATACACAGCAGGCTTAAAACAAACAAAAGGAAGTATTTTTTCCACACAAAGCACAGTCAACCTGTGGAACTCCTTGCCAGAGGATGTTATAAAGTCCAAGACTGTAACAGGGTTCAAAAAAGACTTAGATAAGTTCATTAGCCACGATGGGCAGGGATGGTGTCCCTTGCCTCTGTTTGCCAGAAGCTGGGAATGGGCGTCAGAGGATGGATCAGTTGATTATTAACGGTTCTGTTCATTCCCTTTGGGCACCTGGCATTGGCCACTGTCGGAAGACGGCATACTGGTCTTGATGGATCTTTGGTCTGACCCAGTATGTCTGTGTTTATGTTCTTAGAGACTGTGCCCAGGAAATGTGCCACAGAGGTTAAAAAAAGAGTCAGTACTGGAGCCTACCCAGACCTGAGAAAATTAACAGCACATGGGTCCAGCATCGTGAGACACAAAAACAAAACTTGATGAATAGTCCAGCAAAGGGAGCTCAACAAGGGACATGCAAGCCAGATAACAGGATTTCAGGGTTCTGTTCCTGTCGCTGAGAGATTAGAGAGCTGATTGCAGAGTGGATAGCAAGGCCTATAGATTTGGAACATTAATTCTGAAAGCAAGAGTGAAAGAGACTTGGCCTTGCCATATGGAAGACATGCGTTCTATTCTCTGACAAAAGTGACATTATGTAACCTCCCATTTGCCTTATGACTGTCTGCCCTTTGGTTAGGGACAGGAGTCTGTGGTCAGGAATACAGATTGGGAACACAGAAATATCAACTGCAATTAGCAAAAGAGTGAGACTGTACCCATGGGTCTGGCTTTGAGCCTAGGGCACCTTCTCCCTCAGTTAAAAGACAGTCTGTCTTGATGTTCTTTATATATGCACAAAAAATGTGAGATATTACCCAAGATGCTAAATTCATGAATATCCCCCAAGATGAATGACACTTAACGGGTCTGGGTCCACAGTCCATCATTTCTTCTGTGAAAACGTTCTGAGCAGAACCTCAAAATGCTTAGACTTTGCTTATAAAATCTTATATTTTATAAAGCTATTTCACAAAGAAAGCCCATTATTAAATTTTCAAAAAATAGTAAAATATTACTATAATAAGTAAAAATATTAACAGTACAACTGTGAATTTCAGATATATTGATATTTATATTATATGCCAGTTTCTGAAACCCTTATTCATGCTGAGTATCACCTTCCTCCACATACTCTCCTACTGACGTCAATTGGACTGCTTATGAACTAAAATACTATTCAATGTGAGTAAGAGTACCAGAATCTGGCCTATATTCCCATGTTTTAAAAAAAATCAGTCTTAAAAAAATAAAGTTAAAGGTAGAATGGAGGGAAAATTCTCCTGCAGGAATGAACACATAAAATATTAACTATCCCACAGCAAAGACCCACAGTACAATTGTGATTATGTCACACACAGGTTGGTTATGAGTTCTGTATAATCACGTTCGCTATCAAAAACAGAGATGGAAAGCGTGACAAACATACCCTCCAATTTACTACCATTGCTATGAAAATATACAATCAAGAGGCAGAGGGGAGTGTATTATCTTGGCTGGAAAAAAATGAAAAATTAATTAACATGCAAGAAAAAAGACTAGAAACATACTGCTAAACATAAGTGAAGAAACATGATCTGGTCCAGATGGACAGTTGTAGTTACCAAAGAGGAATCTTTAGCTCAAACAGCAATTCACATTCACATAAAGAATATGAGGTTTTTAATAGGAACAGAAACAAGGTATAGATCAGTACTGCCTTTACCACATATATAAGATAGTTGATTGATATCAGTTTACAGAGTTGGAGTGGATTGCTAGTGTCACATGATCCTGCCCCTACAACCCTTTTAAACCAAACACGTTCCTAGAATTCAGTCTAAGCATAAGGATTGTTTAAGGATGGTTTAAGTAAGGTTAAATGTTATTTAATCATTCCCTAAAGATGTGTAATACCTATTAAATATGTCAACAAGCATTTTTTATTTTCCCAGCACATTGCTGGTCATCTAGTGTAGCAATAAAAATAAATGAAAAAAAGGCAGAAGTTGCAAGAAAACCTTAAGTTCTAATGTTAAGATACGCTCTTATACAGCACCAATTCATAAAACAACTCTATATGACTACACATAAAAATCTATGTAAGCTGTTAAGTAATACTTTATATTAAAGTTCCTAAATATGTATTACATTGAGATTTATTGAGATTACCATTGTGCATTATTTAAATACTAACTAACTATTAAAAACATACTTATTGAAGGTTTAACCACTATCAAGCTGAACCCTATATTTAACATAGTGGTTAGACCTCCAATAAGTATATTTTTAATAATCAGCTGTAGTTATGAACACACTGTAGAAATTCCTTTACCACAACAGACCAAAGATTCGTCTAGCCTAGAAACCTGCCTCTGGTTATTGTCAAATGCTTGAAAAGATGGTCTAACATGACCAAAATACACCCAATAATACAATGCTGTATTAATGGAAATTATTTCTTGAACCCAGCTACTGACCAGTTTATACCAAGGAAAATGAATATTAATACTATAAACAAGTAAACAGAGTCACTATCATTACAGCCAGACTTTGGGCCTTCAAACTTTGAAAAAAAAAGAAGACCAACCAGCCAAACCACACTAGAATAACTAATAGTATCTGTGTCAACCCAGCAGCGTAACTTGGGGATCCCTTTACAATGCCTTGCTGGTCACAAACAGCCTCCAATATGTAAGTAACTCTCAGCTACGTCTGTGTGTGCTGCAGCCAACCAGACACACGTTGATTCTTACTAGCCTTAAAAATTACCACAGGCAGAACCTCGATACCTTCCCAGTCCTCAAATTTTCCCGTCATGTACAGCCAGGCCTCTTCTGGGCAATACAAATTGTATTAAGTCTGTTATTCCTTGAAGGGAATAATATGTAACAAATTGTTGCACCAAATGGAATTACCTAGACTCTTCAACTTGTACACACTCAATGAGACAAAACAATAAAACAAGTTTATTAACTAGAAAGAGACAGAGTTTAGGTGAATACAAGTAATGAGGCATAAAAGTCAGAAATGATTACAAGAAAAATAATATATATATACTAATACCTAATTTAGTTAGGTATTTATATCAGATTCCAGTAAAGCTTCTCACCACAGGCTTTCAAAAGTATTACTGACCAAACACTTTAGGTCAGGAACCCTCCCCAAGAGTCCAATGAATGCTTCCTTTGTTTCTTCAGGTTCACTGAATGTGATGGGCAGGGAGAGAGAGGAGTCTCCCTTGGGGTGTATGTCCCTCCTTTTTATAGTTTCAATCTTCCTCTTGAAAACATTTCCAGCTGAGAACCAGGAGCCAAAGACTCTATGTGGAAGGATGTTCCCTGCTGGGTTTTTTCCACCTGTTTAAACTTCCTTTGATTTTCCTTCCTGCTTGATGACTCTGTTTACTGCTTAAATACAAATTAAGCAAAGCACTAATTCCTTTGCTTAAGATAGATCTGTTTGTCAATTTCTGTTTGGGCAGGGCTGTGGAATTTGGAACATGTTAATAACACCATGCAGGAGAATCTTACAACTAAAATGTTGCCATATATATTTTACCAGGACAATACTCACCAGCAATTTATGAGTTTTCAAATGATACTTTACAAGGAATATTTTGCACAAAGATTATTAAAATAGTGTGTAAACTGTGAATACAGAGGTGTATTCTGTCACAGGATATTACCATTGTCTGTGGCTGCAGGAAGCTACAGTCTAAGTAGCCCTCTGGACAGATCACTGCTAGCACTAACGCAGGCTGGAAATTCCCTTTGGCCAGCTGCCTACATCCGTGCTGTGAATGATCTTCTATTCAATAATCTATTCTATTCAATAATCTTCTATTCAATAATCAAAATGTCCACTCGCCATAGTGGGGTGAAGCAGGTGAGCAAAGAAAACACATGCTGTACAGATCAGTTGGGTAGCCTTATGGAATGCAGCTCAGGCAGCTGGTATCTGAGACTGATTGTTGCTGGAGACTGGGCAACTCTCTTTACACATGCTGTTCAAGACTTACACCTTCTCTGGTGTGGCACATCTATATCTATTGAGAGAAAATATAGGATGGTGTGGGATAGAGGTTTTATCACTGTGAATTAAATATATTCTCTCAAAAAATTGTGTGTGGACATATATAATCAACTTATTGTACAATATTAATCACAATTATACATATAATAAAAATGGTGTTATAATAAAATGCCGAGGTAACATTATATAACAGGTTTCAGAGCGGTAGCTGTGTTAGTCTGTATCAGCAAAAACAATGAGTATTTTTCACTCCATGGATCTGATGAAGTGGGTTCTAGCCCAGGAAAGCTTATGCCCAAATAAATTTGTTAATCTCTAAAGTGCCACGAGGACTCCTCATTGTTTTTACTATTTAACAGGTCACTCTATGCTGTGTCTAAGAAAAAAAAGATAACTTTGATTTTATCAATACTATACAAATATAAACAATGAAAAGTATGCTAAAGTAAATTAATTACTCGAAGCCGCGGAGGTACAGCTTAGCTGTGCTGAGTACAAACCTTCCTGAAACTAGTGGCTATGTACTCGGCATGACTAAGCTGTGCCACCGCTGCTACTACGTCTACACTGCTATTTGTACCTGTGCTAGTGTAATGCTGGGATCAACTGGAATCAAACCTGGGATCTCTAGAGTTTAATGCACGAACTTCTACAGCATGAGCTAAAAAGATACATCTCTCTTATTCAAGGCTGTAGCAGATTTGTCAATCTCCAGCTGCCTCTACAGGGGGACAGAGTGCCACACCAAGCAGGCATGGGTTATACTCACTCAATGAGAACTAGCAGCAGGAGGTGTACATGGGAAAGGAATCACACCTCTTGCTTGTTGTGTAGACATAGCCAGAATTTAGATAGAGGGTAAAATCCTGACCTTGTGGAAGTCATTGGCAAAATTCCCACTGACTTCAATGAAGCCAGAATTTTATCCAGACTCTGAGTTCTGATCATGTCTTCTATATATCTGTAAAGCACATAGATATCTGCATTGGTAATATATAGAACATGATCCAAAGACCATTAAAGTCAAAGAGTGTCTCTTTGCTGACCTTAATGGGCTTTAAATTACACTCAAATTTGAGGAACAGATACAAATTTAGGTCTAACAGCTAAAGCAGTTTGCCTTCCTATTTTGTATGAGACTAAACTATATTTTTGCAGTATTGATTTTTTTCTAAATGTGTTATTTCAAATGTTATTTTGTCTAAAAAATGAAATATTTTGGGAAATTAGTTATCAAACATCCATTAAACTCTATTTGTACAATTATCTGTCATCTATTTCAGCATTTCCTATAAAGTAAATGGAGTGACCAGTGTCAACAGGCAACATTTTAAGAGCTATTTCTTTCGGCTCTAGAGTGGTTTTTGCCACCCCTAGAGACACTATTTGTATCTGGCAAGAACATTAACTGACCGTGCTATTTCAATCTGACAGTTCCTGATTTTTAACAGAGGGGGAAAGGCAGAACTAATGGATGTGAATGAGCTTAAAAGCTAACAAACTTATCAATCACAGTAAACAACTGTATCTTAGAAAGCAACTATGGGTACATTTGAAAAGAAAAAAGTCAATAGATAATTTCTGGAACAATAATAAGTACAATCAGTTTTCCTTTATTTTATTTATTTATTTATTTTTCATCATAATACTTTCATCAGTATGAATTAATACATAAAATTCTCCAGAGCCTATATGTAATGCACCACCTTGTAGTAACAAAGAGAGCAAATTATGAGGTCCTAACTTAGCTTCCCTCAATAAGAACAGGGAATCTGAACTCCACGATTCAAAGCAGAGTATTTTATGAAAAGGAATTTTTAAAAAAAAATAAAAAATAAATAAAATCTAATTATAAATCTCAGTGAAATCTTTTTTCTTACTTGTCTCATTTTACAGTATATAATGTTACAGGACTAGATTTTGCAACCTTTCTTCACTTTGCTGGGCACTTATACAAGTGGATATCAGTGGGGCTATTTGTGTAAATATGTGCTCAGAAATGTTTGAGAGGCTATATAATTTCACTCAAAAGATATCTGATACTTGTGCTGCTTTCTTAAGCAAAGATCACCTTGACCTTAGTGCAAGACATAATCTTAGTTATGATGGTCTCATTAGTTTACATGTTAGTATCTATAAATATGGTAATACCCAGTTGCTCTTCAAAAACCTTAAATCTGTTTTCCATTGGCCTGATTCCCTGTAACATGAAGGCCCCTTTATACTACTGTGGCAGTATAAAGGGGCATTAATGTGTGTGTGTAACTTCCAGTCAGTTAAGGCCATTTTATTGTGCCAATCTGTGTAAAAGGGTTGTCGTGTAACAGGGGAATGGAGGCCTGGAGGAGGAATCAGAACTATGTATCTGGATTAAATAATTGGCAAGAGTTTAATAGTGGCAGATATTTGTTACACTGATACATTTGTTACACTGGAAAAAGAGTACTGGTAACTGTATTACAGTTCTAGGAAACAAATATAGCATTATTTTGGACATAACCATTTACAATGCAATGGTCATATACTGTATTTTGCTCTCCTAAGCATTCATTGTGCCAGCCCTAGAATTACATAACAAACAAACCTCTGACAGTAAATTGTTATTTTTCCCCCTGAATCAAAACTGTGGTAACTGGGGCATTTACCAAATAGCTAAGCACTTTTCAGTCTCACCTCTACATTTGAGATGAGAGGTGTGATTCCTAGGTCACATAGATTCCCAGCTTTGCTGGATCCAGCACCTACAAATAGCAGCATGACCAGGCTAGCGCAAGTGACAGGTCAGACTAGCCACTCGAATACGTACTCACCCCATGACTGCATATTCAGGGCAGCTGGCCTGAGCTGCCACCCATGCTACACACATATTTTTAATGGGCTCTTGAGCAACCTAGTAATCACACACACTCAAATGTAGACATAGCCTTATTAATCAATTGTTTTATTTTATTGTAATATATAGATTCCTAATGCTTTTCTTTGATCGTGAAGATACATGATACACCCATTATACAACACTCTACAGCTGACACCAGCCAGTTCCTGGAGAGGTGTATCAAAAGAGATTAATATTCAAGTGAACACAGAGATACATATTTGAGTATTGCTTGGTGCCTGTTAAAGGAAAATACTCTTTTATTACTAAGAATAAACAGAATTCCTGGTTACTGTAGCTAAAAGAAATCAATCATCAAACATGATGCCAGACAGTATCACTCACTAGAGTCACATGTCAGTCTTATAATTCAGCCATTGCATTCTACTGTAAAAAAGACAATGCACCCATGCATTACTTTATATGGCAAGTCTGAATGGGGTGGGCTTATTTTCTGGGCATGCTGTACACCTCTACTCAGCTCCTTGTGATCTGAATTGATTTATATTTTCAACTCAAAGTGACCACATCCAACTATTCTTTTTCCAGATAATCCTTCAGAGAGCCAAATTCCCAATGGAACAAATGTCATGGCTCTACACATATGAGGTTAGAAGGAACTTTACAGCAGTACAGAATTACTCTATACAGTTGTTTCCCCTGCCCCCACTCCATTGCCAGGGTGCTACTGAATTTTTGTGCAAACTACTTCAAGTAGAAGCTGCAAAACAAATAAACTGACAAAAAGAAAAAAAAGTTGAGAAGATCAAAGCTTGCTTCTTAAAACAAAACATCAACAACAAAGTTGATCATTTCTTTTAATGGAAATATCCAAGTTAAAGTGATATCAACTCAATTTACACTCTCTACAAGCTTTATTTTTCCCTGTTGAGCCAGTACAATATTTATATTAAAGTCACTTTATCAACAGCATTTTTGCTTCTTTTAGTGGACAATCTGACTGGAAATTAAGGCTAAGAATTTAGAAAAAAATAAATGTTAGCCTCTAAAGGTCAAGATTCTGATTCCCTCACTCATACTGAATACCATATTCCAAAAGTAGCCCCATTGATTTGATTGGGGCTTCATGTAAAGGAAAGGTGAAAGGGAGAGGCATATAAGAAAATGTACATAAATAAGAAAGCTCCAAACTTTTGTAGGGCATGCTAATGTCTAGCAAGCAATGAGCATGCTGCAATGTCCTAAGGAGGTGGAATGTTGACTTGCTTATCAAATAAGCTGTGTTTTGTGGTGACAGGCTTATTGTTATTGCTATCTAATGGCTACTGGTCAGTAAGTGATAGCAGGCCATCTCCAAAAACTACACCTGGCAAATGTTACTGTCAGGTTTTTCCACGTGCCCCAGGGTTTAATTATTGACCTTTGCTAGTGATCCTATTAATCTGAATATGTCTGTCAAACAGCATTGCAGACATTCCCATCTGAGAGTCAGATTAAGGGAAATATTAGTCACTTTCGCTTATTTGAGAAATCTAACTAAAGTATACAGTAGTTCAGTGTTTCCCAAACTTGGGACGCTGCTTGTGTAGGGAAAGCCCCTGGCTGGCCGGACCAATTTGTTTACCTGCCCTGTCTGCAGGTCCAGCTGATCGCGGCTACCACTGGCCACGGTTCTCTGCTATAGGTCAATGGGAGCTGCTGGAAGCAGTGTGGCCCGAGGTACGTACTGTAGTTAATGGACTCTAAGACAAACCAGGCTAGGCTAGTTATCACCCCTACAAATAGGTCAACCTCAAGGCATTTAAAGTTTTCCAAGCTTATCAAATACATTTTTATGTTTGCAAGAGTCACAAAGCTAGTTAGAGTTTGTGAACAATTTCCCTCCAGTAATTTTAAAGCCATGTTTATCCACTCACTTCTCCCAAGTATGGCTTATTAAAAAAAGGAAAAAAGAAAAACTGTGCAAATACATGCTTTGCCATCAATAGAGGATGGTGCAAAGTAGTAGACATAGCTGAACCCTGAATTCCCAAAAGTTAGGCTAGTAAAAGTGGATGGCCTGTATATGGCATCCACACAGTATTGCATTGTTTCAGTAGAATCTCTCTCTCTCTCCCTTCTTTTACTCTTTCTGTATTTACTTTTTACTGTAACTGGTTGGGGTTTTTTTTGCATCCACTGGATGTCATTCTCCCTCCCTCCTTTAAACAATTGCTCATAAGTGGAACATTTGAGTTTGAGTGGAATTTTAGTGTTGGAATGATTTTGAAATAATGAAAAAATGAGGTGGCACATCCCTGTGTTTTAGTATGTGTACTACAATACTTAACAAGTGACAAAACTAGGAATGATGTGTACTCTCACATGGTCACACCTTATTTCATTGTAACACCTCAGCCACTCTTTATAATAGCGTGAGTATTCCTTTCGCTTGTCGATCTAATATACTGTGCTGTAATTGATTTTGAACTAATCACAATAAGAGTAAAGTTTTTTTTCTTCCAATTGTTTGGTCCATGAGTGACAGCAACATTCTGAGAGTGACATACTCAAAGAATTAGTTTCCCTTAATCACTGTATATCTCTAAACCAGGCTTTGTTCACATTCAGTATTTTGCAAGAAACTGTGCTTTTGCATTTGACACATCAATTTAACACCACTTTATGTAGCTTTCAAAAATCTAAAGTTTAAACAAATATTTTGCATCACAGAAACTCTCTGGGCTGCTCCATCCATAACACTGTTTAATACCATGTGGGAAACCTGAGTCAGAGTTTCAGTTCGGTCTTTCACACCAGGGTCAAAAGCAACTGGATGTGCTATGAGGAAGGCAATGTAGAGTTTCAGAGAGAGAGCGGGCTTCGCTGATTTGAGACTGTATTATTAGAGGTAGCAGGTAGAGATGGGCTGGGCCAGGAGCGGCTCTAGCTTTTTTGCTGCCCAAGCGCTGCAGGCAGGCTGCCTTCAGTAGCTTGCCTGCGGGAGGTCCCTGGTCTCACAGATTTGGCAGCTTGCCTGTGGGATGTACGCAGGTCCTGCGGCTTTGGCGGCTTGCCTGAGAGAGGTCCACCGGTCCAGCAGCTTCGGTGTACTCACTGCCAAATTGCCACTAAATCTGCGAGACTGGCAGACCTCCTGCAGGCAAGCCGCCGCAGGCTGCCTGACTGCCACCCTTGCAGGGACCAGCAGGCCACCCCCCGCAGCTTGCTGCCCCAGGCACACACTTGGAGCACTGGTGCCTGGAGCCACCGCTGGGCTGGGCATGGCTGTGAATTCACAGCTAATTGGACAAAATGGTTAAAACCCATTGTAGAGGAGAAGCAGAAAGGCCATGAATTCTATTGCAGCCTTACGGGCTTGGGTGAAGAGAGGAGAAAAGAATGTCCCTCCCATCTGACCTCCTCAGAGAATTCTTGTATAAGGCCCATTTACTTCCAATTTGGGTAAGTATGAAAATTTGGCCCTTCTGAAACTATCTTCATCTAGCCCTCTTTATCATGAGGAACGGTCCTCGTGGATTGAAGATAGGGAAGCAGAAAGAAAAAAAAACCCTTCTGAAGCTATCTTGATCTAGCCTTCTTTACTAAGAGTTTACCCAGAGGAAAGGTCCTCCTGGATGGCAGATAAGGAAGCAGAAAGAAAAAGAAATCCATGAAGCTAGAGCACCTTCAACATGTAATGACTTTGAGTACTTGGCATGTTGCGGAATTGGGCCCTTCATTACTATTTATGTTGCTAACAAATACAGGAAGTGCTGTGTGTGGCTGAGTTAACCCTAGTTGATTTTCTGATATGGGAGAGGCCCAAGTTCTAGCCAGTTGCTGGTTCTGCCTGCTTATTTGCTGCTAAAGTCTAAAGAAATGTAAGTAAATAAGATGATGAAGAATTAAGGAAGTTCAGAGGAGAACAATAAATAAGATAAACGGGAAACCCTGACTTATTAGAAAATATTAAATGTGGTATATATGCATTAGCATGGTTAAATAACTACTAAGGAGGCAGAATAATGGTTCATATGTACTTCAAAGATGTAAATGCAGTGAAGCCGTACTACTTGTTGGTGCATAATGCATTAGATAGACTCTTGGGTGTACAATCCCTATGAAACCATTTTATCTGTTCTGCACGTAGCCAGGTCTCAGTTTTCCCAAGTGGAGAAATCTTGCCTGGGCTGTTGGGAAAATTCGATGCTTTGGCCTTGAGGCCAAAGCAAAAGTTATCTTGGTTTACGAGCATGTACAGTCCAAACAGAAGACAAATAACAGAACACTTCCTCTTGCCTCCTCAGCCTAATGTCCTTCCCAGGGCTGGTGCAACCATTTAGGCGACCTAGGCAGTCGCCTAGGGCACTGGGATTTGGGGGGCGCCATTTTCTTCGGCAGCAACCGCAGCGGCCAGATCTTTGGCTGACACCGGCATTTAGGCGGAGGGAGCTGGGGAAGGGGAACATGGGGAGGGCCGCCTGCAGAAAGTAAGGGGGGGCGGCACACAGGGCAACTCACCGCCCCAGCTCACCCCTACCCTGCCTTCTCCCTGAGCACGCCGTGGCTACTTCACTTTTCCCAGCTCCCAGGCTTGCGGAGCCAATCAGCTTAGACACTGCAAGCCTGGGAGGTAGGAGAAGTGAAGCAGCCACGGCATGCTTGGGGTGCTCGTGCACAGAGCAGGAGTGAGCTGGGACAGGGGGTGTGTGCCTCAGGGTGGGGTGTGGGGAGCTGCCGCAGTGGGGGGAGTACCTCAGGGTGGCAGGAGGGGCGCAAGGTGGAAGTTTCGCCTAGGGCGTGAAACATCCTTGCACTGGCCCTGGTCCTTCCCCCTTGGTTCTAGGGTATTTATAATCCCTTTATCTCCCGCATCACATGGGTTTCCAAAAGTCCTTCACTAGTTCTCCCCTATGATAGAGCCCATTTATCTTTTGTCTTCCCAAAGCTACAAAGTTCCTTCTGCCTTTCTCTGAGTGACATGGTTTTTCACCACCCCATCCAAGGCCCTTTCTATACTCTGCGGTCCAGTTCTGAGGCTTATAAGATGCTCACCACAAAGTTCAAACTTCCTCATTTCCTGCTTATGCCTTTTCCTGTCTCTGTCAGGCCTTCTCACTGGACCCCTTTCAGTCAATCTTCCCTCAAGCCCTGCCTAGGCTCATTTTACTCAGACTTTCTCTATAAATGGTTACTCAACTGTCTCCTCAGTGGTAAGATGTTCTTCACCCCCCAAGTCTCTTCCCTGGCTTCCTTTCAGTAGGAAGTCACTGCCGGTCCTTCACCAGATCCCGGTTATTGGAGAGATCCCAACTCAGTGCTAGTCCTGCTAGTCCCCTCCTACTGAGAACATGCTTTCTGTTAGATATCACATCAAGCCTGGCTCTCAGTCACAGGTTCTCCAAGCCCCATGATCTAGGAAGAAACCAGGCATAGATGGAGCTGGCCTGAATTCACACGGAATGTCAACTTACCCTGTGACAAAACATCAAGAGGCTGAAGCATGCAACTCATTCTGACTGTTCAGCTCCATTGGCCATTACATTGGGTTGTGCCAAAATAGTGGCGTTTTATACAGGTGAATTCCAACAGCAGCACCAGTTTGAAGAGTCTTTGAGGTCTGAGGTGAAAAGAACCATTCACTTCTCTCTCCCTTGAAAACTTGGGCAAGAGTGGAACACATACTAACCTCTAAAACAGGAGAGAAATTGCTTACAGAGGGACATAACTAGGAGTAACAGGGTGATTAATGAAGAGACAATTTAGGATGAGGACTATTAGACCTTGAAATAGTCTCTCGAGAGAAGAAATGACAGCAACATCGAGACATTTAAAACTAGACTATATAAATCATTATACTTTGAACTGTAGGGAAGAATCCTCCACTGGCAGGGTCATGAACTGGATAATCTAATAGTTCTTTTCCATCTCTATTTTATATGCATCTCTCATTTTTGAGATATGTATGATAGGCAAGTACCATACACTCCATACCCACTGATTGTAGAACTTCTATTCTGCTAGTAGCCCAAGGAAATCTGTAAATAATCAACCTGATTTCTTTAAAAATAAATTGCTCCTGAGCTGAGGCCTTGAGTATAGAGCCAATTTTTGCATCTTTTGTCTGAACTGGATGGAAGACGACAAAGATCATTAATGATAGAACAGACCCAGCCGTTGATGTCATTCATTTACACTGTATAGTATTCCTGAATACATAGATATTGTTTTCCCAAGAACAACTTCATTTTAAAAATATATGTATTTAAAATGGAATTTTCAAGGAACTTAACAGAGGTAGCTGCTTAACTTGAGAATCTGAAGCTGGGCACCCAACTCCTTAGGCTTCTTTGAAAAGTGTATCCTTTATCCTGAAAGAGTAGGCTTTTTCTAGACACACAAATTTTAAATTCACATAATTTAGAGATCTCTTTGAATGGCTTCTAGTTGGCAAACTGCTGTCACAAGAGATAGTGCAGCTTATTCAGGAATCAGACCATAGCTTTTTGAAGTGTATTCATTTTAACTTATTCTAAAGAGTTATTTCTTTATAAACTACAAACATTATATTAATCCCAGTCTCAGTTCTTTTTCACAAATCCAGCTACTATTAATTATAAAGTACTTCCAGTAAAAAAATGTATGTATCAATGGTTATTCTTCAGTACCTGTAATATAAAACAGTTCTGGCTACTGCTCTGAAAATGTCTCCGCTTGAGTATTCCACATGGACAAGAAATTTATCACCTCTTTCCACTTGCCAGAAAGATTAATTATTACTCAAATCTCTTAAATTTCTTTCAATAAAACTGGCATCTAATGGCTTGGTATGCTATCAATGTGCTTTAAAGTAAGTCTATAATAGAGATTAGTACCTCTTGTGTAATATTGTATGCATTGCATTTTGTTACATTTATTATACAAATTGAAATGAATAATAATATGCAGTTTAACATCCCATGAATTTTTTTTAGTATTCTTCAGCAGTAGTTAATATGCTAACCAACTTTACTGAAAGGCATACAGATGTGGAAGGAGTCTGTCTGGGGACTTTAATTATCACCTTGTCAAATTCAAATTATTATCTTGTAAGTTCATTTCCATAAAGTATCCCCTTTGCTGTTAGATGATTTAACATGTCTGCTTTTTCTTATGTTATTTGTATCTATCTGGAGGCTCTAAACCTTTCAAAGTAGGATAGTTCTCTGTCAGATCATGAGGTTTACCATAACTGATTTTTGTCAAAAAGATTTTTATAAACACTCAATTTTGGCAAAAGGTGGGCCTGTGAAATGTGCAGAGGAACTAGCATGCACCACCAATAAAGTTACATAAATCAGGTTATGACTTCAACTATTTCTAAACAGGATCAACTTAAGAGGAAAAAATCAAAGAGCTGGGGGAATGATTTACTTGACTAAATTTTGGAGAAAACCATTCTTGGTCAGTAAATCATTACATGGTTCAGGAAGCCTGGAGTTACTCCAGGCTTAAGAACTGGGTAGACATGATAGTCTGGACTGGTCCATATCACCAGGGGGAAAAAACAATAAGGAATGCTGAACTCAGTGTTTCTGTAACCTGTTCAAAAGTAATTCATTCAAAAAAAAAGTCAGAGAAATGCCTGATCTGACAACGGACTACATTGTGCACCACTGAAGGCAATGGAAAGTTTGGTATAAGATTTGCAATTGATGCAAAATTAAATTCAGACCAAATGCAACTGTGAGGTATCTCTTTGGTTCATTGCTATAAACACAAAATTAGTTTGATGCATGGATGTAGTAAGTACAATAAATAATGAACATTTGTATTAAAAAAAGTTGTGGGGATACTGACATAAAAGCTGTTAGCATAGGAATAAATTCCATACAATTTGAAAAAGTCTGAGCAGTGTCTTAGAAACAGAAATGTAAAAATAGTTCAACTTTACTAATTTTAGTTGGTGAAGGGGTTTGTGTTTTTTTTTTCTGGTTTTAATTTTTCCCCCCCTCCATTTTGTCACAGAACTAAAAAACAAAATGGATTGTTAAAATAGGAAGAGTGTGCAATTAATCGTTTATAATATAATCTAAACAAATGTTTGTTTGTGAAAAATTGTAAGAGAAATGGCAGAATTGTGGTGGTTAACAAGTGATTTAGTAGTTCATTCCTTGCAAATATGTCCACATATCTTTGCATTAGTTTGTAAATGAGAGTGGAGATTTTTTGGTTGTAAGGGTGCACTGCTATTTTTGTTTTTGTTTTTTTTTCAAGTTCAAGCCCTCAATAGTGCATGCCCAGAATACATTTGAAATGATTTTCCAGAATCTTATCCTAATGAGTATTTGCCTTTCCATACCCACAAAATAAGCTCCATCAACATAACACCCCACTCACAATAGAGTGTGCTGATGTTGACAATATCATCGTCATCCATGATTTCTGGTCTTGGCTCCTCTCTATTGAAGTAAGTGGAGTTACAGAGGTGTAAAACTAAAGGAGATGAACATGTGACTCTTAGTTTATTAATACCACTAGGTCAAAACATATAGACAGACTATAAGCAAAGTTGGAGTGAACAGTGGCGGGGTTGACCTACAGTTGATTGGCTAGCCCTGTCTCCCTTTCTGTCGCTAGAAAAAAAAATGGAAGGAAATATCTGATACCAGACCCTGTTCCTCACCATCCCATCACAGGAATAGAAGTGAACAGGAAGAAGATTCATGGTCTGTTCTGACCATCTTCTAGCAAGTTTGGGGTCCTGAGAATCATAAGGACAGCCCTGAATGCACAGATCTCAATATACAAGGCCAGAATGGCTCTAATGCAGCCATTCTTGCCAACTGTGTAAATGCTTTTTTTTCCTAAACATTATCTTTTTCTGATATTTTGCAATTCTGTCTTTAAAAGTAATACGTATCTTTTTTAAAAAACTGGTTAAGAGCAGATCACAATTTTCTTTAAAATGTTATTTGCAGGCCTAAATGATGTAGTTTAGACATCTTGACTTGTGAGCACAGATATCCAAACAACATTAACTGTGCACATAAATAAGTGTGGACATGAAACTGTACCTGCAGTTAGGGGAAACTGTGTTCTGGACCCATTTAAAACCAAGCCTTTAATAAACAAAGGACCAGGGGTTACCAAAATTCAATTAGTTACATTGCTGCAGAAGCTGCTAGACATTAAAGGTCACTGAATCTGTGTCCCCTTCGGGAACAGGAGTCCTTAATCTGAAATACAAAATGCTTTTAAGACCATCATATACAGTGAAACCACATTTTCAGTTAATACAATACATTGTCTGTAGAGTGGTATACACCATTGTGGCTGTATTGCCACAATGGTGTATTGGACCTTCCTTTGGTACCTTGTCTTTAACATTTTGGATAGATTTGATATCTTCTATGTCTCCAAAATCTGCTGTTTCATTGCTGAGGCCAAAAGAAAAGTACTCTAGGCAAAAAGCACCAAGGTTTCTTTAGCCCAGTGGTTTTCAAACCTTTTTTCTGGCTACCCAGTTGAAGAAAATTGTTGAATCCCACAATCCAACCAACCTAGGAATGAGGGGTTTGGGGTGTGGGAGGAGCTCTGGGGCAGAGGGTTGGGGTGCGGGGATGAGGACTGTGAGGTAGGGCTGGGAATGAGGGGTTCAGGGTGGGAGGGGGACTGTGGGCTGGGGCAAAGGGTTGGGGTGTCAGCTCTGGAGTGCTCTGGCTGGGGGTGCAGGCTCTGGGGTGGAGCCAGGAATGAGGGGTTTGGGGTGCAGGAGGAGGCTCTGGGTTTGGGGGGCTCAAGGCTGGGACAGGGTTAGGGTGCAGGAAGGTGTCAGGGCTCTGGCTGGGGGTGCAGGCTCTGGGGTGGGGCCAGGGAAGAGGAGTTTTGGGTGCAGGGAGGGCTCTGGCTTTAAGGGGGGGCTCAGGACTGGGGATTGGGGTGCATGATTGGGGCACAGGCTTACCTCCATCAGTTTCTGGTCAGCAGCGGAGCCGGGGTGCAGAGGCAGGCTTCCAGCCTGATCTGGCACCGCGGACCACACTGCGCCCTGGAAGCAACCAGTAGCAAGTCTGGCTCCTAGGTAGAGGTGCTCAAACAACTCCATGCAGCTCCTGCCCACAGGCACTGCCTCCCCATTGGCCGGGAACTGACCAATGGCAGTGTGGAGCCAGTGCTCAGGGAGAGCCAGCATGTGGAGCACCGTGGCCTCCCCCACCTAGGAGCCAGACCTGCTGCTGGCCACTTCCGGGGTGCAGCGCGTTGTCGAAGCAGGTAGGGACTAGCCTGTCTTAGCTGGGCAGCACTGCCAATGGGACTTTTAACAGTCTGGTCAGCAGTGCTGACCAGTGCCACTGAGACTCAGTACCTTACATTCCACGACTCAGTACTGGGTCATGACCCACAGTGTGAAAACACTGCTTCAGCCTACATTAAGTCAATCTGATGCTAGAAAGGAGGGTAAAAAAAAAAAAAAAGCTTAACATAAAGTGGAGCTTTACTGATTTAATTTTAGTTTCAATAGATATTTGATTTACTCATTTAAAACTACAGAGATTACTTCGTAAATGCATGCTTATAAATGCTGTTCTAGATGAAACATCTGTGGGTGCATGTGAAAGGGCAAAAATGATTTTTCAGAATGGTGCAGTAAGTCATATTTTTAGGGTATACATTGGAGACACAGCAGTAAAATACTTACTTTACATGCAGATCACTGATAAGTTACAGTTTTGACCCCCATTTCCTTCTTTCTTCGGTGGTGTAACGGGAACCATTGATTTCTGCCAACCAACAAGCAGTCAAGCATTAAAAAAAAAAAAGAGTAGCAGACTTACCCATACAGTAATTCCTGTTAATTCTTTCTCCGGGGTTTGCTCTGTAAAGAAGCCATTGATTTTGACTTATTTAGGTGGATTTTCCAAAATGATTCTCTTTTAAAAGCCTTTTATTTCCCAGACTTATCCCTGGGATAAGAAACCAAAAATAAAAATTGCATGAAACTAGGTGGAACAAATCAAACTTCTTGAGTTTCCCAGGAGCAATTCTGCTTTACAAACTTTTTTTTTAAATTAGTTTATACAGTTCTCATTAACTCTAGACTGTAAGATTGTTCAATCCAGGTTTATTGATAGAGGGTAATTAATTAAATGTAAAGTGCAATGGAAACCTAAT
The DNA here is from genome assembly GCF_007399415.2 of Gopherus evgoodei. Taxonomy (NCBI): domain Eukaryota; kingdom Metazoa; phylum Chordata; order Testudines; family Testudinidae; genus Gopherus; species Gopherus evgoodei. The sequence goes on from NC_044322.1 coordinate 103,324,239, forward strand.
TTGTCCAGGTAGCTTTTAACAACAATTGAATGAGCCTAGTTTCTCTTTTCTCTTTAAACAGGTTCTCTTGGTTAATAAATGAGGACAGGAAAGAAAAAGAAAAGACGAAGAAATGGAAACACTGCCCACCAAGTCATTCTGGAGGAGGTAAACAAGCAAGCAGAAGAAAACTTTGGAGTCAGATCCTCAGCCCCATTCACAAAGCTGATTTATACCAGCTGATGAGCTGGCCTTACATCCTCTTTTTAAAGCAAACATATAAAAATACCACAGCTCTGCCATCTCATTACTACTCCTGTTTTCCACAGACAAGCTTGGACCATTTATACTGTAAGTTACACATACACAACTCTCACTGAAGCCAATGGGAATTGTGCACATATGACTGATAAAGTGATTGGGTGCCTTCATTCCCCCATTAACCTGGTGGGGTGTCACACACACAAGACTACAACTTCTGGTATGGATAGTACTAGAAGCTTTTGGGTTCAGATGTTGCCACTGGTTGAGGTGTTTGGCTCCTTTTTTCATTCATAGGGGTTCTGCAGTGGATCAAGGGGAGTATACAATGACAACAAAAAAATATATAATAATTCTAACAAGCTTCAAGTGTTAGTATGTATGCCATTAACTATATGTATGCACTTTATTGATCTTCTGAAATTGAAAATTTTCCCACTTATTCTTTCTTCCACAGTACCTGAGGAAACCTTTTTTGCAGTAAGATTGCTCTAGCCCTACTTCTCACACAGTTTACCCAATTTTTCTTCCCTATCAACTCAGCTGAGAGTGCTGGAACAAAGCAACAGCTATGTTATGGAGTAGGTCACCTCCTCTCTTCTATTGACACTATTACACTTTTTATAAGTGATGAAATAGTCATTGGTGCAGGGAATTGAACTTAGGTCTCCCACCTCCTAGGTAACCACCTGGGCCCATTGGTGAACTTCCATACTGGAATTTCTTGCCCCTCCCCCACTGCTAGTAGTTGAGAGGTTCATTGCTGGTTAATTTTTAAAAGTTGTGGCCTCCTCATTTAACCATACTTTGGCATGTGTATCTCATTGTTTCTGCATGCATACAATTACCAGAAACAAGAAAATAGAAAAAGAAAGAACATTTAATACAGAAAATAGAAAGTCAGTAAAGACTATTTAACAGGGATTTGGAAATCAATGACTAATTACGTAGATTATCTGCCTGCCAGACTTCTAAAACTTCATTCTCCTTTCCTGGCACAGTGACTATTCATTGTCATTATGAATTATATGAATTATTACCATTATGAGTGACAGTGAATAGTCATTGGGCCATAGAAAAAAATGTGAGAATGATTCTACAGTTTGGTAGTTAGGGCACTCACCTAGAATGGGGGAGACCTATATTCAAGTCCCTTTGCCAACGACTAGTTCTGAAAAGTAGTACAGCTTCAAAAGGAGAGAGATTAAGAAAGACCCACCCCCGAATATCATACAGTCTGGTGGTTAGGGCACTGTCCTGCAGTATGAAAGACTCAAGTTAAAATCTCTTCTGCATATCAGGCAAAGGTGGGAACTAAGCTCAGGTCTCCCACATTACAAGTGACTACCCTAACCATTGGGGTAAAGGTTACAAGGGTAGCTCCTCCTTTGGCTGTGTTGTGAATCTAGACTTCTAAAAATGCCTGAAACAAAACATTTGAGGTCAAATTACATATTTCATTCAACCCAAAAGTGAATATTCACATTTGGGGGGGTGTTTGTTTTTGGGGGAGGGATTGCTCAATTTTTGGATTAATTTCAGCCTGAACAGATTTTTTTTCCCCATTTTTTTGAAACTGACGACAAACTAAAAAAAATCAGTTATTCACCCAGGTCTAAGCATCAGACATTTCTGAGGCAGCTCCAGATGCCTTGGTACACTGAGTGCATATTACCCTGAAATCTCAGATTTTAATTGTTTCCCTTCTTTTTTCCACTGGAAAAAGGGGAACAACATTTTTAAAGTGTTCCTCTCACAGACAGACAGACACAGACCTTCTCTAACTTTCTTCTTCTTTTTTCTACCTTTTTCCAGTGGAAAAAGATTTTATAAAGGAAGAAAAAGTGGGATTTCCCCACCAAAATGACATGAAATTTTTTTTAAATGTCAACATTTTTCAAATTTGTTTTAAAATGAAACCTTATGAAAAATGATTTTTCCACAAAACAATTTGTTACCAAAACCTCATTTATCAATGAAAAATAATTTCAGAAACATTTGAACCAGCTTCATTCCCCTGTGCCTTATCTGAAAATTGATCTCAACATATTTTCCATCTTTTAAAACCCAACACCTTAAATTCTACAGTGTATAAGCCACCAAATGAGTGACATGTGGCAGTGGCCATGCTTTTGTGACAAATTTCAAATGCTTCTAATTAGGGAGTTGGGAAGTTTAAGAAAACCTGCTGGGAAAGCAGACTTGATGTTAAAAAAAAAAGAGCGCTAAAAAGTTCACCACTTCTACAAGGCAAAACCAGAAAAAGTAAAATCAATAGCGAAACAAGTTTGCTTAAATGGCTGCCAGTGGCCCAGCTCTGTACGGTAGGCTCCACGTGGCGGATAGTAAACTAGCCATTTTACAAAGCCATTTTATAAATAATGAAAAAAGAACAACAACTCCAATATCTCCTGAAGAGTTTCTATTTAATGATTATAAAGCAGAAAAATTACTGGCAATAACAGCATATGATGCATGGAAAACACATGTCAAAGAGGAAAGGATTTATCTATATTGATTCCAAGCATACTTAAACATATTTTATACATTGTGCAAAAAACATAGAAGAATAAGGGCTTGTCTTCACTACCATGCTACACTGGCATCACTGCATCAATGCTCTCGTCAATGTAATTACTCCTCCTCAATGAGAGGTGGAAGTTATGTTGGTGGGAAAGCATCTCTTACATCACTCAGAATGTGTGTGTTTTTACACATCCTGAGTGATATAAGTTACATCGATGTAAGCAGTAGTGTAGACAAGCCCTACGAGAGAAGTCAGAAAGCCAGCACATTGACAGGGAGGCAGTTAAAAATGAGGTTGAGAAGCTCAAAATCCATAATTTCTATATACATGTTTAAATTTTGGTTTATCAGACTGACCAGAAACACTTCATTTTGAGTCAGTTCAACATTAAATGGAATTTTTTGATAGTGCTGCATTGCCTCATGAGAGTTGTAGTTCAGGAGCCTTATGCCCCCATTCTGCCCTACGAGCAGACTACATTTCCCATGATACTTGTTCTGGGAAGCTCTCCTAATGCTCCCTCTCCCATTCCCCAGTTCAGGCACTTTCTGTGAGAGGGAAATGTATATTTCATTATGGAACACGTAGCCTTCCGGGAATCTTGGCCACAGAGAAAATACAGGCCTGAACTACAACTCCCAGAAGGCAAAGCACCGATGATAGAATGCAGTTTAGTTTTCACTCAGTTCAATAAAACAAAATATTCCAGTTTAAGTCAAACTGACCTGAACTTAAATATTTAATTTTGATTTTCCTGATGGTAAATCAATTTTTTAGGCAATATTAACATTTTTTTCCTGTGGAAAATTTTGATTTTGCTGAATTTGCATTTTCTCACAAAAAATCAATTCAACATCAAAATTCCTGACCAGCTCTAACATGGGGCATGCAACTGATAAAAGCATAAAGCCCGGCCAAGTTACTGAAGACTTTTTGAACTCTTTGGCCCTGAGCAAAGTAAAGCACTCGAGCACCTGCACAGCTTCAAGTATGTCAGTAGTCCCACAGATTTCAAAGGTAATTGAAGTTATCAGCTGAGAGCTGGATTCTTTGCCTCTTTTTCCAATCTATTAATTTAAAAAAATACAGAAAAATAACATCAAGTTTCAAAATTTTGATCTATATCCAAAATAATTCCAAAATTCATATCTGAGGTGTTGGTCTGGGCCCACTGATATTTGGTCTGAAGCCTTCATACTCAGAGTTGATGAGTAAGTTAAATCCCTGCACAGCTACTTACACCCAGTCTACAAATATCTAAGGGAGTATAAATAGATTTCAAATTGCACAAAACAAGCTAGAGGCAGTAGAAGTAGATGTAAAGTAATATAGGGCAAAGGGTGTCTTCTTCCAGTCCCTTGGCATGTAAATTCCACCAATGAAAGCGTGTGTGGGCTCTAAAAGATTTCAAATCACAAATTTAACTTACACATCACCTCTCATGTTGCCTTTCTGAAATAATAAGTAACAATTCTAAGTGCCTCAGGGCATCATAAAAAAGGATAATTTATATCAAATTAGACGTCCTTTGACACATCTCTGTAATTAGCCCCTGTACTATCAGAGATTTTCAGCATGCAGTAGGGATCTTTAGGTACAACACTATCATTCATGTTATGGGAGTTGCATAGTTTGGCATGCACAGTACATGTAGACTTAAGTAACTTTCATTAATATTAACAGGGATCTCATGTCCAAACTGTAGTACACCAAAGTGAAAATTTCCCCTATAGATTTACTTTGGTGAAAAAGAAAAGAAGAGAAGAGGGAGGCAAAAATAAAAGAAAAAAAAAAAAAAAACAAGCGCTGTTTTATCACTTAGTTCATTCCTCTGCATTCAATCATTCTTATGTCGTAACTAGTTCAGCCCCAGGCTCGCCTTACATGCACAAAAGAAAGGCAATCCCATTCTGAAGAGACCATGAGTTATTGATCTCATGCTGAATGTTATGTTCGGTTCAGCAGCACTGTCAGCTCCCTCACATGGAAATCTTATATTTCCCACCAACTCAGTTGCAGGATATTTAACCTGCTTGGAAATGGAGGGTCCAGGGAAATGGGTCAAGGGCAGAGGCATCTCAGCTTTCATCCTGGGACTTCAGGACACATTCTGGGTCATGATGAAGGGTAAGCCTTCTAGGCATTAAGTGTCTGAGTTCTGAGGATCTTGTTCACCAGAGGGGCAGACAGTTCATGGCTGCTGTTCTTTCTAATATAGTCATTAGAAAATGAGTCATAAAGCCATAATTTGTAAATGTACATTAGATTTATTTTATTCATTCCCATTAATGAACAAAGTTTTTTACTACCATTCTTTATGGTTCATTTATTTAGCTTAATGTCTTCATTTGCAGAAATATGCAGAGATTTGTTTTTAATCACTGAGAAGATTAAAGTCAAAACTTAAATTAAAAATGTAATTTTTATAATCTGCTTCATTGTTAAAAGTACATGCAGTGTTCCTTTATGCATGCTGATAATTATGCATTCTACTATTCTATGTGTAGACACCCTATAGTCTCAATTAAATGTTATAACTACTTAATGAAAGGCAACAGGGATTTCTCAGTCAGTAATTATAACAATAACCCAGAATCAAAACTCTCGATCCACATTCAGACTGCATAATAAGGTATGAAATGAAATGACTGGCCATTATGTCTCTAAGAGACCTTTTTGTGACAGAAGACTAATTGTGACATGATGATAATTTCCCATATATGATGCTGTAAAAGTATGAAGCCAGTCCCCGCCTCTCATACGATATTTCATTTTTCAGATTCTTCAACCCTCTGTTTTATGGTGGTAGGGGGAACGCTTCCTATGTGAAAGAGTGGAGCACACAATTTAAAAGAAGGGTAGCGATGGAGGGAAAAGAAATTTCTGAAATGATCACAGAAATAACATGCATTCAAGGAACAACAAAAGAGAAAAACAATGGAAGTGGGTGTGCATATTTTACTGCAGCCTGAGGATTTCAGTAGCTGCATTCACAGAAAGTCTCTTACAGTCTTATGTCTTTTACTACAATGCAAATTTATTCTGCCTGAGTAACAACTACCACAATACTGTCATTCCCCAATTACGTTGATATAGTCAGTCACATGCTGCTGAAATAAAGAGTCAGAAATAGGATGCTTTTTTTTTTTAATTCTGAAGTAGAGTTGGTAGAATTATTCACTGTGAATAATATTAATTGTAAATGTATTCTTTTTCTGTTCTTTATAGAAAAATTACTGAATAGGATGAAATATGTTTGCATAATCTATGTATTGGTCTCAGATTGTACGCTTGTCCTACTACCCTTTTCTGGTATGTGATTGTTCACCTAACTATATGAAGTTGTTTCTGTCTGGAATTTCATGTTCTCCGTGTATATATATATATCCTCACTATATGTTCCATTCTATGCACCCGATGAAGTGGTCTGTAGCCCATGAAAGCTTATGCTCAAAAAAAAGTGTTAGTCTCTAAGGTGCCACAAGTACTTCTGTTCTTTTTGTCTGGAATTAGATGACTGAATTTTTCAAACAAGAAAATGAATTCTGAATAAATAAATAATGACGAAGGCATCTCTAATGTGACTATTTAGATGAATACTAAATACATGAGCATTATCATGTAAAATTGTGAATACTAACCAAATAATAAAAAAACCTATCATCCAACAAACCAGAGCAAGTCAAACTCGCTGATTGTGTCAATGAAAACTATAATAAATCATTGCATTATTCAATCTTAAGTAAAAATTCTTTCACCAGTTCCACCAGATGAATCTGAGTAGAAATAAGGACTTGTTTCTTGTGACATAGAAATGTAGCTTCCATGCTCAAAATTCCATACTCTCCCACCGACTGACCATACTTATGTAGTACACGCAGTCAATCCACATGAAAACACACCTATTTAATTGTTTCCACTTCCTTCCCTACCCCAATGCCCATCTGTTTGTTTCATCCACCATTTGTGTCTTTTCATTAATCAAGATTGAAAGCTGTTACAACAGGGCCTGGCTTTTTATTACATGTTTGTACAGGAGCCAGGATAATAGGGCCCCAGTCCCTGACTATGACATCAAGACACTACTGTAACATAAAACAACATCAGCATTGACTTCAATGGCTTTCCAATGAAGGGAGCATTTTTAGCCAAAAACTTTTTCGACTGTCTTGACTAATTTCTTAAGATAAAAGTCAGGTGAAGTGGAAAAGATATTTTAGTCTACCAAGGTACAGTATATCATATTCTATATCTGATAATATATTGTGCTACTATCCTATGGATTAAATGTGACCCAACGTTCCATCACAAACAACAATTTTCCAGATATTAACACTGGCCATTATGATATTCTGTTCACATTTAAGTAAGGAGGAGCTAAGTGAGGTCTGTGTTTTACAGCTGGATTAAGGCATGTGAAAGTATGGAACTAGCTAATGGTTAAACAATAATTTCAGAGAGAGAGAGCAGATAGGAAACAACTCTCAAAGCCAGATCTACACAGATCCAAGCAGCAGAGAAAACAGCCTTTGAAAGGATATCTTTCAACTGCCCTGTGGGCAGTGATCAGCAGGCAACAGAGATAAAATGCAGGATTTTTCTCCTAGTAATGAAACAATTGTGTAACTAAAACTGGAGAAGAATGTCAGGGAGGATGTATATAGTAAACACGTCTTAAAAAGGAAAAAATAAGAGAGGAACATTTAAGGAACGAAGAAAAGACTATATGTTACCAGACCAAACCCTTAATACTGTGTATTTTTCTCCCGCCCTGCTCCGCCCCAGTCCCTACCTCTGCCCCTATACTGAATCATTTATCTGGGATTAGTTTAAATATTCACATACTTTACTATCATCTTAACTCCTAGTGCCATTCCAGAAGGCTGTAACTTTAATTTAAATATGTCTTTTTTTTTTTTCAGTTCATTGTTTTACTTGCTTTTTTGCTGTTTCTTGGAGCTTTGTTCTACATTGGAAACATTACTATATAAAGAAAGATTCTGAATTTTTTGTAGGCTAGTGCTCTCTTTAACTTCAGACTCTGACCTCTTGTGTTTCAGCTAGTTACTATCTCAGATGGCTTGATGGCATCAATTTGTTCATTCTTTGCTCGGGATCAGTCAGTCATTTGATCTCCTACAGTGCCCTCCCTGTGAACATCTTTGATCTCTTTAAAAATCATAAAACAATTAAATTAAACCAAAATAAGTAACAAAAAAGCGATACCAAACAAATGCATCTTCAGAGCCAATTTAAATGTGGATAATGATGACTCACAGGATAGCATCTAATAATATGGGCGCCAGTGCGGTTCTTGTGGTTATTCCTTTCCAACTGCCAGTCTTCAGCCCATAGATGTCAAGTGTATGTCAAGTAAAGGGTGTTATCGTCTTATATGTGCTGTAGTAAGAACATGCTGAGCTCTGTAAGAAAGCAACAGAATCTTAAATCCAGTCAGTTTTACGCTTCAATTGTAAGAAACTCATCACTACAGAGTTAATGTCTGGAGAGATCTGTGTTACAGAAATCATCCTCAAAGGAGAATCCATGAGCTGGTGGTAAAATGGTTTCAAGTTCTTACTTTGAATGATATGAACAACAGTTAGTTCTGATCAAAAATTGCCCCTAGAGAAGAAAACCTGAAACCAAGAACACAATGAATGTTTGGAAATATATATGTGAATTCATATGCTCACACCTTGTGGATTCAGTTTCCATGAACATTTGTGACTGGATTTTATTATCAAATATGTTGGCAGAAAGCATATTAAATATTGCACTGTCTAAAATGTATGCAACACAAATATGACATTTACTGTCCATGAGCATTCATGCCATAAACCACTGAGGTAACAGAAACAATCCTATTTCATGTATTTGACCAATCACAGCTATGCAACAAAGCTTAAACAATGAACAATAATACATAGAGCTAAAACAACAAATATATAAAACTAATACATTCGAGAAAGTAATTGTTTGCTGACATTCTGCTACCCCAAAAGATGAAATTAGCTGAACGAATAATTCATTATGAATTATTTGCTCAATTCTAATAACAGTCCTGTCAGAATTCAGCCTGGGAAAAATTACCTGGACTAATAGGATTTGATACACGTCATTGAATTCCCTTTTAGTTTCTTATTTCAACCTTCCCACCTTTTCCCCAGCTACCGGGGGTTAGACTGGATCTTTTTGATCATTTGACTACACATTCTCCAAAAATTATTTGACTGACATCTGATAAACATTTCATTTTCTGCACGATTTTTATGGTGACACACCAGAGCTGCACACAACAACTAAGTGTATCACTAGTATTATTGACCAACATAATACATTCACAGGCATATAGACAAAACAGTGTCATGTTATCAGTATAGGAGTGACTGTATTAATGTGATGATATAATAGTAGTTCTGGGGTGATTATTCTAATGCCTTTGGTATGCCCTCAGGTATCTAGCCCAGTGTGGACTAGATATTTCTAGACATTTAAGCACAATCATGCTGGCTTACACAATCAGGAAAAAATTCTGTGGCCTATTTTGACAAAGCCATATTTTGAGAACTTACCAATACAGACCAATGAATTAATATTTCTTAAAGAAAACAAGAGGAATAAAAAAGTTTCCTGAAAATGAAGAAAATTATAATTCACTACAAAAAGCTAAACCTCCTCAGATTTCTTTCCTGATTTCTGACTTACATCAGCATCTCTGTATCAAATTGTCATCCATATCTTAATTAACTTATACTTTGCCAAAATAAATTCTGTGTTTTATTTATTCACCCCCAGGGCAAAATCTCTTGATGATATTAATGCAGCAGTGAGTGCCTAGAGACCACAATCTGGACGGGGACCCCTCTCTGATAGGTGCAGTACACACATTGAGTCCCTTCTCCAGCACTCAAGAGTTTGCTGGACTCATTTTCATACTGTACTGCAAATGTGGGAAGTTCTGAAATGGCACTGTCTGAAGAACATGTAAATACAAAAATGTGTCTGACACAGCCAAGTGCATAGATCTTATTTTTCTATTTACAAAGGCTCACTGATTCGTTACCCCAGTGCAGGTTTTTGCCATGGTTTAAAGTCTTTTCTTGTAATTCTGCCAAATCAATAACAGGACCAGCCTTGTAGATGCATTTTTGTGCGGTGCGATATAAAAAGGTGTTTCTGAAATCCACATTAATTATTTCCACTACTACCTCTTTGTTCACCATTTCAGTAAATCTACTGTACTGAAGGAGCTCAAGCAAATTAATCATGTCCCTTATGAGTTATAAACTATACTTTTAAATGAGTCATAATCCTATCTCATGTGCTTCCATCCAAAACAATTCTCCCAACTATAGTCAGGCTTTTAAGTCAGTGGATCTGAATATTCCCTTGATCATTTCTTAAATACTTCAAGAAAAATACATTAAGCCACTTCTGTTACTTCCTTACCCTTAGTGAGTTATCAAAAATCTCTATCAGGGCTTTTCTATTTCCCTGAACATTCCACGGTGCAATTTATCTGAGCTCAGTGCTTTGTCATCCTTTAATTATTCTAATTTTGTAAGCATTTTATGTGATCTGGTGCTCATAAAACTCCTGTTGAATTTCACTTTCCCAGCAAATATATTCCAGACTTTGCGTTATGCCCTACAGCTGCTCTCATGAATAGTGAGGCAAAGAATTCATTCATGCTAAATTACCTTCTAGTGATGTGCAGAGTTAGTCACATCATTCAGAAGAACTCCAAAATTCATAATTCTACCTGTTCTCCAAAATATGCTAAATTACTGGATCAACTGCTTTGTCAATATATTTTGAAGTCATAGAAAAAGCAGTCAAACTTGATCTGAGGCTGGTTTTGAGTACAGATTCTAATGTTTTGCACAGCTCTACTTGCGGCTGTCAAACTTTAGCATAACCACTTTATCATGGCTTTCTGTTCATTTTCACTCATAACCAAGGTCCTATAAAATTAAATAAAAATTAAACAACTTCAGTGAGTCATGAGGAAGTTACCAGGGTAACTATTATCACCATTGCAAGTACCCAATCTTCATCCCTCCAAAAACTCCATCCAGTATTTACTGTGATGTTCCTCACCTGGTAAGATTAGCCACTGGAGTCAGTGGCTATTGACTCTGCCATGTAACAGGGTTAACAGCCTTTTATAACCCTGACCCATCTCAACTAATGGGAGCCAAGAAATGAAGACCAATCTCTGACTAGCACTCCTGTGTGTCACCCTCTCATTAGTGGTGCTGGAACAGTTTTTGGAGTGGGGGAGCTGAGCTGAGCTGCACACACACCCCTTATCCCTAGGGGAAACTGGGTGCAGCACCCCCCCCACCCTTACTACCTCTAGAAGGTAATTTATGCCTCTTATTACTTCTCCTCCTGCCCACTGTCAAACTGTGAAATTTGCTAACAAATCTCCAACATGCACTCAGAATTAGTCTTGTCTCTGCTTCTGAATGAACTTGCAATCCTTCCAGTTGTGTATGGTAGTACCACATTTTAATCCCAACTACTGAAACTTAAACAAATTAACAAAAAAACACAGAAAGGAAAATCACATGGTTTTCACAACAATGTACTCAGGTGGACCATACCTGGAACATCCATACCTAAATTTGACCTGAAGTGTCATGGAAAACGCTTCTACATTAGAGAGAGGACTTGTGATCGAGAGAAAAATCGTTTATTAATTCCACTCCCTTTCACGCAGAAGATAGTAAAGATATATGAAGCAAAGGATAAATAAAAAGAAGATAATGAATGGTGCCAAAATTTATTCCAAACTGCAGAATATGTAGAAACAATACAAGTGGCTTATAAAACAGAAAAGAGAGCCTACTGGAGGGGCGAGGGGAAAATGTTGTTCTGGTGTTAGATTTCCTCTATTCAATGCTCTGCCTGGTTTTCATACCTGGAGCTTTGCTTTAAACTAACTAAAAGAAAGAATTAACATATTGCTTAATGACATACATAATTCACTATATATTAGTGAGGACAATGTATATAATCCTATTATTCTTATGGAACCATTAAAATGCTTATAAAGGAATAGAAGAATGGAGGGGAGATTATTTCACATAAAAATAGCCCCAAATTTAAAAAGAAAAACCTTTGATGTAAGCTCCTGTGGTATAATCAGCCTATTCATACGTTAGTGGACGGATTAGAGAGGAAAAGGTTAGCTTTTAAATATTAAATAACAGGGCTTTCTATCAAGTGTGTGATCATGGGGTTCACACACTTTTAAAACCACACCTGCAATTTTTCCATGATGACAGGTGAGGCAAATCATGTTCAGCAGTAAGGCCAGCTAATTCCATGCTGAATCAGTTGCCCATACATTTGATAGTACTAAAGGTTTATTTGTACAGCTCAACTACAGAGCCATGTGGGTAGAAGCAGGAGTCTTCTGTTGAGTGGGAGCCACAGCTCAGGCCCTACTCACCTTCTCTAAGGTCGCTGACTAGGTGGCCCAATTTTCCCTCTTTTCATCTCTCTAGCTGCAGCTATTTGCTATTCAAAGACTATGTCCTGTCTCTGCTAGCCTCATCTGCAGCCATCTGACAGCACCACTACTCTGCCTGGCTCCTAGTGTTGATGCCTGTGTCTGGGTAAGAGGCAGGCAGTAACATTCAGCTGGAGGAGGCAAAAAAAGATATCAAAAGAGAATGCAGATTTTTTCCCCCTTGGTGCAAGGTATAGGCAATCCCCCTAATGAGGAGGAAGCAGAATAGGATGCAAAAATAGAAAGTGGATGTGGCTCAGGATGGGAAAGGGAAACTCAAGATGAAAATTAAGGGTAAGGAATGAAAATGACAGAGGGGAAAACTGTGATGGGAGAGAAGAGGAAACAACCCAAGCTATGGAGCCTCTCACCTGCCCAAAATTAATAAATAAATAGAGATATCCTATCTCCTAGAACTGGAAAGGACCTTGAAAGGTCATTGAGTCCAGCCCCCTGCCTTCACTAGCAGGACCAAGTACTGATTTTTTGCCCCAGATCCCTAAGTGGCCCCGTCAAGGACTGAACTCACAACCCAATGCTCAAACCACTGAGCTATCCTTCCCCTCTTAGCAATAAGACCATGGAAGAAAATACTGCCATTCCCTTCAAAATCATGATTAACCCACTGAAAAAAAAATCTTTTCAAGTTCTCCTCCCACCACGGAGATCCTCAGTTACTTACTGAATAAATAATAAATAAAAGAGCAAATAGTCACATTCTCCCAGGAGAAAGAGTAAAGTGGAAAGGGAGATTAAAAAAAAAAAAGTATATAGAGGCCAGTTTCTTCCGCTCCGGGTCTTGCTGGCAGTTTGGCGGGAAGGGCTCCTTCCTCTCCTTCACTCGCTCTGTGACCCACCATCGAAGTGACCCGGAGCAGAAGGACCCCCCTGCCGCCGAAGACCCCAGGCTTCCTGAATCCTCTGGATGGCCCTTCAGGTGTTTGTCTAACCTGCTCTTAAAAATCTTCAACGATGGAGATTGCTCAGCCTCCCGAGGCAATTTATTCCAGTGCTTGACCACCCTGACAGTTAGGAATTTTTTCCTAATGTCCAATCTAAACCTCCCTTGCTGCAATTTAAGCCCATTGCTTCTTGTCCTATCCTCAGAGATGTAGTAAAACATTTTTTTCTTCCTCCTCCTTGTAACAACCTTTTACATACTTAAAAACTATCATCATGTCCCTCTGAGTCTTCTCTTCTCCAGACTAAACAAACCCAGTTTTTTCAATCTTCCCTCCTAGGTCATGTTTTCTAGACCTTTAATCATTTTTGTTCCTCTTCTCTGGACTCTCTCGAATTTGTTCACATCCTTTCTGAAACGTGGCACCCAAAACTGGATGCAATACTCCAGCTGAGGCCTAATCAGAGTGGAAGATTACATCTTGTATCTTGCTTACAACACTTCTGCTAATACAGTCCAGAACAATGTTTGCTTTTTTTTGCAACAGCGTTACACTGTTGACTCATATTTAGCTTGTGGTCCACTATGATCCCCCAGATCCCTTTCCACAGTACTTCTTCCTAGGCAGGCATTTCCCATTTTTTGTGTGTGCAACTGATTGTTCCTTCTTAAATGGAATATTTTGCATTTGTCCTTATTGAATTTCATCCTATTTACTTCAGACCATTTCTTGAGTTTGTCCAGATCATTTTGAATTTTAATCCTATTCTCAAAGCACTTGCAATCCCTTTCAGCTTGGTATCATCCGCAAACCTTAAAAGTGTACTCTGTATGCCATTATCTAAATCATTGATGAAGATATTGAACAGAACCAGAGCTAGAACTGATCCCTGCAGGACCCCATTCATTATACTCTTCCAGCCTGACAGTGAAACACTGATAACTACTCTATGGGAATGGTTTACCAACCAGTTTTGCTCCCACCTTATAGTAGCTCCATCTAGGTTTCTTTTCCCCAGTTTGTTTATGAGAAGGTTATGCGAGACAGTATCAAAAGCTTTACTAAAGTCAAGATAGACCATGTCCACTGCTGTTCCCGTATCCACAAGGCTTTTTATTCTGTCAAAGAAAGCTATCGGGTTGGTTTGACACAATTTGTTTTTGCCAAATCCATGCTAACTGTTACTTATTACCTTCTAGATGTTTGCAATTGATTGATAATTAATTTTGTGCTCCATTATCTTTCCAGGTACAGAATTTAAGCTGACTGGTCTGTAATTTCCTGGGTTGTCCTTATTTCCATTTTTATAGATGAGCATCACATTTTCTCTTTTCCAGTCTTCTGTGCCCTGCTGTGTTATTTTCCCAAAAGATGTCTGGGTAGTTGAAGTCCCCCATCACCATCAAGTCCTGTGATTTGGATGATTTTGTTAGTTGTCTTAAAAAAGCCTCATCCACCTCTTCTTCCTTGTTAGATGGTCTTTAGTAAACCCCTACCATGACATCACCTCTGTTTTTTACCCCTTTTATTCTTACCCAGAGACTTTCAAGAAGTCTGTCTCCTATTACATGTGTAACTACAAATTCCACCTTCAGTGGAGTACAAAATTTTACACAAGTATTTGTTTTCCTACCATGATGAAGAAAAAAGGAAAAGAAACATAATGAGAAAACTGAAAGTCTTACAGTAGCTTGTTCCTCTTCAGAGTCCATCTAGTTCAGGGGACTGGACTAGATGACATATTGAGGTCCCTTCCAGTCTACATTTCTATTATTTCTATGCCCTCCATTGTATTATTATTCATAAAACACCATACATTGAGGTAGGCCCAAGCTGGAAAGTTTGAGTCCAAGCCAAGTTTGAGAGGCTCCAATTTAACAGGAGATGACTGGATTACTTCTTTCCTCTGATCATAAGCACATACCACAATTTTTACAAATACATGATCACTACACCAACCAGTTTACCATCTCAAAGCCCAACCCATAGCCTAACGAGATCAACTGGAGTTTTTCCACCGACTCCAATGGATGCTGTCAGTCCCTAATGAATCAATCACAAAGGTCACATTTCCCTCTGTAATTTGTTGACTAATGAATTGGAGGGAAAACCCATCACCAATGACAATATGTGGCAAATCTTCAGCTGAGGATCTGCCCTTATGCAGGGAGAATAAATTGACAAATGAAATGGTAGGATGGCATCTCACTTGGTAAAATGAGTATTTCTTTTACCCTTTGTCCAAGAATGTGGCTTCTGTAAATTTTGTTATGAATGTCCATATGCCTTTGTTTTTTAAAGGTTCAAAGAAAATATAGGACCAAACCTAAATTATTTTCCTGAAGATTTTTTTTTGTTATTTATAAAGCTAGTTAGAAAATGGAAATTCCATCTCACAGGAATTTCCAACATTTTAAAATTGTTTATTCATAATAGCGAGGAAAAGAAATTTCAAAATATTGCATGGAATGGAAGTGATGAAATATTTCAGTCTGGAATCACTGAAATGACCTTATCACAACATTTTGTTTCAACATCAAAACACAATATAAAATACATTATTAAAAAATATTAAAAATTATACCATAATACAAAGTAAACAAGAAATGAGAAAGTCAAAACAAATATAGGAACAAAATATTCCATTTAATTTTGAATAGTTTCAAATGTTTTATAGAAAATGTTGAAATTGACAGTCACAAAACATTTCCATTTTCCTGAAACAGGATTCTCCAATTGAAAAGTATTCTTTCAAGAAATGTACAACACCTGTAGTGACTTAGCACTATTTGCTAGTGTTACAAATTCATTTTTGAACAATTTTGCCATAAGGATTCCTATTAGCTTTAATTTTTGTTTTTAAAACAACATTTAAAAAGTAGAATAAGGCAACATTATAGTGTATATTAGGGGTCAGCAACCTCTGACATGCTGGAAGTCGCGGACAGCACATCTCTCGCCCATGCCACTTCCCACCACCCCCATTGGCCTGGGACAGCGAGCCATGGCCAGCGGGAGCAGCAGTCACCCGAACCTGCTGATGCAGTAGGTAAACAAACTGACCTGGCCCGCCAGGGTGCTTATGCTGGCAAGCCGCATGCCAGAGGTTGCTGACCCGTGGTGTATATAGTGTAATAAGCCTTTGAATTGTTTATGAGCCCTCTAGTGGTACTCACAGTGTCCTATGTTTTTAGAAGCTGCAAGAAACCAGCATGTATGCAGCTAGTCCTTTCATATTTGTATATATTTAGTAAACACAATTATTTGGGACTAAGCTGTGCCCATGTGGTTCCTTCATGTTGTTTTTCTGTAGTAAAAAGCAAAAGACATTTTTAAAAAATAGATTTTTTTTTGTTATTTCAAACCACATCAAACATCCTATCATTCCTTTCCAGGACTCAGATTAGTTCACAGTTCCTCCCATAGTGCACCCATAGGGCAATAATTTAACAAAAAATAAACATTATTTATAACCACACTGTATACAGAGCATCATCACTGGTGATGGGCAGCACATTTTGCTTTGCATGGGATCTGAGGACACAGCATGACCCTTTCAACTTTGTAGATGGAAGTCAGGTCTCCTCCTCCAGTAAAGGTGGCTACCAAGTTTCGTGGTTTCCATCGAGGTTGAATCCACGATGTTCTCAATGAAGAAACATGTTCTGAGGGGCCAGGTGAAAGTGAAGCTGCAGGGATGGGACTGTAGAGATTAACCGAGGGGAAATGTGATAAGAAACAGAACACAAAGATACAGAGAAACAGAGGAATTTGGAAGCAGGAAGAAGACTGATGGGAAATGTGGGGAGCAAGAGTCAGACTGAAGGGGGTTCAGAGAAATGTGGTGCAGCAGAGAAGGAGAATATGATGGGTAGGAGCCTGAGAAGGAACTGAGAGTCAAGGGAATAGAGAGAAAGTAGACGAGATACAGAAGGCTGCAAGGGAGCATTGAGACAGGTTGGAAGTTGAGTACCTTGCTATCCTGCCTAGATAGACAGGGTGACAGAATGGCAGCTCATCACTCTGAGGGATAGAGAGGGAAAGATCCCCTTTTAAAAGTGTCCTTTGAAACTATGGTGGTAAAACCATAGCCATGCCTTTGACCACTTCCATGGTGTGCTGCAGGAATGCCTGTTCAGGTCTCAGGCCTTTAGTCTTCACCTGTCTATCGACAGGGATCAAAGTCCCTCATCTTTCATGCAGGATTTTAGATTGCAGTTCCCGGCAGTTAACTGTGTTTTCTTCCCAGCAAGCTGATCTGACTGAGTCCAGCCCCAAGCTGTGCGCTCTCTCCAAGAGCTATTCCAGCAGTCATAAGTTAACACACGGCTCTGCCAAAGCAGAATACATTTATTCAAAATAAAAGCATACAGATAAAACTTGTACAGAAAAAAAAAAGGAAGAAGAAGAAGAAGCAGGAGGGTGCCCTGGTTTGGGGCCCTGGGATGCCAAGTCCTTCAATCTTTCAGCAAGACTTGGGGCTTCCCCTTGGGACAAAAGGTCATGTCTATTTACTAGATCAGAAAGAAGGCACTGAGAGTATTTAAATTCAACCTTTATATCCCCCAAACCTTTCCCTCTTAGCCTTTTAAAAACCAGTTAAAACTCATTCATAATCCCCAGGTGGTCAGGCTTCAAAGGCTGGGTATCAACATAGATTTGCATTAACCTCAGAATTTTGCATTAATCATCCCCCTAGTGATTCCAGTCATTCCACTCCCCAGTGGGCAAGGAACACACATCACCTGTATTGGTTTAAAGAGCTATGAATATTGCACAGATCATGTCTGGCCCATGTCATTTTGATTGTTTTTGGTATTGAGGTTTTCACACTTTTGAGATTAAAATACTATATGATCCCCACAGATATTGCATGTGGTTGCAATATCTGTTTACATATGGATCTTAAATTTTTCCAGTAGTGAAAATACTTATGTCCCAGTAACGTACGTTATAGAAATATCCTGCAGTTTCTTATTGCTATTGGTAGGTAATATCATTGATGTTACACCAATATGAATAAAGATTATAGTATTTGATATTGTTTGAAATAAGAAACTTGATTCTTCTCTGTCCTTACATTTAAGATAGTTAGAGCTGTCAATCACAGTCAACTCAAGCAATTAACGCAAAACAAATTAGATTTTAAAAGTCATGAATAATTGCAGTATTAATCACACTGTAAAACAATAGAATATCAATTTAAAATTATAAATATTTTGAATTTTTTCTACATTATCAAATACACTGATTTCAGTACACAGAATACAGTGTGCAGTGTGCACTTTATATTTTTATTACAAATATTTGAACTGTAAAAAATAATAAATTATATTTCAAGTCACCTCATAGAAGTACTGTTGTTCAATCTCTTTGTCATTAAAATGCGACTTAACAAACATAATTTTTGGGGGGCACATCTGCACTCAAAAATAAACAATGTAAAACTTTATAGCCTACAAGTCCACTCAGTCTTACTTCTTATTCGGCCAGTCGCTCAGGCAACAAGTTTATTTACATTTACGGGAGATACTACTGCCTGCTTCTTATTTACAATGTAACCTGAAAGTGAGGAATATGAGTTTGGCATGACACTGTTGTAGCTGGTGTTGCAAAGTATTTACGTGCCAAATATGCTAAACATTTGTATGCTCCTTTATGCTTTGAATTCACTGTACCCTTTGTATTCTGTGTTGCAACTGAAATCAATATATTTGAAAATGTAGAAAAAATTCAAAATATTAATAAATTAAATAGGTATTCTATTATTATTTAACTGTGATTAAAATTGATCATGACTATTTTATTATTCTCATGATTAACTGATTTTTAAATTGTTGACAGCCCTTATAATTATGAAATAATAACCAATATCATTTATGCAAATCCCCAAATTATGGTATACTTTTGAGACAAATAAGAAGAGAAATCCTCTGCTCAAAAAGCATACATAGCTAATGTTCTTGTTCATCATGCCCTCCTATCTGATTGTCAGCAGAGTGTAAACCATCCAAAGAGAATGCAGGTTTGAAGCTTAAGGCCCAATCCTGATTCTATCTGCATTAGAGGCAAATCTTCCATTTACATAGGCAAGAACAGGACTGGGTCCTCCTCCTACAGTTAGATATAGGCACAATCCTATAGGACCTTACTTATATGAATAATCCTACTGAATTCAAAAGGAGTACTTGCAAAGTGAAAAACATCTCTCTTAAGTAATAATTGTAGACTCGAGTCATTCTTTTTTAAAAAAATGATTAAAAATGTAGAGAGTTTGGAGTCTCGACACAGTGACTAGACTTGAACCACTAAGAAAGAATAGAAAGAGAAGAATAAACTTTTAAATCATTCCCAGGATAACTGGAACAGTCTATATAAATATGATGTTCTTTTCTATTCACACTACACTCTTAGAATTGTGCTGTAAGTGAATTCATTTTTCTTGTTACAGTCTTGGTGATGAGAACGAGATATATTTCTGAAGCTGATCTATCATGTTCTAATCTCTGCCAACAGCATGAGAACAGAAAGTGGATAAGAGTAAATCCATTTGCATAAATAAAGATTGTAAATGAGAAAAAATGGGCAAAATTAATCCATTCTGATGATAACTTTAGGGACTATAATGAGAACTGAAAATGGCACAAAATTCACCGAGTCCAGGATAAAGATGATAAAATAAGAAGCTCTATAAAAGGAGACAATTCTCATGAGACTTAAGATTTTACTGGTACGGCCCTCATCAGATGCCATACTACAGAAGAGGATTCTTGAAATTGTTGCCTTAAAAAAAAAAAGACAAAGGAGCAGGTCGCTTCAGTGTCTGCAAATTATGGTTTTCCAATATTTAGGGCTCTGCCAGCATTTCCAGTATAAACAATAATCCAGTGACATATGATGCATCCAAACATTGCCTACAGCATTACATTTCATATAAAGCGTCTATTAGGAGAAATGTTTCCAGAAATTACAACCAAAAAATTGGCTACAGACGAGCAGTTGGAATGCAAAAAGCAGTAGCAGCAGAAGCCATCAGAAGTTTTGGAGCATTATTATACACATATGATTTATAAAATCCCTGTTTTTCTTTTTGTAGTGATGTTTTGCAGAACACTGAAAATACTGTGCTCAATCCTCATATGAGCCAGAGCTGTGCTCTTTGCATCCAAGGACAGAAGCAATATGGCTTTTTGCCACCTCCCCAAACTTAGAACCAGCCATTGACCATGTGGATCCCTGGGGCAAGCTGACATGATTTAAGGAATTCTCTAATTTGTATCACGTATAGAAGAGAGGGGAAGGGTTTATGTTATATAGTTCACTAGAACAGCACCACAGCAGCACAAAAAAGAGCATAACCAGGCCAGAGTCTGGCTCTAGACTTTAAAAATGCTTGGAAAAAATGAGCCCTGTCATAAACAGATAGTTAAGGATTAATGTCTCTTTTACCTGTAAAGGGTTAACAAGCTCAGTGAACCTGGCTGACACCTGACCAAAGGACCAATCGGCGGACAAGATACTTTCAAATCTTGGTGGAGGGAAGTCTTTTGTTTTGTGCTGTTTGTTTTGTTCTTTGTTCTCTCTTGGGATTAAGAGGAGCCAGTCGTGCAACCAGTTTTCTCCAATCTTTCTGAAACAGTCTCTCATTTTCAAAATAGTAAGTAATAGCTAGAAGGCGGATTAGTCTTTTGTTTGTTTTCTTTATTTGCAAATGTGTATTTTGCTGGAAGGATATTTACCTCTGTTTGCTGTTAACTTATACTTGGGCTGGGGTAGGGAGTCCCTCTGCTCTATGTAAAGCTGAGACCCTGTAACATTTTTGCATCTTGATTTTACAGAGATAATTTTTACTTTTCTTTCTTTAATTAAAGCTTTCCTTTTAAGAACCTGATTGATTTGTTTTCCCTTGTGTAAGACCCAAGGGGATTGGATCTGAACTCACTAGGATAGGTGGGGGGAAGGAGCGGGGGGAAAGGTTAATTCCTCTCTGTTTTAGGATCCAAGGAGTTTGGATCAGTGTATATCTCAGGGTCCCCAGGGAAGATTTTTGGGGGACAGAAAATGTACCAAACACTATATTTTGGTTGGTGGCAGCGTTATCAGATCTAAGCTAGGAATTAAGTTTAGAGGGTACATGCAGGTCCCCACTTTCTGGACGCTGAAGTTCAAAGTGGGAATAAGACCTTGATATGGTGGCAGGCGTGGATAGCCCAAATACAGGTTTAAAAAAAATCATATGCAAAATAGATGGTAATATTTGTTATTCCTGGAAGGGTAAAACTTAGGAGACAAAATTTACACCATTTTCAGTTCTTAAAAATGTGTATGTGCATTATTATTTGTAATGACATTAGTGCCTAGGCATCCCAGTCATGAACCAAGGCCCCATTGTGCTCAGTATTGCAAGCAGGAAGTGAAGAGAGTTGGAAGGGGGAGGAGTTGGAAACAGCTGGAATGGAAGAAGCCCAATGCTAAACAAAAAGATGGTTCCTGGGCCAAGAATGTTACAGTTTAAGTATAAGACAAGAGACAACAGATGAATACAGAAAAACAGTGGATAAAATAAGACAACATTGGTCAGCATGGCAGATTGTGGTGGGACACACCAACAGCCTCACTGCAGTCAAGCTAGATGTGGGCATAGGCGCTGACTCTGTGGGTGCTCCAGGGCTACAGCACCCATGGGAAAAAATTGGTGGGTGCTGACCACCCACCAGCAGCTCCCCGCTCTGCCCCTCTCCCAGCTCACCTCAGCCTCCGCTCTGTCTTTGCCTCCTCACCTGGCTGCACCACATGCCTGCTTTTTCCCCCTGGCTCCCAACACTGGTGTTGCAAAATAGCTGATTTGCATGGCAAATGCTGGGACAAGGAGGAGGGGGAATGCAGCATGCTTGGGGAAGAGGTGGGGCTGAGGCAGGGATTTGGGGAAGGGGTTGGAATGGGGTGGGGAAGGGGGGTGTGACCACCCACCGGCACCAGGAAAAGTTGGTCTCTAGGGATGTGGCCATCACAGAAAGATTTTTGAGGATTTTGAACAAGGATAAGGAGTTAGATGTGCAGGTGCTTATGGGATTTTATATTATATCTGTCTGCACACACACACATACACACACACACGGAAGCAGGAGTTGAAGTCTCAGTAGTAAATGTGAGATAAAAGGTAGGGTTGGATAGGTTGTGAAGGGCTTAAAAGTAAAGACAAACAGTTTATGTCTGATGCAATGGAGAAGAGGAGACAGTAGAGGGATTCAAAGAGAGGGATGACATGAGTGAAAATGATGGATTAGGAATATAATTTTAGCAGCAGCAGCAGCAGCAGCAGCAAGGGATGTTGCAATAATTAACACAAAGGATTATAAGAGCCTGGATTAGGGTTTTGGTTTTGTAGACAGATAGGAAGCCTGTATCAGAGATATCATGTAGAAAGAATTTTCAAGATTTACGTATAGCTTGGATGTGACAATCTAGAGAGAGGCCCAAGTCAAAAATGATGCCCAGGTTACAGGTCTGAGTGACAGTCAGGATGGTGGTGTTGTCCAAAGACACAGGGCATGAGAGAGAGGGAGTGGATGTGTGATCCTGTAAGAGACCAGATAAAGGCCAGAGATGGGGAACTCAAACAGATATCAGAGAGAGACCAGTGCTTGGTGAAGACCAACGCAAGTGAATGGCCTTTTTGGTGTGGGGAAGAATTGAACCAGAGCTTCTGGTCAAATGAAGACAAGAGGATAGGAATCATGGGGTCAGATGGACCTTCAGAGAAGCTAAAGTCAGAGAGGATGAATGTGAAAGATTCTGAGGGAAAGAGAGAAAACCAGGAGTCAAAATCAGAGAAGATGCCAATAGTGAGGTGGTGGGTAGACAGTAGATAACAACATGGAGGGGTAGAGGAGAGAGAAGTTGGAAGGGGGAAGAGTTGGAAGCAGCAGGAATGGGTGAGGAAGAAGCCGAACACCCAAACCTGGCCTGCTATAGGGCAGGGATGGAAAGAAAGAAGACCTCCAAAAAAGACAGCAAGCTGCCAGACAGTGTCAGAGAAGGACTCCAGGTTTCTGTGGGATATGAACAGGTAATGGATTGCTCTGATCTTTTTAGAAATGGAGTGGGCGTTCTAGAAACAGCAAGGAAAAAGTAGGAAGAGGATGGACATGAGGATAGGAAGAGTGTTATGAAAGGTGAGGAGAGAAGGAGGGGGACTTAAAGTTGGGGCAATGTCACCAGAAGAGAGAGGCAAACGAAGAAGGTTTGCCCATTACTGGTCCAGTTCTTTTGGCCAGGGATTTATAAGGAGACAGCTAACTTTTGAGCTTCCCTCACAAACTTCTAACAGATTATACCAAAGAGTTCAGCACATGCACTTGGTTCCCTGCCTTAAGAGACACCTTTCAAAAGGGTAGGGTTTGACACTGTGGGACTATATTTTTTTTTTATTTTTCATTTCAAAATTAATGGAACTCTAGACATATAAGTGTGACAGATTGAGAAACTTTCCTGCCACTAGGGAATTACAGTGGTTTTCACTTTCAGTTCTCACCAGTGAGAGGCACTCTGCTTTTTCAGTTTCCCACTTTCTTCAGTGGACCTCAGCAGATTTCACAAAAGGAAAAATGGGCCCCCAAAATGTGACCTGTAGCACTATCATAGGTTGTAAGCTTTCAATTGCTCTTATTTTTTACTGCAGATTTTTTGCTTGTACTCATGCTGCAGAAAGAACAAAAACTAAAAACTTGATGCAACATAATACTGGCAAGAGAGACTTAGGGCAGGTCTTCATGACCCGCTGGATCGGAAGATGGTGATCGATCTATCGGGGGTTGATTTATCATGTCTAGTGTAAACGCGGTAAAAATCGATACCCAATCACACTCCCTGTCGACTCCGGAACTCCATCTCACGAGAGGCTGAAGCCGAGTCAACAGGGGAGCGGCAGCGGTCAACTCGCCGCCATCTCATGGCCAGATAAGTCAATCTAAGATACGCCGACTTCAGCTACGCTATTCGTGTAGCTGAAGTTGCGTATCTTAGGTCGACCCCCCCACTATTGTAGACCTGGGCTTGAAAGAGAAAGGAGTACAACCTGATGGTCTGAATGACTAAAGTTTTCTATTGGTTTCCTGTCAGCTGAATTAGCATAAAATACAACTCAGTTTATCTATGCCAGTGACAAACCAGGACCCAGAAATGTTAATCAAGTCAGAAAAATAAATCCAACTCAACTATTAAAAAATTTCATACTTAGCCTAAATGATGCTTAAGGTAAAGGATGAGCCAGTAACCAGAGGATAGGTAGATTAGATCCTACAGGCTGTAAATTACCTGCTGGAGCAAATCTAAGGGAAATAAATCATATTCCCACTGTCCATGCAGATTGTGAAAATATCTTTTAAAGAGGGGAAAGAGGCCTAAAGGAGCCTAGTATTGAACTCCTGTAATTGGAAATGAAGAGGTAATCTTCTGGTAATTTAGAAACCATAATATAACACATATGAGGGGTTATGGTAAGTATTCCAACTCTGTAGGGGCTGCAGGTTAATTGCAAACATAAGAGCAGCCATACTGGGTCAGACCAATGACCCATCAAGCCCAGTATGCCATCCTCCAACAGTGGTCAATGCCAGATGCTTCTGAGGGAATTAAGAGAACAGGTAAATCAAGTGATCGTCCCCTGTTGTCCAATTCCATCATCTGGCAATCTGAGGTTTAGGGAAACCCAGATCATGCATCCTTGAACATCCTGGCTAATAGTCATTGATGGACCTATCTTCCATGAATGTATCTCGTTCTTTTTGGAACCCAGTTACAGTGTTGGCCTTCACAACATCTCCTGGCAATGAGTTCCATGTGTTGACTGTGTGTTGTATGAAGAAGTGCTTCCTTTTGTTTTAAACCTCTTGCTTGTTAATTTCAGAGGGTTATCCCTGCTTTTTATGTTATGTGAAGGGGTAAATAACACTCCTTTATTCACTTTCTCCTCTCCATTCATAATTTTATAGACCTCTATCTTATCCCTTCTTAGTTGTCTCTTTAAATGAATAGTCCAAGTCTTCTAACCTCACCTCATATAAAAGCTGTTCCATATCTCTAACCATTTTGTTGCCCTTCTGTGTACCTTTTCCATTTCTAATGTATCCTTTTTAAACAGAGCAACCAGAACTACAAGCAGTATTCAGGGTGGCAGCCATACCATGGATTTTTATAGTAGCATATATTTACTGTTTTGTTATCTATCCCTTTCTAATGGATATATTCACCTCTTGGACCAGATCCTGTGCCTCCATTTTTGGACTAATTCCAGAATTGCCTCTCTCCTTTGGGATTCCAGAACTAGCTGCTCTAAGAAGCAGTCATTAAGATATCTAGAAACTTTATCTCTGCATCACATCCTCAGGTGACAGATTTAGTCAATATGGTGATAATTGAAATCCCCCGTTATTATTGCATTTTCCATTTTTACAGCCTCTCTAATCTACCTGAGCATTTCAGTCACCATCATCATCCTAGTTACGTGGTTGTGGTATATTCTACTAATATTCTAGCATGAATTTCTATTCATAGACATTCTATGATAAAGATAGATTCATTAAGATTTTTACTGTATTTGGCTCTATGCTTTTTTTTCACATATAGTGACACTCCTCCACCAGCACAACCTACTCTGCCATAATCTGTACCCTGTTTTTACCATCCCCACTGATTATGATTCTTCTGCCAGTTTCTGTTATGTCTATTATGTCAATATCCTAATTTATACCAGGCATTCAAGTTCCCCCATCTTAGTATTTAAATTCACTCATGTTAGTAAGGGGGATAGCTTCTGTGGATAGAGATCGTGAAGGGAGGAACAGTAGAAGTAGTCAACCCTGGGGAGGAAGCACAGGCTGGAGTAACTCTTTTGCTCTGTAAAAAGTGGGGTATCTTGTTTGGAGCTGGGCTGGCGTTTCCACTTCTAAACGATTACAGAAAAAGATGGCACGGCATCTGTTTCTCCTCTCACACACTAGTATACATCAGGAGTAATTCAATGGAGTTAAGTGAAAGGAAAATTAGATCTAAGGTCCCTGCCCTGAGAGTTACAATCTAAATAGACAAAGAGCTGGGGTGAAGAAAGAAAGGAAAGCAATATAATTGAATGGTGAAATGAGCCAGCTTTTATAGTTTCTTTGTAACTGCATGGATTTTAATGCATAATTTGTTCACTAGCTTAAGTTATTCTAGGGAGTGAGCAAAGTGAGAGAGGTTTCAAAGGTCTTTCTGAAGAGGTTCATTTATGTAGAACTGATCAAAATGCAAAGACTTGTCAATTTATCCTGAATCAGGATAAAAAGTTGAAATATCTAAAACTTTTTACAGAAATAATTTAAAAGCGTTGATCCAGAAGTGTCAAACACTTTGTTTCAGGGTGACATTAATCTTGCATCTGTCTGAGCCTCATTCCAGGTCTTTCATCCATCATCTCTCCTCCTGAGCCTTGTCCCTGGCCAGACCATCTCCTATGATTTTCTAAGGCAGATCTGCCATAGGGAGAGATTATGGTACATAGGGAGATATCATTGGGCCAGAGAATATGGCTCTTAAGAAAAATAGGAATGGGCACCTGAAGGACCTGGAACTCCTGTGAAGCACCATAACAGTCCAACAGATGCACAGATATAAGGGTCAACCTGAAATGAAACAGCTTAATTTGGATTGTCGTGGAAAGACCACCAACGAGTTGAGTTGATCAGACAGCCTGAGGCTCCTTTATTGATTATCAGAGATTACAAGCATATATGCAGGGAGAGACGACAAAGTCCCCCTAGCAAGGGGAAGTCGCTCTACCTTACAGCAGAGATACCTGTGTTATAAAGCCTAAAACCGCAATTATCACATGAGCTTGTACATCTGTCATTACCTTATTTGGGTGATACATGACATGTTCTCAAAACAATTATTGCAAAAGAGCTAAAAATTGCTAAGCTGTTCCTTTGTACTTCCTTTTAGGAAGCTCCTTTCTATCGCCAAGACCTTGGCACCCCGGTTATCCTTCTCTTTGGTTTGAGCAGCTGTTTTCTCAAGCAAATTTTGAGGGAACTTGGGTCCAAAAATACCTGTTTGTTCTTTTGCCAAGTTATTAGGGTTATCTTTTATGCTTGCATGAGCTACTTAATAAACTATAATGACCTAGCAGCTGTTAGTCTATTCCGGCATGATGGATGGGCTATTTAGGGAGTTTATGTCAGTTTTAACCCCTTATAGCAGCATTTTTATTGTTTAGCAGCATTTGGTGTAATTGTAGTGTTAGCAGCATTAATGATAAAATAGTGTTATAATAGTAGTAAAATCAGAGAGTGAGCCTCAGGAGGGTTAGTGGAAAATCACTTTTCTTACTTTGCTATATGTTAGTATGATTGAGGCCTAAGGCCTTGATGTAATTATTAGCTTGATCAAGACCGGCTTTTGGGCCTGGGGTCAGCTTTCTTTATCAGGATCAACCTGAAAAACATTTAGTTAATAGAATCATAGAAGATTAGGGTTGGAAGAGACCTCTGGAAGTCATCTAGTCCAATCCCTGATTCAAAGGAGGACCAACCCCAGCTAAATCATCCCAGCCAGGGTTTTGTCAACCATGCTTTAAAAACTGCCAAGGATGGAGATTCCTAATATCCAGCCTAGACCTCCCCAACTTGTGTCCATTTTCCTGACTGAACCTTTGATGAAACCCCATTTTTCAATTGAAAATGGGATCATTTCAAAATGTTTTCATCAGACCTACTTTTAAAGAAGAGCTGAAAGAAAAAGCTATGGAAGCACACAAGTGTTTGTCTACACAGTGCATTAGTCTGCACCTGAGGAGTGTAAATTCCAGCTCACATTAGTGTGTCATGCACTAACTGGCCCATATTGTACTGGACCATACTGTTTCAAACTGTTATATGCAGTAGGGAACTTCTAGTGCATGCACTAGACACTCCTCTGGTGCAGACTAATGAACCATGAAGACAAGTCCCTGATTGTCAGGAAGAATGTCTAAGGGGTATGATCTGCAGGGAAAGAAGCGTGGAAATGAGAGACTGAAAGGATGGAAGGAGGCAATTAGTTATGTGATTTGAAGGAAAGTGAAGGGAGAAAAGAGCTGTAGGCAGGGAAGGGAATTGAGAGCTGGGCTGGCACATGGTTGTGCAGAACCTTCAGGACAAGGGGATAAAATACCAGCTAGTGAAGGATGACAGTAAAGTGATCTGAGAATGGACTGGGTGTGACTAAAGCAATAGGCAAAATAGAAGATTTGTGGCCTTTTTAGCAGATTGAATGGTGGGATTTAAAGATGTTATGTGGGGATGCCAAAAAGAAAAAATTGAGGCGAGAAGTAATCAGAGCCTGAAGAAGGTAGTTAGTGATGCAAAGGAAAGGAAAGGACTGATGTTGGATGAAGAGTAAGGATTTAGTAGAACTAGTCAAACTGTTGACCCTTTGGAGTGGGAGGACGGCAGAAAAAATATTTTTTATTCTTAACCAACAATGTTTTAAAAAATAAAGTATAGAATTTAAGTGATAGCCGTGATGTAGAAAGAGAAGTCACCACACTACAGTTTGAGCCGTGGGGCAATGGAAATGAGCAAAAGTGGAAGGATATAAAATAATTTAGTTTTCATTGTGCTCATGGTGGCAGGTCATCCAGGAAGAAATGGTCAGAGAAAAGGTAAGAGATGCAAATCTAAATATGGAGAAAAAGATTATGAGTTAAGTAGATTTGAGATTCAGTGTATAGGTCAGAGATGAAGCCATGAAATTGGATTAGATTGGCTGGGATTACATGTAGCAGATAAGAGCTTGAGGTTCACCAGTAAAGAGTGAAAGGAGTAGAGGAAGAAGCCCAAAAGATATTCTGAGGGAGTGGTGGATGAGGTATGAAAAGCATCAGGAAACACATTTGATGAAGAAGAAGAAGAGTAACCAAAAACTGCCTTGCTATCCTAGAAGAACTGTCTGTATAATTACTGTGCTCAGTTTGTGATAATCAAAGGCATTCATTCAAAAAGTTACAACATAGAGAAATGTTAGGCCATGTTCAATCAGCAAACAGGATAACCAAATTATCTGTAGCATTAAAAAGATAATTTTATATAGTGAACCCAGTTTTGAAACCCTAATCAGTAATATCATGGTATCCTCTTTAAACAAGTCTCTACAATTTCTGTTATGTGTAGATACATAGGCTATGTAATTTAATTGTGTCTTAGCAAGGGTAACCGTAATATTAGATCTGGGTGGAATTGATGAATACACTTTTGTTTAATATACAGGCAAAAATCCTTCACAGATTTGCCTCATGATTTTGCATCTAAAATATTTCTAAGGGAGACTGAAAAGGATTATCACGGAAACATTTTGGGTAGAGAAGGACCCAAAGTGACTTTTAAAAGTTGCAGATCATCACACCACAGGGGAAAATGTACCATGCATCATGGAAGAGCTCTTCCAATGCTCTCTTAGGCCCACACCAATTGGGGCACTTGGTGATCCTGGGCTATGACAAAGCATAGACAATTTCCTGGATCCACCAGGCAAAATTACATGTTGGAAAGACCAG
The DNA here is from genome assembly GCF_007399415.2 of Gopherus evgoodei. Taxonomy (NCBI): domain Eukaryota; kingdom Metazoa; phylum Chordata; order Testudines; family Testudinidae; genus Gopherus; species Gopherus evgoodei. Next base: position 103,354,001 of record NC_044322.1, read on the forward strand.
AACTGGACTATCCAGCCTGTATGAGAGTTTATAGTCCAAACTGCAAAGATATCTGGTTGATTGAGGCTGAAATATATGAAATCCTACATCCACAATATGTTGGCATATAGAAATGCCCTTTTATTTGGGCCTCACTCTAAACCCTGCGTTTGGCTATTAGCTACTGTAAATAGTCCTGAACACAAAACTGTGAAGGAACTTCATGGTTATTATAATTATACAAGTAGTGCCTTCCCACATCTACACTGCTAGAGCCTTTCACTGCCACATTAACTACACATTGCAGTGTGGAGACATCCTGCATTTAATTGTGGCATGTAGCTACGCCTTTAATTGTGGCATGTAGCTACATGTATTCTACATGCTGCCTTAACGTTAAATTAACTTGAAAATTTAGTTAAAAGTTTAAAATGTTGAAAAGTATAGTCCATATGACATTCACATTAAATCAACTGAGTTCATCATGATTTCAGTTCTTATAATACCAACATAATTAACATTAGGTCATGATTTTAAATTGTAATAAAAAATGGAAAGAAAGTGAAATATATCAAAGAGAGAGTCTGCAGTACTAACTGACAGAAGTTGTGATGTACGATATATTGCAGGGGTTCAGGTATGTGCATGATGTTATATACACCATATGTTCTGCTGCTATACTTCATACAAAATAATGGACAGTTTGACATATCAATCTTTGACACTCTCTGCTTATGTGTGTATTTCACATTTAAACATATTTGTCTGTTGATATACAAAAACCCCTCATGAACGATAGTCCATATTTATTTGATATGTCTTCTGTATATTAGGGATGTAAAATCTGTTAAGCTTACTTGCTCAAAGCTGATCTTTAAAAAAAGTTTTTGTTTTATCTAATTATCTAATAAATTAATACAACAAGAGAGCTCATTAAATTCAGAGCAAGGAAGAAGAAAGGTGTCACTAAACTTAATTAGCAGGATACAAAGATACCAATTAACACCTATGTCTCAAGAAGAGAGAAACTTTTTCATGTGCCATAGTCAAAAAATAAATTCACCAGCTGGTTACACATATTTAAGTGGCATGCAGCTAAATTTAATTCTTGTGTTGATATTACGGTCAAAGGATCATGTAAGGGAAAAACAACTTTAGTGGGCTAGCAACTGTGGCTCTATTTTATTAATATGAACACAGTCTGTTAGGTATTCAGATTAACAGCAGTGTAGTTATGGAAAATACACTACAGAAATGGCACAGAATGTACCATTCTAATTTGTGCCAATAATAATTTTAAATATATAATCTGTAATTAACACCTCTGCTAAGCTATCAATTATTTTCTTAACAAGATAATAAAGCAGCTGATAAGAATAAGATCCTTCTTAAATATAGATGTTGCTTTTTTTTTTCCCCTCTATTTGGGGTTCTGTCAACAAAGTACCATAGTAAACCATATAAAATGAAAATGATTATTTAAATGGTTTATGGAGACATTATTTATGGAGACATTAGTTCATCGATTTAGGCTTCAAGATATAACTTCTTCAAACAATATGTCTACACAGCGACAAGACAGCCCATGTCCGTCCACACAGCCTCTTAGGGCTCTGGTTGTGGGGCTGTTTCATTGCTGTGTAGAGTTCCAGGCTTGGGCTGGAGATTGAGCTCTAGGACCTTCCCACCTCACAGTGTCCTGGAGCCTGGGCTCCAGCCTGGGCCTTACATAGCAATGAAACGGCCCTGCAGCCTGACCCCCTTGAGACTGAGTCAGCTGGCATGGGCCAGCTGCAGGAATTTAGTTGCCATGTAGTCAACATACCCAAAGAAATAAATCTTGAGCAGCATCCCAGCATGTATACAGGTGTTATGAGTTAAATATTCTGTTCTTTGTTACTCTCATTAATCCCACTGAGATGGGTTTGCACTGGTGTAACTGAGGGTAGATTGGAGGAAGGATGAGTTTTTCAACAAAAAAATTGAGCCAGAATTTTATGGAGAAAAAAAAATCAACAAGCTCTAATTATATCATAAATTTCATGATATTTAGATTTTTTTAATGTTTGTTTTCTATCTGCATAGGATTTACTATTTATTTCTCAGTTTTATATTTGAGCAATGTCCCTTCATCTTTGAGCTATGGGCTGTTGAAAAGACTTACATTTTTAACAGTCTGCATCTGAAACAGCTGAGGTTTAAAACTTTGCATGAGCAAAAAAATTCATTAGGAATTAATGTCTTAACTTGGTTAAATGGTTGAAAAGTCATTGTGCAGATTTTTTGCATTCTCCCCCTGAAGTTAGTTGAAGTCAATGGGTGTCACACATGACAATCTGACAACGGAGTTGTAGATTCCAGATCTTTAAATATATCCAAAAAGTTAAGAATAATTGAACAAATACTTGTTGAGAAAACAGTTCTATATTTTTGTGGTGCCAAAGAGGGCAATTTGAAACCAGAAGCCTACTGTGATGCTTCCCAGGAGTATCCAGGATTCTGAGGCACACCTCACTATCGCCTAACTTTAATATGAAGAAGCTTTGGCTGTGCCTGATGTGGGTCAGCTCTCCAATTCCATTGGCTGCAGGCAACACAAGCCCTGATGACACTCTGCAGGTTAGAGATAGGCATACTGCTTCCTTTCAGCCTTCTGGGCATCTCTCTAGCATCTCCAGATGCTATTTCACTGGACATTTGCAGGACATTCACTGGACTGATTCGCTGCTTCCAAAGCAACAGCACATACCAGTTTCACTTCATATCACTGCTGCACTTAACTCACAGAACTTTGATTTGATTATAGTAAAATAATATCAAATAAAAGTTAGCATGGAGGTTCAAGTAATAGTAAGTACAAATATTGGAAACAAATAATTACATATAAAATAAAATCATAACATCTTCTAGAGTCTAGACTTAATTAACAAGATACTCTCATGTCTACTAGAGCAATGTTCACTCAAAATCCTTTACAGCCAAGCTGATGTTACCCTTCTTTCCTGAGACATGTGTGCTGTCAGTTAGCCTCATACAGAATGTCCATGCTACTCGCTGGATCGGCGGGTAGCGAGCGATCTATCAGGGATCAATTTATCACATCTCATCTAGACATGATAAATCGATCCCTGAACGCGCTCCCCGTCGACTTTGGAACTCCACTAGAGTGAGAGGCGGAAGCGGAGTCGATGGGGGATCCACGGCCATCAATCCTGTGCCGTGAGGACGGGAAGTAAGTCGATCTAAGATACGCAAGTTCAGCTATGACAATGGCATAGCTGAAGTCAACGTATCTTAGCTCGATTCCTGCCCCCTCCCCCCCCCCAGTGTAGACCAAGCCATAGATTCCTACCTCAAAATGGATCATTTGGTTATCTAGTCCTACCTCCTTCATAACATAGGCCATAGAATGTCCTCCAAATACTTCCTAGAGCAGATATTTTAGAAAAACATCCAGTCTTGATTTAGAAATGGTCTATGATGGAGAATCTACCCTGACCTTTGATAAATTGTTCTAATGGATAATTACACTCACTATTGAACATTTATGACCTATTTTCTATCTGAATTTGTCTAGCTTCAACTTCCAGCCATTGATTTGTGTTATATGCTTATCTGCTAGATTGAAGAGCCCATTATTAAATATTTGTTCCCCATGTAGTTATAAACTAATCAAGTCACTGCTTAATTTTGCTTTGTTAAATTAAATTTAATAGATAGACTCAGAGCAGGTTATACTACACTGGAATACAAAACCTGAGGCACAAAACTGGCTGATGCAGGTCAGCTGACTCAGACTTGCAGGGCTCAGAGTGTAGGGCTAAAAAATTCTGTGTAGATGTTCAGGCTTTGACTGGAGGCCAAACTCCGGAATCTGAGCAGGGGGTTGAAGTAGATAACCTCCTGAGGTCTCTTCCAACCCTAGTCTTCTATGATTCTATGAACCTCACAGGTGAAAGGGTCCCAGAGCCTGGATGCCAGCTTGAGCCTGAATGTTTACACAGCAATTTTACAGAATGCAGCCCGAATCCTGTGAGCCCAAGTTAGCTGACCCAGGCCAGTCGCAGGTGTTTAATGTTGTGTAAACAAACCCTGTAAGGCAGGGATCGGCAAACTTTGGCCTGCGGCCTGCCAGGATAAGCACCCTGGTGGGCCATGGGTCAAAGGTTGCTGATGTCTGCTATAAGGCATGTTTTCTAATCTTTTAATCTTTCTCATGACTCTTCTCTGAACTCTCTCCAATTTTTCAACAACCTTCGTGAATAACTGAAGGTTAACTGAACTGGACACAGTATGCCAGCAATGGTCACACCAGTGCCAGATACAGAGGTAAAATAAACTTCGCCACTCCTCCTCAAGATTCCTCTGTTTATGCATACCAAGATCACATTAGCCCTTTTGGCCACAGCATCACATTGGGAGCTCCTGTTCAGCTGATTATCCACCGTGACTATCATATATTTTTCAGATTCACTGCTTTCCAGGACACAGGCCCCATTCTGTAAGTATTTCCTAGATTCTTTGTTCCTAGATGTTCCTTGTCCCCCTAGGTGAAGGATTCTATGAGTCTCTCTACACACTTTACACCAGCCCAGTCCTAAATCTTTTTTCATAAACACTGTTAGTTTCATCCTGTGGTTTCTTTTTTTTTTTTTTAAAGATTTTGCAATCTCTCAATTTTCACCTGGCTCAGTATGCAAATAGTCAGAGTATGGGACCTACAATACACAAATAATCAGACAGGGAACATCACCAAAGTAGATCACCTCCTGGTGACATGCCTTAACTCCAAGACCTTAAGAGCATAATTTTCAGTATAGATATATAACATTAAATATTATCATTCATTTTGCAATGCCTATGACAACTAGTGGGCTACTGGCTCTCAGTAGAGACCTCTCATGCCAACATTCCATGAACTAGTATGCAGATATCTAGGTATTTGTATAAAACCATATGGATCCCCTGTGCACTCTGCCAATTGGCACCAGGGGGTCCATGGGTTAGACCCACCCACCCCTTTCAAAGCACAAGAAAGGACTCTGAGAACATCACTAGTTATTCTGTAATAGTACTCACTAGTTAGATTATTTAATTATATGCATTGAATTAAATTAACGAACTTTAGCTATAAATATATATAAATAAATCTTTGACTCCAAAGGCATGTAGCCAAATTGCCCTAGGCATTTGCTCCCATTCACTTTGAAGCTGGAAGAGACCAGAGACATCTTCTGTTCTTGCTGCCCTTGGAGTACTGGACAGGAAAAACAGCATGAATCCAACTTCTTGTGCAGCAGAATCTCTCCTATACACTGTCTGTTGTTGAAATAATCTCTTTTCTTGGAGCACTTTACGGTGAGCAACATGGGTAGTGACTCACCTTCCCTAAACACACACACTCCATGGCACACAACACAAAGAAACCTACTTTCAGAATTTTACATTAAAAACAACAAGGCCACTGTAAGCGTATGGACTCACCTCTGCAGTGCCTCCTGCAAGTCACTCAGGGAATTAGCTCAACTTCCAGCCCAGAGCGCCCTTTACAGGCTGGTGATCCTCCACAGCTTGGCCCCCATCTCCCTTCCAGACTCCAGTACTCATTTTCTCTGTGGTGCTGTCCCCTGGCAATACTCCAACACTCTGTGGGTCTCCCTTCCCTGGGGAGCCCAAACCTAGTACTGCCCCCTCGCCTCAGTCTGGGCTACTACCAGTCCTCACCTAGGCCCCCCTCACTGGGGCAGACTGCAGTACAAAAGCCACTCATCACAGGCGAGGGGGTTTGACCTGCTGACTTCTTCTACCACCCAGTACCTCTATGGGCCTGGAACAAAGCCCTGCAGCCTGGGGAGTCACTAGCCTGGAGCTCCCCTGCTCCTCTGGCTCTTCCACAGCCCTGCTTCACTCCCAGGTACCTTCTTACTCCCCTGCAGCCAAGCTGGTCTCCCACTGCTACAGGAGAAACTCTACTCTGCTTCTGGCTGCCCTGGCCTTCCTACAAGGCCTAGCTGCCCTGATTGGGGTGTGGCCCATGTGTAGCTTCTTCCTCAATCAGCTTGGGCTTTTTGTCCTAGCCCAGAACCCTCTCCCAGGGCTAGCTTCTACCCTGTCAGGGCTGGAGCGGATAACCACCCTACTACAGACAGTTAAAATCAATAGCCATTTCAGTGCTTTGCATAAAGACATTGCTAACCATTCTAGTCAGGTCCTCTGTTTCTTCTCTAGGGAGCACCAACTTTTTTTTCCTAGGATGCTTTTTGGAGCTTTCTTTGAGGAGGTTTTTAAGTGCTGATTGGAGCAGCACACTTTCCTCACTACTAAGGTGAGGAAATTAAAACTTTCTCTTAAGAGTTATATACATCTTCTACTACTGAATGTGTATCTGATGGACTTTGGGGTAATTCAAATAGCTGAGGGTTAGATAAATGAGTTTGGGGATAAATTAAATTGTTCTGTATCTATTATATTCTGCTGTAGCCCTGCCTAAAAGTTGTAGCTAGAGTTTGGTATGTTTGACACAGGGAAATGTTTATTTCAACCTCAGTGAATTCAAACAGCTCATGGGATTTTCTCAAACTTTCAGAAAGACTCAGGGCAAAAGGTAAATGTTTCAGAAAGGTAAAGTGTCTGAAAATGGAGTTTACTGAAAACTGTCTTGCAAAGTGCATTCTCCTAGGAGCTGGCTGTTAGTATAACTCCACTGTCCTAATTTCTACACTGTTTTGCAGCATCTAAATTCATTAAAATGTATGAGCATTAGTATACTGAATAACTACTGAATGTCCTTCATGAAGCTTTCCTTTTTGTTGCCAGGTAGAATTCTATTCTTAAATATATTTACTACACTAAGCAACTATAGCACCCATCAGAATTGTGCAAGGAAGACACAGAACCCTGATTTTTGTTTAAACTAAGGCCTCCTATATTCTGCTGCAGCAAAGTAAACAGGTCCTAGAGTAAACGAGAAGCAGGCCCATGGTCTCTATCTACTGAAATGTTGCTGTTTATCATCAGTGTAAAGAATTTTCTTTTTGAATGTATTTTATGGCATTCCAGGCAGGCCAGCCTCTAGACTGAGAAGGACAAATATAAAGGGGACAATAATTCTAAGAGTTCTGTGTGTTCACAAATTCAATATTTTTCATACGTGTTAGGAAACCTACATCCTTATTCTGGATAGTTCAAGGTGGATTAAGAGATGCTTATTCACAATTCTCTCATAGCTGGAACTAAGAATACTGGCCCAGCTTGTGAGTTTTCACACACTGTGTTCCATATAGTCTCTAGTCACTATATTTTGTCCAAGATTAAATTCAACTGCATACATGTAAAACATGTCTTGATATCATTCAGTTACACAGGCAGGCAACAATATTTATAAGCCATTTATATTTGTCTCTAAATAATTCTACAATACAGTCATCATGTTTATCTAATTTGATGTCACCCCGGAGTTATATATCCATCGATTAACAATATTTCTATAAAATATCACTGAAGACGAAGGATACTATCCCAGTTATATGTGGAAGTTGAAGACACTCAGCACGTAGTAGGGTCAGGACTCAAATGCAGATCTGTTTCTTCAGTCCAGAATTCCTGATCTTTTGCCTGCCCAGAAATGTACTGATCCTAATGTTCTCTGAACATCCAAACCAGAGGTCGGCAACCTCTGGCATGCAGCTTGCCAGGATAAGCACCCTGGTGGGCCAGACCAGTTTGTTTACCTGCCAGCTCCGCAGGTTCGACCGATCACAGCTCCCACTGGCCGTGGTTCACCTCTCTGGGCCAATGGGGGCTGCGGAAAGTGGTGCGGGCCGAGGGATGTGCTGGCCATGGCTTCCCACAACAGCTTCCCGCTGCCCCTAATGTCCTGGTGTGGCGAACTGCAGCCAGTGGGAGCCGCGATCGGCTGAACCTGTAGAGGTGGCAGGTAAACAAACTGGTCCGGCCTGCCAGAATGCTTACCCTGGCGAGCTGTGTGTCAGAGGTTGCCGACCCCTGATCTAAACTAATCTTTGAACCCTTGTACAGTTTTATACAGTAAAAGATTGTTGACTCTTAGTGTTGGTGCACCACATGTTTCTTAGACTAAATATTGTCAGTGTCCCTTTCCCATTCTGACACAAAAAAACCCCAAAAACAAAATATGGCCATTCATCAGGACCTAGAATGTACACTGCTTGCTGAATGAGGAGTATAGAAACATGAGAAGTTACACTGATTTCTCCATAATACATTTGCATCCTAACAACAAATGTCAACTAAAGTAATATCAGCAAGGCTTATTTTAGTAAAAGACAGGGAATATTTTAAATTGCTTATTCAACTAACAGTGCCAAATGCTTTAAGTACTTCTCAGGGATTATTCTTTTAGAGATCGTAAACTGGAAAAACAGAAGTGTTTTCTAAAATCCAATATTCCCTCTTACAATGACATGGGCCGGTGGTTAGGGCACAGGACTCAGAAAACCTGGGATAAAATCTTGACCCACCAAAGTCAATGGGATTTTTGTCTTTGATTTCAGTGAAGCCACAATTCCACCCCAGTCTCCACTCCTGCTTCTGCCACTGACCTACAGTGTAACTATAAGTAAAACACCTCATCTTTATGCCCCATCAAAATCCTTGTATGTCTTGTCTATTTATGCTGTCAGTTCTTCAGGACAGTGACTGTCTCTTACTAACATAAAGGGAGTTGCTGCTATTTGGGGCTTCAAGCCTTTACTGAAATATAATAATGATTGCCTCCAATAGATGAGGCCCACCGTGCAAGGCTTTTTGGAAGTAGGGCAAGGTTGATTGGGGATCCTCCTTCTGACTGCAATTCCATGTCCTTGAGTATTTATTTGCAGGGTTTAATGTATTCCTCCAAAGGAACTAAGAATTTTACTTGCCCCAATACAATAATCTTCAAGTGGTAGTGTAATGGGGATAGATTGCATACAGCTACTATTACATTCTCTTTTCTTACACTTCAGCATAATTGTGCTGACACACATGCCAGATTTCCACCTTCTCAGGATGTTTTGGAAAACATTATATAGAGTCAAATCCCAAGACTAATTTATTCTCAACCTTGACTGTACATGTTAGCAAAAGTTCCTGTCATAGAATTGAATATCAGAGTTGGAAGGGACCTTGGAAGGTCATCTAGTCCAGCCCGCTGCTCAGACCAGGACCAATCCCCAGACAGATTTTTGCCCCAAATGGCCCCCTCAAGGATTGAGCTCACAATCCTGGGTTTAAGCAGGCCAATACTCAAACCACTGAGCTGTCCCTTCTCCCCTCAGCTTCAAAGGGAGTATTGCAGAGTTGCTTGCTAAACAAATGTTTACATTTAATACACACACACAACATTGTAAAGAGTATTCAAAATATTTCCTAAATAGCTTAAAACAAAAGCCTATTATATAGTAAATCTACTAGTGTTTATTGCTATACAAGCTTCCTTAAAGTTGATACTGTTACCATGCACAAGTATAGAATGGAAGTTTGGTTTGCCACTTCAGCATTACAGTGTAACATTATATATAGTATTTACACTTGTATACTTTAGTGAATATATGTAAACCTATTCTTTCCTCTCCAATCTTTCAGAAAATATTTCTCAGTTTATAGTACGGCTAAAGTATAGTGCATGCTATTTGGAGTTCCTCAGAGCCTACAAAGGAAATTGCATAGCTTCTCAGTCAAAAAACTTGTCTTATCTGTCAACAAGAGTCTGGTGTCTCCTTATAGATAGCAGCATTCAGTCCATTGGTCAATAGATGCCTTGTTTCCTTATCTTGTACTCAGATAAGAAATCTGCAGATCAGTGTTACAGATTTAGAGACGTCAGACACATCTCATGGTCTTATGTTGATCAGCTGTGTCCATAGCGCTTTCAGTAACTCTTGTGATATTATTTATAAACCCACCTACCCCTCACCCTTGAGCTCTAATTGGTTCAATTCACGAGCTGTAAATGTATAAAACATACAAAACTGCCTGCTCACAAGGGTTATTTTCTATATAACATCAAGAAAAATGAATCATCTGTCTTTTCACAAGTCCATACTTCCTCCCAAGGGCTTTTCTTCTTTACTTTAGAATAAAATAAAATATTGCTATATAAGATATGCAGGTTACAGTAGCACCACCTGCATCTAAAGATGTGAAAATAAAATAAAAATGTATACCTATTACACTATACAATGTACTACATAAGGTACCCACTTGTGCCAACTAAATTGCACAATGAATCTGTCTAAATACTAGCCATTAACTTCCAACTTCATACAAATGATGTTTTCATTTCTTTGAATCCATATACCCTTTTTTTGGCTGATAACTCAAGCAAACCTCAATACCACTGCTTTTCGCTGGTCAGAAACCTACTTTCCCATTTTTGTAGAATCATGAACTTGAGGACTTTGATGAGAGAGAAAGTGGGCTCTTTCACTGTGCAGAGACCTTCGTTGACAAAAAAAAGAGGCTGTTTAATCGTGTTCATTAAAGAGTGCTGAGTGTTCTTAGTTGGATGACTGATACATATCCTTCTAGGTTTGCATAATCAAAAAATAATACAATTTTAAAATGCTAAAAATTCATCTGTCAAATTTATATACACAGAGAGTCTTAACATTTTAATGCTACAGTGATCGAATACTTCTTTCTTCTCCTTTCCCTGAAGCTGAGACATTTGCATGATATTTGGTAGAGGTAAAAAAACACAAAAAATGGGAGAGGTACAAAACAAAAAGGGGAAAATCAGGGCATAAAAGAATCAGATTTATAGTAACCTCATTACTTTGATTTAATACTTCAATAAATTCATTTAATTTTTTTGAATGTAAGACTGAACAATATACTTTATTATTTCTTGCTGGCTTACTGCCAACTGCTTTAGGGAAAAAATGAAACTCTTGAGCTTTCAATACCTACTGCTATAATACTCCTATTTATTAAATAATGACTTCCAAAATGATGAAAGGATTGATTGATTGACTCCACCCATCCACATGCACATTGCCACTAATATTTCTACTTCTTTTGGGGGGATAAATGTATAGGCTGCCACTCCCAGGCTGAGCTTTCTGAAATGCAAGCCCAGCTTTATCAGATAGCCTTGAAAAAGAGAAGTTTCCTTCAAAGAATGGAAGATGGGTTTCTCGTGTCTCACTTTTCAGTTAAAAGAGATTCTCAATCTCCCAGGAAAAATAAATATTGGATACAATAATAATTTGGGCATTATGAACATCGTTAAATGGCAGTCTAGTAGTTTGTTAGTAAAAGACCTGATGATGAAACAAAAACAAAACCAATCTCCACTCTCCTCCCTGCTCTGTGACTGTTAATTTGAAATAAGAAAAGTTGTTCCCAGGAAATTACACTATGACTTACATGGTGTGGCCATTCTAAACTCATGACTGGTTGTCCCAACCTATTCAATTGTCATACTCCATTTCTCAAGAAGAAGTGTGAGAATTTAGTGCTTCCTTACCTCAAACTGTCTATAGTAACTTCTATTCATCTCTCACTTTGCAGAGAAAACAAATTAATCAAGAGGATTTTTTTCCCTCCATTATAGACATATATCCCAATGTATTCCTCAGAATGTGTGATAGTCCCAGATAGTAACGGTTATAAAAGGTAAAGTATTATGAGAAAATAAGTGCTATGATCTGTACTTAATAGCATCTCTTAATAATACATTATCACATTGATACAGAAATGTTAATCATTAAACAAAAATGTATGCCTCTAGTAATAATATTATTTTGTAATATGTATATTTTTGTACTGCAGTTCTACATCCTCATACCATGCTTTGTTAAATCTTACCTTCAGTTCTTCAAAGTTTTTGTTTATACAGATTAATGCTACACTTGCCTTCTTTATTAAGGGGAGCCATAGCTGCATAGTTATTCTCAACACAGCATGAGATATAAACAAAATCAATAGGCACCTTTTAAATTTTTTTTCTAATAGGTGAAGGACTTTACCACTTCACTCCTCAGAAATCAGTGATCTAATGTCAGTAGCATGATCAAGCATGAGTCTATCCAGTTTTGAATAATAAAATAATCATCTTCTAGAGATGTAGTTATCCTGTTACTATGCTCCAACAACATCCCTTCAGTTTCTAAAGACTTTGAAATAATTTGTTTTCTCTAAACTAATTTGTATCTTGTCAAAGTGAGATTGCAGTTTTACAACCACCCAGGGAATAACTGACCCCTTCCATAAATAACAGAGTCATCTGCATAAATACCTACAAAAAGGTCCCTGTAGACTTTAAATATATTATATATGGACAGAAAAATACAGATGCAATTAAAAAAGTGAGTTATGCAAGAGGCAGGCTTCACTTGATATATCTCATTCTTTCCAACACTAACGTTTCTGTAGCAGCATGTAGACAAAGTTTTATAAACTCTTAGATCTAGGAGTATTACAGAATTAGTGAGAGCAGCATTTTTGAAAAATCCCCCAAACTCCTTTCTGCTGAAAATCTATGAGCAAGGGGTCTGAGGGATTTTTGTAAAAATCCTTCTCTCTCTAATTGATCCCCAAACAAATAATCTCAGGATGGCCACCCAGGAAACCAGTACATCTGGAAAGGATGTTTTCAGTATTAGTAAAGTACTCTTCTGGTTGTTGAAATGTTGTTTCTGAAAATGCTGTCCTCCTAAATTAGTGAGCCCAACAATACAGTGCTTTGGCAAAAGGCAGGATGTCACAGCTACAATAAGGCAACAATGGTACATGCAGTGAATTTAAATCTTTAGAAATGTCCCACAAGTGGGAGTGCATACTCTCCGAGCCTGGTCTTGCTTACAGGAAGAACATAGAAATGGCAGTTTGCATACAACTTAGCCTCCCCCTCAGGATCCCTACAAAGCACAGGGCAGACAAGAGGATGAATGGACGGGAGGGGGTACTCCATTCTACATGGAAGTAGAAAAGGGACTGAACATGACTCCACACCTTCCTCAGCTCCTGAAGGAGACAGAGTGGAAAATGTCTCCCTCAGTCTGGATCCCAGCATGGAGTTGAGAAAGGAAGTGGAGGACAAAGAAAAGGAGAATCTCTCTATCTCTCTTCAGGCACCAAGCAGGAGAACATTCAGGAGGGTGTTTCCCGCTTCTAAACCTGGCATGGAGCTGATAGGAGGGAACAGGAAAAATTCCCTCACCTGTGAGAGAGGTGAATGGGCAGGAAATGGAATCCAGAAGATTCAATGCGAGCTCAGGAAGAAGGAATAGGTTGTTTCTCAGTGGATCCCTCACATTACAATGTACATGGCAGAAGCAGTGAAGGGTAGAAGGTCTGGTAGTCTCACTAGATGCAGGGACAGGAGGAGAGAAGATGAGCAGTACCAGAAACGTACCAGTATGGTATCCTCTCATACCCTTTCAGGGAACCAGAGGACTCAGCAAGAATAGGGAGAAGGGCAGATGGCTTGCCTACAGCTAGCACAAGATGGGTCTCAGTGCCTAAATACACGTCAGCAGATGTCTCCTATCAAGCTAACATCCACTCCCCTGATGTTTCATTCAGTCATAATCAGCAGCAGAAGAGAGAAAAAAACAAAATTGGAATGTTAACATAAAACAAAAAACAAGCCACCATCCTGGAAAACTTTTGAAGGCAGACTCAGAGAAAAAAATCTGACATTAAAAACTCTCTCTCTGAGATTTGATTCAAGTGGGGATTTTTTAGCACATGACAAACCTTTAAATTCAACTCCAAATGCCCAATGAATTGAGGTAGATTAGGATAAGGCCAGCACTCCTTTTTAATAAAAAGCATACAGATTCCTAGATATCCATGGCAAACTTCAGTAGTAGGAAGTAATTGTGGTTTTACTGAACAGGCTTAGCAATTTGTCCAGAATGGTAAAAGTGACTGTCAAGGTGCGAAAACAAGCAACATTGTAAATGTCAAACAGAAGAAAAGCCCTGGATTCCAGTACCCTGAGCTATAGCCAGTCCTCAAGCAAGCACGTTCAGCCCCAGCTTTCCTCCTTTCAGCAGAATATGGAGATTAGTGATATCATTGTTAAACTCCACTAGTTTATCAGAGGGAAAAAAAAACAATCAAGTGGCACAATTTGAGGGCCTGACTCAAAGCCCATTGAAGTTAATGAGAATTTTTCCATTTATTTTGGTGAGCTTTGGGTCAGGCCACAAGAGATCAATTATTGCAACAGCAGTGGTTATATCAAGGATCAGCAACCTTTGCCATACAGCCCACGAGAGAAATCCACTGGCGAGCAGGGACAGTTTGTTTACCTGGGGCCTGCGGGAAGTGCCGTGGGCCACGGGATGTGCTGGCTGCCACTTCCCACAGACCCCATTTGCCTGGAACAGATAATTGTGGCCAGTAGGAGCTGCGATCAGCCAAACCTGTGGACACTGCAGATAAACAAACCAACGCATTTCCCTGATGGGCCATGTGCCCAAGGTTGCTGATTCCTGGGTTATATGACATGTTCTGTGTAGAGTTTCAGTGTGGAGCACAGTGGTGCCTAACTTTGGGACTTAGGCATCTTTGAGGGTCAGATGTGGGCCAGAGTGAGACTGATTTGATAGTTGAGTGACTAAAGCCCTTCCCTGAGGGATAGGAAATCGATGTTCAGATCCCTTCTCCTCATCAGGCAGAAGGGGAGATTCAACCAGTTGTCTTATTGATCCTTGCTGAGTGTTCTAACTGCTGGGTTAAAGGTTGTAGAGGAGGAATTCTTCCTTCCCTACCATCCTAGCTGTTTTATGTGGAGTCAGGTCTTCACTGTCACTGTTCTTGCAAGAAATGGCTTAAGTGCCTTACTCTAGAAGAGAATTCCGAGCTGTGGATAGAAAGTGGAGATAGTCTAAGTATAGGCTGGAGGGAGGTGCCTAACTCCCTTAGAGGGGCAGGGCTTAGAACACACCCCTCTCTTCCACATCTGCTATTGACTGACTTAGACAGCTAGCATGCTGGTTTTTGTAGATCCCATTCTTCAGTGCCTATCTCTCTACATGCATTGTAAAGGGAGACTTAGTGCCTAATTCAGGGTTAGTGGATTCCCCAGGGTGGCTAGGTATCTAAGAGTTGGTGTTGCAATTTCTAATCCCTTTGTAGATTTTCCCCTTATTACTTACAAAAGAAGAGCTGTTACAACAATACTAACAATAGAAGCAAGCATTTGAAATATCACACAGATAGTCTATTTTTGAAAGAGAAACCCCCAAGATATAACTAACCAACCATCTAGTGGGCAAGGGCAGGCACAGGAAGGCAAGGGAGACTGGAACCAAGTCCCCTGGAACCTCTACGAGAGTTAGAATCTATTGAATGGATAGAAGAGATGAGTAATTATGAGCAGTAAGTTAGTGTCCATCTGGACCCATGCTCAAGCATGGATCAATATGAACAACCATTTCTTCTTCAATGAATGATAGAATGACTGGAAAAACTCTAAGAATGCTATTTCTGAATACATTTCCAGCAGTTAACGCTGGGCTGGGTGAATTCAGTATGGAATTCACTGTAGAGCAGGAATCAGCAACTTCCAGCATGTGGCTCACCAGGGTAAGCATGCTGGCAGGCCAGACCAGTTTGTTTACCTGTCACCACTGCAGGTTTGGCTGATTGCGGCTCCCACTGGCTGCAGTTCGCCGCTCCAGGTCAATGGGGGCTGCGGGAAGCGGCGTGGGCCACGGCTTCCCGTCACCCCCATTGGCTTGGAATGGTGAACTGTGGCCAGTGGGAGCCGCGATTGGCTGAACCTGTGGAGGCGACAGATGAACAAACTGGTCTGGCCTGTCAGAATACTTACCCTGGTGAGCCACATGCCAGAGGTTGCCGACCTCTGTTGTAGAGGATAGAGAAAGTAAGTGAAAAGCTTCAGGGTACTGTTTCACTAAAGAAGATTAAAAACCAAACCAAACAAAAAAAAATTAAAGATAGCTGTGATCTGAGACATCTCACCTACCAGCAAACTGCCAATATTACTAGACCAGTTATTAAACCATAATACCACTCAGTTACACTAGTAAATAACTTCAAGAATAACCCTAACATTAGTGGTGTTTGGCAGCTGAAAGGAAATGTCTTTCATAGAAGGAAACACTGACCAAGGCTTATTTGTCCCACTGTGACTGTCTGTCTTTTAAAAATATCCAATATTCGCTTTACTGGCACTGGGAGGACCTCCCTAACAAACTTAAGCCATGTCTGATCTTGATTAACTTTGTTTCTGTTGTGGGGAAAGATCAGAAGAAGAGAGAGAGAGGCAAACACAAAACTTACTTGGAGCAACATACGCTCATTAGAGAATGATAGAGGCTCTACAAAAGACAACATAACAGAATGATGTTTCTTTTTATGAACCACAGTGTATCACAGTGTAAGCATACATTTTCACCTTTACTGATACATTTTTATCCTCCTCCTATTTATAACAAAGATTTGCCTAAGTTGTGAAATTTGAACCTGAATTTCCCCCAAATCTGATTTTATTTAGGTCCACATCTGAATCCAAACTTTTCCAGATTTGAGGAGTGTGGGGAGAGAGAAGGCAGAAAGTTTCAGAATTCTGGTTTGGGCCACAAAGTCTCTCTGGCAGAGATGAAAATAAAATTAAGATCTCTAATGTAGCATCCAGTGCCGTAATAAGGGCTAGGCGAGTGAGGCACTTGCCTCAGGCATGCAAAGCAGAGGGGCGCAGCTCTACCGTGATCGGCGGTGCTTCAGCAGCAGCTCTGCTGCCACCGCTTCTTCGGAGCAATTCGGCGGTGAGTCCCTGAGTCCCCGCCGAATTGCTGCTGCTGCCTCAGTCATTCTTCGGCGGCAATTCGGAAGGACTCAGGGAAATTGAATAACATAATAAGGAAGGCAGGCAGAGAAAACTGAATAACATAATAAGGCAGGCAATGGACTGGAACTTCCACATCAAGAGACAATGACAAAGGATTGACAAATGACAAGGATAACATGGAAATGTGCAATAGAAGCAGAACTGAAAGCAATCAAAATGACTTGGGAAGAAGCTAAGACTGCAGCAGGGGACTGGCAAAGATAGAAGGCAGTGCTGAAGGAAAGACGATGGCATGAGAAAGAGAGAGAGAGAGAACATAGCAGAGCCACTTATCATATATTTTGCCATACTGCCTTTCAAAATGAAGGTGCCAAAATTATGTTTCACTGTGCTTAACAACAAAACTTAGATCTTATACAATGCTTTTCATCAGTAGATCTCTCAGCACTTCACAATCTTTAAAGTATTTATACTCCCAACATCAATGTTAGGAAGGAAAGTAGTATTATCACCGCCATTTTACAGATGGGGAACTGAGGCACAGGGAGACTAAGTGACTCTTCCAAAGTCCCACTGAAAGTCTGCATCAGAGCAGGGAATTGAACCAAGGTCTCTGGATAGTAATCTAACCACTAGACCAGGGATCAGCAACCTTTGGCACATGGTTCATCAGCGAAATCTGCTGGCAGGTCAGGATGGTTAGTTTACCTGCAGCATCCATAAGTTTGGCTCATTGCAGCTCTCACTGGCTGTGGTTCACTGTTTCAGTACAATGGGGGTTGCGAGAAGCAACGGCCAGCACATCCCTTGGCCCGCACCACTTCAAGCAGTCCCCATTGGCCTGGGACAGTGAACTGTGGCCAGTGGGAGCTGCGATCAGCCGAACCTGTGGACACTGCAGGTAAACAAACCAGCCTGGCCGATGAGCAGATATCCTTGATGGGTTGCGTGCCAAAGGTTGCCGAACCCTGCACTAGACCAACCATCCAGCCTCCCTTCCCTTAGTGTCTGCAAATGCTAGGCCACATTCCCAGCCCAACCCATTCTACCATTGCCTAGCAGTTCTAGTGATTATAGTTTCACCATTTTTTAAAGTTTGCTCTGCTATCTTAGTTTCTTTTAACAATCCCCTCCTCATGTAAATTATGAATAGAGTACATGCCCAACTTCTGCCCTCAGTTGCACCCAAAGAGCTACTATTAAAGTCAGTGCAGTTATCGGAATGTAACTGGGGACAGAAGCTGAGCCAAAAGTATGTATGAACATAGATGAATGCAGAAAAAAAAATTAGTCTTCCTACATACTATGAAGGAAGTTAAAAGCCAAACAAACTGAGGCACAGTTAAAAATATATTTTTTCTTGAGACAATTTTTCATTAGAAATTGCATACATTGTATTGGAGCGATGCCAGTTCCTACTGTTATCACTTTACCCAAAGACTGTGAATGGATATATAAACTGGACAAGTCATATATTCTCTGATAACATTGTGCTTGCAGGATGCAAGAGATAAGTAGCAGAAGCTTCATCAACATAACATGACAATGCCAAATTAATTCTAATTATCCTGATCATTGAGTATTTAAATTAAAATGAAGACATTAAAAGGTAACTAATTACAAGAAGGCTATTTCTGAGGATGAATTATGAGAGGGTTTAAACAAAAACAGTATAAAACAATGGGTTTCAACTGTCCAACATTTTGTCAGTCTGTTTATTTCTAGTGATCATATTGGAAAAATCAGTATGATTTTGTTTTTCAGAAAATGTGAAAAATGTAAAGCGTTGCTCAGCTAATTGCACCTTTTACTGTATTTTATCAACTATAATGGCACTATTAATAAAAATAACTTCTGACTCATCTGTACATTAGCAAGCTTAAGTAAAGGTCACAGTTCATAATGCAGCTGACTGATAATAATGAATTTCTAAGTAAAAGATGAAGGTAACAAATATTAGAAGCTCACTGATAGTGAATTACAAAAACTGCACTTCATGCAAGGCATAAAAGCATATCTGTCTTATAAGATTTCAAAACAAAAAATTATTACCATTCAAGGCAACTCTTCTTGCAATTACCTGAAGAAACTAACAGATAGACAATCTTATTGTTTTATGATAAAGTATTGTTCTCATGACAAATTATTCCCAGGTACCTGGACAAACGTTTTGCCTTCCTTTTATTATTCTTTCAATCTCATCTTCTCCAGTCCTCCCACAAAAGTACCACTTATAAAAGTCACCCTAATTTTCCAGCTGCATTAGAAGAGATGTTTTACACTCTTTTGGTGGAAAGAGGTTATAACTGATTAATGCAGTGCATGCTTCCATTCCCCACTGCCACTGATGAAAAATAAGTGTGTGAATTTCACAATCAAATTCACATGGTCTACAGCAACCAGCCTGGTAAGCATGTCCTTGAGGCTCATTCTCAATCCTAGCTCTTCCCCACAGCAATTTGTTGCAACAATACACTGCCAGACCAAGCTAGCAAGAATAAGAATAACAAATGATCGAACAGCAGAGTACTAGGACTTTATTTTAGAAATTCTGATACTGGGAATATTGACTTTCCACTTCACACTTCATATATTTTACTGAGTTTACGAGCAGCTACAGAAATTTGTACTGAATATTACCAGATAAAGTTTACACACCTCTGTGCTGACTGCATCAAATATACTTGCCAAGACATTCTGCTCTGGAGACAGAGGTTTCTGTGTCTGAGGAGCTTTGCTAGCAGAAGATTCCTGGGGGACAGGCTAAATCAATGCATCTTCTGGCTGTCATATCCCTATCCCGCCCTAGGTTCCCTGTCCCTTTAGGGCAGTACCAAACCATTCCAGAGCCTCCCAGCTAAACAAGGTTTGCAAATAGTGTATATTGTCTCTTCACTTGGATTTTCTGGCATTGCAAGCTAAATAGGCAGTTAGGCTCATGGTTTACCATGCAGGTTGGTAATTAGAAGTTGTAATTCATTTCACTTGTGAAGAAACACACCAACAAATATATATATTATTTAAATCTTCAAAGGGTTAGGCAAAAATCAGTGGAATCATTGCATATTGGAGAAAAGCAAAATTCTTCCTGAGAGAGCCTAACATATGTCATAGTAGGGTTGGCGGGGGGAAGCGGAGAGGCAGAGGAGGTAGGTGGCAGGTGGGTCTGCTTCTTTTTAGCACAAGTAAAATAAACTTGCATTGTGAAGACCAAACTTGCATTGTGAAGACCAAGTATCAGAAGGGTAGCCGTGTTAGTCTGGATCTGTAAAAGCAGCAAAGAATCCTGTGGCACCTTATAGACTAACAGACATTTTGGAGCATGAGCTTTCGTGGGTGAATACCCACTTCCTAATATGCATGTAGTGGAAATTTCCAAGGGCAGGTATATATATGCAAGCAAGCTAGAGAGAGTGAGGTTAGTTCAATTAGGGAGGATGAGGCCCTGTTCTAGCAGTTGAGGTGTGAAAACCAAGGGAGGAGAAACTGGTTTTGTAGTTGGCAAGCCATTCACAGTCTTTGTTTAATCCTGAGCTGATGGTGTCAAATTTGCAGATGAACTGAAGCTCAGCAGTTTCTCTTTGAAGTCTGGTCCTGAAGTTTTTCTGCTGCAGGATGGCCACCTTAAGGTCTGCTATAGAGTGTCTGGGGAGGTTGAAGTGTTCTCCTACAGGTTTTCGTATATTGCCATTCCTAATATCTGATTTGTGTCCATTTATCCTTTTCCGTAGCAACTGTCCAGTTTGGCCGATGTACATAGCAGAGGGGCATTGCTGGCATATGATGGCGTATATTACATTGGTGGATGTGCAGGTGAATGAACTGGTGATGGTGTGGCTGATCTGGTTAGGCTCTGCGATGGTGTCGCTGGTGTAGATATGTGGGCAGAGTTGGCATCAAGGTTTGTTGCATGGATTGGTTCCTGAGCTAGAGTTACTATGGTGCAGTGTGCAGTTACTGGTGAGAATATACTTCAGGTTGGCAGGTTGTCTGTGGGCAAGGACTGGCCTGCCGTCCAAGGCCTGTGAAAGTGTGGGATCATTGTCCAGGATGGGTTGTAGATCCCTGATGATGCGTTGGAGGGGGTTTAGCTGGGGACTGTATGTGATGGCCAGTGGAGTCCTGTTGGTTTCTCTCTTGGGTTTGTCTTGCAGTAGGAGGCTTCTGGGTACACGTCTGGCTCTGTTGATCAGTTTCCTTATTTCCTCGTGTGGGTATTGTAGTTTTGAGAATGCTTGGTGGAGATTTTGTAGGTGTTAGTCTCTGTCTGAGGGGTTAGAGCAGATGCAGTTGTACCTCAGTGCTTGGTTGTAGACAATGGATTGTGTGATGTGCCCGGGATGGAAGCTGGAGGCATGAAGGTAGGCATAGCGGTCAGTAGGTTTTCGGTATAGGGTTGTGTTAATGTGACCATCACTTATTTGCACCGTGATGTCTAGAAAGTGGACCTCCCATGTAGATTGGTCCAGGCTAAGGTTGTTGGTGGGGTGGAAACTGTTGAAATCATGGTGGAATTTTTCCAGAGTCTCCTTCCCATGGGTCCAGATGATGAAGATGTTATCAATGTAGCGTAGGTAGAGAAGGGGCATGAGTGGACGAGAGCTGCGGAAGCTTTGTTCCAGGTTGGCCATATTTGTTGTTGTTTCACATTGGCATTGTGAAGACCCTTCTCCTTAGTAATTTAAATATGGGCTATACTTAAACCAAAAGTAGTTGTATGATAGCAATTACTGTTCATAAAGCTGTATTGCATCAAGGATCCAACCATTCATAGGAAACAAAACCAACTAACTTTAGCAGTCCTAAAATGAAAGAATTGATCTGGCAGAATGTAGTAGTCTCATAGGTAAATAATAGAGAGGTTTAAGTTTGTTTGTTTTTTAAGAAAGGCCTTCCTGCACATGTGATTGGCAAGGAACACACTTTTTCTTCATGATCTTTTTTACATTCTTCTGCTGCTATTAGCTAAATGCAGGAGCCTGAGATGTAAAAATAGTTAGCAACTTTGCAGTCTTTTAGAGACCTAGTTTGACACTACTTCTCCAGTTATGAAATTTCCAAAAAAACTTATTTTTTCAGCACTGCTGATAACTCAGAATTACTTAGAAGTTAATTTTCTGATGAACAAATACAAGCTTTATGTTCAGTCTTGCAATACATTTTGATATGACTGTTACACAGAAATACTAAATGAAATTTGTCATGCATCCTTAACCACATGGATTTTGGTTTACTTTTGCAGCAGGCAGACTAGAAGAGAACACAGAGCCCTGAACTCATCAGAGGCATAAGTGACTCTGTTCTCTGGAAGAGCTGGCCCATACTGTTCTCTATAAATGGCTACATATAATCATATTCTAACTGGTAGCAATTGTAGACCAACAACTGAGTTTTGTACATATCCTATTCTATAACATGAGAATCCCACATAGCCAAACATTTGCTTACTTGAACAGGTAAAATCTGCAGACTGCTAATGATTCATTTACGGTTCACTATGGATTTCTTACCAAATGATCACAATAGTGCAAGTCACATAGTAGCACTTCTGGGTCCCCATTGACTAAGCCTGTGTCATAAACAGATAGCTAAGGGTTAATGTCTCTTTCACCTGAAGCACCTGACCAGAGGACCAATCAGGAAACCGAATTTTTTTCAACTCTGGGTGGAGGGAAGTTTGTGTCTGAGTTTTGCAGACAGAAAAAAAAAAAAACAGACACAAACTTCCCTCCACCCAGAGTTGAAAAAAATTCGGTTTCCTGATTGGTCCTCTGGTCAGGTGCTTCAGGTGAAAGAGACATTAACCCTTAGCTATCTGTTTATGACAGCCTGCCCCACGAGATTGAGAGATCCATACTAATGCACGGTTTGTGGTCAGGTATACACAAAGTGAAGCTGTAAGTATCTGAGCCATGGAAAAATTGTGTGTGGTTAGGGAGGTTAGCTGGGAGAGGAAAGCTTTTCTTCCCTCCTTTTGCATGTGACAAAAAGTTCATCTGCACTGCTCTTAGGTTCCCATAAAAATCTAGGGCCAGATCCTCAAAGTTAGGTGCCATTTTTAGAGGTCACTGAAATCCACAATGCTCCTGCTCAGAGAGATGCCTAAACTCATCTAGAAGCTAAGATTTTGCAATACAAGTTCCCTAGGTGCCTATTTTCTGCCTCTGAGCAAGTGCAGTGCAGCGCCATGCCAGGTATTCATAAGCCAGTCTCCTTTTTTAGCCCCAGAGCAATTCATGAACTAGGGTAGATAGGCAGTCAGCCACTTAAGTTGCATGCAAGGACCCATCTCGTAGGCATGCTTGGGGGCCACTTATCTCCACACGAAGTAGCTTGGCCAGGGAAGGGGGTGGATTTCCCTCATAACCTTTAGCCAAGTGGTCAGGACACTCACCTGGAATATGGTGGCTGGGGCTGCCCTACTCCCATGTGTGGGTTTCATGTTGACTCAGAGCTGGCGTCACTCAGCCACACGGTGCCACAGGGCCTCCTGCCTGCATGGCAGCTGATGGATGCAAGCCATTCAAATGACCTCAGAGGCCTGGTGAGCTGTGCTGTGAGCTGTGCCATGAGGGGAGAGGCAGGAGCAACAGCTGGGTGCTGCAGGGAGGGTTTGCTGCTTTCCAGGAGGGGACACTGAAGGTAAGGAGGGGGGTCTGTTCAGAAGGTGCCATGGCTTGAGCTGCTTGGGGGGCAGGCAAACCTTTAAATTGTGCCCCAGCCCCCATCAACAGTTACATGTCACCTGTGCAACCTAGGCAGCCTAATGCTTAACTTCCCCTAGTCTGTGGTTACTAACAGAGATAGGTGCCTCCCTGCAGCTCAAACATAGGCATCAAATTGCAAGAGCAAGATTTCTCTCTGCAGCATCTCCCATTGGCTAGAGTAGGCAGTTTCCCACCTAGTGTTCTGGCTGTGTGGATCTCATTCTAAGGTGCCTGTCTTTCCCCATTAATTATATAGGAGCCTACATGCCTAACTCAGACTTTGTGGATGTCTGTGTTGTTCCAGTGACTTTCTAGGTGCTGAAAAGCTTGGTATTGCAATAGCTAAATCCCCTGATGAATTTCAGGCCTTAACTGCCATTGAAATCAATAGGAATTAAGCTCCTAATCACCTTTGAGGATCTAGGTCAGAGCTTCTAGCACCTGTATTCCACTAGAATTGCTCTTTCCAAGATCTCCAATTACTTTTATTTGGCCACTTCTAATAGACTCCCTCAGTTCTCCTCATCTTCTATCTCCTTTGAAACAGATGAGACAGTATAATGCTTTAGAATTTTAAAAAAGGAGTCCCTGGTGAGGTTTCATCTCTCACATACACACTTTTTAGCTGCAGTGCTAGAGGCAGCTATAGTTTAAGTTGCCTAAGCATTTACATTGTACAATCATTACTTTAATTGCATTTACCTTCCAAAATTTACTCTTTCAGAGCTAAAATTTCCTAGGCCTGGTCTGTGGCCAAGAATAATTTTTTTTCTGGAAAGTGTGAACAACAAGTATACAGCTGGGAATAAGATCAAGGTTCAATATTTAGAAGACTTGCAGGCTTCTTTGGTCTCTTGTGTAGTCCCTCTTTTCCCCTGGTCTTATAGATCCATGTATCTAGATTTAGGAATGTTTTCTCCAGTGTTGTTCCAGAGCCTCTTTCTAAGCAGAATGCTTCACAACAACTTCTTCCTCCCAGTTAATTCTGCATGTGTCCAAGAAGAAGCAAACTAAGGCTCCTCATGGGAAGTCATTCTTAGAACCAATGTAACTTTTAAAGAGACAGGATGTCAGGGGATCCAATACATTTCCAGCAATATATAGTGTAAATATCTTCTATTACCCCATGTTTGATTTACTGTTGGTCTATTCAGTGTGTTATATGTTATGTACATAGCAATCAATCAACCAATCCTTTGAAGTCTACACGGTCTATAAGGTCTATTTTGGTGCATAACATTTAGTAATGTAATGGAAAATTTCAGTTTTCATTTTTTCTTTCTCTCTAAATAAAATCTCTATCCCTTTTCCTTGCATTGCTAGGCTTGGAAGCAAAAACTAATCACTAAGGTCAAATGTTTGTCACTAATTTTTTTCCTAGACATCACATGTTATTCACAAGAAAGATTGGTGGGAACAATTCCTACAATGTTTAGATTCCCATGTGAATCATAAGCTCACCAATGGGCCCCTGGAGCTCTGTTCTAGATCAGAACCTAAAACGTAAAGACTGGTTCAGATACCTTAATGCTTTATTAAAGTCATCAACATTTGAGGGGAAAACAGTTTGGATAACAGGTTTTGATTTTGTACCATCTCTGTACTTCATGTCTGATAACTTATTTAAATAATGAATCTGAATCATATATCCACCCACAAGTTAGATTTCAACTTGCTCAGATAGTTTTATACCTCCTAGCACAGAAGTAATCACCCTTCTTCTATTTTAATGACGTATACAAAGGAGTTTTGGAATCAACCGAGCAGAAATCCCATATTCTTCTGCTTTGACATGTAAAACATCCTTTTAATAAAACTGTATCATTACATGGACAGTCACAGCTAAATGGACACTTTCCTAGATACAGTACAATCAGCACTTTGGTAAGCATAAATCCTGCTCCTTTTCATCTCCAGCATATGATCCAACAAGTGAGCAATTAAGTCTTCCAAGTACTGCTAAAAAGTCACAGATCAAAACGCAAATAAGTAAATAAAAATCAGCCCCTAAAAATGAACGTATTGTCTCCCACTTAACTCAGACATTCCTTTGAATATTACAGAGTGAACCTTGTTCACTCTCACAAAAGAATGGTTCTTCTATCTAACAAGCATGTTAGGCTCTTGTATTCTGCTCACTGTCTCTGGCAAAGCTGCAGAGTGAATGATTCCTGCTGTAACACAAGTTCAATTATGCTTTTTATAGTTTGGAACTAGTATTTCTAACTGTAGCTCAAAAGTTTGGTAAAGTGGGTTTGGAGGTGATTAGAGTGCTCAATATTCTTGATTTTAAAGTAGTAACAGGTGATGAAAGAAGCCCTCATATTTCCAAGTAAATATTTTTAGATCTATGAAGTACACCACTTGGTCATTAACTCTTTAAGGTCTCATTTGTGTCTATGCCCTTAGCAGATTGTTACACTGCCTCTAGAGCAGACAGGAAGGCAGACTGTTACTAAAAGTCACAATCTGCCTTCCTGATCCCCCTGTGTCAGGCCTATACGTATAACTGCTTATATATACCCAAGTGCATCAATGTACCTCTGCTAGTCAGTAGATGGAGAGGCAGACAGAGACCTGGCTCCATTCACTCCTCACCCTATATTTGTGTAAGGAGATGGATGGAGTGGCTGCATGGAGACTGCTCTTCTCACTGTGCTGCTACCCACAATATGGATAGCCAGCAAATGGAATCTGAGGACACCTTACTTCACCCTAAACCTTTCCACCGCTGCGCCCATTGGGCTCCTAAGGTTACACAGCAATGGTGTGAGAATAATAGGTCCAAGAATCAAAAGCCATGGAGTGGAGGAGAGTGATGACAGAGCTGGGCAAAAGTTTCTTAATGAAACCCACACCCAGGTGAAAATTACCTGCTTTGGGAATTTGTTATAAAAACTTTCAGCTCTGCACAGGCTTGCCAAAAAGATTTGTCAAGGTTCACAAACCTTTCAGTGAACTTTGGCTGAATCTTAAATGAGCCAGGACACCTAATGTTTTTAAATGGAAACAATGTGGTTTCACAGCATTTTGACCTGCAATGGGGCAAAACTTGGCAGTTTAGGTTGAGTTTGGCTTGAAATTTTGTGGTTTGTTTCATTGCAAATCTCAAAGTAAAACTCTGGGGATGTCAGCTCACATGAACTGAAACTTTTAAAAGGTTCACAAAACTCATTGTGCCAACACTGTACCAACACTGCTATGTCTAGCAAGTACTGTGATAGAAGGTTAAAACCATAAGTTTAGAGGTAAATATAAATCACTTGGTAGATGACAGCATTGAGAGTCATAGATAACTCAGAGGTGCAAAGATCATTCACACTGGATATTCCATTCACACTGTCACTTTTAGTGCTATTTACCTTTTCCCTCTAAAAGAAGATAATTCCAAATATGTTTGAAAAGGTACTGGATGAAGCCTGAAGAGACACTGCCACTTGTCTCAAGCTATTAATATAAAATACAAAAAAACATAATCTTAGGGTATTTGCACACTTTTTATGCACAAAAAGAAAGATGATGTGCTTTATTTGTTCATTTTGGTAAGGGGCATGAACCTGGAACTGTAAAGCATGTTCTTCTAACTCTCCTCACTAAAACCACAGAATCTCCATTTCATTTGAAGTTTTCAAGATGCGGCGTCCCATTATGATTTATTTTGGAGGTCTGCTTCCCATCCCAGGATCATCAATTAGATAGCTGTGGCTGCTTTCCCATCTGTTATCTTTCAGAAGGGAACTAGACAGTAGGCCGGATAATCCCCTCAAAGTTCTGCCAAAGATCCTCTAGAAGCAGGAAGATCTATTTCCTAACCCAACTGAGCAGCAATGAACAAGAAAGAGCCAGGGATCTGAGAAATGATCCAGAAACATCGGAGTCCCTTGCATGGTAGAAAGTGGCAAAGAACTGCAAGAGAAAAGATATCTAGAGTATTTCTACACTAAAAAGAAAAACATGTGATGCTGAATCCCAAAGCTTGGGTCAATTGACTCAGGCTTGAGGGGCCTGGACTGTGGGGACAAAAATAGTAGTGTTAATGTTCCTACTTGGGCAAGAGTCCTAGGGCTCTGAAACCTGGTAAGGGGGGTGGAGGTCTTGCAGCCCAGGCAGGATCATTTACACTGTTATTTTTAGTAACACAAGTCAATTGACCCATGCTCTGAGGTTCAGTGCTGCTGGTTTTCTTTGCAGTGTTGACATATCCTACTGGTAAATCTAAGCAATCCTTTTTGGGGGTTGGGGATGGAGAGAATTCTATGTGTTTAGGGACAGAAAGTATTCATTAGAAGCCAAGAAGGAAGAATGATAAACGATATAAAGTAAGGGGTATGAATGGATCTATTTATGCTGCACCAATCACCTTGTTTTGTTATGTATAAACAGAATATATTGGCAGGCCACTTTCAGGACCTTTCTAGAGATTGATCTGGGTGGTGCTCAATCTGAAAAGAGGCTACATCTCTTGGGATTTTTCATTGATGTTGATGATGATGATGAATTCACACCAAATCTAGCATGGGAGTATGTGTAAGTGAAGCAGGAGAAATAATAGAGTGAAAAGCAGAGCAAGGGGAAAGAGAAGAACTAAAGACAAGCAGAGACAAAGTTTCCCAAGTATACGTGTACAAACTGGAAGGAAGGAGAAAAGAGAGATGGAGAAGAGAACAGCAGGAGGGTTACCAAGTTTGAAATAGAAGATAAGATGTAGAGAAAGAAAAGACAAAGAATGCATTGCATCCTGAAAGAAATAGTACTTCTATTCAAGAAGAGTCAGTTCAACCACTGGAAAAATGCAAATAAGTAGTCATTGGAGTAGGGGGACACAAATCATAGAATATCAGGGTTGGAAGGGACCTCAGGAGGTCACCTAGTTCAACCCCCTGCTCAAAGCATGCCAAACTTCCAGGCAGATTTTTGCCCCAAATCCCTAAATGGCCCCCTCAAAGATTTAACTCACAACCCTGGGTTTAGCAGTCCAATGTTCAAACCACTGAGCTATCCCTCCCACCACTCATGTGGGTTTCCTACATGAGTGCCCTCACCACCTGGCTATAGAGTCATTCTAATTGTGCTTCTGGTCCAATGCGTACTTAATTGTTTATACACAGTGGAACAGCTTCAACAGAGGAAATAGAGCAAGAGTTGCCCCCAGAATATCCACAACCGTAACCACAGACTATGGACAAGCTCCTTGGAGATGGGAGATCCACATTCAAATTCTTTCTCCATATCATATAGCGATGGGAACTGAATGCATGTCTCCAATATCTTAGGTAAATGGTGTAACCACTTGGCTAAAGGTTATAAGTGAGGCTTCTCTTTTGACTATTTTGTTTGTCGAGCCTGGATCAAATGAAACGTTTCATTCAACTGAAACAAAAAAATTATCAACTTTCAATTCTCAGAATTATGATTTTCAGTTTTGACTGGAATTGGCCATTTTTCCCCTTTGAGACTGCCAATTAATAGGGAAAAAAAACAGTTATCTGACCAGCTCTAGGTGCATTTTTCATAGTAGGAGCCAGTTGTGTTCTTACCATGTCACTCCCTGTCTGTTGGGAATGAATGATTTTAAATTAAACAAAGAACACCAACATGGGAGCCCAGAGCACTACCACTAAAATAACTTGAGAAAGCAAACTTTACAGTCTCTTCCTATGGGGTTGAGGTGGGCAGAGGATTGGGGGTAAATCCTTCCCTCCCTCAGTGTCGGCAATCTTCCTTATTTATTCCTGTTATTCAACCATGTCCAAATTATAACCTATTCTGGTACATTAAAAACAAACACAAAATCCCACAAAACCTTGCCAAAGGCAGGAATCACTTTTGTCGTATTACCATATCACTTCTTCATTGCTCTCTCTCGACCCCGTAAATAGTATTTACAATTAGTGTGAGCTCCATGCAAATCAGAGATTTTATAAATATTCTACACGCATGTTGTGCATGCCCCTTCAAATTTGCCAGTAACAGTACAATATTTCTATCAAATATTCTTGGGAAGTTTGCCAGACTGCATCAAAGTCATGGTTTAATAATGCTTCAAGCTTTGAAACATCCAGGACTTTAGAAAGCATACACATACTTCTGTAGACAAACTTTTTTTTTCTGCTTTTCATCTAACAGTTTAACACATATCAAAATATAATTTTTCAATCTGAACATTTAATTTCACTTTTTTTCAATGCCTTGTGATGTATGATACATTGTATGTCCCTCAGGACATGCTGGTGAATGATACACATACATAAGGATTGATTTTAAAATGACAGGCCATAATTTTATTAACATTAACAACAAAGGCAGGTATACCAGGCATTTGATTGGATCCAGTTCATGTTGTATAAATTATATGCAGATTAATCTTCTTTAGCCAAATTTCTAGGATTCAGCCATCTATTGATTTCTATTGCCTGTCCCCCAGAAATGGGTCTGAGATTATCTCCCATCTGTGAAGGCTTAAGGCTCTCACATTCTCCCTACAAGAAAATAGGTCCACTGGGAATCTTCTGCATCTCTTAATCATGTTCACTTGTGGGTGCTGAGCTCCTTCAGTCTTTAGCCACTGTAATGGCATGGCACCCATCTCTCACAAGTGTCCCCTTCTGGTAGGGTGTGACTGCAGTCTTTAAACAGTCCTGGACCTGTATCAGGCCATAACCCCAGGGATTCCTCCCTGGACACTCGTTGCCACTCTGCTCTGTTCTGGCCCCAGCTCTCCAGCTGTGCTACTAACTAGTTCAGATCACCTTCTTGGGGGGAATCACTGTCTGACTGTAGGCCACTTCCCCAGTGACCTATGGGGGGGACCCAGGCCTGACCACTACTCCAGGTCCCAGCTAAGGGACTCTAAGAATAGCAACCATGTGCCACTGTGTCCCTTTAACTGTGTCCCTGAGCCACTTCCCTGAGCTACAGCCTTCACCAAAGCTTCATCCTTTGCTCAGGACTCTTCTGTGTTCAGGCCCAACTGACAGACAGGAGCTCTTTCTCACTCCCCCAGTCCCCGCCAACTCTGAGCTGTCCATGGTGCCACAATTCACTTTGTTCAGCCGGGAGCACCATCTGCACTCCTCTGACTACATCAAGGAACTGTCTCTGGCTCTGCAGCTCCTTTTTATATGGCCCTTCTGGGCCCTGATTGGCTGCTTACTCTCTGATTGGTTAGCCCTTCTCAGTCTCTCTAGGCTGCTTGGAGGACTTAGCTCCTCTGCTCCTTTCCTGGGACAGGTGTTGCAAGACTGTGAGGCCTCCAGCAGGGAGCCTCTGAGCCTAGCCCACCTATCACAGCCAAAATGGACACCAAATATTGCAATGAATTAATAATTTTCATATAATTTCCTAACATTAAATTCTTATTCTTGCTCCTTTTAACCAATAATTGGGTGTCTGGAATGCTATATGGATGGCTGAATGCCCTGGACATCTTGCCAGTTTGGCTCAAAGGGGGAAAAGGACCCTTCCTGATCCCTAGGCAAGTTTTCATATGGACAACATCCACCCACATGTCAGCAATATCTCAACTATAAAAATGAGGACAGGGAAGCGAAAGTAGAAATCAATTATAGGTTTAGGTATGGGTGGGGGAAGGGCCGAAACCTGTGATAACCAATCAACTCTCCCAAGCCACGTCCCATTGGCCAACAGAAGTCAGGTAAGCAGGTGGGTTCAGAGTAGCTGCCAGCCAGAGATTCCTTTAGTTGCTTGGACAACCTCTCATTATTATTTGCTGGTTAATATAGTGTCCCTTATCCAATGGGGACTGGATAGTGTCCCCAGTTGGGAGCTTTGATGGAGGGACATCACTGGACCTTTCCCTGGTTATTCAGGTAAGCTTCTGGGTGGCAATCAGGTCTGGGAACCTACAGGACTGGTTTGAGGCTGGTAATTAGGGCCCTACCAAACTCATAGCCATGAAAAACATATCATGGACTGGGAAATCTGTTCATCCCAGCCCCATCTCGTGAAATCTTATCTTTTGTGTGCTTTTACCCTACACTAAACAGATTTCACAAGAGAGACCAACATTTCTCAAATTAGGGGTCCTGATCCAAAAGGGAGTTGCAGGGGTGTTGCAAGGTTACTTCAGGGAGGTTGTGGTATTGACATTCTTACTTCCATGCTGCCTTCAGAGCTGGATGGCCAGAGAATGGTGACTGTTGACCAGGCATGCAGATCTGAAGGCAGCACCCTGCCAGCAGCAGCACAGAAGTAAGGATGGCATGGCATGGTATTACCACCCTTATTTCTGTGCTGCTGCCTTCAGAGCTGGGTGGCCACTGATGACTGAAAGCCCAGCTCTGCAGGCAGCAGTGCAGGAGTAAGGGTGGAAATACCATCCTTACTTCTGTGCTTCTGCCGGTGGTGGCTCTGCCTTCAGAGCTGGGATCCCAGCAAGCAGACGCCACTTCCCAGCTGCCCAACTCTGAAGGCAGTGCCACCATCAGCAACAGCACAGAAGTAAGAGTAGTAGTACGTCAAGCTGCCCCCCTACAATAACCTTGCAATCCCCTCCCCAACAATTCCTTTTTGGGTCAGGACCTTTACAATTACAATACTGTGAAATTTCAGATTTAAATAGCTGAAATCATGAAATTTATTATTTAAAAAATCCCATGACTGTGAAATTGACCAAAATGGACTATGAATTTGGTAGGGCCCTACTCATAATCCTTCACACTGTTCCTCTATCCTCAGAACTACTGAGGCTGGCCATTCTTCTGCCTGTCCAACCAAACTTTATCCCCCACTAGGACAGAGTAGAGTATTGAGATAGGTCTAGCTATAGTGAACACTACACATCCTAACTGACAAAAGGAACAGTAGGTAAATGTATGGAACTGGGTATAAATGGGGATGGTCCTGAGACCATTTTAGCCCATGCTACCATATAGCTTCCTGGAATGTTCCACACGTAAATTACACTCACTGAATTGGTAGCTACTCAGGTCCATGACATGGTTATGCTAATATAGACTATGGGAGTGTTATTTCTTTACATTTTATGGATATAAGTTTGTCCTTAAGCATCAACGTATAAGTGTTTTATTTAAGAGACAGAAAATGGTAATTCCAGGCATGTTTATCTTTATAGAAACAGGACACAAAGATAGATAAAGATATTCACATACAATACCTAGTCTTTTTGGGAACTGGAGTTTGCAGCTGATTGCTTGAATAGTTCCAAGATCAGATCCAAAGAAGATTACTTATAGAATAGCTGTATATCACAACTTCTCACTTTTTACATAACATTTATGCATATCCCCATTGTTTGATAGATTTGAAAATTTCCAGTCACATATTACAATATCCAAATTTTCCATACCAATGATATTAGCACATTTTGTGATTAAAAACAATTGTTTTGATAATCAGGATATTACATAAAGTGACTAAACTTTCCATTCTTATTTTTCTCAATAAAGGTCAAATATCTTAATTTCATCAATCTAAATGACTATCACAAAGTATTCTTAAAGATTGATAGGTCTTTATAATAGGTCTTTACTTAGCAATAGGAACTTTGATTTCACGGTCAACAGGAGAATGAGTCGTTTTAGTCTTATAAATGGCATTTCTGCCATCCTTTTGACTTCTTAAATAAAAGCTCATAGACTCATAGACTCTAGGACTGGAAGGGACCTTGAGAGGTCATCGAGTCCAGTCCCCTGCCCTCATGGCAGGACCAAATACTGTCTAGACCATCCCTAATAGACATTTATCTAACCTACTCTTAAATACCTCCAGAGATGGAGATTCCACAACTTCCCTAGGCAATCTATTCCAGTGTTTAACTACCCTGACAGGAACTTTTTCCTAATGTCCAACCTAAATCTGCCTTGCAGCAGTTTAAGGCGATTGCTTCTTGTTCTATCATTGGAGGCTAAGGTGAACAAGTTTTCTCCCTCCTCCTGATGACACCCTTTTAGATACCTGAAAACTGCTATCATGTCCCCTCTCAGTCTTCTCTTTTCCAAACTAAACAAACCCAATTCCTTCAGCCTTCCTTCATAGGTCATGTTCTCAAGACCTTTAATTATTGTTGTTGCTCTTCTCTGGACCCTCTCCAATTTCTCCACATCTTTCTCGAAATGCGGTGCCCAGAACTGGACACAATACTCCAGTTGAGGCCTAACCAGCGCAGAGTAAAGCGAAAGAATGACTTCTCGTGTCTTGTTTATAACACACCTGTTAATGCATCCCAGAATCACGTTTGCTTTTTTTGCAAAAGTATCACACTGTTAACTCATATTAAGCTTGTGGTCTACTATGACCCCTAGATCTCTTTCTGCCATACTCCTTCCTAGACAGTCTCTTCCCATTCTGTATGTGTGAAACTGATTGTTCCTTCCTAAGTGGAGCACTTTGCATTTATCTTTATTGAACTTCATCCTGTTTACCTCAGACCATTTCTCCAATTTGTCCAGATCATTTTGAATTTTGACCCTGTCCTCCAAAGCAGTTGCAATCCCTCCCAGTTTGGTATCGTCCGCAAACTTAATAAGCGTACTTTCTATGCCAACATCTAAATCGTTGATGAAGATATTGAACAGAGCCAGTCCCAAAACAGACCCCTGCGGAACCCCATTTGTTATACCTTTCCAGCAGGATTGGGAGCCATTAATAACTACTCTCTGAGTACGGTTATCCAGCCAGTTATGCACCCACCTTATAGTAGCCCCATCTAAATTGTACTTTCCTAGTTTATCTATAAGAATATCATGCGAGACCATATCAAATGCCTTACTAAAGTAGAGGTATATCACATCCACCGCTTCTCCCTTATCCACAAGGCTCGTTATCCTATCAAAGAATGCTATCAGATTAGTTTGACATGATTTGTTCTTTACAAATCCATGCTGGCTATTCCCTATCACCTTACCACCTTCCAAGTGTTTGCAGATGATTTCTTTAATTACCTGCTCCATTATCTTCCCTGGCACAGAAGTTAAACTAACTGGTCTGTAGTTTCCTGGGTTGTTTTTATTTCCCTTTTTATAGATGGGCACTATATTTGATCCCTTCCAGTCTTCTGGAATCTCCCCCGTCTCCTATGATTTCCCAAAGATAATAGCTAGAGTCTCAGATACCTCCTCTATTAACTCCTTGAGTATTCTAGGATGCATTCCATCAGGCCCTGGTGACTTGCAGGCATCTAACTTTTCTAAGTGATTTTTAATTTGCTGTTTTTTATTTTATCTTCTAAACCTACCCTCTTCCCGTAAGCATTCACTATATTAGACATTCCTTCAGACTTCTCAGTGAAGACCGAAACAAAGAAGTCATTAAGCATCTCTGCTATTTCCAAGTCTCCCGTTACTGTTTCCCCCTCCTCACTGAGCAGTGGGCCTACCCTGTCCTTGGTCTTCCTCTTGCTTCTAATGTATTGATAAAAAGTCTTCTTGTTTCCCTTTATTCCCATAGCTAGTTTGAGCTCATTTTGTGCCTTTGCCTTTCTAATCTTGCCTCTGTATTCCTGTGTTATTTGCCTATATTCGTCCTTTGTAATCTGACCTAGTTTCCATTTTTTATATGACTCCTTTTTATTTTGTAGGTCACGCAAGATCTTGTGGTTAAGCCAAGGTGGTCTTTTGCCACATTTTCTATCTTTCCTAACCATCCGAATAGCTTGCTTTTGGGCCCTTAATAGCGTCCCTTTGAAAAACTGCCAACTCTCCTCAGTTGTTTTTCCCCTCAGTCTTGATTCCCAGGGACCTTACCTATCAGCTCTCTGAGCTTACCGAAATCCGCCTTCCTGAAATCCATTGTCTCTATTTTGCTGTACTCCCTTCTACCCTTCCTTAGATTTGCAAACTCTATGATTTCATGATCACTTTCACCCAAGCTTCCTTCTACTTTCAACTTCTCAATGAGTTCCTCCCTATTTGTTAAAATCA
Organism: Gopherus evgoodei; assembly: GCF_007399415.2. Lineage (NCBI taxonomy): Eukaryota > Metazoa > Chordata > Testudines > Testudinidae > Gopherus > Gopherus evgoodei. The sequence goes on from NC_044322.1 coordinate 103,389,376, forward strand.
AGTCTAGAACAGCTTCCCCCCCAGTAGCTTTTTCAACTTTCTGAAATAAAAAGTTGTCTGCAATGCAGTCCAGAAACTTATTGGATAGTCTATTCCCCGTGGTGTTATTTTCCCAACATATATCTGGATAGTTGAAGTCCCCCATTACCACCAAATCTTGGGCTTTGGATGATTTTGTTAGTTGTTTGAAAAAAGCCTCATCCACCTCTTCCACCTGATTAGGTGGCCTGTAGTAGACTCCCAGCACGACATCAGCCGTGTTTTTTACCCCTTTTTACCTAACCCAGAGACTCTCAACACTTCCATCTCCTATGTCCATCTCCACCTCAGTCCAAGTGTGTACATTTTTTAATATATAAGGCAACACCTCCTCCCTTTTTCCCCTGTCTATCCTTCCTGAGCAAACTATACCCATCCACACCAACATTCCAGTCGTGTGTTTTATCCCACCAAGTTTCAGTAATGCCAACAATGTCATAGTTGTATTTATTTATTAGCACTTCCAGTTCTTCCTGCTTATTACCCATACTTCTTGCATTTGTATATAGGCATCTAAGATACTGGTTTGATCTTGCCTCCCAGCTTTGCCCTGACCCTCCTTTCTCTCTGCCATTATAGCCCGTGCTCCCTCCTGTTTCCAACCCATCTCCCAGGTCTTGTGGGGTTTGCTCACCTGTCCCCGTCGAACCTAGTTTAAAGCCCTCCTTACTAGGTTAGCCAGTCTGTGAACAAATAAGGCCTTTCCCCTCCTCGAAAGGTGAACGCCATCTGTGCCTAGCAGTCCTTCCTCAAATAGCATCCCGTGGTCGAGGAAGCCAAAGCCCTCCTGGATATACCATCTTCACAGCCAGGCATTCACCTCCACGATGCATCTGTCTCTGCCCGGGCCCCTACCTTCGACAGGAAGAATCGAAGAGAATACCACCTGCACTCCAAACTCCTTAACCCGTACTCCCAGAGCCCTATAGTCACTCTTGATCTGCTCAGTGTCACACCTCACAGTATCATTTGTGCCCACATGGATGAGTAGCATGGGGTAGTAGTCAGAAGGCCGGATAATCCTCGACAATGCCTCTGCAACATCTCGGATACGGGCCCCTGGCAGGCTTGTAAAATCCTTAAAAAGCTTGTATAAGCTTGTAAAATCCTTCCCAGAAATCAACTTAATATTCATTTATTTGTGTTTCTGATACACACATTAATTATATCCAGGCATATTTTCCAGGATTTTGAATTACATTGATTACTCATGATAGCCAAACACTCTTTTCCTCTTTGCCCTCCCCTTTTTAAATGGAATCAGCTACAGAAGTGCTGGTTTAACTTCACAACTCAATTAGTTGTGCAGAAAGAGATGAGTCTCACGCTGTGCTTGAAGCTGGCAAGACTTGGACTCAGCTCTGAACTCCAGCAGGGGTAAATTCCACAAGAAATGTAATGTGAGGAGTTGACAAAAACATTCTGCCCCATGTATATCAGAAGGTATTGTGCAGCTGGCTGTGAGATTTTGTTCCATGCAAATCACTGGAAGCTGTGTTTGTGGTTGGCCTTCATGACAACCATTTGTTTCTAAGGTCAGATGTTTCACATACAGATCAAACAGGACAGTAAGGTAGTGGCCCCAGTGAACATTATTTGTATGCAGAGGGCTGCAGCTCCCAATCTCTCTCAACCCCCACTCTAATTTTGACTCAATCCAGAAACCTAAGAAAAGCTGTTTCAACTTGCAACATTGAAACTAGAAATATGAAATATAACTCTGAGGGCCTATTGTAATTATGCAAAGTGTGGGCCATTAATGATGGTTTGGAATCCTAATGGCTCTCATCAACCAGGACAACTGACTGTGGATGGCTCTGTTTGCAGGCAAGCCTTCCTGTGAGCCAGGATGGAAGGAATGAAGGCTTGAAGTCTTACACTGACATGTGATCATGTCACCTGAACTGGACTCCTGGTGTCTTTCCATTGAGAAGGAGGGAGCGGGAACCCAGAGAGGGACAAATGATTCCTGCCTTATGCAAAAGATATATAAATGGGTGGAACAGGACAAAGGGGACAGCCATCATGAAGAATCCCCTAGCTACCACCTGAGCTGGAACAAGAGTTTACCAGTGGAAAGAATTGTGTCCAGGCCTGGAAGGTGTCCAGTCTGAGAAAAAAAAACTTACTGAAGCACCTCTAAGGGTGAGATTATCTGTATTCAGTTTGATTAGACAGAGATTTGCATGTTTTATTTTATTTTGCTTGGTGATTTACTTTGTTCTGTCTGTTACTATCTGGAACCACTTAAATCCTACTTTCTGTATTTAATAAAATCACTTTTTACTTATTAATTAATCCAGAGTACGTGTTAATACGTGGGTGAGCAAACAGCTGTGCATATCTCTCTATCAATGTTATAGAGGGTGAACAATTTATGAGTTTACCCTGCATAAGCTTTATACAGGGTAAAACGGATTTATTTGGGTTTAGACCCCATTGGGAGTTGGGCATCTGAGTGTTAAAGACAAGAATACTTCTGTAAGCTGCTTTCAGGTAAACCTGCAGCTGTTAGGGGACTTGATTCAGACCTGGGTCTGGGTTTGCAGCGGGCTAGCGAATCTGGCTCAAACCAGGTAGGACACTGAAGTCCTAAGCTGACAGGGTAGGAAAGCAGGGGCAGAAGTAGTCTTGGCACAGTGGGTGGCAGATCCCAAGGGGGTTTCTGTGATCTAACTTGCCACAGGGGGCCCCTGTTGCTTGTCGCTGCTGTCCCCTGTCATTGGAACCCTGCCAGGGCCCTGCTGGCTGTCAGCTCCAGAGTCCTGCAGCCTCTGGGGCTGAAGCAGAGAATGTCAAGGAGGTCTCTGGAAGTCAGGGATTCTGTGACTTCCATGACCTCCATGACATAAATGTAGCCTTACATATAATTATTCCATAATAAACTGTTAAAGAATGTAAGTGCATAAAATATTAAAAATCAAAATATTAGTAAATGGAATACTCAATTTAAAAATGTGACTAAAATAGTAAATCTTTGGCTGAACTTAAAAGTGTACCTCAAGTCAGATGTTCTGAATTTCAACCCATTAAGCCTACATAAGTGTCTTTTATTGGACCAACTTCTGTTAGTGAAAGAGATATGGTTTCCAGCTTACAGTGAACAATTCTACCTGAAGAAGCTCTCTGTGTAAACTGGAAAGCTTGTCTCTTGTCACCAAAAGAAGTTGGTCCAATAAAAGATATTATCTAACCCACCTTGTTTCTCTAATATTGTGGGACCAACACAGCTACAACAACTCATTGCTTATAATTCTGTTCTGCATGTCTATCACAGAAAATATATATTATACATGTAAATCAAAAATAATTTTAGAAGCAGTAACTGTGATTTATAAAAGCAGCAAAGAGTCTTGTGGCAAGTTATAGACCAACAGATGTATTGGAGCATGAGCTTTCATGGGTGAATACTCACTTTGTCGGATGCGGGGCCGCAGGTGGAAGGGGTGGGAAGGGGCCCTCCTACGGTCCCATCCCTTTTTCTCCCTTTCCCCGGGCCACATCCCTGTTCCACCTAGGGTCCCCCATTCCACTCCCCTACTGCAGTCCAGGGCCCTAGGAAACCTTAATCCAATTCTGACGCCTTTCACATAAAAACAATTTGAGTTAATTTCTGTTTCCTAGACAAAAACAGAAAAGTATTGCATTTCACTTTCTCACATTACTCTCTTTAGAAGTTACAGAGATGGCAAAGTTCAAGTTTTTCAGTGGACATATGTTTTTCAAGATTTACTTTTAATTTTAGAATAAACTAAAGCTATCCTTAAAATAAAAAAAACTTTTATAGATCACACTTTAAATCTTCATGAGAAATTTTAAAAGTAACCTTTAGTTATACTTGAACATTTGAGATATGTTACATTGCATTTTATACTGCTCTCTTGACTCTCTTATAGTCAGTTTCTAACTGTTTAGACCCCTCTCTAATACAGAACTGAATTGAAGTTAGAGATGCCACACACAGCACAGAAATGCTATATAGCTAAAAAAAGGGAGATAGTGGTGTCTTGTTAGATATGAAACTTCTGGCCCAATTGTCCTCTGACATCAGTGTAAGTCAAGAGAACTCTGAAATCAGTGGAGGGACAACAGTTTTACACTGAATGTGAGAGGAGAGTCAGGCTCTTTATTGATTAAGTACCTGAGTTTCTCTACACGCTGTTAAAAGGCTACTTCTACTATAAACCTGGTCACTTACTGTATGTTATATAAAAGAGGAACTCAGATACAATTATAATTCATAAATCTTTAAGCATGAACAGGGTGAGATCATTTTTTCAAAGGGGCAAGTAATATACAGAATTGTTCATTTTATAGGAACTAGAGAGAAGAGAAAGTTCTGTCAAATTATCTTGTCTGTGCCTACTACTAGTGGGACTTTGTATAGAATGTGGTATTGTATAGTGTTTCATATAGTCTACTTGATCAGTTTTTCAAGCAGTGGTGCCTCCTGCTTTTTTAATCATTTTGGTCTCAAATTTTCAGAATATTGTGCAAAAGTGGCCTGGCAATCTAATCCAGTTAAATTATTGAATATCATACATGCCTGAGGTGTGTAAACAGAAGTATGATTGAATGAGAGTTATGAACATTTTATTTCTTTAAATGTAAAGTTTCCTCTATCTAGTCATAATTATCAATAAAAAATCATATAATTAAAGTCAAATAATTAGAAACTGCTATATTTAATGATTATTTATAGGAAGACTTTAAACTCGCTTTCTCTCTCTCAAACAAGAAATCATACAGGATAAAAGGACTGTAGAGACATACTGCAGACTAAGTGCGGACAATTTATTTGCTGTAATCCTGCATTCTTGTAATGTTTCTGTGTGTGCCCTTTGGAGGAAAGTGGAAACACAAACAGGAAAGTGACTTGCTTTGTGATAAATTAATGTGTCTGAAAACATGAGACAGCGAGACCAGCCAAAATAACTGATTCAAGCCTGTCAAGAACAACATGAAAGAAAATGTGAGAGAATTTCTTACTAATGCTAACTCAATCAAAGCTTCCGTCTTGATAGCCATAGAAGCCAATGGGTGGAATGAAGATATTGAGCTGTTATTCATGCCTGGAATGAGATAAAGGGTTGGGAAACAGGGATACTTCTGCTCTATCATGTAGTATTATATTTAGCAAACGTGTAAATAAAAAGGCAGCATCCATTACCAGGGATATGGGACACTGGCATTTCCCACCATATTAGCGCTGAGTTCACAAAAATCTTCCTGCTCCTTCATGTTAGCTTCTGGAGGGTCAAGTTAAAAATTTTTTGATAGTAGCCACAGTAGGAATTAATGTGTCAGTGAAGGAATTTATACAGTGCAGTGGGAAGTTTAATCCTCAATCAATGTATTCTTTAGGTTTTAAATTACATTTTTGTGTGTGTGTATATATTTAAATTTGTGCATGTGTGCACAAACACATAAAATAAATTGTTCTTTGTTCACTTTTTAGTAAATTAGGCCTTTTAATCCCCTATATTTTGTTAGGTTTAAGGCTGTTACCTACACTGATACTTTTGCTTGTGTTTATATTGTCCTAAAAATGCATATTATACATATAATAGCTTTTAAAAGGTACATATAAGATTGAAAAAGAATAAAATGTTAATTTTCTTTTCTTGAACCTAGTAGTGTATACATAATGCTATCCTCCCTTTATGTCTGCTTGCTCTGACCTGGTGAGCAGGAAGCAGGTATGATGGTGAAACACACAAGAACGTTGCTCTTGATGCACATGCATGGCTATGATCGCCATTAGAGCTGAGCAAACAGAGGAGAAAACTTATTTGCACAACACTTTGGGGAGTTAGGAGTTTAATTTCAGTTCACCATGTTTGCACTCCTTTTGTGAGCACTGTGCTTGTCACAGCAGAGGACATGCTAAATCAGGGATTGGATTTGGCTGCACAGGCCAAGGGATGAGCTTGCTGCCACTTCCTGACACCCCCATTGGCCAAGAGTGGCGAACCAGTGATCGGCTGAACCTGCGGCCATGGCAGGTAAACAGCCCGACCCACCAGGGTGCTTATCCTGGCAGGCCACGGGCCAAAGGTTGCCAATCCCTGTGCTAAATGATCTAGTGGTCCTTCTGGTCTTCAACACTATGACTATGCTAGATTGTGAAAATGAAACGATGCTGATGGTCCCACATTCTGTGCATCAGAAGAAGGTTGTGATGTTTCTTTCTGGCAAACCACGTTCAGCCTCTGCAGCTGCTTCTCTTTGTTGTGTTTGCAGAGGTTATGTTACGTGTGAGTGTAAAAGGCAAGGTGCAGTACATAAAATGAGCAATGCTTAACAGATAAATTGTTGAATTTTTCCCTACATTTTTGGACAGAGCAGTGACATGGTGAGCTATTCTGGAGACTTGACTACACTCTCCCTAAGTAGGAGTACACAAGTATAGCGACAAGTATTCTTCTGTTACTAATTATTAATGACTAAGTTGAGTGATAATGGATGACTGAAAACCACTACAGAAAAAAACAAATACGGCTGGTGTATTATATCTGAGATATTATTGTAGGTGGGTAACTTCAATAATGACACTCCGCCACGGTGACTTAAAAAAATGTTTATAATGTACTAAGCATACCTAAACATTCATAAAGGCACTGTCCTTGCCCTGGAGAGCTCACAAGCTTAAACAAGACAGACAGGGGTATGCAAAGACAACTTTTTCAGCTAACACCATGCAAATCCTTTGGCTACAGTACCACAGAAGCAACTAAATCAGACAAGAATCAGACCAACCCCCTAGCAGTTTGAACCAATCTCAGGTGTCACAATTAATTATTTTAAAAAGCAAATTATATTATGGTACTTATAGTTCTTAACCTACAGTATCACAACAGCACATTTTTCTAATAGTAATGCCTCAGGCTAGACCTGACTCAAATGGGCTTGATAGAAAATGTTTTAAAATTTCATGTCATATAAATTTCCAAATCTTGTCAGCTTTGCTTCTCCTGACTCCATTATTGTTATGGGTTGGGCATAACCACTGCCTTACATTCTGCATAACTGGAAAGAAGCCATTGTAAAAAAGTGGCTGAAACAATATCAGTGTCATATAACACACACATGCCTGAAAGCTCCAGTAGAAGCTGGACCATGTGGCCGAAGGAGTTACAAATGCAGGGGTTAGGGTTAGAATTGGTAGGTGAAGATGAAGCAGGACAGAGAGACAGAAAGCCAAGCGAACAGTAACAGAAGTGCTAATAACGTCACCCTGCGAAGAGAACTGAGAGAGAAGTATTTTGGGGCACAGAATGCTGTCTGAAAATTCAGGTTTAGAATAGTGTCTTTGCTCACTCTCCTGCTGTTTGACTCCTACTGTGCCAGCTTTTATATATAAACTTTGCAAAGAAACATGACTGCATCAAAGAAAATAACTGCCCCTATCATCAATTTCTCCTAACTGGAACAACCTGAAATGCCCCTATTTGGCTAAGCTGTTCGGTCAAAAGGGGCAACAGTAATAGTGAATATACATAGCAAAATACAATTTGTGAGCAATCCATGGACTAAAAAAAACTATTCACATTATACATTTGTTGAATAATCTTGAATAGTCAAGAAATCTGGAAGAATCCATCTGTTCAACAACATGTGAACAGGCAGAAAAAGATGAACATTGTCTTCTATGAATTGTTTCTCTAGCTCTATAACCCACTGAAATGGTTCACCCATCTGAGAAAGATAGCATTTTATCTATGTTTCAAACCTGGCTGATATGATTTTTTCAGGATCAAATGAAATGTATACACTCAAAATATTTTTAAGGAGGTTCAATTTGGGTCTACCAAGCATGACAATATGTTGCTTTAATCTGTCCTTAACAAAAAAGCCAGTTATTCAAGAGCAGTAAATACAGCTTGCTTGCATGCCATGTATTTTATTTCCCAAAAGCTACTTTAGCAACATTAAAGACATTGTAGGAACAGACACATTTTATTCAAAAAGGATGGTGGGTAACCTTTCCGCAGTTATAGATGTAATGGAAAGTATACATTATTCCAATGCATACAAAGTCCTCAGAATGAAAATTGTTACAGCAACCCCCCAAATGCATTTAGCTTTAGGTAGTCTTGTATATTTAGAATTAATCCTCTGGTATCAGCTTATTCCAAAAATCAAGTACAGTACCTCACATAAAGGCAGAAATCTTAATAATGCAAGTTGCAAAAAATGGATGTTGCTACTTTGGCTTATACAGGCATAGCTATTGATTTATACAACATCTTATATTGTTATCTATTTAGTGGCAAAATTTACAACTTTAATGGTAATTTTGGCTAAGATTCAAACATTAAAAACTGTTCACTAGTTTTCTGCTTTCTTGTTGTGATTTCCTCTGGTTGATTTATGATAGTTTTAAAACTACTTGATAACTATTGTAAAGATGTGTAGACTTCTAAATATGCATGTGCATATAAATTTCAACTATGTAGCAGAATTATATAACTAATGAGCAAAGTATTTGGAGAAAAGTTTCAAATGTAAGAAAAACTTGTAAATGGATTGCTTTTAATAAAGACATTCTCTGAAAAGTAAATAAATAGATTGTATCTATATTTGATGAAAGTTTTTTTCCCCAAATTATTTTGATTTACTGACTTCCCTTGAGGTTTTAAGCAGTAGTTAACAATAATACATACGTATATAACAGAAATAAATATTACTCTGAAATCCAAAAAGACCAACATGTCTAGAGGTTGCAAATTAATGAGGCATATAAAGAAAGTAATTGAAAATATCATATACATGTCAGATTTACAGAAATAAAAGGAAGAGAAGAAGACATTAATGTACAAACAATTGTCCAAGTCACCAAATACAACCACTGAAGTTATCAAGAGTGAGGATACTCAATACCTCACTGGAGATGTTTGGTGTCATGCTTTCCCAAGCTCCATGCTGCCCAGTTCTTGAAATGCAGACTGCCTGCAGCACCCACTGAATTCAGTGGGAACAGACAGGTCTCAGTGCCTTGGAGGAAGAGACTCCTATAGAGTAAGGGAAAACTTAGATTGTAAAATTATTGATAGAAGATGGGAAGGGGCCATCATTTTGTTCTATGTTTGTACAGTGACCAGCAAAATGGCATCCTGGTCCATGAGTGGATTTCTATAAGTTAACAAAACACAAGAAAGAAAAAAAGAAAGAAAGAAAGAAATTTGGAGATGGTGTTGACTGACTACCAAAAAGAATATGAAAGTATACTACATTTGTGGATCACTAAGGGTATGTCTTCACTACCGAACAGATCGGCGAACCCTGATCCAGCAGGGTTCGATTTATTGTGTCTAATCTAGACACGATTAATCAGTCCCCGAGCACTCTCCCGTCAATTCCTGTATTCCAGCTCGGTGAGAAGCACAGGCAGAGTTGACAGGGGAGCAGCAGCAGTCGACTCACTGAAGTGAAGACACCACGATAAGTCGATCTCACCCTCCCCCCGCCCCAGTGTAGACCAGGCCTAAGACACTAAAATGCAGAAGATTCATCCATAAATCATTTCCTTTCTGCAGTAATCTATGAGTAACAGGAACATTTGGCTCTACCTGGAAGGCATTTTCCTTGATGAGTTCCAAATTAAAAGAGGAATCTTCAAGACGTCTTCTTATTACTAGTGCTGTTCATGGTAATCATGCTGCTGCTGACATAGATGCTCCATGAGATAAATTGTGATTAACGTATCAGCAAAAAGCAGTTAGTTTATTATACATGGGTGATCCAAAACTATATGAAGGATCACAGAAGGAGATAAAAAAGATTGATTATATCTGTAGAAAAGTTTGGTAAAGCTAGAAAGCTACAGGTTGGCTTGGCAAAATGTTTGTCATCTATAAAAAGGGCAAACTGGTACAATCAGATGGCATACAAGTTAACAAAGATATTATCTAATATATTTCTCGGCCTGGTCCCTACAAATACCTTGGAATTAGGGAACTGTCAGAGTCACAACATGAGGAAGTCAAAGAAGAAATGAGGAAAGTCTATTATAGATTAATAAGATCTACTGTAAGACAAAATTCAAATAGAAGAAATCGAGAATGTGGGCGATACCCCCAGTATACTACACTTCCAGAGTGATCAAATGGAATCAAGAGGAAAAGAAAAAAATTGACATCCAAACAAGACAACTCCTGTTGATGCATAGTGTTATCAATATCAATCAAGACTAGGGCAGAATGTACATCTGATAGTGTGATGGAAGAAAATGTCTGCTATCTGTGGAGAAAGCAATTGACAGTGAAAAGTATCACATCAACATAGATGAGAAGTCAGCCAGAGTAAAAGATCATCTGATCATGATAAAAAGTGATGGCTGAATGTGAATCCCAAGACAAGAAAGCATAAAAGAAAGGATAAACTGAATTGCCAAAAGATTTACAAAGAAATCAAGGCAGAGACAGTGGTGGAGGGAGATCAAACCCATTAGTGATCAAAGATTAACAAAAGTATGGGTTGAAGAAAATACCTCAAAAGAGAGTTGGACAGCCTCATTATGAGTGCATAGGAGAAATTCTTAATGCTTAACTAGGTTTGAAACAAAGCTGAGCAACAGAACTGCTCCCTCAACTCCAGAATGAATTCCAAAAAGAAAGAGATGGTGGCACACACTTTTAATGACTGCAGCAGCCTGGCTGGAAGAAAATACATGAACAGATACAATGAGATAATGAAGTGTCTGCATTGGAGCCTCTGTGGAAAGTATGGATTTAAATGCACCATGCAGTATTATGACCACCAAATTGAAAGAAGTCTAGAGAATAAAGAGACTAAGAATATATGGTATCTGACAATTGTCACAGACCAAATGGTGCAGGCAATCAGGCTGCACGTAGGTCTCGTAGAAAAGACAAGGCCATGTTAACTAATATCACCATACCAATAGACAGAAATATAAAAAAAGAAACAGGAAGAGAAGATAGTGAAATATGAAGAACTCTGCCACAAAGTGCAACAATTATGGAAAACTAGAATGATAATCTCAGTGATTATTGGAGCACATGGAGCAATCCTTAAGGGTATAAGTGAGCAGCTCAGCAAGGTGTTAGGAGTTCAAGACATCACAATCAGTGACATTCAGAAGATAATGCTTTTAGGCACTGTTAGAATTTTAAAGAAAGTCAATGGAGAATGAGTGCATTTGAGCCCCTTAAATGCAGGAATTCTGTGGAGCGTTTACCAAAATTCTTGACAACCCACACCTATGAAATCGGTTTGTGGTCAGAATGTATTGATGCCTCATGGGGATAAATTTTAGACATAGCTTTCCCTTTTTTATGCTAAAGATCTTGTATAGTATGAAAACTATGTGTTTTTTAAAAATCTCTATGATATAATACTAAGTGATAATATATGAAATAATAAATAATAATGATAATAGTTTAATCACGTACCCTCTGGATATTCTGTTCTCATACCAGTTTATGCAGGACTTCCATTACCATAAGCTGCGATTTGTTTGCATTGATCAAGTGCAGGATATTTAGTACAAACTTTTGGGTGCTAATACACAGTGAAATTTCCAGCAGCAGAAAGGCAAAACATGGAGCCACACGTGGTCGTAGCATTGAGACAGTGATACTTCCTCCAGATGATCAGCTCACATAGCAGCAATACCTAGCACCACCATGGACAAAGGGTGTATGACCCCCAGCTTAAGTGATAGTCTGGAGAAGTCTGTCGTGGGGAAGAAGCTATTTTGAAGTATGAGAAGGTGTGTTTACTCAAGGTAAAAGGCTGGCTAGGCATCTGAAGGGGGACACACTGCAGATGAGGTTAGTATATTTTTAGTCTGTGCTTGTAACAATGCATCCTGTCCTATAACCCTGTTCCTGTTAGACACTGTTCTAGATGAATCATTGTCTGATCCAATATAGCAACTGCTTTGTTCCTAAGGCTGGATCAGATCATGTTTGTCTGCTCTATACAACCCTCAAAAACCTGTTTAATAAACTTCCTTATTAGAATGAATATATACACAAAATCAGCCTTTCATATCCTTTGCTATTAATTGGGCATAGGTTATCATCATGGTGTATTAATGCACACCAATAGCTCGTACAAGGAATCTGTATCCTGATTTGGGTTCTCTAACTAAATTATCATGGCCTTCTTAATAAGAATGTCTGGCCAAATGTCTCTCAAGGAACTTATACTAGGGCTGTTTTTAGTTTTGGGACATGTGATTACCAATGGAAAATGTGGATTTCGACCATTATGTTATCTGATCCAAGGCCCACTCTTGTTTTTAGGTCATAAACTACATCTTTAATTTCAATTAAATCAATCATTCACTCCAATTCTTCCTCTGTCTAGATCATTTTCATGTAAACAGCTTTAGAATCCTTCCATTTTGAAAAAGTTTCAAAGTGGGAGTTTAAACTGATACCTTAGAGGTGTATAAAGTACACAAATAATCCACAAACATTAACTATTTAGCAATGTAACAGTTTTGTCTTTTTTTCTTTAATATTCCGTCCACCATATCTCCCAAATCACATTTCTTTCTAAGCAGAACTTTATTTTAAACATGAGCTTAAACATGAGTACTCTCTCTGAAGCACCTCGTATTGGCCACTGTTGGAAGACAGAATACTGGGTTAGATGGACCATTGGTCTGACACAATATGTCAGTTCTTATGTTTTTATGTTCATGAGACAGGAAAGTATGACCCTTTTATTTAGATGCTACTGAATTTAGGGAGGTATAGTTTAGAGAGCCATTACAACCCTAGGTTTGAATAATTTTTCCTAATTATCTATTTTTAATTGATCAAGTTTGAATGTCTTCCTCAAATGAATAAAACCTGTAAGGCTCAGACTCAACTCCAGAAATCAGTTCTTGTATTTCTTATACATAACTGGCTGATTAAACTCACACTGAGCAAGGCTTTAATATTTTAATATCTCCATATTAGGAATGAGAGAACCCATTGGATAAAATAAGTACTGACCTGAACTTTTGACCAAAACTTGAATGGAAGAGGTGTGTGTGTGTGTGTGTGTATGGTGTGTGTTGAAGTATGAAAATGGTTAGTTGATATATTTTATCTCCACCACCACCCATTTTTATTGAATCTATCCATGTTCTGGCTCTAGACAGGATCCAGAGAAAGTCTGTTTTTGTCCAATTTCCAGACTAGTGTTTTTATTGGGAAGTCTGGCTTTAGGTCCACTGGTATTAGTGGGCATTGGATCATGCTTATAGTTCTGATTAACATTCAAACTTTTGGGTGTTAATCCAAAGTGAACCCCTCAGGGTGAGCAGGACAGCAATATAATGTATATTCTGTGCACTCCTACATATCACATGCATGTTATGTGAGGATTTATTAATTCATGATTGTAAAAATATTTTTAACCCAGAGTAGCAGTGTTACATATATACAAGCCAATAGCATATGGCACTCAGATGATATGATGAGTCCCCTGGAAATACAGAGGGAAAGAAAGTCAGAGACTGATTCAGACTCCTGTGCAAATCAATGCCCATTTTACTATTGCCTTAAATATTAACAGGATCAAATCCTTAGTATAAAGATAAGTCACCTATTTTTGTATGACTCTGTAGGTCTTGACTGCACACCTGCCAGGGAACAAACCACTTCATGGACCAGCTTGTGCTCCATGATGTGCTGTGGACACAGATCCCAGGAAGTTGTGTCTCAAGAGGTCCAACAGGCATCAGACTCATGGCTCATAGTTGGCATCTCGCCATATATAAACCTAAGGGGTGGCACAAGAAGTGTCCAGGCAACAGTGTGAATCTTCTCTACCTTCTATTTCTGCTCTTGAACTCCTCGCTATGATCTTGGCTTGAGTTGAACCTCACCATTCGGCTCAGACTCTTGGTATCAGCCCTGGCCTGGAACTTGATTATGAACTCTTCTGCTACTCTCAGCCTCAGGTATGATCCTACTTTGACCCTTGTCAGGATCCTGGCAACTTTGATCTGTATTGTCATCCATCTGTCTCCTTTAGTGGGATATGATTTGAAAACTCAAAGATGTGCATTCTGATGATTGCCATGTGCTGCTGTGGGGAGATACAGGATGAGAAGAGAATATTGGAGTCCCAGGGCTGAATTAACAGTTGCCCAGCGCTGCTACCATTCTGATGTGATAGCATTTTACACACTCTTTTCACTGGTGTAAATAATAATACAGGGTGCAGGGGAATGGTAAATGGTAAAGGGGCTCCACTCCCTTGTTAATGTCTCTAATTCTTTTTCCATGAGGCTAGTTAGAAGTGAGAGAGCTGGTCTGCAAAGGCCTGTTAAAGAAAGCAGCTCACAGTAAAAGCACTGAACATTGAAAATAATATATAAATAAAAGCCAGAATGAATATTTTTCATTATTACTAAATGATTTAAAGCCTTTAACATTCCACAGGGCTGCACCCACCTATGAAGCATCTATTCTAAATTATGAAAAGACTGTTAATGGAAACCATAGCTCTGCAAGAATGAAGCCTATCAAAATTATCACAAAAATATACATTATAAATGGTATTTTATCTTCCACATTACTGCTATGTGTATATATATGTATGTCTCTAGAGAAATGAGATGCAAATGAAAGTAATATTATCTAGTGCTTTACATAATATAAAATTATTGGGTGTCATATGACCCACTAAACAAAAAAGATAAGCAAGCCTCTTGGTATTGTTAATAGATTTAGAGTGCATGCTAAACCTCAAAGCTCAGGCAAAATGATGCAGTACATCAGCCTAAAATAAATAACATAATGTATAAGTAACAAAACACCATGAACTTTAATTAACGTTATAAAAACAGCCTCACGTATTTGGGAGATAATCATTGTAAGATTTTACAAATACTTAACTTATTAAAACATGCAGTGTACTATTGTGCAAATATGAACTAATAAGATCTAGCATGAAAAAACATTACAATCCCCAATTATAGCACAAAAGCTACTTTTTTAGTTCAAGATGAGTGTTCTCTGTGGCGATTTAAATTTTATTTAAAGGCTAATTTCTTCTCTATGGAGTCCCGTAAATTTTATAGGAGGCTGCTGTTCATATCTTCTTTGGCACTTTGAGACTGAAAGGCTCTCTGTGAAATAAAAATGAGCTTTGCTTCTGATGAATTTCTGCTGTAGAGGGGCCTAGAAAATTGTTTTGTCTTTTATTTTATAACATGCTAAATAATCTGACTGAAGTCAGCTTTGACCTAAAGATTTTTTAGTGTATATTATATATAACCTTTAGAATTTGACGTTTCAGAGCATCATTTGTTTACCTGCAATAGGTCCCATGTGTGGTATATATTACATCCTTCCTGTTTCGCTGGTGGCTTGCTTTCAGTTACTGACAATTTACCTACATTTTCTCCTACAGTTTGGTGGTACTGCTGGGACTCTATGACTACCTTGAAACATCTTCAGGCAAACTGTATGGTGCCCTGTAGTGAGGCAGTGTGGCTCCCCTCCAGCCCAGAGCAGGAAGAGCCCAGTCGGATGCCGGAGTGGGTGGGACTAAGGATCTCTGAGCCTGCCCCTCAAAGGATCAGACGCCGACCCAGAACTATAAAGGTTGACCCTCAGAGCTCAGTCAGGTCCCAGCAGCCGGAGAGAGCAGACGCCCTGCAGGGAGCTCAAGACTGGGAAACTCCTGCGGCCCAGGTCGGCCACCCAGACTGGCCTGAGCTACCCCGTGCCCGCTATCTGGAGGAGCTGCCAGAGGCCCCCCGCACACGCTATCTGGAGGAGCTGCTGGAGCTCCCCCGCACCCGCTACCCAGAATAGCCCCTGGAACATCCCCATGCCTGCTACCCAGAGGAGCCCCAGGAGCTTCCCCATGCCTGCTACCCAGAGGAGCCCCCAGAGCTTCCCCACGCCTGTTACCCAGAGGAGCCCGCGGAGCTGTCCTGGCCCGACTATCCAGAGGAGTTGCCGGACCTACCACCCAGCCCCTGCCACGATAAGCCCATGCTCATGGACCCTGCAGAGGCCGACGTTAGGACCCCTAGGTCCCGAGAGGGAGTTCGGAAGTAGCCGGGGGCAGCCGACCCCAGTCTGGCTGCGGCATTACTGGAACTTATGTCAGTGTGTTGCGGCCAGGATCCCCACTGACTGAGCAGCGGATCGTTAGCCGCTGCTAGGGCCCAGGGTTGGGACACAGTGGAGTGGTAGGGCCTGCGTCCCCCTCTGCCAACCCATTTCGGGGTGGCAGACTCCCCCTCTCCCTGGCCTGAGGAGGCCGAAGCCAGTTATTGTTGCTCAGCCCTGCCCAAAGGCCTGAGCTTCCTGACTCAGTGTTTGCTGCCCTGCCCTGACCTAGGGCCAGGGCCTTAACTGGTATTGTTGCTCAGCCCTGCCCAAGGACCTGAGCTTCCTGACTCAGTGTTTACTGCCCTGCCCTGACCTAGGGCCAGGGCCTAACTGTTATTGTCGCTCAGTCGCTCAACGCTGTCCAAGGGCCTGAGCCCCTTGCCACAAGGACTGCCGGGCTAGTTTCCTGGACCCACTGGTGCATAGTGGACCAGTGTGGCTCCTCTCATCCCCCCGGAGAGGGTCGAGCCCTGGCCGCACTCATGTACACATGGTACCAGAAGCAGGGATCGTCGGAACCCTTGGCCCCTGTGAGAAGGGGCTGGAGGGGGAGGTCTACCCTAGAGAACCATGGAGATGGAGCAGTTGTTTCAGCTGCTGGCGGAGAATCGGGATCGGCAGCAGATCGCCCAGCTACAGCAGCAGCAGCAACAGCAGGCCGCTGCCCAGCTCCAACAGCAGCAACAGTGAGATGCCACCCAACTCCAGCAGCAGCAGCAGCAGCTTGTCCAGGAGCTCGGATCCAAGCTGCAGCAACTGGTGACTGCACTACCACACCCCGTAGAAGCGCCGGCAGGGGATGGCGCTGGGACCCCATGCGCTGCCATCCCAGTATGACTAACAAAGATGGGCCTTGACAATGACCCTGAGGCGTTCCTGGTCACATTCGAACGGGTGGCCCTCATCCCTGGGTGACCCTGGGACCAATGGGCCACCCTTCTGGTTAGGTACGGGGCTAGAACTGCCCAGACAGTGTATCGGGGGCTGGCGACGGAAGAAGCTGGGGATTATAGCCGAGTAAAGGCCATGATTTTGATGTCCTGGATGCCAGCCCTGAGAATTTTCGGCAGCAGTTCTGGAGCCAGACGTATCCCTCAGGTGCCTGACCTCAGCTGGTGTCCCAAATCCTGAAGGCAATGGCTCCCGCCAGAAACGAGGACGGCAGAGGAGGTCACCGAACAAGTCATTCAGGAGCAGTTTGTGCACACCCTACCAGCTCGAGGACGGGCCTGGGTGCTCCGCCACTAGCCGACAAAGTTGGCCGCAGCCGTCTCGCTAATGGAGGACTTTCTCACGGCCGAAACATCAGTGGGGCCCGCCTTCAGGCCTCCAAATACCGGCCTCGAATGCCCTAGCTCTGACAGAAAGGGGGACATCCTGACTGGACCACGAAACCTGACCACGGGCAGTGCGCCCGCCCAGAGCCTCGGTTCCGGCGTCCAGATCTGGCGCCACGGTCTGGAACGGTGCTCTCCGGGCCGGGGCCCTCAAGGGCCCATTGGAGTCCCCTCAGAAGCCCAAGGAGAGCCCCCTGCAGGGGCTGCCGCCCTGACCTCGGACCCTATTTCTGTTGTGGGCAGACTAGACATCTGCAGCAGGACTGCACAGAAATGGACTGCAGCTTCGGGAAGGTCTGTGCAGGGGACACCCGGGCTCGGCTACCACAGGACCCCAAGATCACGGTCCCGGTAGTCATCAGAGACCAGGCCACCCAGCCTTTGATTTACTCTGGCTGCGGCCAGACGTTAATCCGCCAGGTCCTGGGACCTCCGGCGGACCTCCGCCTGGGAACAATACACCCGCAATGCATCCGTGGGGACAACTGACCCTACTCTAGTGCTTGTGTCCCGTTGATGGTAGCTGGCGTCACCCGATGACTCGTGGTCGGCCTAGCCCCTTGTCATAAACAGATAGCTAAGGGTTAATGTTCTTTTACCTGTAAAGGGTTAACACAGGGAACCAAACACCTGACCAGAGGACCAATCAGGAAACAAGACTTTTTCAAATCTGGGTGGAGGAAAGTTTTGGATGTGAGTCCTTTGTTCTTGGTCTGTTTTATTCTCGTCTCTGAGAGTGATCTTTCTATCTCCAGGTTTTCTAATCTTCTGTTTTCAAGTTGTAAGTACAAGGATAGTAAGACAATAGGTTTATATTGTTTTCTTTTGTATTTACATGTGTGTAGTTGCTGGAACGTGTTAAATTGTATTCTTTTGGGATAAGGCTGTTTATTCATTTTTTTCTTTAAGCAATTGACCCTGTATATTGTCACCTTTATACAGAGACTATTTTTAATCTCCTTTTTCATTCTTTTTAGATAAAGCTTTCTTTTTAAGACCTGTTGGAGTTTTTCTTTAGTGGGGACTCCAGGGAATTGAGTCTGCAGCTCACCAGGGGATTGGTGGGAAGAAGAAGTCGGGGGAAAAATCTCTTTGTGTTAGATTTACTAAGCCTGACTTTGCATACCCTCTGGGTGAGGGGGAAGAGAGATTAGATCTCTCGGTACTTGTGTTTCCAGGACTGGAAGCAGGGAATCTCCTAGGGTCGTCCAAGGAGGGGAGCCTGGGAGGAAGTAACAAGGAAACAAGGGGAGGGGGTTATTTGTTGTAAAACTCAAGGCATCTGAGTCTGGGGGTCCCCCAGGGAAGGTTTTGGGGAGACCACAGTGAGCTAGGCACTGTATAATTCCTAGCTGGTAGTAGCAATTACCAGGTCCAAACTGGTA
Source organism: Gopherus evgoodei (assembly GCF_007399415.2). Lineage (NCBI taxonomy): Eukaryota > Metazoa > Chordata > Testudines > Testudinidae > Gopherus > Gopherus evgoodei. Next base: position 103,408,237 of record NC_044322.1, read on the forward strand.
ACTAAGCTTGGAGGTTTTCATGCTAACACCCATATTTTGGACGCTAAGGTCCAGATCTGGGACGAAATGTTATGACACCCCTCGACTGGCATACCCGGTGATCCTGGGGCGGGACTGGCCAGCCTTCGAGGAGGTCCTCCGGACAACACCAGTGCTGGAGGGAGAGAGCCAGGAGGCCCTACCGGAAGAAGTGGATGGGACCCCAAGGACCGAAGCAGAGACCGAGGAGACTGATAATCCTTGGCAGGAGCCCGCGGTAGAACTCCTCCTTCAAACTGATTTTTGCCGGGACCAGCGGACTGACCCTACCTTTAGCCAGGCCTATGAACAACTTGCGGCAGTCGATGGGACCATTATTGACCCCCAGCGCGCAACTCAGTGGCCCTACTTCGAACTGCGCCGGGACCATCTTTACTGAATTGAGCATGATGCCCGCATGCAGGAACCCCAAACGCTGGTGTTACCAGCGGGCTGTGTGAAGATGGCCCACAACATCCCGGCGGCCAGCCATCTGGGCCATGAGAAGACTCTCACGCGGATCTTGACGTGGTTTTTTTGGCCCGGCATTTACCAGGAGGTGAAGGACTATTGTAACTCCTGCCCAGAGTGCCAGTTAGCCACTCCATCATGAGTACCCAAGGCACCACTGGCCCCCATGCCTATAATAGAGACGCCGTTTGAACGGGTGGCCATGGACCTGGTAGGCCCGCTTCCAAAAAGTGCTTCCAGTTTCCAATATGTTCTGGTCTTCGTGGATTATGCCATGCATTTCCCCAAGGCTATTCCATTGCGGAGTACCACTGCTCGGACCATCGTGGGGGAGCTCGTGAAAGTCTTTGCTCGGGTGGGCTTGCCCCGGGAGATCCTAACAGATCAAGGCATCAATTTTACCTCCCGGTTGCTTCAGCAGGTCTGTGAGCTCCTGGGGGTTAAACAGCCCGTATATCATCCGCAGACGGACGGGCTGGTGGAACGATTCAATTGGACCCTCAAAGAGATGCTGCGGAAGTTCCCCCCGGAGGAGCTACGCTGATGGAACCAGTTGCTCCTGCCCCTGCTGCTAGCCATCTGGGAGGTCCCTCAGTCATCGACCAAGTTTTCCCCATTTGAACTATTATACGGGCGCCGACCGCGGGGCCTGTTGGACTTAATGCGGGAGACCTGGGAACAGTCTCCCTCCCCAACCCAGGGACTCCTGAAGTATGTCCTCCAGCTACAGGAGTATTTTGCTCAGGCTGGGGCCCTGGTGCGTGGAAACTTAAAGACTGCACAGGACCGACAGGGGCGGACCTACAACCAGGAGGCGCAGGTGCGTGACTTTGAACCTGGGGATCGGGTCCTGCTCCTCCTGCCCTCAAGCGAGTCGAAGTTACTGGCCCGCTGGCAGGGACCCTACGAGGTAGCTCGGAAGGGGGAGCCCGTCACGTACGAGATTCACCAACCGGACAAATGCAAAAAGACCCAGAGATACCATGTGAACTTGTTAAAGCCCGGGCGTGACCGAGAGGGCCTGCTAATCAATCCTTACCCGCCCGAGCCGGAACTGGGTCCCCAGGTTCCCCAGGCAGAGGATCTCTCCACACCCCTGCTCGGCAAAACCCTTACGGAAAAGCAGTGCAAACAGGCCAACTGTCTCCTGCAGGCTTTCCGGGGAACCTTCACAGCTCTACTTGGATACACGACCCTGGCCTATCATTCGATCCACACCGAGCCAGGGAAGGTTATCCAGGAAACGACCAGGCCACTGCCATACCGGATGCGCCAAGAGGTCAAGGAAGAGGTACAGGCCTTGCTGGCCTTAGGAGTCATTGAGCCGTCCCAAAGTGAGAGGTGCAGCCCAGTGGTCTTGGTACCCAAACCCGATGGCACCCGCCGGTTTTGTATAGACTTTCGGAGGGTGAACGCCATCTCCAGATTTGACGCCTACCCGATGCCTTGCTGCTGGGGAAGCCCGGTTCATTACCACCCTCGACCTCAGTAAAGGGTACTGGCAGATCCCGCTCGATAATACCTCAAAGGAAAAGAGGGAGTTTGCGGGGCTAAGGAGCTCTGAGCCCGCCCCTCAAAGAGTCAGACGCCGACCTGGAACGATAAAGGCTGGCCCTCAGAGCTCAGTCAGGCCCCAGCAGCCAGAGAGAGCAGACGCCCCGCAAGGAGCTTGAGACTGGGAAACTCCTGTGGCCCAAGCCGCCTGCCTGTGCCCGCTACCTGGAAGAGCTGTTGGAACCCCCTAGCACCCACTATCTGGAGGAGCTGCCAGAGCTCCCCGCGCCCGCTACCCAGAGGAGCCCCCAGAGCTTCCCCACGCCTGTTACCCGGAGGAGCCCACGGAGCTGTCCTGGCCCAACTATCCAGAGGAGTTGCCGGACCTACCACCCAGCCCCTGCCACGACGAGCCCATGCTCATGGACCCTGCAGAGGCTGACGTTAGGACCCAGGTAGATCCCGAGAGGGAGTTTGGAAGTAGCCCGGGGGCAGCCGACCACAGTCTGGCTGCAGCATTACTGGAACTTATGTCAGTGTGTTGCGGCCAGGATCCCCACTGACTGAGCAGCGGATCATTAGCCGCTGCTAGGGCCCAGGGTTGGGACACAGTGGAGTGGTAGGGCCTGCATCCCCCCTGCCACCCCTCCAGGGGTGGAAAACTCCCCCTCTCCCTGGCCTGAGGAGGCCTAAGCCAGTTATTGTTGCTCAGCCCTGCCCAAAGGCCTGAGCTTCCTGACTCAGTGTTTGCTGCCCCGCCCTGATCTAGGGCCAGGGCCTAACTGTTATTGTCACTCAGCCCTGCCCAAGGGCTTGAGCCCCTTGCCGCGAGGACTGCCTGGCTAGTTTCCCGGACCCACCGGTGCATAGTGGGCTGGTGTGGCTCTCCTCATCCCCCCAGAGAGAGTTGAGCCCCGGCCGCACTCATGTACATACCCTAAAACCATGACCATATTCGCAGTGCTGGGGGTAACAATCTCAGTAACATGAAGAGGGACTGTTATTTGTTTTCAAGCGGGCCAGTGGACTAAAATGGGAAAACGGAACAGAGGAAACTAAGTTTTTGAGGTCTGTTTCACACAATTTGAGGTTCATTACAAAAGATTTTCTGTTGATTATTTTGCCTCCGTATTGCTGGACTGATGTTCCATTCCAGCCAGAAGAGAACTGACAATTTTACATTTTAGCTTTTAGTTTTTATGTGTCTTTTGTCATTGCATAAGATCTGGTTTTACTGCAAGCATGTTTCTGATAAAAGAATGTCCACAAACATACTCCTGAAGAATTTTGCAGTGAACAGATTTTTGTGGTGAAGAAACATTATTTTGTCTTTGAATTTCTCTCCTGGCTAATCAGCAGTCTTTTGTGTTAAGTTTTTTAGTCCCAAACAATGTACTTAGATCTTGTACAATAAATATATTTACAATTTCATAATGATTTCTTAATTACAAACAACCAACAATAAAGTAATAATTGGTTTCTTGGGTTATTTACATACTGAAAATTAAAAGGCAAATTTATATTCCAAAAATGGCTGGGAAACTAACTGTAGGGAAGCCTATAATATATACATGAAAAGAATACACTAGAAACAATCTAAGTCCACAGAAAAATCATGCCCAAATCTTTGTGCTTTGTTATCAGAAGATATGCTAGTAACTAGCATGCTTTGCAAGTGAAAAATTGTGGCCATTTTCCTCTGAGTCTCTACTACCTTTTGGAAATTGGGCTGGTGCATGTTCACTGTATTTTATATATTAATTAATGTGGTAAAATAGGGATGAGTGAGAGATATGATGATGTGATGTGATATAAAAATTATATTGTCAGGTAGGGTGGCGAAGTTGTCAAAAGAGAAAGAAAGGAGGAAAGAAGGCTTGGATGGAAAAATAAGAGTCACATTGGGCTTGGACCTTGCTCAGGTGCTTCCACCACAGAGCCATAGGGCACAAAGAGCCTTCCCACTCTCTCACTTCCTTGTGTGACCTACGTAGGGGCCAGGCAGAATTATAGTATGGGGAGTGAGGGAGGGTTGGAACACAAAAGGAATCGACTACAGCTATTTCTATTCTTCCTGAGGCAGAATACCTCACAAAGTTTCACCTTTCATGGTATGGCTACTCACTGCCACAATGCAAGTGTGTTTTTGAAGCTGAACAAATTAAAAATTCAGCCAATCAGAAAACAATTCCATTTAAAAAGGCCAATAAAGTTTTACAAAACCTGTCTTTTTGTATGAATTAGCTTGGTTAGTAATTAGCTGAAGCCAGGGCCGGCGCTACCATTTAGGCAGCCTAGGCAATCGCCTAGGGCGCCAGAATAAATGGTGGGCGCTGTTTTGCCGGAGGGGGCAGCAGGCTCCAATGGAGCTGCTACAGTGGTGCCTGTGGAGGGTCCGGTGCTCCGCGGCTCCGGTGGAGCTGCCAGTCGTGCCTGTTGACGGTCGGCTGCTCGCGCAGCTCCGGTGGACCTCCTGCAGGCATGACTGCGGCATCTCCACCGGAGCCACGGAGCACTGGACCCTCCTCAGGCACCACTGCAGGACCAGCACGCGGGGCGGCAAATTGCCGTCCGCCTAGGGCGCTCAAACACCTAGTGCCAGTCCTGGCTGAAGCTGTTTTGCTAGCTAATTAAAATTCAACAAACTAGTGAAAAATAATACACAGCCACTGAACTGTAATAGTCTGAGACAGAATATTAGGGGAAATTGTTTCTATTCAGACTCCACCTGGGGTGAAATCTAGCCTGCAGTGAAGTCAATGGGAGCTGTTCCATTGACTTCAGTGGGGCCTGGATTTCACCACTGGCTTCAATATCCAGAGATGCAGGAACATATGTTTGCATCTAACTTTGCAGATGCAAATACCTGCTAAAAATCCTACTATCTGTGCAGCGTCTATGATTAGTCTAATACCGGTTCATGTAGTTATTAGAATTTGAACTGCAAAAACCAATTGATCCTCTTTCGTTTGTCAGCAAATATTCTCACACTTGCAATTACAAGTATTACATTATCTACAGGATGTGCTGTTGTTCGTGCATACAGGTGTTTGCCCCTTACAGCATGAGCAGTGCATATCATAGGCCAGGTGAGATTAAGCCTCCCCTAACCCAGGTCATGGTCCCACCCACACTCTGTCCCGAGGCCCTGCACTCACTCACTCTCTTCCCTGAAGCCAGAGGGGGCTGGAGGTCTGGAGCTTGGTGCTTGGGCCAGTTGGCATCCCTGGGGTGGAGCTGGCAGCCAGGAACTGGGGTGTGTAGGGGTGGCTTGAGCCAGATGGCAGCCTGGGGCAGCGTGAGCCAGCCCAGGGGGTTGGGCCAGTGGCCCAGGGCAGCACTCAGGCTGGTTGGCAGCCCAGTGCTCAGGCTGGGGCTTGGACTGGCTGGTGACCTGGTGCTTGGGCCAGTGCTCGACCCAGCTGGTGGGTCGAGGGTTGGTCCAGCCCAGGGGTCGGGCTGGTTGGCACAGCTAGGGCAGGCAGGCCGGGGCTCTTCTCACTGTGAGGTGACCAGATGTCCCTATTTTAAAGCAACAGTCCTGATATTTGGGGCATTTTCTTCTATAGGCGCCTATTACCCCCAACCCCCTCTCCCAATTTTTCACATTTGCTGTCTGGTCACCCTATCTGGCTGGGAGGGGAGTTTGGGGCTCAGACTGTGGGGTGTAAGGGGCTTGAGGCTCTGGCGGGCGGAGGCAGGGCCTCAGGCAAGCAGGGTGGGACTGAGGGGGCCAGCCTCCCCAAAAGAGGGAAGGTTCACCTGCTGCCCATGCCTTATCATGAAGATATCAGGTGGTGAATGTATAATTTTGTATATGCACACGTGATGACTGACTCTGAACAATTGATCCATGGCATCTAAGTTAATCATTTGGTATAGAAGATGATAAAAAAAAACAATAGCCTAAAAGTTGGATAAAATAACGTTACTGCAACTGAATATCCCACAGAATGTCTTGCACATGGAAATTACACATCTCAACTTTGTCTTGGCTTCATCTTAATCTTTAATTTAGCAGCTGGAGACCAGTATGCTGCAATATTGTGTTCTCTTCTGTAGACATTATGCTTGGGATATGAAATACATCACTGGCATAAAATACTTTTTCTTAGTAGAAAGTTAATGCTTTAATATTAGTTTTCTAACAATTAGTACTATTGCTCACATTATTACTGGTTGTGTATGTAGCGGTAGAACCCAAAGTGACACCTCCTCATCAATTATTGAGAGTGGACCACATCCAACTTGATTGAATTGACCTTCAACATTGGTTCTCCATTTGTAGGGTAACTCCTTTCTCTTCATGTGCCAATATATATTTATGCCTGTTGCTGTAATTTTCACTCCATGCATCTGAAGAAGTGGGTTTTTTACCCATGAAAGCTTATGCCCAAATGAATCTGTCAGTCTTTAAGGTGCTACTGGACTTTTCATTGTTTTTGTGGATACAGACTAACACGGCTACCCCTCTGATACAGAGGAAGATAAAATCTCTTTATTAAAAGGCTTTCAATCAGGGTATGTCTACACTACCCGCCGAATCAGCGGGTAGTGATCGATCTACTGGGGATAGATTTTATCGAGTCTATTTTATTGCTCTGTCATCGACTCCGGAACTCCATTGTGGTGAGAGGCGGAAGCGGAGTTGACAGGGGAGCGGCAGTCGTCAACTTGCCCACGTCCTCACGGCCAGGTAAATCAACCTAAGATATGCCGACTTCAGCTACGCTATTCATGTAGCTGAAGTTGCGTATCTTAGGTTGACACCCTCCCCCCTAGCGTAGACCTAGCCTCAGATTTTCTATTTTACTAGACTACCAGAACTCTATTGTTTCTGAATTTTGCTATTATCTTACATATGTACCACTTCATTCTTTTATATTAAATAAAGCTAGGGAGTATTTCTAGAAGTAGTCGTATAGCCCTTACGTATGTAGGAACAAGCAATGCAGTGTGGGCCTAATCAAAAGTTCATAGAAGTAAGTGGATCTCTCTTTCCATTAGTTTTAATGGGCACTGGATCAGGCCTCGTATTTGTTAAATCACTATCAATCTTACTGTCACTTTCCTCCCACTCTCCTCTATACAACTGAATTATAATATTATTACAGGCACAGGCATGGATTTTCAGATTTTCCCAGGCTTGACCCCTGTTCAGCCCCAGGTCTTGCCCTCACGCCACCCTACCCCTTCCCCCTACCCTCCACACCCTCTCTGCCTCTTCGCACCCCGTTCCACCCTCTCCCCTGAGCATGCCTCGTCCTTGCTCCACCTCTTCCTGGCCCCTCTCCTCTCCTTCCCACTCCAGTGCCTCCTTTCTGTTGCTGAACAGCTCATCAGAGATAGGTGGGAGGGGCTCGGGGAGAGATGGAGGAGCTGATTGGTGGGGCCTGCCAGGTTTTTTTTTGGATGCTCCTGGCCTGAGCACCCATGGAGTCAGTGCCTATGGTTATAGGACAGAATAAATATTTTTCTTTTTTTCAATTGCTTCATTTTTTTAGCCATGTGAGAGAGAGAAACAATATATTTTATATGGATGCTGCAATTTTTTCCTAGCACATATTAGTGTTTAAACCACTGTTTTCTTGGAGATTTGCTCTAGAACATTTTTTCCAATAAAAAGGTACTCCTAACAATCTTGAATATGTTTATTAATAATATTTTAATCATGTGTCTTCTATATCCAATCCAAGTAAACACAACTATTTTATAAAGACAGATGATTTTGTCTGATAAAGCAATGATTTCATCTAGCCTAACATCAGTTTTACATAGAAGCATAAGAGTGCCCATATGGGACCAATTCTTCCCCTATATGGGCTATGCCTAAGAGAATCACACAGTGTAAATCTTGTCCATCAATTTCACAATTTCTCATGCTAATCCTCATGGATCATCTGTAAAGCTGCAACTCTCCCCTCGTTTAATCCAAAATCAAGACCTATCTCTTCCTATAAGAAATCAACCAATCATGGGTGACTAGATTGAGGGATATATGGAAAGAGATGACTATTTAACTATTATAAATTTAAAATATTTTTAAATATTCTATTTATCTATGTATCTACCTAGTTAGCTAGCTATATTTGGTTTAGCTTGTTTTCTTTGGGGCGGGGACCATGTCTTTTTATGTGATTGTACAGCACAAAGCACAAGTGAGGCCCAATCCTGACATAGCACTACTGGAATATTATAATAATAATTATAGAGGGAAATAAAGTTACTGACTTTCCTCAGCTTCCTTCTGATCATTCCAGGAAGGCAAGGTCTTGGTGTTTGCTCACTATGGAAATAAGAGCTTCAGCCCCCAAACCGGCAGATTCCCAGAGAACTCAGCCTTTTCACAGCTTGTCAACCATCCCTGCCCCAAGGTTAGCTTACTGGCTGATCTACAGGAAGAATCCCCCTAAGTCAGTGAGTAAACATATATTCAAAATCTCTATGGGTTTGAGGAAGAAACATTGTCACCACGCAATCTCCTTCCCTACCTGTAGAGTCCAGTCCCTACAGAGCAACTGTGAATAAGTGCAGTAGATATCAGTGGTTAATAAGGAGTATGGTGCAGAGTGGATGTTACTCCAAAACTCATGATACAAGGGTGTTTCTAAATCCAAGGTTTCATATACCACTCCACACGTCCATCAACTGACATTAACCTTGACCATTGCTTTTGACATTTTAGAGGCCTTCATGTACTAGAAAAACATATTTTTGCATCAGCCTCTACCCTAAACAATTAATAGACTTTATAATATTCTTATTAGGTCTATTCCATAAAGTATTTTTAGAGAATATTTTTAGTAACTGGTAAGAAATTATTTAATTCTATTTAATGAGCACTTTTTAATTAAGAGCAATATGTTATGGCAGCAGAATCTTTAATATTAGCCAAAAATACCAGATTGCTTAGAAGCAAGCACTTATCTTCTTATGTCTCCTTATTTTTAAAAACCTAAATTATTTGCTTCAATATATGCAACAACTTCAGACAGTTCCAATGTTTTTATTTTTTAAGACTGAACATGTTTTTTGTTGTTGTTGTTTTTAATATTCTCTTTTTCAAATGTTTAGATCTGGTATTATAGAAATGCCTTAGTTTATAAGTGTGAGAGAAGCATAAGATTTGGAAAGTATCATTATGTGTAGAATGATATTATAACCTTTCCTGGTAGCATGTTAAGTTGGTTACTCCGTACAGGGAGTTTAAAGCAATACAAAAATAGGAGGAAGAGGTAGTCTCATTTCCCTCCATCCACCACTTCCCCTCAGGATATCATATACTTATTTTGTAAAATGTGGCACATACTGGAGGTATAGTTTTCCATGTGTCATGGCATGTCTGAATATTTATGTTCCACAGGAGCCACATTGTTAAATTAACACATTTTTCATAATTTCATATGATTCCACAATGGATCTTGATATGCTGTCATAACTCACTCTTCCCTTTGTTTGCTTGGAATTCCCTTGCAGCAAGTTAAAAGGTTCCATCCACTGACTTTCCCAGACTCACAAACAATTTTTTCCTCCTCCAAGGGCTCAGTTACTAAACTGCTCTTGAACGTAACAATTAATTCAATCAAACAAAAATCAAAATCATTTTGCTCCCTTCAATATAAAGGATTTATTCCCTCCCATCTTTTCTACCGGTTGGGTTTTCCCTCCACAAAAGTTGTGAGTCAATATTCAAAACAAAGTCCCCCTTCCAGGGTTCTCTTTTCCCAGGCTGCAAATGCCAACAGCTGACATTTACTTCCAAGAGACCATCCAGGCTCCTTCCTGATTCACCCAGACCTGAGAAGAGGCAAGGTTTATAAAGTCACTTCTCCCTGCATGTACTGATAGCCAGGGGTTGGCAACCTCTGGCACACACCTTGCTAGGGTAAGCACCCTGGCGGGCCAGACCAGTTTATTTACCTCTCGCGTTGGCAGGTTCTGGCTCCCACTGGGCGCAGTTCACTGTCCCAGGCCAATGGGGATGTCGGGAAGCGGTGTGGGAGAGGGATGTGCTGGCCGCGGCTTCCCGCCACCCCTATTGACCTGGGATGGCGAACCGTGGCCAATGGGAGCCACAACTGGCCAAACCTGCCAACGTGACAGGTAAGCAAACTGGCCTGGCCTGCCAGGGTGCTTACGCTGGTGAGCTGCATGCCAGAGGTTGCTGACCCCTGTGTTATCCTATGGCTCCCAGCACCCCTGGTCAAGTGCAATTTCCCAAAGACCCTGAGTTCTGGGACCATCCATGAACTTCAAAGTTCCAGTCTTGAGCTATAGACAGAAACAGTGGAGTTTTCTGCCTGATACCCCTCATTTCTACCTGCCTCCACCTTTTTCACCCAAGTATGTTCCCTAAAACCTGAAATAAGATAGTTCTGATCCTGGAGATTGCTTTCATCAGCCTTAAAGAGCTAAGAAACCCAACAGTTTCCTCCTGTGAAAGCTGGCTGACCCCCCTTAATAGATTTGGGCACCAATCAACATTCCCTTCTTCATTCAAATCTCTTCCTGAGACACAATTCCCACTTTCAGCTATATTACTCATAAAAACATGGTCTCTCTAGCTTTCTTTAAATCCAGAGTTTACACCCTCATTAAGTGTATTACATGTTCTACTACTGAGTGTACCTTGAATTTTAAAGGTCAGTGCCATCCTCTATTTTTGTACAGCACCTAACACAACAATATTTAATACGTAAGTAATATATAGTACACTTATTAACATATTGCAGTGATCTCCAAAAAGTGTATTGGCTTTTAGCTGTGATTTTTCTGGCATTTATTATTCAGGCCTCTTATTTAATTAATTTAATGTTTAATTTTTAATGCATTTTAGTGTTGTCTGATACTTAACAATGGCAATTCATTGGAAAACAGTTAAAACCATAGAATGCCATTGCACTGCTTGAGAGAATGTAATTGAATTAAATAACATTTTGCATGGTAAAAATGTCATCAAGATATTACACAAATGTTTGAATAAAAAGGTACCCTTAGAAAATGCACAAGAAATTCATAACAATTGTCAGGAAACATGTTTTCTTTCATGTTTCATAAACAAAGAAATATTGACCAATTATCTAGGTTACCAAAAACAGCTGGTAAGGAATATAAGCAAATCAGACTACTAACAAATCTTTTCTTTTACATATTACATAAAATGTTGTTATATTCTAGAATAAGCAAATATGGGTAGAACTTGGTTCAAACTTATTAGGCCTCAGCAAGGCACATTCCCATCATGTGTCTGTCTTTTTTGTTTTACTATATGGTTCACATATTTATATGCAAGATGTAGTTTAGCCAATTTATGCTTCATTTTCATGTAATTTACTACTAAAATAGTACAGTCCATCTATTTGCCTCATAGTGGGATGCCATTAAAAACTATTTTTTTCCTCCTGCAGTATGGTATTCAGATTCTGTATTTCCCATTCTATCTATATGTCAGCAGGATCTGAATGAACTCTCCCCTGACAGCTAGTTGGGGAGTGAGAGAGACTTCAGGAGCAAACATCTACTCTGTATAGGTACCTAGCAGACAGAAGTTGTGTAGCTACATGTGATCAGCTTTGGCTGGCCTTGGGTTACGAATCACTTTAGTGCTGAATGCCGGGGCAGTGAAATGTTGTTATCAATGTTGTTGTCTTTATTGTCTGAGTAAAGGGGAGCAGAACTGTGCTTAACCTGTCCCAAAGGAGGAGGTCACCCTTAGCTGTAAGGACCTCATTAAGCCATGGGCTCAAATGCCAGAACCTTGTGAAAGGAAGAGGGGTGGTGACAGGTGTCACAGCCAGGAGGTGTGGACTTTGCTTAAGGGTCCCTGGTCTGGTTTAGCTTGTTCCTCCCCACTGTTCAAAGATAGAGCTAAATAGGCTTCATTAAGAGCCTTTTGTTATTTTAAGTATTGAAATCACTTGTGGTGGGGCAGTGTTTCTGCCCAGCCTGCTGAGAGCTGACAGTCACTAAGGCCAGGGCTACACTGGAGCTTTACAGCACTGCAACTTTTGCGCTCAGGGGTATGAAAAAAACACCTCCCTGAGCGCTGCAAGATAAAGCCTCGGTGTAAACAGTGCCGCAGCGCTGGGAGCTCGGCTCCCAGCGCTGCAAGCTACACCCATAGAGGAGGTGGAGTACGTGCAGCGCTGGGAGAGCTCTCTCCCAGCGCTGGCGCTGCGACCACACTCAAAACTTCAAAGCACTGCCGCGGCAGCACTTTGAAGTGCAAGTGTAGCCATACCCTAAGATACTGACCTACTTATGCCCAAATAAATGTGTGAGTCTCTAAGGTGCCACAAGGATTTCTTGTTTGTTTGTTTGTTTGTTTGTTTGTTTTGACCTACAGAGGTCACAGCAGAGAGGCAGGTGGCAGCAGAAGGTGACCATTGGAAGGGGCCAGCAAAAGTAGTAAGCAGTCAGCCAACGGCAAGCATTTGGCCGGCAGGAGGCATCAAGCAGTCATTCAGCGGGAGATTGCAATGTACAGCTGCTAGTAGTGGTCAGATGGCAGTGCAGGTGAGGTGCCTTCTTCCCTAGGTGGGAGATGAACTCACACAGTTGTACTTCTGAACCTTGGGTCCTCACTGACCAAGGAAAACCACTGTGAGTGGGGTATGGTGAGGGATCTGAGAGAGACACAGTAAAGGAACTTTTGGTTGTAGAACTCAAGAACACGAGGCAGAAGGCACTGCCCCACGCACTCTGGGGTGGGTGTCCTGATCATAGTTTTATGTTTATGAATCCTGCTTGCAGCATTTTCCCTAATTAATGTCAAGTGACTTCTCTCCTTTCATTAAAAGTTTCTTTTCTACACTCAGACTCTGTGCTTGCGAGTGGGGAAGAATTTCATCTCAGAAGCGCCCAGAGGTGGTGTGTAATTTTTCTAGATTACTAGGTGGGGGCTCAAGCCAGTTGTATGTTGTATTATTGAAAAGGAACCCCTAGCTATTAAACCCAGCCCTGGTTGCTGCGGCTTCACCTGGCCAAAGAGTTATATAGAGAGAAATACCTCAAATACCAATGAGAAGTAAACGTTCAAATTTTAAATGTTTAAACTAAACACTGAAGTAGATATTTTAGTGGATATATAACAAGACAACATTTTATATAAAATAAGCAAGGTTAGAAGTGGAAAGTCAGTAGAAAACTGAAAGCTCTTAACCTGTAGCAAAAAGAATTCCTAATATTCCAGTTCATGGTCCTTTAGGCCTTGAGTCAGCAGGATACTGTATAAAGTCTTGTAGTGCCTTCAAATCAAGGTATCAAACCTTTATCAAGGGTATTACAAATCATTTTTTAAAATAACTGGATGGCAAAGACTAGTTCTTATCCACTTGGTAGCAAATATGAACCTGCATGATGAACCTGCTAGAAGACTGTCTATGGTTTAGATGGGTCAGCTTGGAATTTTTAATATTTCTTGGTTTTCAGTGTGGATTCTAGTGACAAGACCTGAACCACTTCCCCTAAGCTGACAGAAAGTACACATGCCTATACAGAACTGAGAGTGTGACTCCATCTCCACAATGGGGTGAGGTGAGGGGAGGGGAAAGGAACAGATAATTTGAACATACCTGAATTTTAGAGTTTGGATTCCATACTGCTTATGAATCTGAGCTTTGTGACTTGGGCCCATCTCTAATACATACAGTGTGTACAGAGTAGATAGTTGTGATTGCTATATAAAAGGCATCCCATCTATTTCTACTGGCCTATTTACATCAATAAGTATACATTCAGGCATAAAAAATCTTCATTAAAAAACTATCTTAGCTCATTTTATCAGTTACACCATTTTTGTGACAGAAGCATACACCTCTACTCCTATATAACGTTGGCCTCAGGAGCCAAAAAGTCTTACCATGTTATAGGTGAAACTGCGTTATATCGGACTTGCTTTGATCCACTAGAGTGCACAGCCCTGCCCCCCCGGAGCACTGCTTTACCGCATTATATTCGAGTTCATGTTATATCAGGGTAGAGATGTATTAATGTAAAGAGCTGCTCATTTTGGTCCTCTTATCATTGCAGAAACTAAAGAAATCAATGGTTCAACTGGACTTTTCAGACTTCCTCTCTTGTCCCAACCAAAAACTGGTTTTACTGAGATGCAAATGTTTTTAGGACCATTGATGAAAATTTACAGTCCAGAACATCATTTGCATCGCTTTTATAGTACACACTGTACATGAACCAACATTAACAGACCGTAAAAAACAGGCTTTCACATGTCATAAATTCTGATTATTTCCCAAGCAGTCACTAATGAGACAACTATAAAAGCTCTTGATGTTTGACAGAAAATCTATATTTTTGTTTAATATAAATCATTTAAGATACAAACTAGAGAGCAGTCAAAATATTCTAAGGGCAGGAAAAAGCCAGATTTTCATCACTCAAGCATTCTGCACCTCACCCCATAAACAAGTGGGTAGTTTTAATTAGAATTTTCAAAGGTGTTAAGCACCTATGTGAAAAATCTGTTCACATACTCTAATTATGCACACAGTCATGGGACATTTTATGGTCAAAATCTGAGCAGGCAGGAAGCCAGAGTGTGTGTTTGCATGCATCTAGGCAGGAATTTTCAAAGGGGCTTATTGAAGTAGTGTGTGCCTTATGAGATCATACTAGAGCAGTTTGGTGGCACTCCCATTCCCTGTGATATTTTGTGGTGCTTTCCCATGTGCTTGGTGGAGTCTGAAATAATGGACAGCACCTTCCTATGCATTGTACCTGGTCTGTTCCAAATGTCAGAATCTGGCCACAGATAACTTCCTGGACTTTTAAATCTGTTACTCTAAAATGATAGATTGTCAGAAATTATCAATATAATCTCAAACTGCTTTCTCACAAATCTTACAGGAGAGCTGAAAGGGCTCCAGATCTCTCTTTTGGAATCAGCCACTGCTGTACAATGGTAAGAACACAATTCACGTTTATAAGCTAGCTCTGTGCTGACTTCTACTAATGGCGAACGGGAGAGGAGAAGCTTTTCTTGCACTGGCTCGCTATAGGTTCCCCTTACAATCTAACAAAACTGGCAGGAACCCATACCTTTAGCTAATCATTCCTCTTGCAGTAATCACTTTTTTCTTTGCTCCAAGAAAGATGGTGTTCAATGTGGTTTATGAAAATATGCAGTGGAACTCTTCAAGAAAATAAGGCGTGATGCTATTCCCATATTGAGAAAGCTAGTGTCATATGAGAGATGGCAAATAATATCAGCCTCTGCAAAGGAGTGTGGGCACTCTCCTGGGGGAGTGACTCATGGGGAAATATGTCTCTTTGCCACCAGAAGTTTGGAGGAAGATAAAAACCGGAATCAATGGCCAGTTAAAATAAACTGATAGTTATCGGTCTGTCCTACAGCTGAATCGGTTTCTACCTTCCCTCTTTCTTTCTCACTACACTCTCTGGGTCTGATTCTGAGTTTCCTTCAAACCATTCTGACAGGTTTTTATATTTAGAGTGGTAAAAAGGGTACTGGTGCAAATGAAAACCACACTATCCTCCTTCAAATCCTTCTTTAAATATTACCTCTGCTGTTGAGCTTATTACATATAACCAGTACTGATCATCTTGAGTGGGGTACTGGATTTTATTTATATAAGGAAAAAAGCATCCTTCAAATGATTTTGAACTATCATCCTGTACACATAGCTAGTCTATATAGCTTATTGTTAAATAATTCTCCTGTTGCCTTCCTTCCTTACTGTTTGTTACGCTCACTTGTTGCATCTTGTCTGATAGACTGGAGAAGATTTTGCAAGAAACAAATGGCAGATAGGTGCCTAATTCTCACTGAGAAAATCAATGGGAGTTGGTTGCCTCAAATCCATTTGTGCCTTTGAAAATCTCTCTCCTCCTGCATAAGCTGTGTTTTTTTACAGCAATCTTCCTGTGTGGTTGAAAAGTACATAACACAATTAGGCCTCTTTGGAAGTACTGCAATACAAATAATCTTTTGCACAGTGATTTCCCCCCTTCTTTTTGTTTCTTTTCCTTTGGTCTCTCTCCATTTTGGTTTCCTTTGCAATTAATTAAAAAAACCCAAACTGTTCCATCATTCTAACTCTCCCCATCCACCAATCCCTTTCCCTCTCTTCTCCTTCCATTCACTTCCTTGCTTTCACTGCCCTATTCTCTCACTACCTATTGGTCTCTACACTTGGGTTTCTAGTGTCCTTTTCACTCTTTCTGCACACTTCACCCTCACACTTCAATAATCCTGTCTTTGGGGATTTATTTTCTTCTTTTTCATGCATGTGTTCCAGTTCTTAGGGCTCAACTGAAGGGAGCAAACAGCTGATGTGGTGTTTTTGTTTCTAGCATTCAGAATATAGGAGCCAATTGGGACACAAGGCTGGCAATTCTAAGCAGAATAGACGTATTCGATTATCTGGGGCATGGTAATTGAGAAATAAGTAAATAGCGATTATGCTGATCCCTGCACTCTGATTGTCTAATAATGGCTGTCAAGGATTATAAAAAAAAAGTCATACAAATCAGACACCCACAACCAGAATGCAGAATGATGCATAAACAAGGCAAAATGATGCTTCAGTAACTTAGAAAGCCATGTAAGAATGAATAAACTTCAAAAATGTATAAGGATAAATGTTGTACTGAAGCAATGCAAAGCAATTTTTGGTTACATATCATTTGGAATTCCTCTGAACTTCAGGTGCCTGGCACAAGATCCTATTGAAATTTGGAGGTTTCTAAATAATTGGAATGCTGTGTAACATATGTTTACACAAGCACCATTTTGATTTTAAGAGCTCTGATTTATCATCCTTTTTATAGCCTCATTGTTAGCATTCCAGTTTATTCTCTTCACTGAGCATCAGCCCTTGCTAAAGTCCATTGCCTTTGCTAGGTGTTTCGAACACTTAGAATAAAATACTCTGAATTACATTTTAGTCACAATTGGAGGCAAATCATAAAACTATTTTCACTTTTGGCATCTGTTCTTAAAAAATGTAAATGACAATCACAAAGAATGCAACGTTGGCCCTCTCTTTTTCCCACAACAACCGTAGAATTTCTTTTATTCTTTTGTTGCTCAAGGCCATAAATACTTAAAATCCTAATTAAAACACAAAGTTTGACTGTTCTCTTCAGGGATTATGGGAGCTAGAAAAGTGAAAGGAATGTGGATTAAAAAAATTACACTGGTTCCAACAAAGACACCCTCAGAGTTTTGGAATTGTTAACTTTTCTTTGCTCTGGCATCATGTACCTTGTGAGGAAAATAGTTACTGTGAAAAAACTAATGAGTATAGACATCATTCAAGCCAGTTTAATGCGTACACGAAGTGTCAATGTTAATAGAATTTCAGACAAAAACATCTAAGCCATTATGCAAGCAGGAAAGAACTATATTTGCCAGATACAAAGAGAGCTTTGTCACCTCCTGACTTCATAGAAATAAGTGTACTTGATTCTGTGTGCATGTTCTTACAGTACTAGAATCATTTCAACCACTTGAACTCAGCCAAGAAAACTGCCACATTTTCTAGAGCTGAGGTCAAGAGTTGTAGGCTGAGGTCAGGTTGAACATAATACCTTCTTCATGTACAAAGCCACATTGTCTGATAGATACCTCTTCTTGTTTTTTGTTTTTTTTTCTTTTTTTTCTTTTTTCTTTTTTTCATTCTTCTTTCTAGTAGAAACTCATGTCTGTTCAAAGAGAAACATAATGCAGCTCATTGCCAGAATCTCTCCCTACAGCAGCCTCACTATGGATTATGTCTGACTCCATTACAAAGATAGGCATAAAGAGGGTTCTGAGTTCTTGGATTTCCTCTTGACTTTGATGCTGTGTTCCACGATAACCACAAATATAGCAATGCTTCTTCTGAATAGAATCAAACCTTTAGTTGGACAACTAATTTGTCCAACAAATATGCCCCCAGGCAGCATAAGGGAAATTATATATTTTCTGAAAAGAAACAGACATTTTTAAGGGACTAGGTTCAGATTTCAATATCAGACCATTTGCCCATCATTACCCAAGATTCTATCTCATTTCCTCTCCTTCTCTTCCTGAAACTCAGGGGTTGTCTTGTCACACTGAACCTCATCTCTGTGGTTCGGGGAAGGCAGCAAAAATTCCAGGTCAAAAAGAACGCAGAAATGTTGTGTCTATTTGGGCTTAAATAGACTCTCAAAACTGTAGCTGAAAATCCAGGTATCTGTTGCAATTAATATACTTAGTCATTACAATATTCCCTTTTCAAGCACTGAAGCATTACAAAGAAAACAGATGTTGACTGTTTTAAAAACCGATGTCATACAACCTAAGATTAAACATGAGTGACTCATATATTGATTTAATAGTGATAAGAACAAGAAACATGTCTATACAACCAATAAAGATATTGTGGTGCATACTTTATATATGGCTACCCAAGCTTTTTTCTTAATTGACCCCACACCTATATTTTTAATACATCACTTTCCCTAAACACTTCAAAATAACTCTGATATTTACTATTACTGCAGTAGTACTCAAAAGCCCAATCAAGATTGAAGCCCCATTATGCTAGTTCCTGTGGAAGTACACATGAATATATGGTCCTTGCCCAAAAAACTTGAATATGTATATACCCATCTGTCTTTTGGAATATACACATATATTTAGCTACAAGTAATCAGGAAAAATATCTTGGAGTCATTGTGGATTGTTCTCTGAAGATGTCCACGCAGTGTGAAGCAGCACTCAAAAAAGGAAACAGGATGTTAGGAATCATTAAAAAGGGGATAGAGAATAAGACAGAGAATATCTTATTGCCCTTATATAAATCCATGGTCTCCCACATCTTGAATACTGTGTACAGATGCGGTCTCCTCATCTCAGAAAAGATATACTGGCATTAGAAAAGGTTCAGAGAAGAGCAACTACAATGATTATGGGGGTGGAATGGGTCACGTATGAGGAGAGATTAAAAAGGCTAGGACTTTTCAGCTTGGAATAAAGGATACTAAGGGGGGATATGATAGAGGTATATAAAATCACGAGTGAAATGGAGAAAGTCAATAAAGAAAAGGTATTTATTTGTTCCCATAACTAGAACAGGGGCCTCCAAATGAAATTAATGAACAGCAGGTTTAAAACAATTATAAGGAAGTTCCTCACACAGCGCACAGTCAACTTGTGGAACTCCATGCCTGAGGAGGTTGTGAAGGCTAGGACAATAACAGCGTTTAAAAGAGAACTGGGTACATTCATAGAGGTTAAGTCAATTAATGGCTATTAGCCAGGATGGGAAAGGAATGGTTTCTGTAGTCTCTGTTTGTCAGAGGGTGGAGATGGATGACAGGAGAGAGATCACTCAATCATTACCCGTTAGGTTCACTCCCTCTGGGGCACCTGGCATTGGCCACTGTTGTTAGACAGGATACTGGGCTGGATGGACCTTTGGTCTGATCCAGTATGGCCATTCCTATGTTATGTTCTTATGTTCTTATTTGGTCAGACCACAACAACTCACTTTTCAGATAAGAATAACATCACTCCTGGATTTACACTTATAAAGCCATCCTAAACTCTTGTCAATAAAAGCATACCAAACCATCATACCTTCCATGTCAATGCAATACACAAGCAAGGTAGAAAAAAGTCTATTTATTTTTTAAAGTTTTGATGCTTGCAATATTGAGATGTTACATTCATTATGGTAGCTATTTGTCTTTGAAATTGACATTGATTTTCTCAGATACTATGTGATCAGTGACCTTCACTAGACTTCATCAGCCAGAAACAGAGGCACAATCACAAAAAAAGTAGGGGGGACGGGTAGAGGGAAACCAAGAATGACAATGCACAAGAGCTGCAGGTGCAATTAGGGACTAAGAACAGGTTATTAAAAATATAAGTGGGGAGAGGAGCAAGGGTTGGAAATGTCTTCCATAACCTCCAAATGTTACTCCTATGCTCATGAGGGGCAATGATCGGTTTTGCACATGGTGGCTCAGAATTGCCAAGGTTTCTGATTGTGGATTGATCTGAACTCTTTTAATGCAAGGAAAAACAACCAAAACGAGTTCAAACTCTGAACATGGTGGAGCTGGGAAGCTAGCTCTTCAAAATTATAGGCTAATGCCAAAACTACTAGGCCATCCTTATGCCCTATCTTGATGATATGATCCTGGAGACTACATAAGAGTGAGCATTAGTTTAGTAGCAGTTAATTAAAAAACAGATTTATAAAATACCTAGATAATCATGATATGACAGTGACAAATGAATATAGCTTATGTGAAGGAAGATCATGCATCCTCAACCTGTTAGATTTGGAATAAATCAACAAAATAAGAGAGCTGCCACTTGTAGTTAGAATTTAGTTAGAATTACAAAAAGCCACCTTAAAGTTTCTTGCAAGGAGCTGTGGAAAGAAAATAATCATAAGGTGAAAGCTAAAGGCCTCTCATGGATTAGAAACAGTCAAAAATATCAATTTTAATCACAGATGGAGGTTACCAGTGGAATAGCTAAAGAGCTGAGTTAATTAACTTGCTAAGACTGCTGTTAAATAATATATTAATAATCTAGAAGAGAAGGTGAGTGACTGAAATATGTGGAGGACAAAATCATTCTTTTTAGTCTTGAAAGGGTTGAGGAACTTCAGAAAGTCCTAATAATGATAGGTAAACAGAGCAACAAGAATGCCAATTAAATTTATTGTAGAGAAGTGTGAGCTAATGTACATTGGAAGGACCAATTTGAACAACTCATACACACTGATAGGTTCTAAATTAATTGTGACCACTCAGCAAAAAAGACCTAAGGATCATTGTGAACAGCTTGATGAAAACATCTGTTTAATGTGCATCAGCAGTCAAAAAGGAAAATAGAATGTTAGGTGATGTTCAAAAAGGGATATAGGAAAAATACTGAAAATATTATGCCATTATATAAATCAATAGTATGCCCTCTCCTTAAATATCGTGTTCTGCTTTGTCATTGCTTCTCAAAAAGGATGTAATAGAGAGTATAAGTTTCAGGAAAGGGCAACAAAAATATCTTAGAGGCATGGAAAGGCATATTAGGAGTATAGTCCTCAGCAGATTCTCAGCTGGTGAAAACTGGGACAAATTTGATGTCAACAGTGTTATGCAATTTACAGCAGCTGAGGATCTAGCACACTAAGGGTAATGAATGGACAAACATTAGGTGACATGACATAAGTATGTGAAATGACAAATGGTTTAGAGAAGATTATTTGGATGCTCCTATTTATCTATTTATCAGGACATTCACTGAAATTAAAAGGCAAAATGTTTTAAAATGATAGAAGGAAGTATACTGTATTAAATACTTGGTTACTTAGTTTGTAGGACTTACTACCATTCAACATTCAGGCAGATAGCTCTTCCCGCCCCAGTAGCAACAGCAAGAGTGCTGGGAGCAGAAGTTAGTGCCTTCATAGACCCCACAGGCATCCTCATGTTACCAGAAGCCTCAGCTTCAGAACTCTGAACTTTACCTTTCATAATTGTCTGATTAAACGGTTGGTTGTTCTAACTCTCTCATCTGATTTCCACTCATATTTGTGAATAAGGGGTCATTTCTTCCTCCCAGACACTGTGATCCTCTCATCTTCTCTCTTCTCCCTTCCTCTGTTAGTATCTATCCCTTCAAATCTCAGTCTCCCTTTCACTCTCCTGCATCTTTACTTCTTCTTTCTCTTACTATGGCATACCTTACAAATTATCCAGCCTCCCCATAAAGCTGAAGAAATCCCCCAAAACAAACTTTATCATAATCCTATTTCCATAAAATTAAACCATTGTTTTTAAACCAGTCAATACAATAGAAGAATACCATGCATGCGAACTGCCATGAAAACTTGTGGATTGTCTTTCTGTTAAGGCATGGGACTAAGACTCAGGAAAGCTTTTTCTTTTTTTTTAGCTCCTGGCTTAATCTTTCTACGTCTCGTCTATAAAATAGGATTAACAACCTCACAGAGGTGTTGTGAATATAAATGTTTGTATGAGATGTGCTCACATATGACAGTTGCGATCGTCGTGGAAAAGTCTCCAAAGGAATATAATGATCTGTCAGTTACAATTCATGTCTTCCTTTCCTGCTCTATTTTTATTATTTTTTGCTTGTCATCTTTTTTTAGATGTATTCACTGCTTGAGGGGAGGACTTCTTCATACGTCCACAAATCACTTACCATATGTTAACGCTATATAAGGGATTATTATTTATAATTAATAATGACAACATTCCATAAAGAAAACATATAAGACTTGATTCTCCACTCCAATAGTCCAGTTTCATGGTGATACAGCTCCAGTGGCATAAAACTAGCATATTATAGTACATAAATGAAAACATACAATTTTCCCAGCTCTTCAGATAGAATAGTACTCCTGTGTCAGTAAAATCACCTCTTTCCACTTACGACTATAAACGAGTGAAAAAGGTTTTAATAAGTACAACTGAGAAATGCAGAATGGCCACAGGTACATTCTAAGGTCAAAATTCTCCTCCCCAAGCCACTTCAGTACAGGAACAACTGCAGAATATGTAATATACATGTATACTGCGGATTAAAGATCTGTAGCAATGAAGGACAATTTTTCCCATGGATAAGGGCTCACAAAAGGGAAATAAGCTATGTACCAAGGTAAGAAGCAATGTGTTCTAGTAGTTTTGTCTCTGACATGCTTAAGGATATGCAACTGAAGTATTAGCACGGTATTTCTGAAGCATACAGTCCATTATCATTAGGATCTTGACATCGATGAGTGAAATTGAATATATAAATATATTTCAGCAGAAAATATTATTAGAATGTGTCTACTTTCACTCGTGCAATTTTTAGTTGCTCTGGAAATGTCACAAATCCCCTTATAAATTAGTTCCAAAAACTGCATAAAGGGACGTTCATCTTTATCAGAATACACAATTTAGCCAAAATAAGTTGCTACAGTTAATTCTCCATTATGTCCCTTCGCTAAATAACAGAAGATAAATGGAGCAAAAATTAGACATTTCCCTGCAGGAAATTTTTTCTGACAGATGGTCTCCAAATATGTGACTTATGTGAACACATCCCATGGTAGCCATTTTTATAATAAAAAGGCAAGAAAAAGAAAAAACAGGCACATGACAATTATAGACCTTAATTGCCTGCATAGTTAAAACAGAACATCCTTTGAATATAAGTTGAACAAAGCAGAGAAATGTTAATGATCTGTACTTAACTAAATGGTGCATGACAGAGTAATCGTATATTTCCCAAGGATCTTTCAAAGTACCCATTTTTACTCTCTGGAATGGTTTAAATGACTTAACTAGAAGACATTTTAGTTAAGTCCTCATTTTTCATTTTTCTTATTTTGTTCATTCAGCAGATTTTTCTTTGAATCAGAGGAAAACACTATGCATTGGTGAGCTTTGTTTATAAAAAATCCAGTCACAAAACATAAACTATCTAGACCACATTATGCAGCTGGCTTACAAATTTAATAAGAATTTTGTTTTCATTTCAAAAAACAGAGGTGAACATAAGACATGATGAGGTTTATAGCATTCTAAATGAGGTTTCTCCAGAGTGGGAAAAGAATCTCTCATCATTCCTGTTGCTTGTTTTTTTTCCAGAGTCAGCATCACATTGTGAACATTTGCAAATATTTAATTACTATCTGCAGAGTAGAACTGCTCACACATTACCCATTCTCTTTTACTCTAGAATTTGCAAGATTCGATAAGTGGCCCTTAGATCAGTATGCAAGTTATAACTTTGGATGGAAAAGAATAAAACTAATATTATGATCCAAAACAAGTCCCTCGAATAGTCTAGATATTACAAACACTATACCAATTCTACCACAACAGTTAATTTAGAAAAATGGCCACATTTAAAAAGACTACACAGAAGTGGCATCCTGATTCCTGATATAACTTGTTTAATGTTTTAGTACATTTCTAATCTGTTGAAGAAAACCTATACAGTCAAAGATTTGGATGTCACTCTGGGTATCCCAAGCCAATGCTAGGTTATCTCTGGGCTTCTCTGAAAAAGATGCCTAATATTAATCCTCAAGACTTTCTTGTACTGTATTTTCAGGAAGATTGTCCATTTCCTTTGACCTCATTGGGTGAATGGTATCTTTTCTATGCCACCTGTTTGCTTTAAGCTATTTATGACAAGGTGAGTTGGCCCTTGTCATAAGGGTGGAGTAGGAAGTACAAGATTCAGTCTCTCCCCCAGGCCTGGTTTCCATTTAGAGGAGAGGCATTTGGGGACTAGTAATCCCAAGTGCCCAAGAAATTGCAGCTAGGGGAAACAACTTATATTGGCAAAGGGGACAGGGATATAAGCAGCTCTCTTTTTGGTCGGTGTGGTGGAAGAATTTGTAGGGAGCAAGGAGGTGCTTATAAACCTTTTCACTAAAAATACCTGGAGAGACAAAGAAAACTGGTGAGTATCTCCAGTGAGGAGACAGAGACCAGGGAGAAAGAACAACAGATCTGAGAATCTCTAATAAGGTCCTTGAAAGGAATCTGAGTGGCAGCAGTGGCTGAAGGAAGCTGAATAGAGAGAGAGAGCTGGATGGCCAGAGAAGCGCTCTCTATAACAGATGTCTAAAATGCATCACAAAAGCTATTAGATAAAGGTCCACTCTCATGTGTTTTTTCCTTAAAAAGAAGCAAACCAAAATGGATTCTTATTTAAACATTTCATGGAAGTAATGTGTTTAAGGAGACATTTGACTAGAGAACCCACAATTGATCAGTTCATGAAGATTGAAAAGATTGCTACAAACATATGAGATCCAGAATTTACTTTTTTTTTCTTCTTCTTTTTTTAAGATCACTGTCATGTGGGACAACCTGAATACAATGAGAGTGTATCTACACTAGGAAGTTGCTAATCCATTCTTCAGCAGTAGTACGACTACATTAGTATTACCAACAGCATAAGTTTTACTGTAAAATGAGCACAGAAATTTTTACACAAGCACAAGTTTCATATTCCTAAATTCAAGGACAATTCTGTCCCTGCCTTCCTTTACTTTCATTTCTTCCTACTGCTCTTCCCTTCCTTCCTTTGTTCTATTTATGTCTTTTGTAATTGCCTTCTTTATATGCCTCCCACTCTTCCATTTGTTCCTTCTTCCATACTGCCCATGTGTGAGACCAAACTTTTTGCTCTCTTGCTTGAAATCACTCTTTAAAACCACAGCTGCAAACCCAAACTCAAAAAATGTACTCATAAGTGCAGGTCTTCACTTGGGTTTGTAGAGTGCCTACTAGATGGGGAATCAATCCTGATAAAGGCCCATAGGTGCTACAATCAGATCAAAGAGATGTAATTTTTTATAGGTATGCTAACTTCTTTGTGGGAAAATCACAGCTGCAGCTCTACACTTTACAGCTACACATTGTGTGTTACAATATGAATGTAAATCATTATTTTGAATTACAGAACACTCATCATATCTGTCCATATTTTATTAACACACTATTTTAAAACAATAATGGGAATAAATCTTGGACTTGAATAAAATGCTCCAATATCTGGCAGGTTTGACAAATATATTCAGTTTCAAATATTATATACACATTTTGAAGATTTCAAAGAAGCTAAAGTACAAAAGCACTTTAGTAGTATTGTATTTGAATGTTTCTCTTCTGATGGAGCTGTTCTGATATTATTAAATTTCATTGCTTAAGCTTTACAAATTGATGCTAATTTACAAACAAGACATTTGTTTCCCTTTTTCAAATGTAATTCATGCAGGAATTTAGCATATGTGTGGACATCATAAAACTGGTGTCATCTGATAAAAAAATAGAATCATTTTCATTGGAGAAAAACAGTAATCATATCTTTAGGAACAGAGGGCTAGATTCACAAAGGAGATTTAGGTCATGCAAATTCCAACTCCTAGCCTTCCTGCTGTCCAGTGGAATATGCAGCCCTGAGTTAGGCACCTAGGCTCTCCATGCATTGTATAGGGAGAGTTGGATGCCTAAGAAAGGAATTCTCAGAAGCCCCAAGCTGAGCAGGAAGTTGCCAAAGCTAGCCAGGGGTGATATGGAGAGGGAAGGGGTGCTGCTTGTAGCCCAGATCCACAAAGACATTTAGATGCCTACATCCCATTGGTCTGGGCCTTGGGTGCATGACTGATAGGCCAGAGGGAGGCACCTATCTTCATTTGAGATTCTCAGTGTGACAGCTTTTCTGGAGTTAGGTATGACCTGGCTTAAATACCTTTCTCACAAAAAACTGAGATGGTATGTCTATGTTGCAGCTGGGACCAAGCCTCCCAGCGCAGGGAAACAGACTTCCACTAGTGGAGATAAGATCTCCTTGCTAAAAATAGCAGAATGGACATTGCTGCTCTTGCACAGACTCAGGCTACCCACCTGAGCTCAGACTCAGGGAGTTGATGAGCTTAAGAGACCAAGCTGCTGCCCGAGTCATAACATCTGAACTGCTATTTTCAGCACACCCTCTCGAGCCCTGCTTGTGTGAGTCTGTCTACCTCTGTGGAGAGGCTCGCTCCCAGATGTATTGTGTACCCACAGAGACCCCCACGCCAGTACAGCCAATAGCCCAGTGGTTAGGGCAGAGGTTGGCAACCTCTGGCATGTGGCTTGCCAGAGTGCTTACTCTGGCAGGTCAGGCCAGTTTGTTAACTTGCCGCCTCCCCAGGTTCGGCCAATTGTGGCTCCCACTGGCCACAGTTCGCCACTCCAGGCCAATGGGGGCGGCGGGAAGCCACGGCCAGCACATTCCTAGGCCCGTGCCACTTCTCGCAGCCTACACTGTCCCAGAGTGGTGAACCTGGCCAGTGGGAGCCACAATCAGCTGAACCTGTGGTGGCGGCAGGAAAACAAACTGGTCTGGCCAACATTTACCCTGGAGAGCCGCATGCCAGAGGTTGCCAACCCCTGGGTTAGGGCATTCACATGGGATATGGAAGACCTCTTTTCACATTCCTATTCTGCCTGCTTTGGAACTCACGTCTCCCACTGGAGACACTCTTGCAGGGGAGAATTACATAACCGTGGCCTTGAATGGGAAGAAGCGGAAGAAAAGTCCCATCAGCACTAACCTGGGACCATCATTAATAATATCTCAGCCTTTTAAATTTCAGCTTCTAAAGACCTTCAGTAAGTACAGCAGTCTATATCTCCCCCACCCAAGATTGGCCCTCCTTTCTCAAAGATAGTTTGTTACAATAAAATATAATGTCATCTCATATCAATATCTATGTCTGGTCTATTAATGCAATTATTTTTATACATCATTTTGCACTCTTACCAGATACATATTGGCTGAGATGAACTTTGTGTAGACAATATGTGATTATGATATTTACAAGTATAGCATTGAGAGAAATGTGCCAGTCACATAACAAAGCAAGAACAATGAGATTGCTGTCCAGCTGGATGTTAATGTACTGTTTTAGCTATGGATACCAGTTCAAAATTTCAGCATTAACTTTTATGGCTCTTATTTAATGAAAATAAACCTCTGAAACATGTGCTCTATTATGTGTGATTTGTTCAGTATTTTTAGTTTAATTGGTGTTTGAAAATATCTTCAACTAATCTTCATTTATAAAATTGTGTTAGGCAAAGAAAATAAACTATTCCCCAAAGTCTTCACTACATCTCTACAATGTACTTTTTTTTAAAGCAAAGATCAGTAGTTGTAGTGCCAATGTGTAGAATATATCATCCACTCTGGCTCTGCTGCATGAAAAGGGACCTAGAGGAACTGAACCCATGCCAAGAAACTGTAAGGCTTTTCTACACGCTGCCATCCTGGGACACTGTTTTTTTCCATATGTTCAACTCACTCATACAGCTGTCCATTTTAAACACTGCCACTTTGTTATATTATGAATAAAGTTCTAGTGATACGATGCACATACATGGCTTTGAAACATATTGTCCTGAATTTATTTTTTCATATACTAAAAAGAACAAAGGGATGATGATCCACCTGCTATCGTTGAGCAATTTGTTACTATGATATATATGGCCTTTATTAGCTCAGAGAAGTACCAGTCTGAGACGTCTCCTGGGCATGGGTTCCTCGAGTCCAATAATATAGTCCTGGAGCTTTAATTTTCAATCTGCCCTGAAGGAAGACAATGTCTCTTTTTGGAACTCAATGCATTTAACAAACTTCATCTTCCAAAGCAGGAAGACCCTGCAGGAGAAGAGAGATTAAGATTCCTAGACTGTAAGTTTTAACATTAGAATTGCTTAGGTGTATTCACTTTTGACTCAAAATTTCTCTTCCTCTTTTTAACTTGTTTGCTAAATGTTTTGGTAGATATACATAAACCTTCCAGTCAGAAGAACAAATACTATAAACATCACCATATTTATAGGGATATTTCTAGGCTACTGGAATGAAAGTGATTTCAGATATTTGCAATTTTATATCTTATGATCTTATTTAGAATTTCCTAGCTAAGTGCCATAATATTGGGAGGGGAGATAGCAGAACATGTGAAATGAGAGAAAGAAGTTCCAGGATGCTGCAACAAGAAAATGTAGTAATTTTCCTTGTATCAATAGGATATTTAGCTGTATACTGTATAAATATTTGTACAAACAAACAAACAAACAAATCACTCTAGTCTAAACAGCAATTTCAAAATTCTCAAGGAAACTTACACCAAACTACTGTACCATTACACTTGTTGCCTTGCTAAATCAGTTTTCACTAAGTCTTTACAATAAAGTGCCTTCAGATTCAATTATTAGGGACATTAGTTGCTACTGTCATCATCTGATCATTCATCCTGTTAATTCTTTTAGTTGCTAACGATGGCCCCATTTCTGTTACCTTTATTGCCATGAAGTAATACTTTACTTGGAAATGAATATGTGGGACAAATCAACATCTAACCACTAAACACATGCTTTGAAACTGACAAATAAATTTTAACATTTTTCTAATAGTTAATCAAAGCTGCTGCCAATATAATAGGAGTATCACTCTGATATAATTGAATCATGGCTGAAGGAAATTTAATAAATCACTGTCACTGATTTCTCATCTTAGTCGTAGAGAAACCAAGATAGCAAAGACCCTATTCCCCTCCTCTTCCTTCTTGAACAGTCTTTATTGCATGTCTGCAATATTTCATTCAGAAGTGAGACATGCAATCAGTAACAGTATCCTGATGATTTGATCTGGCACGCCATTTATTTGGAAGTCACAGTGTCCTTTGAACATTAAGCAACTGCAGCTGAAATAAAGTAATGAAATGTTAAAGTTAACTCCCCATCAAAAAGGATCCTGCAGATTTTATCTGTTGAAAATTTCTTGTGAACACAGAATGGTCTTGACTTTAATGGCTCACTCTTGTCCTCAAAAGGTAAGCACACACTTAAGCACTTGGCTGGATTAGGACCAATTGTGAAAATACTAAAATGGCCAGAAAGTACCAAAAATAAATCTCCCTTTGGTTCTTTGAAAAAATGATCTTCTTGAGGAAGTGATAGTGAGGATGACTGTTCCAATCTACAATATGTGGAGAAAGCTGATTGTGTTCCTGATTGGCAGAAAAACTACCTTTCATAGAAAATACTCTAGGTACACTGATGTTTAGAGGGTCTGACAAACCCAGTACTCAAATTATAGAGTACTTGAAGTGGTTTGAAGCTAAGAACCTTTGTGGATCTGTGCCTCTTTTCTTTTCCAAAGCAGACAATCACTGGCTGCTGTTTCTCTCTCTCTCTCTCTCCCTCTCTCTCAAACACAAACAATCATAATGCCAAAGGGAAGTGACCCTACTGCATTTGCCAGATGTGTAAGAGAGTTGGGAAATGTGTGCGGGGGACAGCAAATGTTGTTTCCTCCCTTCTACTATAATTACTGTGCAAAGAAAGAAAGTTAGTGCACTTATACTTTTAATATCAATAGTGCCTACATGCACATACTGCTTGTGTGATCAAATGGCATCTTGTGCAACTGCTCACCTTGCTCTTGTGCACTCATTGCTCTGCATTGTCTTAAAAAGAACATGACTCAAAAATAATTCTTATCTTAAAATTCTCTAATACACAACATAAAATGTGACAGATTTGCATTTGTAATATTGTCACTGCTTGCATTGGCCAGACTGCCTTTGCACAACTTTGTTAAATGCTTACTTGGGAATTAGTGGTAGGGATATTTTATGTCATTAAAGCAAGAAAAATAATTGGCTGACAGTAGATAGCTATATCCAGGGCTGGTGCAAGGATATTTTGCGCCCTAGGAAAACTTCCACCTTGTGTCCCCCCACAAGCATCGCTTATTAAAAACTTTCAGAAATGAATGCTGCATAATGTGGCATTGTTCATTAGAATGAATACACGATCGGCTTGAAAAAGTATTAATTTAATTATTTAGTCTACACATTTAATGAAAATAAATGAATAACCTGACAGTGTTGACATTGTTATTGTTTTCACTTTGCACAACATAGCATGGATCTTAAAATAAATCACATACAGGGCCGGCTCCAGGCACCAGCATTCCAAGCTGGTGCTTGGGGCGGCAATCTGCAAGGGGTGGCAGTTCCTGTTGTTTTTCCCCCAAGCAGCGCACCGAATTGCTGCCGGGGACAACAGGGGCAGTCCGTGCGCTGTTAGGGCGGCAGGCGCATTTCCGCGGTGGCGGCAATTCGGCAGCAGCTTCTATGTTTAGCTGTCTGCGGCGGCTTCAGCTAAACATAGGAGCTTCCGCTGAATTGCTGCTGCCGCAGAAACGTGCCTGCTGCCCTAAGGGCACATGGACTGCCCTCGCTATCCCTGGTGGCAATTCGGTGCGCTGCTTGGGGCGGTGAAAATTGTAGAGCCAGACCTGATCACCTACCTTATACACAATACACTGCCACAAAGTAACACATTATAATTTATTTTTCCGCACTTTCAGTTTAGCAAATTTAGAAACAAATTCCTCCAAGTCAATGCTGCAAGCAATGTCATGTTCTATTGACAAGCTAGATAGTCCAGCAAGTCTTTGTTGCAACATTGATGTTCGCATGTATATTTTTATCAACTTGAATTTTGAGAAGCTTTGCTCACTGCTGGCCACAGAAACTGAGAGAGTCGAGAGGATGCCAAGAGCAATAATTGTGTTGGGGACACTATTTGTCAGTTTATTTGTGCATATGAAGTTCAATACGATGATGCACTCTTTTGGACTTGTCGTGCAATAGCTTGCAATTCATTGCACAAGTCAAAGGCATCAATATCTTTTGATTCACCATGTTGCAAAGCTTGCTCCAGATTCAAGCAATGTTCCATAATTTGTTTTGGTGTTTTATTTTGCAAACTGTAAACATCATATAGGAAGCCAAATACTGAACTAATTTGCTGCATCAATGTGAATCTTTCCTCAACTGAATGTATTGCTTGTTGATGACTGCAAAGTAAAAGTTCACTTTGAATTTTTCTTTCAGATTATAAATAGGTTCGTCATCTGCTTCATATGTGAACTGCTTCCTCTTTTTTCTAATACGGATTGGATCTAGTTCAAAAAGTGCCAGTACATCCAACTCCTCTGCAAGTTTACCTGCATCTACCAATGTTTTCTCAAAGTCTGCATTATTTCTGCGGCCTACAAGAAACTTCTTGGTTTCTCCAAGTTGATTAATGGCATCACTTATGTCGAATTATTTTGCCTAAAGTTGTTTGCTAGTCATGTTGATCTCAAACAATATGTCATAACACACAACAAGAGAAACAAGAAACTTGAAACTAGAAATGACTTTTGCAAGATCCTTTGCATCAATTCATGACGTATTGCCAGATGATCCTGTTAGAGTAGTGTCTTCATAGATGTCTATCAGAGCATCATAGATGTCACCAAGCTGATAGCAAAGAGGTTTCAAGGCATCAGTTCGACTTTCCCATCTTGTTTCACTCAATGGTTTAACTGTGAGTTTAGATACGTGGTGTGTTAGAACTTCCCAGTGATGTGTAGAAGCTGAGAAATACATATACACACATTGAACTAAATCAAAGAAGGCAGTTGCCTCCAAGCAACACTTTGCAGCATCATTAACAACCAAATTCAATGAATGTGCACTGCAAGGAATGAAAAGGGCTCGTGGATTAATATCCAAAATTCTTCACTGGACACCATTTTCTTTCCCTTCATATTACTCCCATTATCGTACCTTTGGCCACACAAGTTTTCTATAGGCAGTGTAGCGAGGTGGTGTGGCTCCCCTCCCCCTCAGGGAGGGTCGAGCCTGGTCAGTCATCCACGGGGGCGGGGCCTCTGAGCAGAAGTTCCGCCCCTCAGAGGGTCAGGTGGCGACCCGGAAGAATAAAAGCCAGGCCCCAGCCTTCAGTTGCAGGTCTGCCACCGGCAGGAGCAGACGTGTCTGCCAACGTCCATAACTGGGAGACTGCCCAAGCCAGAGGCCGAGACCAGGAGCTGCCAGAGCTACCTTCCCCTACTACGACGAGGAGTTGCTGGAGCATTCCCGAGGCCGCTACGACGAGGAGCTGCCAGAGCTGCCTCGCCCCTACTACGGCCCCGAGGAGCCCCCAGACCAGGCTTGGCCCGCATTCCCCGAAACATTACTGGACCTGCCGCCCAGCCCGGATTGGGAGGAACCGACGGTCCTGGAGGTCTCCGGAGCGGAGGCCCCGGACCAGGTAGGAATAGAGGGGGAGCTAGGAAGTAGCCCGGGGGCACCTGACTCCAGTCAGGCTGCAGAGCTAACCTTGCCAATATCAGTGTGTTTCGGTCAGGATCCCCACTGACCACCAGTAGCGGTGACGGCTGCTACCAGGGCCCCGGGCTGGAACGCAGAGGAATGGGTGGGCCTGCGTTCCCCCTGCCACCCGTAATCAGGTGGCAGACTCCCCCTCTTCCCAGCCTAAGGGCCACTGCTCTGCCCTGCTCCAAAGGCCAGAGCTGATTGTACTGTGTTTAGTGCCCCGCCCGAACCAAGGGCTGGGCCCCTTTTGACTTTGCCACTGCTCTGATTGTAACTGCAGGGACAGACCTACCCCGGGGCAAGGCTGCAGGCCCGAGAGCAGCCCCAGGGACGACAACGAGGCCGGTGTGGCTCCCCTCCCGCTCAGGGAGGGTCGAGCCCCGGCGGAACCCATCTACAGCAGTGACATCTCTTCTAACTGGTAAAGAATAGTTTCTGTCATACCAGCTCCAGTTGTCTCCATAAGTGACACAAATCCCAAGAAGTGTTCCTTTATGCATACTGATTCAGTCTCATTCTCTGTCTCTGAAGTAGGCCTATCCACAAACGGAATGATTATGGTCATTTGTTCAATGTGGCCTGCATCTGGTGTACAATCTAGAATGATCGAAAAGTATTTTGCAGCATGAGCAGATGCTAGGATTTTTTGTTTGATGGCATTGGATAGAAGCTGAATAAGCTCATTCTGTATGTCTTTCCCTACGTGACATAAACATTGATTAAGAGATCTGGATGACTTTTCCTGAAAATTAAGCAATGTTGATTGTAATCAGAAATACACCCTTTTTGGTCACCTATGCTTCCTTCCTTCATTCTTTCATATCAAAATCTACTACTTTTTATTCTACCTTTATAATATTGAATTATTGTTATTAATAAAATTTATAAAAATAGAATGGCAGATACTCTGTCATACTGGGTTATTGGGTTAGGTGGGGAAGGGAAGCAGACTGGGTTTGGGTCAGTAAGGGTTTGGGTTTGGCTGGGGAGTGCAAGGGGAGCAGACCGGGTTTGGGTGTGGACGAGGGTGGCGGATGGGGTAGGATTCAAAGAGCTGCAAGGTGAAATGGACGCTCTCCTCTCCAGTCCCTGGCATACAGCAGTGGGCCAAGTCACAGTGCAATTGCAACAGGGCAATGGGAGCGTGTTGCCAGTCTGCCCTGCACCCAGGCTGGGGAGTTGAATGCTGGGCTCTCGCTCTGGCAGGGGATGTGGGGCAGGCAGCACTGTGATGCAGAGAGTGCGCGGCCCTCACACCAAAGCAGAGTCGGGAGGGTAGAAACCTGGGGCACAGGGAGGTGGGTTAAAGCGGCTTAGCCGCCCCTTCATGCAAGAAAGCCCACAGAGCTGCCAGTCATGGCCTCCCTCTCTTCTCTCCCCAGGGTGCAGAGCCTCTGCCCTGGAAAACCTGCAGCCTGCTCTCCGAGGAGCATGCCATGCAAGCTGGCCCCAGCTGCAATGCACTGACAGCCCAGCTCAGCCCCAGCTAGGGTGATCAGACAGCAAATGTGAAAAATCGGGAAGGGGGGTGGAGGTAATAGGAGCCTATGTAAGAAAAAGACCCAAAAATCAGGACTGCCCCATAAATCAGGACATCTGGTCACCCTAGCCCCAGCAGGGGGCTCCTCCCCCAAGCTACTCCACTCTCCTTCTGGCTGTTGCTGTGCAATCTACTACAAGCAGGGGCGGCTCTAGACATTTCACCACCCCAAGCACGGAGTCATGCCGCGGGGGGCGCTCTGCCACTTGCCGGTCCTGCAGCTCCGGTGGACCTCCTGCAGGAGTGCCTGTGGAGGGTCCGCTGGTCCCGCGGCTTCGGTGGAGCCATGGGACCAGTGGACCCTCTGCAGGCACGCCTGTGGGAGGTCCACCGAAGCCGCAGGACCAGCGGACCCTCTGCAGGCATGCCGCCGAAGGCTACCTGCCTGCCGCCCTCTCGGCGACCAGCGGAGTGCCCTCCACAGCATGCCACCCCAAGCACACGCTTGGCGTGCTGGGGCCTGGAGCTGCCCTGACTACAAGACAGAGGAGCTAGTACTGTAATAATGTACCTACCAACACAGCAATCTGCACAATTATTGATTCACAATCAAAGGACTTCACATGGCAGGAGTCAGAGAGCAATTGGGACTTCCCTGGTTTTCTAAATGGCAGGAGACAGGAGTCGGAGAGCAATTCACTGGAAGCTGGTTCTTATCACCTCCTCCTCCCTATAGTCTGCGAGCTAATCAAAGAACTTCGCTGGCTTCCTAAATGGCAGTAGTTGAAGAGCAATTCATTGGGAGTGTGATTCTTATCACCTCCCTATAGTCTGCAATCTAATCAAAGGACTTCTGTAATCCCTGGTTTTGTAAATGGCAGGAGAGCAATTCATTGGGAGCATAGTTCTTATCTACATCCTCCCTACAGTCTGCGACCTGCAGCTTGAGCCTGCATCTATTTTTAGGCACCGGCTTTTAAGTGCCCCCCCAGATCTCGGCACCCTAGGCAGCTGCCTATCTTGCCTAGTGCTTCCACCGTCCCTTGATATATCTTTTGTGCTGTTTCAGTTTAGTTTTATACAGATTATTATTCTATGGCTAACAGAATATTTATTTGTCCATGGTGACAGCCCAATGAAAGGCGGCAGCATAAGATTTAGCTGGTACTCCAAACCATACAGAAATTAAGATGGATTTTGGTTCTAGTGGGTCCACTAATATCAGCCCTGGCACAAGTACTATCCACATAGAGGCCCAGCCCCAAGGATCCTTCTGCTCAGTGCCCCATTCACTGTTCTTTGCCTAAAGTCTGAAGTAATCCCTTCTGATCGTTATCCTTTTTGGGGGGAGGGATAGTTCAGTGATTTGAGCATTGGTCTGCTAAGCCCAGGGTTATGAGTTCAATCCTTGAGGGAGCCATTTAGTGATCGGGGGCAAAAATCTGTCTGGAGATTGGTTCTGCTTTAAGCTGGGGGTTGGACTAGATGACCTCCTGAGGTCCCTTCTGAACCTAATATTCTATGAGTAGCTTGTATTTTCTTCCCCATGCTGCAGTGAAGAGTCAAATGGCTACCTCACCACAGTCTTCTGAGGGCATCAAGAGGCCACTCCATCTTCTTTTCTTCTTCCTAGCTCTTGGAAGATTTTCCAAGGTGTTGAGCACCTAACACTAAGTGCAGAGGCACTGGAACAATTTGTATAGTGCAGGTGCTTTAGAGCCATTGAACCAAACTGTCAGCCCTGTGTGTGTGATGGAAACCACTTCAAGCCAGGGTGTGCATCTAAGTGGGATCTCCATGTGCTCAGCACCACAGAAAAAATCAGGTTACACATCTTCAGGAAGCAAAAGAAGGAGAAATACTTCTATTCCCATGATAGCACTGCTAGATTTAGCACCAGGGGCAGTACCAAGTAGAAGTGGTTAGGAAAACAGTGTTTTCAGCAGGAAATTTGAATGAAAACTTTGCAAAAGTTGAAATTTGCCATGGAAATTGATGATGTTTCGGTGGGGAAAATTCTAAAACCAAAATATTTTTGGAAAAAAATGAAATATTTTAATTCAAAAGTGAGACCATGGACCTCATGGAGCTGTAGTTGAAGTACCTCATGCTTCCTTTCTTCTCTAAGCCAAGATTCCTCATTAGTCAGAAAGTTCCGTTCATTTTTTAATTGTATCAGAACCACCTTGTTCAACTTCACTTCCTGAAATATTTGTGAAAACAAATATTTTGCTTTCTCAGTTACATTTTTGTAGTTGTTCTCCAGATCCAGAGATAACAGCATAGTCCAACAAGAGAGAAAAATATATAGAAAGTACAAATTACTATACTGTTACAAAATATGAAATTATTATAATGTGGGTGCACAACTGGTTGAGAGACCACACTCAAAGCATATTTATTGATGATTTGCTGTCAAACTAAGAGAATATATGAAATGGAATACCGCTGGGCTCCATCATGGGCCCAGTACTATCCAATATTTTCATTAAGGTCTAGAATAATGAAGGCTAGAGTATGTTTATAAAATTTGCATATGATCCCAAGCTGAAAGGGGTTGCAAGCACTTTAGAGGGCAGGCTTAGAATTCAAAATTACCTTCACAAATTGAAGAATTGGTCTGAATTCAAGAAGATGAGATTTGTTAAATACAACAACAAAGTATTGCATTTAGGATGGAAAAAAAAGATCAAATGCAATAAAATCAAAATGGGGTATAACTGGCTGGGCAGTAGTACTCCTGAAAATGATTTGGGGATTATAATAATGTGATGCTGTTGCAAAAAAGCCCGAATGCCTTTCTGGGATGTATTAACAGGAATGTCATTTGGAAAATATGGGAGGTAATTATTCTGCTCAGTTTAGGCCTTTCCAGTGCCAAGTAGTTGTACTGTGCCCAGTTCTGGGTACCTCACGTTAACAAAGTAAACAATCTGAAGAAATTCTGGAAGACTATTACAGCAAAGCATAATAGGTCTTACAAGTTCTTGGCATCTGTTGGGGATAACTTTCTGATTTAAAAAGTTGAGGAAACAAGTGGGAAGGTCATAAATTTTTTGATCTGATTTTGAACAAGGATAAATTAGTTGTGAATGTGAAGGTGGTTTGGAATTTTGGACGAAGTGATCATGATCTGATAAAATTCAAGATCCTAAGGGGAAGTAGGACATGAGAAGAGCAAAACAAGGATACTTGGCTTAAGAAAGGCAAGTTTCAACCAGCTCAGAGAAAAAGTAGGCAAGGGCCAAAGAAAAGACCAATTAGGAAGAAAAGAAGTCAAAGGGAGCTGGCAGTTCCTAGAAGAGGTAATACTAGAGGCTTAGCATCAAGCTATTCTGATGCAGAGGAAAGATAAGAAGAGTCACAGGAGGCCCATGTGGCTTCCCAAGGAGCTTTTTAGCTATCTAAAACTCAATAGGGGTACATACAGTAAATGGAAGGAGGGGCATGTCACTGAGGAATGGGGTGACCAGATGTCCCAATTTTATAGGGACAGTACTGATTTTTGGGTCTTTTTCTTTTATAGGCTCCTATTACCCCACACCCCCTTCCTGATTTTTCACACTTGCTGTCTGGTCACCCTATTGAGGAAGTATATAGACTAGGAAAGTCAAGGCAAAGAATGAGTTACAGCCGGCAAGGAGTATTAGAGACAATAAGAAGCTGTTCTTCAAATATGTCAGACCAAAAAAACAAACAAAAAACAGATCAGTGATGGTGTGGGTCTGCTGCTCAATGGAGAAAGTGAGCTGGTAACAAAAGATAAAAGGAAGTCTGAGTTGCTCAATCCCTAATTTGCTTCAGTTTTCTCACAAAAAAATAATGTGACAGGACGACTAGAGAAGTTACCATAGACAATAAAGAGAAAGGGATGCAAATCAGGATAGGTACAGAATGTGTCAGATCTTCTGACTAATCTGAATGAAATTCAA
This sequence comes from Gopherus evgoodei, assembly GCF_007399415.2. NCBI lineage: Eukaryota > Metazoa > Chordata > Testudines > Testudinidae > Gopherus > Gopherus evgoodei. Next base: position 103,446,354 of record NC_044322.1, read on the forward strand.
GACAGCGGGGCCTGATGCTATTCACCCCAGGACGCTGAAGTAATTAGCTGAAGAAATCTTGGAGCCCCTGGAAATAATATTTGCAAACTCATGGATAACAGAAGAGGTCCTAGAAGACTGGAGAATGGCTGATATGCCCATCTTTTAAAAGGGGGGAAAAGGAGAAGCCAGGGAACTATAGACCAGTTAGCCAGACTTCCATACCTGAGAAGCTACTAGAGCTACATATAAAACATTGAATTTTCAAGTACCTGCAGGATGAAGGGGTAATCACTAGCAGCCAGCATGGATTTACTAAGACCATATCATGCCAAACCAGCTTGATTTCCTTCTTTGACAGGATAAGTCCTTTGGTGGATAAAGGGAGTGTGGTAGACATAATATACTTGGACTTCAGCAAGGCTTTTCATACACAGTCCTACATAAGATTCTGATAAGTAAATCGAGAAATGTAGTGCGACTATCATTAAGTGGATATAGAATTGGTTAAACAACCACAAACAAAGAATAATTATTTATGGAATGAGGTCTGATTTGAGGGAGGTCTCAAGTGGGGTTCCACAGCAGTCTGTTCTGGATCCAGTGTTGTTTAATATCTTTATTAATGACCTGGATGTAGAGCATACTGATCAGATTTGTATATGACACAAAATTGGGAGGGTTTGCAAACACTTAGGAAGACAGAGCTAAAATTCAAAGACATCTTGATAATTTGGAGAACTGGGCTATAGACAACAAAATGAATGACAAATGTAAGTTGCTACACTTAGTGAAGAAAAACCAAAGGTACAAATACAGAATGGGGGATAACTGGCTTGGCAGCAGCACTGCCAAGAAGAATCTGGGAGTTGTGGTGGATCACAACCTCAACATGAGTCAACAAGGCAATGCTGTTGCAAAAAATAGCAAATGCAATTTTAGTTTGCATTAACAGAGGCATAGCATGCAAGTCATGGGAAGTGATAATACTGCTCTACTCAGCACTAGTTAGTACAGCTGGAGTACTGTGCCCAGTTTTGGTCACCAAAGTATAGAAAAAATGAAGAGAAACTGGAAAGGATACAGAGGCGAGCAACAAAGATGGTCAAATGGATGGAATGCAAGCCATATGATCAAAGTCTGAAGGAACAGGGAATATTTAGTTTGGAAAAGAGGAGATTAAGGGGGGACATGATAGCAGTCTTCAAATATTTGAAAGGCTGCCATAAAGAATGGAGAAAAGTTTTCTCTTGCCACAGAGGGCAAAACAATAGGTAGTTGGTTCAAACAGCATAGTAATTGTAGATTAAATCTCAGGAAAACTTCCTAACTGTAAGAATAGTAGGACAATGGAACAAGCTTTCTAGGGAGGTTGTGGAAGCTCCTTCACTGGAGATTTTCAAAAAGAGGCTGGATAGCCATCTGTCTTGCATAGCTTAGACACAAGTCATGTATCTTGGTAAGAGGGTTAGATTATGATCCTTGTAGTCCTTTCTAACACCTATAGTTCCAAGATTCTAAGTTCAGAGAAGAGCAACAAAAAGGATAAAAGGTTTAGAATACATGACTAGTGACAAAAGGTTCAAATATTTGGACATGTTTAGTCAAGGGAGGAGACAGCTAGAGGGCACAAAAGTCTTCAAATATGTAAAAGATAAAGAGGACAGTGATCAATTGTTCTCCATGTCCATCAATGTTAGAACAAGATGTAATCACCTTCATTTTCAGCAATAAGAAATATTTTAACTATAAGAATAGTTAAGAAATAAAATTGAATATGGAGGTTGTGGAATCCCTGTCATTGGAGATTCTTAAAAACAGATTAGACGAACAACTGTAAGGAATACTCTAGATATAGTTACACTTCCCTCAGCACAATGGGATAGATCAGATGATCTTTTTAGGTTCCTTCCAGACCTGTGTTTCCATTATTCCGAACACAATCAAAAGATAAAAAGTTATTTAACTTTCTAAAACTTCCCAGAAACAACCAAAGGGAAAGAAAGCCAAATTAAGCCAAATATAGCTTTAAAATACATAAATAATATAGAATTGGAACATTCTCTTTACTTTATATGTGATAACACAATACCAAGATGCTTTATACTGTAAGGTCTTCCCATTATCTAGTTTTAACTTAGATTCATTTTAAGGTCCACTTTTATGCCAGTTGATACACTTTTTTTTATTTCAAGGGAAACTGTATACAAGATGTTTACCACCTGATATACTTTTTAAAAATTAAAATGAAAACAGCTAAATATATGGCTAGATAGCCTAAATCCTACCCAATCAGAAGCAAGAAGTTCCATATTCCTGCAAGACTTTGCTAGGCTAGTTTTAAAACTTAAGGGACCCTTTGATAGTTCAGATACGCATCTAGGATCATGTTATTGTATATATGAAGGAGTTAATCTGGAATAACTCCATCGAGGTCAATAGTTACTCTAGATTTACATGTGTGTTGCAGAGATCAGAATTTGGCCTCTACATTTTTGGGTGCTTACAAAAACTCTAGACCTCAGGTTTTTTATGCAAATACTTGTAATCTAAAATATGGTAGTTTTTCAGAGTTCCATTTTCTGGGGTTCATGCCATAGTGGACAGAGTGCTAAACTGAGCCTCTGAAGAGTTGGGTTCTATTCCTAGCTTTGTCACTGACCTCCTGGGTGAGCTTGGGCAAGTCACTTCACCTGTTTGTTCTTCAGTTTCCCCATCTGTAAAAGAGGATAATGAGCATCTTTGTGAAGGAAAACTCCTGTTGATTTCAGCCACCATAATTTTGTGCTAGTGCCCCTCTTCCCTAAGCCACTCCAAGGAATATGCAGAGCATGAGGCAAAAAGATCTATCCATTGCTGATCATAAAAATATTCTTTTGCTTGGCTATTCCTCTTAGCATGACCCAGGAAAGTAGCCCTGATAGTTCTTTAAGGAAAACTAATTATACAGGACTCTTAAAAACACTTTTTATGTCTTCTTACTTTCCACTGCTCTTTATTTGTCTCTATTTCAAAGTTGTCAAAGAAAGTAATCTCACATAATAAAAGAGAGATTAAAGATAGCCTGGTACTGTAATTCTAAAGAAATGCCAAGTAATACATTTTAAAAGTAGCCCATATATCAATAATTTATCAGTTTAAAAGTAGATAAATCCTAAATATAAATTGAGAAATGAGAAAACAAATACTCATTAGTTTTAAAAAAAATTGTTGACTTGCAAGCCCTTCTAACCAATTGCACCCCACCCTTTCTAAAAGGTTGATCAATTATAAAATCTATTCTTGCTGGTAAATATACAATCCTATTTCTCATTACTATCCACTTTAAACCTAAGAAAAATAAGTTAAGGCTTTCCAAAATGATGGATTATTTTTTCTGTTACAGTCATGGCAACATTAAGGGTCCAATATGTGCATCTAAATGACACCACTCCATTCCCTTTATGAATGGGGAAAAAAGGCAAGAGAAACACAAAAAGCTGTCAAATACAACACAACACAGTGCAAATTCAGATGGCGGGTGGGAAGGTCAAGTATTTTTAATGGATAACTATTCTGTGTTCTTCTGTTTATTAGTAGTTTAGCATAGATAATGAGTCCACCATTGTACAAAATGCAAACACAGATCCTGACCTGAATAGCTTAGAATCCAATAGGCAAACACAGAGAATAAAATGCACTAGAAGATCCAGAAGAAAGAAATTCTTGGATACCAAGATAGTGAAACAGTTACTGACTGTACACTAACCTTATGGAATGTAAGAAAAGAACAAGGACTGATCCTTAAATCTACTAGGTACATATAGTAGATTTAAGATGCTTTCATTAAATGAAGTATTTGACCATAGCATGCCAAATGCTGAGGGATTATTTTATTTTTAAATGTCTGCAGTGGTAGCATCAATACTAGATCCCTTTTAAAATAGCTGCAGTGGTAGAGTGATTCTAGCTGGATACCGACAGCCCTCCCTATTACACCCCACATCACACTCGGGACATTTTCACTAGTGCTGTGCATTCATCCCTGCGAAGGACTATCAGCATCCACATTGCTCTCTTCCCTGGTGGTTCTGCTGGGGGAACACAGGAATTGACATAATGAATGATACCCAGGGACCAGATAGTCTAGCAACCTGTCTCCTTCAGTGGTCAGTACCAGATGCTCCAGAGGAAAGTGCACAGTAGGCAGATGTAGATTAATCTGCTTGCCAGAAAAAAAAATCATTTGGGTTATTTTTAACCTTTTTACAAAAAGCAAATAAAAAGAAGAGCTAAATTCACAAAACCACTGCAGGAAGAGGTGATGGTGATGGTGGTACAATCCTTTAGCCCAGTGGCTATAGTACTCACCTTGGCTGTGGGGAACTCATATGTCAGTCCCTGCTCCAATGAATATTTATGTATATAAAGTATCAGAGGGGTAGCCGTGTTAGTCTGGATCTGTAAAAGCAGCAAAGAATCCTGTGGCACCTTATAGACTAACAGACGGTTTGGAGCATGAGCTTTCAGGGGTGAATACCCACTTTGTCAGATGCATGTAGTGGAAATTTCCAGGGGCAGGTATATATATGCAGGCAAGCTAGAGATAATGAGGTAGTTCAATCAGGGAGGATGAGGCCCTGTTCTTGCAGTTGAGGTGTGAAAACTAAGGGAGGAGAAACTGGTTTTGTAATTGGCAAGCCATTCACAGTCTTTGTTTAATCCTGAGCTGATGGTGTCAAATTTGCAGATGAACTGAAGCTCAGCAGTTTCTCTTTGAAGTCTGATCCTGAAGTTTTTTTGCTGCAGGATGGCCACCTTAAGGTCTGCTATAGTGTGGCCAGGGAGGTTGAAGTGTTCTCCTACAGGTTTTTGTATATTGCCATTCCTAATATCTGATTCGTGTCCGTTTATCCTTTTCCGTAGAGACTGTCCAGTTTGGCCGATGTACATAGCAGAGGGGCATTGCTGGCATATGATGGAATCTATTACATTGGTGGACGTGCAGGTGAACAAACCGGTGATGATGTGGCTGATCAGGTTAGGTCCTGTGATGGTGTCACTGGTGTAGATATGTGGGCAGAGTTGGCATCGAGGTTTGTTGCATGGATTGGTTCCTGAGCTAGAGTTCCTATGGTGCGGTGTGCAGTTACTGGTGAGAATATGTTTCAGGTTGGCAGGTTGCCTGTGGGCGAGGACTGGCCTGACACCCAAGGCCTGTTAAAGTGTGGGATCATTGTCCAGGATGGGTTGTAGATCCCTGATGATGCATTGGAGAGGTTTTAGCTGGGGACTGTATGTGATGGCCAGTGGAGCATTCTCAAAACTACAATACCTGCACGAGGAAATAAGGGAACAGATCAACAGAGCCAGACGTGGACCCAGAAGCCTCCTACTGCAAGACAAACCCAAGAAAGAAACCAAGAGGACTCCACTGGCCATCACATACAGTCCCCAGCTAAAACCTCTCCAATGCATCATCAGGGATCTACAACCCATCCTGGACAATGATCCCACACTTTAACAGGCTTTGGGTGTCAGGCCAGTCCTCGCCCACAGGCAACCTGCCAACCTGAAACATATTCTCACCAGTAACTGCACACCGCACCATAGGAACTCTAGCTCAGGAACCAATCCATGCAACAAACCTCGATGCCAACTCTGCCCACATATCTACACCAGTGACACCATCACAGGACCTAACCTGATCAGCCACATCATCACCGGTTTGTTCACCTGCATGTCCACCAATGTAATAGATTCCATCATATGCCAGCAATGCCCCTCTGCTATGTACATCGGCCAAACTGGACAGTCTCTACGGAAAAGGATAAACGGACACGAATCAGATATTAGGAATGGCAATATACAAAAACCTGTAGGAGAACACTTCAACCTCCCTGGCCACACTATAGCAGACCTTAAGGTGGCCATCCTGCAGCAAAAAAACTTCAGGATCAGACTTCAAAGAGAAACTGCTGAGCTTCAGTTCATCTGCAAATTTGACACCATCAGCTCAGGATTAAACAAAGACTGTGAATGGCTTGCCAATTACAAAACCAGTTTCTCCTCCCTTAGTTTTCACACCTCAACTGCAAGAACAGGGCCTCATCCTCCCTGATTGAACTACCTCATTATCTCTAGCTTGCCTGCATATATATACCTGCCCCTGGAAATTTCCACTACATGCATCTGACAAAGTGGGTATTCACCTCTGAAAGCTCATGCTCCAAACCGTCTGTTAGTCTATAAGGTGCCACAGGATTCTTTGCTGCTTTTATGTATATAAAGTGGAACAGCTTGAACAAGAGAGATTGAGAAAGGCCTGCCCCAGAATGCCCTATAGCCTGGGAGATAGGGCCCTTTAGTGGCAAATGAAAGACCTGGGTTCATGTCCCTGATCTAGAGGGTCTTCAAACCTGGGTCTTCCATGTCCCAGATGAGTGCTCTAATGGCTAATCTAAAGGCTATGATGGGGGCAGCCCCACCCCTTCTGGTTGTGAAAATAGGTTAAAATGTTCCACTTTAATATTTTATTCAGTTTAACCAAAACAAGTAGCTGAAATCAACATAAATTCATAAATTTTTGGGGCATCTCCAATCTGTATTTTGCAGCAAAAACAGTGTTGGCTGAAAATCTTCATCAGCCACAAATCATTGTTTTGTAAGGAACCTTGAGAAGTCATCAAATGCAGCCTCCTGCTAGAGTTGTCAACCCTACAAGAGTGTCCTGGAGTCTCAGAGAATTAAATATTAATCTTTAATTAAAGATTATGCCATGTGATAAAACCTCCAGGAAACCTCCAGGAATATATCCAACCAAAATTGGTAAGCCTGCCCCCTGTACTGAGGGAGGACCAAGTAAACCTAGACCATCCCTAACAAGTGTTTGTCCAACCTGCTCTTAAAAACTTCTAGTGATGGGGATTCCACAACTTCCATTAGAAATCTATTCCCAAGCTTAACTAGTTTTATAGTTAGAAAGTTTATCCTCATATCAAACCTAAATCTCCCTTCCTGCAGACTAAACCTGTGACTTCTTGTCCTAACTTCAGTGGACATGGAGAACAATTGATCACTGTTCCCTTTATAACCTCCCTTAGCATATTTGAAGACTGTTACCAGGTCCACCCTCAGTCTTTTTGCAAGACTGAACATGTCCAATTTTTTTTGTACTTTTTTTCCTAGGTCAGGTTTTCAAAACCTTTTAACATTTTTGTTGCTCTCCTCTGGACTCACTCAAATTTGTCCACATCTTTCCTGAAGTGTGGAGCCCAGAATTGGACACAGTTCTCCAGCTGATGCCTCACCAGTGCCAGGTAGAGAAGAACAATTACCTCGTTTGTCTATCATATGACATTCCTGTTAATACATCCCAGAATGGCATTTTCCTTTTTTTAACAGCATCACATTGTTGACTGATTTAGTTTGTGATCCACTATAATCCCCAGGTCATTTTTAGCAGTACTACTGCCTAACCAGTTATTCCCCATTTTGTATTTGTGCATTTGATTTTTTTCCCTTTCTTAGTGAAGTACTTTGTACTTGTCTTTATTGAATTTTTTGTTTATTTCAAATCCATTATCTAATTTGTCAAGGCCATTCTGAATTCTAATCATGTCTTCAAAGTGTTTGCAATCCCTCCCATCTTTATGTTATCCACAAATTTTATTAACATATTTTCCACTCCATTATCCAAGTCATCGATGAAAATATTGAGTAGTACCAAGTCCAGAAATTACCCTGATGGAACCCTACTAGATGTGTCCCTCTCGTTCAATAGCAAACCACTGATAAATATTTATTGAGTATGGCCTTTCAACCAGTTGTGCACCTACCTTATGGTAATTTCATCTAGAGCCTATTTCCCTATGCTTATGATAATATCATGGGGCACTCCCCACTATCCACTAGGTCGCTATTCACTAGGCCACTAACCATGTCAGAGAAGGAAACTAGGTCGGTTTGACATGATTTGTTCTTGAGAAATCCATGCTGATAATTTCTTATAATCCTATTATCTTCCAGGTGCTTACCAATTGATTCTGTAATAATTAATTCCAGTGTCCAGGCATTAATGTTATGCTGATTGGTCTATAAATGGCTGTATCCTCTTTGTTCTCCTTTTTAAAAACAAGTACTATCTTTGCCCTTCTCCAGTCCTTTGAGACCTCATCCATCCTCTGGGAGTTCTCAAAGATATTTGATAACAGTTTCAAGATTGCTTCAGTTAGTTAGTTAAGAACCCTAGGGTGAACTTCATCAGGCCCTGGGGATTTGAATACATCTAACTTATCTAACTATTATGTAACCTAACTATTATTTAACCTGTGATTTCACTATTTTGGCTCCTGTTCCTTCCCCCTTGTTATTAATATAAATTGTGTTGAGTATCTTGTCACCATTAACCGTTTTAATGAAAACAGAAGCAAAATGGGCATTAAATACCTCAGCCTTCTTGATGTCATCAGTTATTAGTTTTCATTCTCTGTTAAGTAGAGGAACTATACTTTTCTTTGTCTTTAGTTTGCTCCTAATGTATTTGAAGCATCTTTACTTGCCTTTTCTGTGCCTAGCTAGATGTAGCTCATTTTGTGCTGTAGCCTTTCTGGTTTTGTCCTTGCATTCTTCTGCTATTCTTTTGTACTTCTTAGCAATTTATCTATGTTTCCATTATTTTTTAGGATTCCTTTTTGATTTTCAGCTCATTAAAAATTCCTGATGGAGCCATATTGGCCTCTTACTATCATATTGGTTCTTCCTATCTTTAATTCACATTTGGAGAGTTTGCAGTTGTGCATTCAATATTGTCTTCTTGAGAAACTGCCAGCTTTCCTGGACTAATTTTTTCCTTATATTTCCCTCAGTTCTCTGAGTTTGTAAAAGTCTGCTTTTTTGAAGTCTATTGTCCTTATTTTGTTCCTTCCTTTACTTAGATCAGCAAATTCACGATCACTGTCACCCAAAGTGCCTTCCACCTTCGGATTCACAACCAATACCTTACTGTTGGCCAGAATCAAGTTTAAAGTGACTGATTCCCTGATCACTTCTTCCCCTTTATGGAACAAAAAGTTGTCCGCAATATATTCCAAGAACTTACTGGAAATTTTGTGTTATGCTGTATTACTTTACCAAAAGATGACTAGGTAGTTAGTCCTCCATTACTACCCAGTCTTGTCCTTTAGATATTTCTTTAATTTGTTCTAAGAAATGCCTCATCCACCTCATTTGGCAGTTTATAATAGACCCCTATGATGACTTCACACCTATTTTTCCCCTTTTATCTTTACCCAAAGACTTTCAACTGGTTTGGCTCTCACCTCCTTCCGGACCTTAAAACAAGTATGTATATTCTTGATGTATAATGCAACACCTTCTTCCTTTTATTTCCCGCCTATCCTTCCTAAATAAGTTACACCCCTCTATACCAATATTCCAGTTAAGAAACTTATCCCACCAAGCCTCTGTGATGCCAAGGAAGCCATAATTTAACTTATGTCCTAAGACTTCCAGTTCTTCCGGTTTATTCCCCATATGCATTGTATGTCTGAAGGATAGCTAATTGGATACCATTAAAAAAAAAAGAGACTTCAGTGGCAATGCTGGCAATTACAGGCTGATGAGCCTAATTTGAGTACCAGGCAAATTGATCAAAACTGTAGTAAAGAACAGCCTTATCAGACATGTAGATGAACATGATTTGTTAGGGAAGCATCAACACTATTTTCTAAAGGGAAATCATTCCTCATCAGTCTATTAGAATTCTTTGTGGGGGTCAACAAACATGGACAAGGGTGATCCAGTAGATATAGTGTACTTGGACCTTCAGAAAACATTTGACAAGGTCTCCCACCAAAGGCTTTTAAACAAAGTAAGCTAATTAGTTGTGATTTGAGAAGGCACAAAGGTTGACATCCACCTAGTGGCAGATAATTTAAACTCTCCAGCAAATTCTGGATATCCAGGTAGGATATAGGCTTATATGCTGATGTTTAGATAAAAGAAATCACCAGCTATATATTTGTTTTTATAATAGACTAATAGTAATTATCCAAATATTAATTTTAGTTAGTAGACTTTGCTGGAACATTTGTGCATATGATGTGGATGCTGAAAGGATTATGGTGCTGTATAGCACTATGAAAAGCCAAATTTATCAAAAGATAGACATTGTTTGATATAAGCTTGTATAAAGTTAAACTAGAAAATGATTGATGACTAATATAAAACAAATAAAATTTAACTCCCTCCATTCCTTTTGCAGAAGCATATACAAAACCTACACTATAAAGGCCTGGAACTTATTAAAAAGATCTAGCTCAAGAGCTAATGATAGTTGACATAGTTATTTCTGTTTTGAGATGAATATTTCTGTTTGCATATGCCTGGAACAAAGGATGTTTAGAGATGCAGATGCTATACTTGTCCTATTAAAAAAAACAAGCATAAACACACGCACACAATTTACACATCTTCAATTACTGGGAAATGTTTTTGAGGAATTTGCAGGCTCTGAGCACAGGAAGGCATTTTAGCACATAAATTTCTTACTTTCATGTTTACAGAATATAGAAAGGAGAACATTTATTAATTTAGTTTAAACACAGATCACACGAATTATTGACAGCCAGGAATAGAAACTCAAACTAAACATATTGGAAATGTGTTTTTATAGGGTGAAAATGGTATCCAGCAAGGGAAAAAAAATGTGTAGGCAAAAATTATTTTTTATGGACACTGCAGATGTAGGATTGGGTATATTTTATGACATGGCTGCTATTAGAAATTTAGGCTGATCTTTGTTTTCCATTTAATTATATAGGCTTTTATAAGCATTTTTGCTTACAGATGATGCTGGTAAATTAACTACTGGCCTTGATATAGATATATAGTCATTTGAGAGAGAAAAAAAAAAGACTGAACATGGAATTGAGGCCAATAGAGAAAAAATAGAAATTTATTTAAAATCTACTTACTGTCATAATACTATACAAAAAGAAAAAATCAAGTCCATAGATTTTTTTTTTATCCTTAGATTAATCACAGACTTCCATAACAGCTTAATGGATTGTTTTTAGGCTAGTTGGATATGGTCAAAATAGACAGAGTTTAATTATGTGAATAGTGGACTGAAGAGCATTCCCACAGTCACATGCCTCAGTAGTAGCTTGTCCTCAACGGAACTTGAATGACCTGTTATGACTAAAATGGATCAGTCATTAAATGATCAAGGCATTCCACTCCTGCCCTGGGAAATGAAAACTGACCTGGCACTGAGCCATGCCAGCAATTTTTACTCATCCTTCCTGGTTATAGTTAGCTGCAATTGCAACATATTCCTCATGCCAGTGTATCTGTACATACTTTGATGTGACTGCTGCTTTTTGTGACATTGACCCTGGGATAATATCCGTAAGGTTGATGGCTACTTCATACTCTGAAGACAAGAAAAAAATACGGGAAGATAAGCAATTCAATGGGCTTCTTTACTTTTCAAGCAATTCATTGTATATCTGTATCTGAATGTTTATCTCTCTGGAATCAAATGCATGCAAGAATGATAGAAGTACTATTTTATAGCAGGGCTTTTGCCTTGATATATAGTTCATAGGTAAATCTTGCACCAGGACGTGCACCTCCTTCAGGTTCTGCAAGACAGCAATAGGATACTGTGTTGACTCACTAAATTATGGGGAGTCATCTCAGGGTGGCTGACTACTGACCACAAAAATATGAAGTTCTACCTTAACAGGAATTATAATCCAAAGGCCACTGACATCAGTTGGACTCTTTCTATTAACATCAATTGGCATTGGATGAATCCCTAACCAATCAACATACTCTGAAGACAAAGAAACTGCTAGCTGTAGTGTGAGGACATAAATGCAAAACACAAAGAGCCATGCTTTAAGCAGCAACCAGAGATCTGTCTAGCAAGAAATTTCCTACTACACTTATTCACCTCCCTGATACAACACATCCTGGTTCTGTCTGGTAACTGGAGAAAGAGAACTTCTATAACCACTCCACATCTCCCTTTCTTTATAGTAAAGGATTAAAACTTTAATTGTAAACCAATGTATAAATGCACACAACAATTCAAAATAAACTTCAAATTCCTTAAAACTATTTATATTTACACAATGTCCCCTTATCAACTGCATTTAAGTAATCCTAAACAGTATTCTAAAGATTGACTTTGAGGTAGCCTGATCAGTCTTCCACACCATGTTCTCATAGCTGCTGAGTTTGTATGTGGAGTCTCCTATGGAAGGTCTCACTTACCAACAGAGTATTACAGGTCTCAGGTCCTCATTGTTGGGTTGGGAAATATGGAAGAGGAATCAGATTCCTTCAGAAAAGTCCTTCTGGAGTTGCCACTAGTTAGGATCAGGGAGTTTCCACCAAGTTCTGAACAGTTTCCACATCTGGGAACTTTTGAGCCAAACTTTGTTTCTTGATATCAGCGCAGTTAATCCTTTTGTTCTGTGCCATCCATTGAAGTTTTGTTGCAGCCAAATTTTTATTTCAGTCTCCCGTTTTCAAAGTTCCTTTGGTTTAGGCCACTTAAGTTTAAAGCTGTATGGGTGCAATAGGTAGAGACATCTTTAGTCATCTTTCCATCAGAATTTTTGCTAAGAGATAATCTGGACACAAAAGGTGTTGACCAATATGCCAGCAGTACCTTATATGGGTCCACTGATTTTTGCAGAAGTCTTTTTAAAATCTGCACAGCTCTCTTTGCCTCTCCATTGCATTGGCAGTAACGTGGACTACTAGGATATTTAAAATCAAAATCCTGCACAAATGCTAGGAATACTTCAGAAATTAATTGAGGCTCATTATCCAAAATGAGGACTTCAGGAACTCCTTGGCTTGCAAATACTGATTTTAGTTTCTGGATAAACTATGCCAATGAAATCTGTGTAAGTATAGCGAAGTCAATATATCTGGAGAAATAATAAACTACAATAATGTGTCCTTTCTAAACAAACAAATTGTGGCTATACACTATCAAGGTCTATCAGGTAGCTTTGTACAGAGTAATGGTTCCTTGTTACCTATCTACTAGAGACTGAATTTGCTACCAAGACCAGGCCATCATACAGATTGTTGTGCTTGTGTCCTGCACTTGTTTGTATCTTAGTGTCCCTCACAGATTTTACAGAACCTGTCTTTCTGAAGTACCTTTCAAATGCAGGCCATTGGCCATGTGAAGGTCATTTTGGTCATGCAAATATGATATTAGATCTGTTGGAAGTTAACCCCTTCGATCCCATCCTTTTTGGCAGGATTGAGTAAATTTCTGGAAAGTCTCATCCTTTAGATGTCCATCTCTAATTTGCTGAAGTTGGCTGGTAGAAGCTAGACTTGCAACCAGGACAAGGTCAGTGTAGACTTTGACATCTCTCTCCAAAACCTTTTCTTTTTCTGTTGGTGGCTATTTAATTGGTGCTCCAGATCAAGTGTCTGCTGCTATGAGTGCGTTCCCTGGCACATGTTCCATGTTGAAGGAAAATCACATCAACCACAGTTGAAATCTTTGAATCTTACGTGGAAGGTCATCCAGTGGTTCTGCACCCAATAATGCCACTATGGTCTGTATGGCTTATGGTCTGTTTCTGTGTTAAAATCTAAGCTGAACAGACCGGGCCAAGTTACTGCTAGGGCATCCTCTTGCACTTGAGCATACTGCTGCTCTCTTTCTGTGAGGCTTCTTGATATGAATGAAACAAGTCTCTGGTCTCCTTTGGCTGCTTTTCTGTGAGCACTACTCCTAAACCATATGAAGATATATCCACTGCCACCATTGTTGGACAGTTTACTGAGTACTGTGTCAAAAGAGGTGGAAAAGTCAGGAGCCCTTTTATTTTATTAAATGTTTTTTGTTGTGTGCTTTCTCCAATCCACATATTGTAACCATTAAGTAAATCTCTTAAGGGTTTTGTTTAGATGAGCTAAATTTGATAAGAATTTTCCAGAAGGAGTTGTTATCCCCAAGAATCTGCTTACATGTGAGTAATGTCTTCTGTTTGTCTTTCTTACTACAGTCGAATTCCCTTTTTGCTAACTAATTGTCCTACAAATTTAAGTTGCCCTTTCCAAATTCATATTTCTCATTCATAGTGAAGCTGACTTGTTCAGAGCACCTCAAAACTGCTTGCAGTAACTCATCACGTTCATGTTTATTTCTGCCATAGACCAACAGAGCATTGCAAAGGACATCAGACAGAACCTGACATAATACAAGAGATTCTCTTTGGGAAATGTAATAATGCTGAAGATATGCCAAACGGAAGATTATTGAAACAACACCTTCTTAATGGGGTGATGAATTTAGTTAATGGTACAGATTATTTAGCAAGGGGGATTTGCCAGAAGCCTGCTGTAGTATGTAATTTTGATAATTTGTCCTTTGATAACCAAGCTAATGTCTGGTCAACTGTGGGAAGTATGTGTCTTTCTATGTACAAGCTTTTAATAAGTTGTGTAAGGGCCACAAAAATCTACATTTTGTCATTGGGTTTTGGTACTACAGTCATCCCTGCAGACCAGTCAGTGGGTTCTTCTGTCTGGGAAATAACCTTCATATTTTCCATTCCCTTTAATTCTTTGACTTTCCCTAGCAAGGTGATAAGGATGATTTGTAGGGCCGTGAAAGGAAAGGGAGTAGCTGATGGTACCTGTTTAATGTTGAACTCCTTTGACAGCTTTCCTAACCCTGTGAAGAAATGTGAGTACATGTCCAGTATAGTTTACTTTTTTTCTATTAATGCATTCCAGTTTTCTTATTAGGTGTAGTACTTGCATTGCTGGCAACTCTAGCAGAGGCGTTGTCTGTCCTTGCATTACATATATTATCTGTTGAAGCATTTTCCATCTTTTCTCTATTTACCCAAGGAACTGGCCACAATGTTCATTATTTTATGTTATTATTTTAATAAAATAATTTTATGTTAATTTAATGTTAAGCTTTCAACCATTCAGATTCGTGCTTCTGTAGTAAGATTGTTGTCTATTCTATTGAGGATATGGTCCTTAGAGTTATGGACTCAGTGTCATCTGATAATAACACTCCCTCCTTGATTGCTGTCACTACTCTTAGTGATCTGCACGCAATTGCAAAATATCTCATTTTGTGACATTTCCTAAACGCTGCGCATTTTACTGGACACTGTTCCCAGTTATGGCTGGTGTCTTGCCGCATCTTCCACAGCTTTTCCAAATGTTCCCCTCTATTCCCACTCTCCAGTTGTGCACTTTTCCTATACTGTAAATTTAGTCTGGCAGCTCCTTTCACACTTCTGTCTTTTCTATCTCAATACTATCTGGTGCAGTCTCCCTTATGCTGCCAGCATGTAAGTTATATTGGGGTTTTTTAATGTTTTTTTGCATTCTCACCTCTGCTATAGCTTTGTGTTAGCATGAGAGATGGGTCTAACAGAAGCTGTGTTGTTAAATGATGCGTCTTATTCCAATAATTATCCTGTCACTTATTAGTTCTTTTAAGGTTCCATATTTTCAACGTTCAGCAAGACCATGGACTGCAGTAATATGTCTCTTTCCACTTCCTCCTGACACCACTTCTTAAATCTTGCTCTCTTATATATGATGTCTGCCTATGAAATGGGTATCAAAAGCCTCTTTAACAATGGTGTATTCTTTCTTTTCCTCATCTGTGAGAGGTAGGGCACACAGCATGTCATCAGCAGCATTACCTATAGAAAATATCAAAGCATTTACCTGGTATTCCTGCTTTTTCTCTGTTTTGAAATCAGAAGCCATCAGGAATCTCTCAAATCTCCAGATCCAGCAAGACCAGCTGCCTGAGTTGCCAAAAAGAAAGTTCTCTAACAGTCTCATTTGTGCTATGGACTCCATTGCTGCACTGGGATAGGGCTCTGCCTCCTTGCAACTGCAGCTTTGCCAGGTCTTCTCCCTGGTTTTCCTCTTTCCCGTCTCTGGCAGTCTGAGAGTCTTTTTTTCTTTCCTTTACTCTTTCTTTGGAAAGATGGATTCACTCACTTCTGACACAATGTACTGAGAGGATATAAACTCAAAGAGCCATGACTGAAACAGCAATCAGAGAACTCCTCATGCAGGAGGTTCCTATGTTGATTAAGCTCCCTGCTGCAGGACATGTTGGTCATCTCTGGTAACTAGTTTCCATGGACAGAGGAACAAAAGGGGGAGGAGGGGATCTCACTTGAGCCTAAAGATATTCTTTGAACTGTAACACTGAGATAGGACTCTAATGCCATAGGAAGATTGATTATTCTTTAATACACAACTAAGGTGCCTCAATCTAACTCTGGGATATCTTTGTCTAGATCTTTGGGAGTAGAAAATCTAGAATGGTGTCTACCAGTAGGTTTCCTCTCCTGCTCCAAGGAACCTATTACATCTTTCTTTGCATATACTAAGTCAGGGCCGGCGCTACCATTTAGGCAGCCTAGGCAATTGCCTAGGGTGCCAGAATAAATGGTGGGCGCTGTTTTGCTGGAGGGGGTGGCAGGCAGCTCCGGTGGAGCTGCCGCAGTCATGCCTGCAGACTGTCGGCTGCTCGCACGGCTCCGGTGGACCTCCCACAGGCACGACTGCGGCAGCTCCACTGGAGCCATGGAGCACTGGACCCTCCGCAGGCACCACTGTGGCAGCTCCACCAGAGCTGCGGGACCAGAGCGCAGGGCGGCTAAATTGCTGTGTGTCTAGGGCGCTCTAACTCCTAGCGCTGGTCCTGTACTAAGTACCTCTATTTCACGCTGCAGAGGAAATATCTAGCTCTTTAGCAGAGGCTCCAAATTTCTGCCCCAATAACTGGCTCTACACTTCCTGGCAGATGTCTCTGGCTTTTCCCCCACAATCATGTGCCAAAGTGGTAAGGCTTCAATGCCAGCCACTGAGTACAAGCCACAACACCTCCAGAGAAAGCAAGGAAAAAGCTTGGAAAGGAGCCAAAGGGCAGTAGCACCAAGTGATTGGCAAAGGAGTCAGTGTCAGTACCAAACCAGCTTCATCATCACCAGCTTCTTTGGAGCCTAGGCGATAAATAAGGATGCACAGAGGAAGGGATGATAAAGATATACAGAGGTGGGGAAACAAAGGGAGATGAATGGACTGGGAGGGAGAAGAGGAAATACAGCTGAATTGAATTATGTGCGCATGGAAAAATTAATGGATTCAGGATGGAACTGACTGATTTGGGATGTTGTAATTTTATACAAATACATTATATGTAAAATGTGAAAGTAAGTAAATTTATGGAGGGACAATGTTTCGATTGCTGATACTGGATCCTTTAAGTCATAGTGGCTGTTAGAAAGGCACAGAGATTAACTGAATACCTCTGGAAGCAGACATCATGTTGATACAAATTTATTATGGATTCCCTTTTGGATAGATAACAGTGAAGTGTCAAAGTGGTGGCATCCAGCAGGAATCCTAGAAAATCCAAACTTGGAGAAGGAAGCGATGGAAGGGTCTATTTTTAATCCAAGACCTTTAACAAAACAACTATGGCAAAAATATGCAGCCTTAAGAGCTCTTTTGACTGCAGTAATCAAGATATTGTCTAGTAAATTAGCCTTTTCAGTCCTACCTACAGTAGAAAATAAATAACTAGTCTCATTGCCATGGTAAAAGCATACAAGGCAAACAACATTTTTTTTCTGCTGATATATTACACATTTCCTGAAGTAGCCTTGAAAACTCCTATTTGGAGATATGGGGGATTTGGGGAGGAGGGAATTAAAGAAGGGGAAAGGAGGATTTTAGATCTATAAGTACCTGACAAAATCGCTGCAGACAGTGACTTTAATTAATCAGTCAAAATGGCTGTGCTATCATACAGAAATTCAAATACTGCTGATTTTAAACTGGGCAGAAGAACTAGGTGAAAATTTATCAATATTTTCAAAATGTTAAAAAATGAATTTTCCCTCCTATAAATAAAATAAATATATAAAATCAATTTCACACTTAAAAAAATCAGAAGAAAAGTTTGAATTAAAATATTTTATTTTCACTGAAACTTTTAATGGAGGCATGGGGGAAATAATTTCCACAACTGTCTACTAGCAGTAGTAATCAGTGTATTTGAGGCCAGATTTACAATGGTATTTAGACACCTAAAAAGCAAATAGGTGTCAGTGGGACTTACAAAAGTATATAATTAGTTTAGGCATCTAACTCCTAGCATTTGGATACTACAAACATAAGGGCTGATAAAATGCTAATTGAAGTTAATGATAGTCTTTCCATTAACTTCCACAGATCCAGGCTTATACAGTTTATGTATCCAGGGAGATTTTTTGTTTGCTTTTAACTCATGGTTTTTTCACATGTCCTTTAAGCAAGGGTGGTATCTGTGAAGAATTATTTGTTAAGGTTTGAGAATCCTTACTCTGGATTGGAGTTTAAATACAATTTTAGCATTATGTAAGGAGCAGTGATGGTGATTGGGGATTTAATCTTTACTATGTCTCAACACAGAACCGTAGTCTTTTTGCTCTTGCCTGTGACTACTTTGATTAGAGAAAGGAAAGTACCTCTGTTAGTGACAATGCTCATCTCTGTTTGTAATCAGTGATGGCGAGGATATACTATCTTGAGCCACAACAGTGGGTTAAAATGAAGTGCTTCTCAGAAATAGGATATTTTGTTTTCTTGATGGAGGATGCCAAATTCCATGCCTCTATGGAGTCTCATATCCTTTTTTTTCTTTAGAGTTACTTTCTTCAGTGAATTTAGTACTTATGAAAGTTAGGAACTCAACATTAACAAGGGCTGGGCATAACATGGGGAGCTGTTGTTCAAGGTTCATGCGGCACTGCCAATACACCATAGTCCAAGTCTTCCTCATCCATACTCTTTTTCAGAAGCCATAAATTGAGCCAAATTCAATTCTAAAAAGGCCTACATAGAGACTCTTGGAGCTTGCATTGCTTAGGTATTATATCACTTCCTGAGTGGTTAGTGTCACTCAGTCTTTGGTGTCATATCTTTTAATACATCTCAGGCAAAGTAACACAGCCGGTCTTAACATTGTTTCATCCTATTTTAAATTTTACCTTTACTTTTTACCCTAATACTAAGCACAAAACTAAATCACAAAATGCTTGACTGTCACTATGTCTGCCTTACTTATGAGAAAATGTGATCCTCATCAGTATGGACATGTCAAATTCCTTCTTCAAAAACAATATTGGTGTACAGGGAGTCTTTGGCAAACCAGTAAGGGGCCTGAAACCATTATGGCTTATTGTTAAAGGTGGCGGGGGGAGTTTTGGAGTGCCACAGAAAGGGCAGCTTGACCCCGCGTCCTTCCTGATAAGAATTGTGTTGAAGTTGCTGATAAATGCATTTTAATATCTATTGGGGTCTCAAGGCTGCAAACTCTGGAAAAACTCACACCCGGCTAATCAATAATCAGAAGGAAACCTTTTGCTTACCAATTGGAACTGCTTACTTAACAAGTTTTCTTTAAAGGATATGCCATTCTATTACTAATGTATAATTAAGGGAAAAAAGCTTGAGAGAGTTGGACTCATTTGGGGACTCTTTTTGGACTCTCCTTCTGGATACATCTTGCGGTCCTCACTGGCAGACAGAAGATTTGGCCACTAGAAGCCTGCCACTGTGTCACTCAAAAGCCACGCTCAGCTTTAGTAATTATCAAGGGTTGGGGGTGTTTTACTAATCTTGTTGCGGACGTGTGTAAGTGCTTGAGACAGTGGCCTGGTCCACACTAAGCAGTTAAACCAATTTTAACAGCGTTAAATCGATTTAACGCTGTACCCGTCCACACTACAATGCACTTTATATCGATTTAAAGGGCTCTTTAAATCGATTTCTGTACTCCTCCCCAACGAGAGGAGTAACGCTAAAATCGATATTAACATATCGATTTAGGGTTAGTGTGGCCGCAAATCAAAGTTATTGGCCTCCGGGCGGTATTCCACAGTGCACCACTGACCGCTCTGGACAGGTATCTGAACTCAGATGCACTGGCCGGATATACAGGAAAAGCCCTGAAAACTTTTGAATTGCATTTCTTGTTTGGCCAGCGTGGAGCTCTCATCAGCACAGGTGACCATGCAGAGCTCATCAGCACAGGTAACAATGCAGTCTCCTGAGAACAGAAAAGAGCACCAGCATGGACCGCATGAGAGGTACTGGATCTTATTGCTATATGGGGAGAGGATTCAGTGCTAACAGAACTCCATTCCAAAAGACGAAATGAAAAAATATTTGAAAAAATTATCAAGGCTATGATGGGAAAAGGCCACACCAGGGACTCAGTGCAGTGCAGAGTGAAAGTTAAGGAGCTCAGACAAGCATACCAGAAAACCAAAGCAGCAAATGGAAGATCCGGGTCAGGGCCGAAAACATGCCGCTTCTATGCTGAGCTGCATGCCTACCTCCCCCTTGTCCGTGGATTCCGAGGTGGGGGTTATAATCTCAACCATGGCTGAAGATTCAGCGGAGGGGGAAGATAAGGAGGTGGATGAGGAAGAGGATGACGACCTTGCAGCAAGCACACAGCACTCCGTTAGCCCCAACAGCCAGAAGCTTTTTGTGACCCAGACGGAATTACCCTCCCAGCCTTCCCAAGCCACTAGCCCAGACAGTGAAGCCATGGAAGCGACCTCTGGTGAGTGTACCTTTGTAAATATAAAACATGGTTTAAAAGCAAGTGTTTTTTAATGATTGATTTGCCATGAGGGCTTGGGATGCATTCACAGCCAGTAAAGTTACTGGAAAAGTTTGTTAACATGTCTGGGGATGGAGCAGAAATCCTCCAGGGACATCTCCATGAAGCGCTCCTGGAGGTACTCCAAAAGCTTTTGCAGAAGGTTTCTGGGCAAGGCAGCCTTGTTCCGTCCACCATGGTAGGACACTTTACCATGCCATGCATGTAGCAAGTAATAGGGTATCATTGCATGACAAAGCATAGCTGCGTATGGTCCCAGTGATTGCTGGCATTCAAGAAACATCCTGTTCTTTATCTCGCTCTGTTATCCTCAGCAGAGTGATATCGTTCATGGTAACCTGGCTGAAATTAAGGAATTTAATTAAGGGGACAGAGAAGGCCATTTTCCTACTGGGCTGTTGCTTAAAAGAAATCCTTCCTTGCACGTAACAAAGCAGGGGGAGGGGAGGAAGGATAGCGCTGAGCTTTTTAGCGTTTGGCCAGCAGGAATCTTCCCCGCTACCAGCCACGAGGTGCGGGTGGGGGGGAAATGGGGGTGATTAGCAGTGATCTTCCATGATACCAGCCATGCGGTAGGGGGAGGGGTAAAGCAATCCTAGAGAATTGGAGTGGGGAGGGGAGGGGTTAGCATCTGCTGCTGCTTGTTAACAGGAAAGAAGTATCAGAGGGCACTGTGTATATGAAGGCTGGAGAAGCTGTGGCTTACCATGACTGCGTGCAAGCTGAATTGTGATGCCTGGACCTGCGTCTGTGAGATCTGTAATACCAGAGCCGCAGGCACTCAATATTAAGATGCAAAATGCGACCTTGTAGTGAAATCACATGTGCTATGTAAGGTGAATAGTGTTGTTCACTGTGAAAGAGTATAACCATTGTTCTGTGAAATGTATCTTTTTAAATACTTCTCTCTCTATTTTCCCTCCCTCATGCAGCTGCATATTTTTCAAGCCTCCCTACTCCATCCCGAAGGCTAGATCAGATAAGGCGGAGGAAGAAGAGGACGCGAGATGAAATGTTCTCTGAAATCATGGAAGTAACCCGCAATGAAAGAGCTCATCTGAAGGAGTGGAAGGATGTGGTAGCAAAGTACAGGAAAGATGCCAGTGAACGTGAGGATAGGAGAGACGCTCGAGATGAGAGGTGTAGGCAGGAAGATCAGCGGTGGCGGGATGCAACGCTGGAGCTGCTGCGTGATCAAACTGATATCCTCCAGCGTATGGTGGATCTTCAGGAAGAGCAGTGGGGTCACAGAGTGCCGCTGCAGCCCATGTTTAACCACCCTCAGTACTCACCATGTTCCATATCTTCCTCACCCAGACATGTAAGAACGCGTGGAGGAAGGCTTTGTGCACCAGCCCACTCCACCCTCATGGACAGTCCAACCAAAAGGCTGTCATTACATTGCAATGTGCTTAATGGCCTTTTCCTTCCCTCCTATCCTCCTCCCAAACCACACCCAGGATACCTTGTTAATTCTCTTCCTCTTTTTATAATTACATGCTTTTTAAAAGATAGTAACTTTATTTCCTTAAGCAAGCTGTAATCGAAGGGGGAGGGTGGGTTGCTTACAGGGAAGGAGTCAATAAAGGGGGGGAGGTTCATGAAGGGGAAACAAACACAGCAGTCACACCGTACCCTGGCCCGTGATGAAACTCGTTTTCAAGGCTTATCTGATGCGCACCACTTCCTGGTGAGCTCTTCTAATCGCCCTGGTGTCTGGCTGCGCGTAATCAGCGGCCAGGTGATTTGCCTTAGCCTCCCATCCAGCCATAAAGGTCTCCCCCTTACTTTCACAGAGATTGTGGAGCACACAGCAAGCAGCAATACAAAGGGGATATTGGTTTGGCTGAGGTCTGAGCGAGTGAGTAATGTACGCCAGCGCACCTTTAAACGGCCAAATGTACATTCTACCACCATCCTACACTTGGTCAGCCTGTAGTTGAACAGCTCCTGACCACTGTCCAGGCTGCCTGTGTATGGCTTCATGAGCCATGGCATCAAGGGGTAGGCTGGGTCACCCAGGATAATGACAGGCATTTCAACATCCCCAACTGTTATTTTCTGGTCCGGGAAGTAAGTCCCTTGCTGCAGCTGTTTAAACAGAGTAGTGCTTCTGAAGACGCGAGCGTCATGAACCCTTCCTGGCTATCCCACGTGGATGTTGGTGAAACGTCCCTTGTGATCCACCAGTGCTTGCAGCACCATTGAAAAGTACCCCTTGCGGTTTATGTACTGGGTGCCCTGGTGCTCCAGTGCCAAGATAGGGATATGGGTTCCATCTATCGCCCCCCCACAGTTAGGGAATCCCATTGCAGCAAAGCCATCCACTATGACCTGCATGTTTCCCAGAGTCACAACCTTTCGTCGCAGCAGCTTAATGATTGCTTTGGCTACTTGCAGCACAGCAGCC
Source organism: Gopherus evgoodei (assembly GCF_007399415.2). Lineage (NCBI taxonomy): Eukaryota > Metazoa > Chordata > Testudines > Testudinidae > Gopherus > Gopherus evgoodei. The sequence goes on from NC_044322.1 coordinate 103,469,435, forward strand.
CCCACAGTAGATTTTCCCACTCCAAATTGATTCCCGACTGACCGGTAGCTGTCTGGCGTTGCAAGCTTCCAGAGGGCTATTGCCACTCGCTTCTCCACTGTGAGGGCTGCTCTCATCTTGGTATTATGGCATTTCAGGGCAGGGGAAATCAAGTCACAAAGTTCAAAGAAAGTGCTCTTATGCATGCAAAAGTTTCGCAGCCACTGCGAATCGTCCCATACCTGCAAAACTATGCAGTCCCACAAGTCTGTGCTTGCTTCCTGGGCCCAAAATCGGCATTCAATGGGTAAAACCTCCCCCATTACCAGCAGGAGCTCCAAAGTGCAGGGGCCCGCGGTTAGGGAGAAATCAGTGTCCATGTCCTCATCATTCTCATCGCCGCACTGCCATAGCTGCCTCCTCCTCGCCTGCCTTTGCAGTTCATGGTTCACCATAGACAGCACGAGAATGCGCGCGGTGTTTACAACATCCACGATTGCGCTATTGATCTGAGCAGGGTCCATGCTTGCTGTGCTATGGCGTTTGCTCAGTTCACCCAGGAAAAAAGGAGCAAAATGGTTGTTTGCTGCTTTCAGGAAGGGAGGGGTGAGGCTGTACCCAGAACCACCCACAACAATGATTTTTGCCCCATCAGGCACTGGGATCTCAACCCAGAATTCCAAGGGGCAGAGAAGACTGTAGGAACTATGGGATAGCTACGGAATAGCTACCCACAGTGCAACACTCCGGAAATCGATGCTAGGCTCGGACCGTGGACACACACCGCCGAATTAATGTGCCTAGTGTGGCCGCGTGCAATCGACTTTATAATATCTGTTTTATAAAACCGGTTTATGTTAATTCGAAATTATCCTGTAGTGTAGACATAGCCTAAGTAAAGTTTAGCTTTAAGTGAAAGCACTCTTGTTTTGTCCTGTTTGTGCCAGCCATCTATCGGTCAGACAGCTGTATCTCCCATGATTTATATCCTGACACCTCCTCACAGAGAGTAGAAGTTACCCAGAGCTTTGGGTTGAAAGAACCCTGGGTAACGTTTTGTCATTATATAATATCTTCTATCTCTCTGAAAGAAATCCAAATGCCAAAAATGGATGTAAGCAATAATTTAGCAGGAAAGTAAGATATGCAGTTACTCCCAAAACCTCATGAAACACTCAGTGCAGGATTTAATTTTTTTAAGTACCTAAAGGAGTTAGGTTTGCAGCTTTCATCAGCTTTCCCAAAACACATCAAGAGATAGAAGATCAATGGGAATTAGGTTCAAAACTCTTTTAGGTGCTTTTTTCTCCATCTCTGTCTGGTGTCTATCATGGAACAGGACATATGTGGTTGGGCTGAGGCATGGAATCAGACACCAGAACCAGAAGTTAGCAGCAGAGTCAGAACCAAGTCAAGGGTCAGAGTCTGTAGCTAGGGTTGGGGCATAGAAGCAGGGATCCCATCCAGACCAGACCCAATGTACCAGCCAACCAGAAACTCACTTACTTGTTCAGACAAGCTTCTTCTGGCTTAAATAGCAAGTCTGAGCCAATCAGAGAGTCTGAATGTCATGTACAGCCAGAAGCTTTGTGGGCAGTGCCTCTGTTGAGCCAGTGTCCACCAGCCCACAGTCCTTGATAGTGCCTGGTGGTGGTACTGGGTTTGAGACCTGCATGCTCTCATTTCTTCCCCTCTTTCATATCTCTTTCCACGTTGCTTGCCAGCTAGCCTCATGCAATCCCTCTCAGTTGTTTCCCTCCTTAGCTTTCTTATTGCTCCAGTTCTGTTTTTCCTTCCTGTCCTCTGCCACTGCCTGACTTTCCCTCGGGCATCTGCCTCATTTTTCTTTCCCCTTTTCAGGTTTACCCTAAAAACACTCTTTCCCCCCTTTCATTCCTGGTTTTCTTCTCCCTTTTTTTAGGATGACTTCTCCTTCCTTTTGAATTTCTCTGTTCTCTCCTGGTTCCCTTCTCTCCCATTTCAGATCTTCACTTCCTCCCGATCTCCAGCTGTAAATTTTTTCAACCCATTTTCCACTTGGGCTATGACTGCCCTAGAAATTCAGCCACCCAGGCCACCTAGAACCAAAGCTTTGGATTTATGCAAAATATGAGCTCTGATATCTCAGTGACAAGAGCAGTGTAAGAAATAGATTGGAATATGCTGAAATCTTGTGAGAACAGGTTCTTTTGTGAGACTTTTCTCTATACTGCCTCTCTCTGGCAGGACTGGGGACTCCACCTGAACAGGCTCTCATGGTGCTTCCATCTGAACATTTCAGAACTTCTAAAAGGTTAATTTTAGCTTTGTTTCTAGATATGGGTAAAAAGATTTCTGGGCTGAGGTTTCCAAACCAGTTTGCCCATCCCTAGAAAGGGGATTCAGAATTCCTGAGAGATTTTTCACATAAAATAAAATATTGTTCTATATGAATTCAGTGAACTCATGGGACAAGATTTTCATAAGTGACCAGTAGTTTGAAGTGGCCAGCTTGACACCATTAAGAGCCTGTTTCCACCCACCCTCTGAAAATCCAGGCTCATTTAAAGTTCTTCAAGTTAGGCACCTAAAATCCCTGATCATTTTTCAAAGACTTAGCCTTTGACAAAAACTAGGATTACAGGGAGAAGAGTCTTAGACATCGCATCACCCACACTTTCAATTTAACATACATATGCACATAATATATATGGATTTCAGTGTCATGAGAAGAGAAGACCAAAACACATATCCTAAATGTCTGGTGCAAGTCCTTTCTGTGGCAATACAAGAATAAAATATGAAAGTGCTTACAGAGTGTCAGCAACTTGCCAACTGAGATACAAATTGCAAAGCTCTTACAATACCCACTAATAAAATAAAAAGCTAATAGTAACTTGATAAACCATGTTCTCATTCTCTTAAAGGCTGAAGGGAAACATTGGGTGCATTAATTTGAAGACCCTTAGTATATTGTGCTGGAAGTTACACAGGCTGTCTTGACACTTGAAGCAGAAGAGTATATGGTACACTAATACATCTGTACACCTACTGTATATCACAGAGGGCAGTTAATGCTTAATGCTGAGGATGAAACTACTTAAAGGACTTTATTTCTAATATTACATTGAAGTATACATTGAGGTCCGATGGAGCACATATCTTTCCATTCAAATAAGAAATAGCATCAGATTTTTTCAAAAGAAGGGAGAAGGTTTAGTGCATGCAGCTGCACACTTGTTAGCAATTCCCTTGCTCATTCTCACACAAATCCCCTCCTATTCGTGCCCTCATTTATTAGCAGCTTCTGACACTTTTCCCCACCTTTATTCAAACTATGACTTCTGCATTGCAGCAGATGAAAGCCTATTTCTAGTGAATCTGAGACCAAGAGGATAATTAACTTTAAAATCCCTTTTTTAACCTTCCAAATTCCCTTTTCACTCGTACACACGCTATCTGTTATTTGTCAAAAATAGAAAAGTGTATCCTATTGAAAGACCTGATTAGTAACTTGTGGGATCCAGGAATTATGGCTTAATTTCACCCATTTGAAGAGGGGATAGGCAGAGAGAGGTAGTCAATAGCGTCACACAAAGACAAACACTCCCCAAGTCATAGAATCTCTGATTCTTATGACAAAGTATCAGCACCAGGCATAACAGCAAATGCAGGAGGATAGTGCCATGCTAGAGGACATTCCTTGCATGCATGAGATCCTGTATTTAATTCCTGGTTTCCACATGTAGTTTATTTTTTAAGGAGAGATGAGAAAGGTGAAGGGCCAGCATCTTCTTTTTGCTTTTCTTCACAAAGATTTGGATACAATGGGAATGTAGTCATGTTTGTTAACAGAAAAAATACAGGACTTGTGGATTCTCTTTATAAAAAATTACTCAGAGGAAGAGTTTCTTGGATCATCTAAAATTTTGCTAGTCAAATCATAGCTTGAGGACAAGTTTTATTATTATTTTAGACAGATAATAAAGGGAAAACACCAGCATTTTTGGATTTTATTACTAGTCACTAGTTGATCACCATATAGGCTATGAAGGGGTTTTGCAAATATAGGAAATATTCAGAAAACATTAAAATAAATTTAATTTATTCAGAGTAAATTTCAATTTACTCTGAATAGATTTTTTTGAATGACTGGAATTTACATGTAGACCTTAGAGCATATTTTCAGTAGTGATGGTTTGCAGGAAGATGCACAGGATGGAGTCTGTAGGTTGCATTTGTGGTTCTTTTGATGAAACTAGGAGGTGACTAGTGATGGAACTGATGGTTAAAAACCAATGAACCAAATTCTTAGGGCCCAATTCTCCTCTCACTTACAGGATAAACCATTAAAGCTCATGGGGCTACAGCAGGGTAAAGTGGAGTAAGTGAGATGATATCCAGGCCCATAATCTAAGACTTTAGGACTTTGAGCCAGGAGCGCAAACTCTAATCCTAAATATATGAGAGTTAAGTGAGCCTGTATGAGGTACTCCGTATCTTGAAGGAGTTGTCTCTAAATGATAAGATACATCAAAATATATGAAAATACCCATTTATAAAAATAGCTCATGTGTCAAGTGCCAAAAATAAAAAAACCCTTAAAAACTGCACGTGTTGATTCTCTGGCACAGGTGTAGGACTTATATTGGCAACTCGTCACCATGGAAGTTAATGGGATTTGAAAGTTTTCACCACCTCTAAGAAAGAACTCGACACCTTGATGTTTACTTGTTATCTGAGCAACACCTCTAATTGTCACAAATAAACATTTTGCTCCTTCAGTAGGGTATCTTTCAGGGGTTAGTGATGTGCACAGAATTTTAGGAATAAGATCTAATAGAAATTGTTTTACTTGGAGGCAGTACTGTCCAGGGAAGAGAGAAAATAGTATTAAAAATAATATTCAGGCCTTAAGGGTTTATTAAAAGAGGTGATGGTGGGGAGGGATCCTTCAATGAAAAATAAGATACCTGAAAAACCAAAGGCACATCTGGTATTGTATTTTTAACATAAGAACCAGAGCCGACTAGGTTATTAATTTTTCTTGCTTGCTTCATCACTTTCATCCATGTAGGGAACCTTTATGGCTCAGCCTTTATTGTTTGCTGTTGAAACTCAGCAAAGGAATGAATAAAAAACAATCCTTTTTTCTCATTTGGTGGAGTTTGCTTGCACATCCCCAGGGAGGCTGGGCTCTATTTGAGAAACCCTTCTCTAGGGGATTGGGAATTGAGTACTCTTAATCCACTAGAGAATACAAAAAACAACCCTTTCCCCACCCCTCCCGGAGCTGTCTTATTTCTATTATAACTTTTTATTGTGTGTGAAAATATTTGATTTTTTTAAATATCTAAAGAATATGGCAAAGACAACTAAAGTTTAAAGTCTGTCACAGGAGGAGCTTCAGCTGCATTTGCGTGGTTCACACAGATAAATCACTAAGCCCATTAGAATGCTTCTTTCTGGATTATTGTATTAATACCAGTTTCAGAATTCAAAGGGAAAAAAAGAAAATATTTTAATGACAGCCAATGATTAACTAATCATAACTAACTAGCAATTAATTTTACCAGTGAAACTTTAATTCACTAGGTCTCAAAAATTAAAAGCTGCACAGAATGTTGAGTCTTTATTCCAGAATTTACTTCTACAAATCATCTAGTGATAGGGTCTAAAGGAAATTAGATAAAAATAAAATGCACTGTTTCATTTTATTTGATGGGAATTCCTCTGAACTAGCTTATCCAAATCACTATTAGAATGTGGTGTTATTGGTAGAAGATTGTCAGTCAAAACCTGTGGATCAAGCACCCTTGCAAAATTATTTAACTCTTTGAATGCTAATGATACATTCAGTTACACCTATAAGCAGAATGTATTTAAGACCATCACTCACTCACACAAATGTAGTAAGAGAGTGGGGGGGGGGGTGAAAGAGACCTATTTGCAGCCCAATCAATTCTGTGTCTATCCTGCCAACTGCTGAGCATCCTCAATCCCCACTAAAGTGAATGGAAATTAAGAGAGACAAGATGGGTGACGTATTAGACTAGCTTCTTCTGGGGAGAGAGAAAAGCTTTTGCTCTTACAAAGCAGTGACGGCTTAACACACAGGCCCACGGGGCCAGAGCCCAGGGGCCCTGGCCAATTTGGGGACCCCTGCAGGAGCACCAGAACCTGGGTAGAAGTGGGGGGATCCTAGAACTGTGGCCCCATCCCCTGCTCCTCCTTTTCCCCCTGAGCCCCTGCCCTTTGGCCAGGCCAGAAGCTGGAGCTGGACAGAGGTAAGAGCCCCTAAGGGAGCTCAGGCTGCTGTTGGGAGCCCAGACCTTTCACTTGACCTGGGCATGGGGCCCAAGAGCAGTCACTGCTGGTGGGACTCAGGGGTAGGGGCTCCAGTTCAGCCTGCTGTCCCCTTCCTGGGGCCTGCAGACATGCTCTGCTAGGAGAGGAGGCCCTGCCCCAGCTAGGAGGCAGCAGGGAGCCCTGGGAAGGTCACAGACAGCAAGGAGCCGAGCAGGGAGGGCTCCTGTGGCGCAGCTCCTGCGGCGCAGCTCCTGCTGCTACTGTCCAGCCTCAGTACCACTGCATTCTGCCCAGGCTCATTCAGTGCCAACTCCCAGCTCCTGCTGGAATGCTGCCCATGCTGGGTCCCTCCTGCTCCTAGTGACAGGCTGCTCCCACTGCCACCTGGGCTCTGTGCCCAAGGCAGCAACCACATGCGGCACTGTTCCTCCTGTCACCTCTGGCCCGATTCTTGTATTTTGGGGTGGCAACACCTCCTCACCTCTCCCCCAAAAGGCTCATGCCACTGCCACTCTGCACCTGCCTGAGGGTGCCATACCCATGTTTAAAAGTGAGTGGGCATGGTCCTCCGACTTTTAAAAATGGGGGGCATGCCCCCATCCTTCCTGGTTCTGGCACCCCTTGGCGCCCAGGGTGAGAGGGGGCAAATGTTCTCTGTGCCCAGAGCCCCAATAAATTTTAATCTGCCTCTGTTACGCAGTACTCTTTGAAGGCTTGTCCAAGTTGGTCCAATAAAACATATTGTCTGTCTAACATCCTGGGGCCATCATGGCTACAATACTGCATACAACAAAGGCTGTGAAGGTCATTCATCATCCATCAAGGTGATTGTCCCTATGTCCTGCACAATGACAATGAGTTGTTTGCACTATTTAAATATACTTAGAGAAAGATGGACTACAAGCAGAACAGTATGAAACACTTGAGTCAAATGGTGACATTACTAGAGATCAGTTCCACTGAGACTTTCACTTGCAATTTTTGGTAATTTGGCAAATTTGGCAATTTGAGCTGAGATTTTTCTTAATAGCTAGGAAGTTAGTAGAACTTGCCCCCTCCTGCTCCCTCACTACACCACAAAGGCCAGTAGCCCTCCCGGGGAAGCCACCTAAGGCATGGAGGAAGGTTCTAGGGCTTGCTGGTGACAAAAAGCCTGGAAGGATGGAGTAATAAGATGCTTCCCTTGGAGTATTAATGTCTTTGAACATGAACCTGTATGTGAAGATATAGGGTTGGTTTGATTCCAGCCCCAGCAAATCAGATTACAGGCTTTAGTTCATTAGTTCCTTTGGAAATAGAATCCTGTTCTGTCATATTCTCACAGTCCTTGATACAAATCAAATTACTCTAATACAAGTTTTATTTTAATATTTAATGACTTTTTATTTAATTTAAAAAATATTTAAATGTTAAAATACTTCTAGAAAAAAAGGCTACAGCATGTAAACAAACAAAAACAATAGTGTAAATTTAGAAAAATGACTGTAAAAAGTCTAAATCAATAATGTAGTTAATTTCTTTAACAGTCACATACCTTATCCAAAAACATCTAGAACAAAGAACATAGGTAATACTTACATGATGGGGGACTTTATTCTGCAAAACAGTGACTCTAAAAATCGCTTGGTGGTCATGGTGGATAATCAGCTGACCATGAGCTTCCAGTGTGATGCTGTAGCCAAAAGGGCTAATGTGATCCTTGAATATACAAACAGGAGAATCTCAAGTAGGAGTAGGGAGGTTACATTACTTCTGAAAATTCACTGGTGCAATTACTGCTGGAAAACAGTATCCAGATCTGTTGTTCACAATTCAGGAAGAATGTTGAAATTTGGAGAGTGTTCAGAGAAGAGCCATGAGACTGATTAAAAGATTAGAAAACATGTTGGATAGTGACAGGATGACTTGTGTATGCTTGTTTAGCTTAACAAAGAGAAAGTTAAGGGGTGATTTGATCAGGATTTAAGTACAGAGTTCTGTTGGTGATCTTGCACTGAATAACAAACACCCCGCCCCCTAAAACATTGTCCTGTATTGTTAAGGTCAAACTTTATAGACTATATAGAAAACATGTAGTTCATTTCAATGAGATTTCATAAACAGCAACAGCTGCAGCTACCTCTTCTATAGGTTATTTGATTTGAGACATTCCTATAAAATATAGTTTGATTAGGCTTAACATAAAACTTAGGCTAGACTGATAAAATCATTGCTCAAGATGCTGGAAATTATATAAATCTTTTCAAGAGTAAGAAAAACACATTCATGCAAATGGTTGGAATTAGTTATAATATCTATGGCTGTAGCAGACAGTGAAAAGAACTCATCATACCGCTTACAGGAAATTATATACTGTGTGGTTTTCTTTAACTATTCCTGACTTTTGACTTATTCTCCTCTTATACTCATCAGAGTATAAGAGGAGAAAATAGCTTGTTTCAGAAGAAAGAAAGAAAGAAAGAAAGAAAGAAAGAAAGAAAGAAAGAAAGAAAGAAAGAAAGAAAGAAAGACTAGTTAGATAAAATGCCAATGTAAATATAGTTCTTTGAAGAGATCAGTGTTGGCCAATTTTGACCCAGGAAGGTAGCAAAAGTACGTCACTCCTGGAAAATATAAATGCTGCCCTCTGAACATTCCAGTCATTTCCCTTATTGACAATCATCAATAAAGGAGTTTCCAATTTGCTATGCTTTTGTGCTGCTCCAATTCTTACTATGCCTGTGTCCTTTGAGCTGTACTATCTTTCCTTCCAGTTAGTTCAGTAATGGCTGACCAAATTGCAAAGCTATTGCTTCAGTGCTGGCACTTTTTGTGGCCCATTCTGGTCCTCCAGCACTCATTTCAGTTCCTACCTCACTGCTTCTGCTCTTACTCTAGTATTTATTTTCTCATTCCTTGGCCCACCAGTGCCTCTGCAGTGTTTTTGCTGCCAATCTTTATTTCATTTTTAGGTTTCTTTTATCAATGCAACAGCAACTGAATTCAAGTGATCCATTGCCACATTTCAGAATTATTTTTAAGCACTTTGAGTTACAATAAAGATTGAATTCCCAAACTCCTCCTCTTCATCCAAATTGTAATGCTAGGGATGTGTCCAGCCTCAGACAGGGACCCAAATAATAAAGGATTTTACACATCTGTGGTCTCTCTAAGAACAGCAGGTGTATATACATGTTCTGGAGTTGAGGATGATCCTGAATATACTGAAGTCCTTCTGCAAGGTAGCCTTGCTTCAAATTTACAAATTTACAAATTTACAAATTTACAAACAAGCAGGGAAGCATCAGGTTCCTGTGAAAAGAAACTCTGCAGATGTGGGAATAGGCTCTGTCCCACAAGACATGCCCAATTCTCATATACTTGGTAAGAAAGGAGACTATTATCACAGACAGAGCTGATCTGAAGTAGTTCCCTCATAAATGGTCTCCGGAAGAGGCAGTGGATGATTAGATCTTCACTGGTGGATCTCTGTGACTTACCTGAACAAAAAGCTACCAAACTTATCCTCACTGCAGAGAAATTGGTTCATTAGTAAAGAATACCTTCTCCATCAAACAAGGAAGGATACTCCTGTTTGCATTTATATCAGTCCTTCTAGCCCCTAAGGTCCTGGCAAACTCAGGAGGAGAAAAGTGATTAACCTAATAGCTCCACACTAGTGTAGACAGGTACTCTCTTCCATATGGTCTTGCATCAGGCCAAGAGCTTGGCCTCTACATCCACTGCACTTAACTCCATTCCAGACAACCTGGTTCCTGATGGTTATTGTGTCTCTGAACAGATGGCCCTGGCTAATTATAAGGCCCTAACAGCCCCTTTTTGTCTTGTCCTGCACAAATGCTACTTGACCACTGCAGCTATTTTGGCCTTTTTCATGAAGTTTTGTCTCTGACCTCTATCTCCTCAGAGAGACTTGACTTTCTGGTTTGCTTGGACATTTAAATAGTATTCCTGTCTTTTCTCTTTGGTTACATACTTTTTAAAAAAACCTCCTGTGCTCCTTGTTGGCATTGGCCTTATTATTGCTACTTATTGCGGTCTCACTTACTTTTCCTTTTGAGATGTTCTTCAAGTCAATTTCCTCTTCAAGTGTGAGAATCCTAGTGGATGGTAATTATAGAGATGGGAAATTTGCTTATTTACAAGAACTGTTTCTCAGAAGACAATCGTTTTGTCAGGATTCTCACCACTTTCAGAATTTGGGGGTTAATTTTAAAGGTGTGTCACTGCTTACCCTTCAGTTTTAATTTTCTCATGTCTTATGCTAATAATAAATCATTTGAAACTGGCTTACCCAGCAAGCTTTTCCTTCTGTGTTCTCAAAAGACTGACTGCAGTGTTTGAAGGGCAGCAATTATGCCCTCCAGGAGGTGGTTTCACATGAAGGAACTATGGCCCAAAAATGAGAATTCTGTCAGACAGATATCTCCAGAGAAATAAGAATACAAATAAACAGTTTTTCATTATCCAAAGAATGTATTCTTTCCACCAAATTACTGCTGGGAATCTTGAAAGTAAACTAATGTTTTTATGTGTCAAATGTTCCCTTCTCAGAGACTAAATCCTGTATAAACCTAATGTTAGGTGAGGTGTGTAGAGGATGAACATCACCAGCACCTTTCAAAAGAAAAATAATCACTTAGTTCAGGCTGAACAGATTTTTGTGACTGCAATTATATAATAAAAAGGGCAACAAACTATTTATGCTTTTTCTGGAAAAAACATGGCTGCTTCATATTTGCATGTATTATTTCACTTTGCGAACTATATTTATATACCTGAGATAGCACAAAAATATCTGTCCTAAACTTAGTGATAGCAGCTCTAGCAATACACAGACAACTCCTGTTTCCTTGACCCCTTCAGTCTAGTTGTAGCCCTAGATATAATCCAGACACTACACTTATCTCATTGGTCAATGATGTCTTTCTGACAAAGATGCAAGATTAGGTGTCCGTGCTGATTCCTTTAGCATTAGTTGTGTTTAGTTTAGTTGTGACCACAGGGTAAGGTAGACTGTGGTAAGAATAAATGGAGTTGTGTATGAATACTAGACTGCCCAAGTACGAACTATTATGTACAGGTAGGTGAATGAGTGACTTTTCAGTTCACAGGCAGTTCCCACAAATACTGGGTTTGGTTTGTGTCAAACCCCAAAATTGTCTAATTATTTGCAATTTCTGATCAAGTGAAACTAGGGTCAAAGAAAAGATCTTTTTTTTTAATTTCTGGGCATTTTGCACCTATTTAATAAAAGCAAAGGAAATGAAGAGCTAAATTCACAAACTAGTGGGAGAAGAGGGTGATTGTGCTGATGTCCTCTCTTTTACCCAATAGCCCTTTGGTTAGGGCACTCATGTGGGAGATCCAGTCTTGCATCTCTGCTCTGGAGTAAGGACTTGAAGCCAGGTTTCTCCACTCCTAGGTGAGTGCTCTAACCACAAGGCTGGAGGCTATTCTAGGGTAGGTCTTTCTCAGTCTTTCCTGTTGAAGTTGTTCCACTTTGTATAAATTACCTGAATAGTCGCTGGGCCCAAGAGAGTAAGAGAATGACTGACTCTACAGCCTGGAGTTTTAGGGCACTTACCTGGGATGTGGGAGACCCGAGTCCTTTCTTCACTGAATATTTATATAAAGTGGAACCACTGAAACAGGAGAGACTGGGGCGTTAGAAACCTGAACTGTTGCCAAGACTCTGAAATGGTCCAACGTACTATGACACTCCCAGAAATGCCAATGAGTGGAGCCAGTTAAGTCTCAGTAGCTTACTGGAAGAAGTTAAAAGGAAGGACTAAGACTTGAGCACCTCAGCATTCCATATGTTTACTTGATTAAATGAGTATCTTCCTTGGCCCCAGCACCAATTAGAGGCTTTTGATTTTACCTACAATAATAACATCGGCTTCTCATTATATAAAACTCTTTTTTGTAGGAATAAGAGGGGAGGGGAAACTCAATGCAATCGGACAGTATACATACCAAAAGACACATCACTGACTTACAAAAAAAGTTGGCACTCTTTAGTTCTACTATCTAGGAATTGGCAAGAATAAAAAAAAATAATCTATGCTTCATGAAAACCTAGGAGACACTCTGTGACTTGTATCAACCTTGCAGTGCTGAGGTGAGGTTAAGGGAACGCAGGACGTCACACTCTGTTGTCTCTACTAGGCATGCTCCCAGTGGAGGGAACATTCAAAAGGGAGCAGCTCAGCTCAGTCTAGGTGGACTGAGCAGGAGGGCAGTTGGGTGCAGCTGCCTCCTGCAGAAAAGCCGGTAGGGCTACAAGCAGCTGGGACTGGGCCTCACAGTCAAGCCACTGCAGGCCCTTCAACCTGGGATTAAGGGTGATGAGGCACCACTGATAGGGGAAGGTGCTCCAGAAACTGACTTGAGACAATGCCAAGAAGGATCCCAAAGCCAACTTGTGGTACTCATGGTGGAACAGAATCAGGGGAAGGAATTGATCCAAGGAACTGGAGTAAAGGTGCCAGTCCCTAAGTCAAGGATATGGACTATTGTTGTGAAGGGAACCTGATGGAATGGAGGGGGGCTGGGTTCCCCTACCCCCCTGCCTCAGACTGTAGCCACTAGGCAAGGCAGCCCTTGAATCTTGCCACTAGGTGACAGTCTGGAGTACTCCTACTAGATGGTACTGTCAGCCTTGGACACGCAAACACCTCGCAATACCTCCTGATATACCTATTCTGAAATATTTTGCATTTGTTTTAAATAATAAATGTACATATTTATTTCATTATCATCTAGGCGAGGACATTGCCTTTTGCTGAAATATGAGACATTTATATATGTTTATAAATTGTCATAAATAATGACTTGTCATAAGTTATGAATCACCACAAGTGAGCTTTTCTGTAATCCACAGAGAAGTGAGACAATATTTCATGTTTTGGCTTAAGCCATTATGTACTCAATTTTTCTTAAGTAAAATAATTGAACTCTAGCATTTAAAATTGGTCTTGCATCTTCTAACTCATAGCTGTGTATGATCACTCCCATAATGTCTGTCAGTTATTTACTCTGCTCTGGTTATGTCATTCTGGTCTCTCTGCATAATCCCTTAACTCCCCTGGCCTTTCTCATTTCTCTCTGCCATGTTTGCTTAGTCCCCTGACTGCCTTTCTTAGATTTACTGGTCATGTATCTAATCTCTTCCTGCAAGGCCTGTCCTTTCCTCAGGCTGCATTGTTCAACATCACACCAAAAATACCCAAGTTGACTACTAATCTGCATTTTGACAGAATATATAAAAATATTTATAGCACCGCATACAAAATAAAAATTTGTTTGGCGATGGAGTTAAGTCTTTAATGCTCTGCTCAGACGAGAGGAAATTGAGTTTTTCATATTAATTTTTCAGCCCAAATTGTACCTATTTCAAAGAGTTTATAAACCAGAATTGGCATAGTCCCAGCTAAAGAAGAAGGCACTGTGTTGTACATTGCAAGTTACAACAAGCTGAAGGATATTAAACCATGTGAATATTTACCTTGGACTTGATCCTGCTTCAGTTGATATCAAGGGCAAAACTCCCATTGACTCCAGTGATGCAGGATCAGAACCCCTGTTTATTTTAAAAATTTAACACAATGGGAAAATATTTACTACTAAAAATTCAGGGGCCCATTCCTTGCCCCAGTTTGCAGCATTCAGGAAATGTAAAAGGACTGCAAGTACATGTAAATGACTGCAAGTCCCTATTGGGAATTCTCTCTATACGGGCATAGAGCCACTATAGCTGACTCCTACATTTGTCCCCAGAAAAGGAGACATTGTGGGATAAAGAGGAACTGTGGAAACTGCAGTGAATCTGAGCCTCAGCAGTTTAATAGGTGTTTATATATTTTTTAAAATACCAAAATATAAGTTTTTATGAAATATTTGGTTGGAATTTTTTTATATAGAACTAGAGAGAGAGAGAGAGAGAAAAAAAAAGAGAGAGAGAGAGAGAGAGAGAGAGAGAGAGAGAGAGAGAGAGAGAGAGAGAGAGAATAATTATTGGTTCCAGCAATGACTTCTAAAATGAAAATAATTTAGGTCTCAAAATATAGAATAGTTATTTCCCTTCATGCCCTTTTCTATGAACATTTTTAGTGCTAAACCATTTCAAACAAAACAAAGGATACGTCTACACTACAGGATTATTCCGATTTTACATAAACCGGTTTTGTAAAACAGATTGTATAAAGTCGAGTGCACGCAGCCACACCAAGCACATTAATTCGGCGGTGTGCGTCCATTGTCCGAGGCTAGTGTCGATTTCCAGAGCGTTGCACTGTGGGTAGCTATTCCGAAGCTATCCCATAGTTCCCGCAGTTTCCCCCGCCCCTTGGAATTCTGGGTTGAGATCCCAGTGCCTGATAGGGCAAAAATCATTGTCGCAGGTGGTTCTGGGTAAATGTCATCAGTCATTCCTTCCTCCAGGAAAGCAATGGCAGACAATCATTTTGCGCCCTTTTTCCCTGGATTTCCCTGGCAGATGCCATAGCACGGCAACCATGAAGCCCATTCAGCTTTTTTTTACTGTCACCGTATGTGTACTGGATGCCGCTGACAGAGGCAATACTGCAGCGCTACACAGCAGCATTCTTTTGCCTTTGCATGACAGCAGAGATGGTTAGCAGTCATTCTGTACCATCTGCTGTGCCATTGTAAATTGGCAATGAGATGACGGTTATCTGTCATTCTTTACCATCTGTTGCTGTCGTGGGTGCCCCTGGCTGAGGTCGGCCGGGGGCACAAAGACAAAAATGGGAATGACCCCCCAGGTCATTCCCTCCTTTATGGTATCTAAAAATAGAGTTAGTCCTGCCTAGAATATGGGGCAAGGGTACTAAAGAACCAGTGTATCAGAGAACCAGAAAGCACAGCTGCTCCGTGTCAGATCCCGCAGAAATGATGAGCTGCCTGGCATTCTAGGGGGTGTCCCTGCAGCAACCCCACCCGTTGCTTCCCTACTCCCCAAACCTTCCTGGGTTACGTGGCAGTGCCCCCCCCCCCCCATTTGTGTGATGAAGTAATAAAGAATGCAGGAATAAGAAACACTGACTTGTTACTGAGATAAAATGCGGGGGAGGCAGCCTCCAGCTGCTATGACAGTCCAGGCAGGACATTAAGCAGTGAGAGGGAGAGGAGCCCAGAATCCCGCTGCTATGATAGTCCAGGCAGTACAGAACCTTTTCTTTACACAGGAAAGGGAGGGGGCTGATGGAGATGAGGACAGTTACCAGCCGTTCTGTCCCATCTACTGGGAATGACCAGGAATCATTCCTATTTTTACCCAGGCTCCCCTGGCCAGCCTCACCAGAGGCCAGTCAGGAGCACTCACGGGCTGATTATGATGACGGATAGCAGTCATATTGTACCACCTGCCACCAGAGAGGGTAGGGGAAAGGATACTGCTCTTCACTGCCGCAGCATCACATCTACCAGCAGCATTCAGTAGACATAGGGTGACATTGAAAAAAGTCAAGAAAAGATTTTTTTCCCTTTTCTTTCACGGGGGGGGGGGGAGGGAGTACATTGACGAGCTATACCCTGAGCCACCCCGGACAATATGTATGTCATTGGGAGCTCAGCCAAGAATGCAAATACTTTTCGGAGACTGCTGGGTACTGTGGGATAGCTGGAGTCCTCAGTACCCCCTCCCTTCCTCCATGAGCATCCATTTGATTCTTTGGCTTTCCGCTACATTTGTCACGCAGCACTGTGCTGTGGACTCTGTATCATGGCCTGGAGATTTTTTTCAAATGCTTTGGCATTTCGTCTTCTGTAATGGAGCTCTGATAGAACAGATTTGTCTCCCTATACAGCGATCAGATCCAGTATCTCCCATACTGTCCACGCTGGAGCTCTTTTTGGATTTGGAACTGCATGGCCACCCATGCTGATCAGAGCTCCACGCTGGGCAAACAGGAAATGCAATTCAAAAGTTCGCGGGGCTTTTCCTGTTTACCTGGCCAGTGCATCCGAGTTCGGATCTCTGTCCAAAGCGGTCACAATGGTGCACTGTGGGATACCGCCCGGAGGCCAATACCGTCAATTTGCGGCCATACTAACCCTAATTCGATATGGTAATACCGATTTTAGCGTTACTTCTCTCGTTGGGAAGGAGTACAGAAACCAATTTAAAGAGCCCTTTGTATCGACATAAAGGGCCTCATTGTGTGGACGGGTACAGCGTTAAATCAGTTTAACGCTGCTAAAATCGGTTTAAACATGTAGTGTAGACCAGGCCAAAGACACTTGTGCATATGCACATGCAAATATTATGAAAGGGGTATAATTTTCAAAAGTGCCACAAGGGGATTTAGGCATTGGAACTTCTAACTACTAGGAACCCTGCTTTCCAGTGGAATTCAAGTTAAGTGCCCAGGCTATACAAGTCACCAAAACCAGACAGGTGTGAAATGCAGAGGAAAGGGGTGAGGCTTTGGGTCCAGATCTCCAAAGTTACTTAGATGGGAGATAGTCTCACTGATCTGGGCTTTAGACACTGGACTGACAGGTCAGAGGGAAGCACCTTCCTCCATTCAGGATTCTCACCCATGAACCCTCAGCCCTTTCTCCCAAAGAGAGCAACACCAATAAGCTCTCACCTGGGATATGGGTGAATTAAGTTCCTGTCTCTCCTATCAAAAAAATAAATCATATGAAATGGATTTAGGCAGCTATGCACATGCCTAGCAGTGAAAATTATTGATAATTTGTAATACTATAGGACCTAGAATTCCCAGTCATGGACCAGGACCATATTGTGCTAGCAACTATACAAAGAGAGCACAAGACCATCATCCCTTCCCCAGAAGTTTACAATCCAAGACAAGAGACAACAGATGGATACAGACATACAAAGAAGCATGATAAACAGTGGTTTCAGCACTTTGGTCCAGAGCCACAAAGGTGTTTAGACTGCTATGCTGTGTATAAATACTTAAATAATCATAGGGTCAGAGAGAGTGAGAGCAAGAATGATTCTGTAGTCCCCCTGCTCCAAACACTCTTTCATTATTTCTCCACAAAGGAACAGCTTAAAGAGGAGAAATTGAGCAAGCCCTATTTCAACCTATCCCATAGTTCTGTGGTTAGATGACTGGTCTGAAAGGTGGGAGACCCCTGTTCAAATACTTTCTCCCCATCTGGCAGAGAGAAGGGAACAGAATCTGGCTTTCCCACCTCCCAGATGAGTTTCCTAAGCACTTGTCTATATGGTGTGCTGCAGCATTTCCTCCTCTGGCCATTTTGTGTGTAGTGATACACATGCCTAACTCATTCCTGCAAGAAATGCCTTAAGTGACTAAGCCAGCTGACTCCAGGAGAGGGATTTGTTATCATGGATCACCACGCATACATAGATACCTCCCTGCAGCCCGGACTTAGTCTCTTATTTCCATCAGCAGGGCACTGTTTGGGACACACTGCTCTTGTTGGCCTCTTTCACTGGCTAGCATAGGCAGCTCCCCACATAGCTTACTGGCTTTGGTGGATCACATTCCAAGGTCCCGATGCTCAGGATTGCAACTCATAAGTCTGTCTGTGGATCCCAATCTTAGGGTTTAGAGGGTTGGGTGGCAGCTGAGTAGTTGCTTTGTGACTGCCAGTGGAACCTAAATGTTGGACCTTGGCAACTGAAGAGAGAGTTAGGTTCCTGAGTACCTTAGTGAATCTAGCCCTAAATGATCTAGGAACCCAAGTTCCATTTTCTAAAATGATTCAGTGACTTATTAGCCTACATTCCACTGACTTTCAGTGAGAAATGGAGCAGGGCCGCCCGGGGGGGGGGGGGGGGCAGGTGGGACAATTTGCCCCAGGCCCCACAGGCGTCCCCACAAGATTGTAGTATTCTATAATATTGCAACTTTTTTTTTATGAAAGGGGCCCCTGAAATTGCTTTGCCCCAGTCCCCCTGAATCATCTGAGTAGCCCTGAAACTAAGTCTTCTAAGGGTCTAAATCGATTTTGAAAATGGGACTTTTTTGCTTTGGAAGATTTTAGCTGAGAGCTTCTGATTGATAACTGTATGGATAATGGATTTATTCAGTGTTAGCTCACTAATAGGGGACTCAATCCTGCAGGCAGTCTGGACTATGTTGTCACCTCCTTTACTCAGCCAGAAAGGAGAATAAACCTCCTTTATTTCCCTGTTCGCATTATGACTCCAGTCATGCAAGGAAAGTTCGGCTCTTCATCTGCTACTCCTCTCATGAGTAAGAGGGCTGATGTTGGGAGAAGCTGAGGTTCTGTCCCATCTGCTACTCACTAGCCAGAGTAAGCTGCTGCACAAAAATGTGTTTCTCCTTTGCCTCATTCCTGAGAATGTGGAAGGGGACAAGGGAAGAACTGTGAATGAGGGTATCTCTATACTGCAGGAACAGGGTGCAAATTCAGCTCATGTAAACATATTAGAGCTAGCTTTTGTCTAGCTAGCTCTGGTAATGCAGCAGTGAAGCCCTGGCATCAGGGGCTGCAGTGTGGACTGTACACGCCCACTCAGCATCCTGGATAATTATTTAGGTGGCTAGCCCAGCACTGAAGCCCATGCTGCCATAGCTTCATTTCCAGTACCCAAGCTAGCTAGAATGAAGCTAGCTTGGGTATGTCCACATGATCTGTAATCACACCCCGTGACTGCAGTATAGACATACCCTCGTTCACAGTTCAGTCTGTGGTCTGACCTTGGGTAGTACATTTTCATGCCATTACCAAGTCATGGCAGATTGTAGGATTACAATATAGCCCTTCATATGTGGAGCTTCTCCTGAAATCAATAGGGTCATAGGCAGATGGTTTGCAGGACTGGGCCCGTAATTTGCTCAATTCCCCCAATATAAAGAAAATCATAGATAACTTGAATAACAGCAAATGCCAACCAAACACATTCCCACATCATCTGAAACAAGCTTTATCAGTATCACATCCTCCTCCTTCTTCAGGATCTAAAGCAATTTGTGTAGTTTAAATTAACTACTAAATGTATAACTAGGAGATTAAAATCACAAATTTAGATCCAATTGGTGTAGCTTAAACTAAGTTTTACATTTATTGCTGGGAGATAAAATGTAGGTAGGATAACTATCACAACAGAATTAAGGAAAGGAAAATAGAGTGTGGGAACCAAGTTAACTTTTATTTAAAACATATGTCTGATGGAGGCAGGATTCTGTGGAAAACATCTGATACTACTGGATTCTAATCCCCATTTGCCAGAGCAACACCATGCTAAGTAGCAGGGGAAAATATTAATGTTTAAATGCAATTCTGTTTTTGAAAACATAGAAGACATGCCATGTTTCCTTTGACAATAAATGCATATTATAAGTATTGGGGAATACAATGGTCAGTCTCTCAAGGAGACTTTTTTTCCTTCTTCTAAGAAGCAGGTTTTCATTGGGATTTATAAGGTACAATTTTACAGAAGCACAAAAACAGAGGAAAAATAAACTGGTGAAGACACAAATAATTACGTTACAGATTGCTAAATATTTGAGGAGACTGTGGAAGAACCAGGAGAATAAGACAAGAAATTTCAACTCTAAATGGTATAGCATGTTTATTTCTTGTCTAATGGAAACTGCCTTTGGCTTTTCACGTTCTCGTCACCATTATATGCCCTCTATTCCCCTCTACTAATTCACAATAGGAAGTATTGAACCATCTCTGTGTTTATCTAGTACCTGTGCTAAGGAGTTCAACATTCTGTCCAAGAGAGGTGATCTGTTGATTTCACAGGTTTAACTACTATGAGGAAAAATCCTTCTGGCTGCTCAGCATTTGCAGAAGGCACAAAGATCAGAACAGTGATGGGAGATGCTGCAGGCCCTAATTCTGCCCATTCTTTGCCTCTGGGTTATGAGGGGAAAAATGCATTCAACCATGTTACCTGGCAAACCTTGTTCCAAGCTGAAAGCCCAGACTTCCTTCTCACCCACCTGTCCCCTAAGAAAGTGCTGAGATGTCCTTTGGAGCAACAGCTTCTTACAGGGATGGTGGACAGCTAAAAGAAGGCCATATAGCATAAGTACAGAACAGAAGCACCTTTTCAAAATCAGAGAGCTATGAACACACTCAAAACCAAATCTTGACTGCACATAGTTCTTCCCTAATTTTCAATCTTTCAGGTGGGCACATAACTTTGGAAACAAACATAGTCCTGTAGGTGCAGAAGAGCATGTATCTATAAGCCCCACTGAGAGTACACACAAGATTGACTGACGTTTTTGCCTAGAGTTTCTCCATAATGAGATATATTTTAACTCATAGTGCCATTCAATCATCTCCCTAATTATATATTGCTTATATCCTCAGGGAACTGAGTCTTCACACTTCTGTAAATATCGTTTAATTCCTGCTAGATCCCTTTTAGAGTCAGAAGTATGCACAGTTTATTTTTTCAAAACTTCAAATTCTTTACTGACTTCCTAGAGTCCTTTTGATATTTCCTCCCCCATTGTTAAAATATTTCTTCTGATGTGTTGTGACTTAGTGTGAGTAAGAGTAGCAGAATCTTATCCTGAGTCATTCTATTGATTTCAGTGGGACAGGTTGCGGAATAAAGTGCTATTGAACCTGAGAAAGCATTGCAGAATCTGACCCTTTCACCTTTTTGGCAATCCACTTTCCATCACTTTACTCCATAATAGCGGTAAGATATTACTGAGAGCTAGTGAAAGAAGACACTGGTTTTATGCAATACACTCTTCATTCTGGCTCTAGGTTCTTGTACTTACCAGTAAATTAATTGTAAAGATTGCTTTTGTATGCTTGCTGTAATTCTATAATCTTTATTTGTAATTCAGTAAAATGGGACTCCATTATCATTTTTCTTCCTTTCATAATACTGAATACTCCAGTCCTGGGAAACTTCTTTTAAAACATCCCTGATTATTCCCGGAGTTCCAGTTCCTGGTTAATTTGATAGCATTTGATTTGTATTTTATTGCCACATCAGAGTGGTTGTCTTTAATAATCCCTGGTTGATATTTCATCTCTTAAATGAGACAATTGAGGTTTCCAGTTAATCTCTACAGATGCAGGTTTGGAATTTTAGTTATGAGTACATCTTGAGCAAGTGATTGAGAGATCAAAAATGAAATCTAATCAGAAGTATACAGAATGTACTGAACAGTGAAATCAGACACTGAATGGCTGGTGTAAATTGGCATTTCTCTGTTGAAGTTAACAAAGCTATACTAATTTTATCTGGCCTAGAATCCTAATATTCTGGTTCGTTTCCTTTGTTATGTCTAAAAAATTACAATCCATACTGGATTGTTCAAATTCTTATTTTTCCTTAATTTATTTCAGTTTGTAACTCTTTGTTCCAGGTTCTTTCATATCTGTAAAACACCTAGAGCATATAAAAATAGTATTGTTCAATATATTTACCCCTTTTCCTAATTTAACCAAGGAATAATTTAAGTGAGTTTAAAGATTCACCCTAGAAATTATGGCCATTTTGGAGGGATCCTATTTTACCCATTAGTTTAAAATATAAAACAAAACCATGAGTTATATTGGTTTATGGCATATATATAAGTTAATGTTTCCAGGTGTCATTTCATCTTCTTTGCCACTGACCCATCCCTCTGGGTCAGAGATTAGTTGTTCACTTAGCATGGGATATCTGTTGATTAAAGTCATTACTTGCTACATTTGAATTTTTAAAATGAGGCAATTATCCAATCTCCTATTCTCTTTTCACCTTGAGATCTTCTTTACAGTATTTGCTCAAGAAACCATTTTCAACTCTTTGGATGTTTAGGATATTCTGGGGTGCAAACCAGACCATCTGCCATACAACCTGGGTTCCTCACAAACAGCCAAAAAGCATGTCTGTGTACAGCCACAGCCTTGCTCCAGCAATTCTGACCCCAGCAGCCTGTTAGCAACATACCAGCCACAGTCTGGCTTCCAGCAACCTTGCTTACTACATGTAGGGTGACCCCAACATGCTCACAGTCCCAGATGTACCCCTTTTTTTCCAAAAGGGGATCAAGATACAACAATTTGCCAGCTTGAATGGAGTTACTCACAAAGTTCATAAGACTGGATTACTTTTGATTAAAAAAATAAAAAGTGTATTTAATTATAAAGAGATAGGTTCTAAGTGAATACAAGTATTAAGTCATTAAAGTCAGAAATAGTTAGAAGAAAAATAAAGATAAAACGCTTCTTAGTACTAACTTTAACAAACTGATTTAGTTCAAAGTGAAATTCTTACCACAGGGTTTCAGTAGCATTGTTGACTACACTCACAGGCCAGGATCTGCTCCCTAGGTCCAATGGCTATTTTCTTTTGTTTTCTTAGGGGAAAGAGAGAGATGGATAGGATAGAGATCACTTGGGGTGGTTTTGCCCCTCATTTTTTTAGTTCAGTTACCCTTTGAAAAGCATTTTCCTGAGTGTGACTCCTAGTTAAAGTTCTTGGACCAATTTTGAATGCTCGGCCCCCACATAGCCTGTAGTTTTGAACTTAGACACTTCTGATGATAAGTAAACATTCAGGTAACTAAGCAACAATAGTTTTGCAAATTACAAAGATGACAAATCTGTGACCCAAAAAGTAGAAAGTCAAACTAGAGGTAAAGTCATCCTGGATATATTATGTATAAACAGACAGTGACTGATTGAAGATATAAGAATATGTATCAGCAGCCACTAGCGACTAGAATTCAGAATAGTAAAGGAATGGGTTCACGAAAGGCTGCAGGAAAAGGATATTAGATTTCAAGAGGGCAAATTTTTAGGAATTAGAAACATTAACAAGTAAGGTCAAATGGGTGGAAGCTGAGGAAAATGGTTAGAAAATCCCCCAAATTGACCCTAATTAGGCCTCAATAGGCTACAAGTCTTTTGAAAAAATAAGAAATGCAAGGAATGTGGCTTCAGGAGGGACTGCAAGAATATTGGAGGTTAAAAGACACAGCAAATTGCTCTTAAATGGGGGGGAAAAGAAGAGGAACTTCAAAAAAAAAAAAAGAACTTTGGTAAATATATGGGGAATAAAGAGATGAGACAGACAAATACCAAGGAAAATGAAAGTACCTTAATTACAGAATGGGATGAAGTTAATGATCACTCAAATGGTTGAAATTTTGAACCATTTTTCTTAAATATGTTCTCAATTAGAAAAAAAAAAGCAAAAAACACTTTAGACAATTAATAAGTGTGGAAGATCTTATAGCAATAGCCATTGCTAAAGTCCAGATAAGGGGATAGATAGATAGATAGATAGATAGATAGACACTATTCAGCTAGTCCAGAACATATTAATTGATTAATAAATATTTTTTTCTTCAAATATTCTTTTGTTTTGTTTTAAATAGTCATGCAAGACTGAGGCAATACTAGAAGATTAAAGGCAAACAACATAGCACTGATCTTTCAAAAAGGAAGAAAAGTAATCCTGGCACTTACTGTCCTGTTACTCTAATAATTACCCCGAGTAAAATAATGGCACTCATGATAGGGGGGAGGGATAGCTCAGTGCTTTGAGCATTGGCCTGTTAAACCCAGGGTTGTGAGTTCAATCCTTGAGGGGTCAGCCATTTAGGGAACTGGGGTAAAAATCTGTCTGGGGATTGGTCCTGCTTTGAGCAGGGGTTTGGACTAAATGACCTTCTGAGGTCCCTTCCAACCCTAATCTTCTATGATAACTAACTAACCATCAACATGAGGATAACAAAATAATGTGAAGTATACTGAGCAAATAATAAATGGTGCCAGATATATCTGACAACAGATGAAGTGTTACAGAAGATGGAATAAAATAAATCCAATAAAATACTTGGATTTTAATAGAGAATTTGATGCATCTCAAAAAATCAGATTCAGAAGAGGTATTCTGAACAAATAATATTTGTAACTTATTTCATGGTATTTTTAAATAAATTCATTTCATTTTACTTCATTATTCACAGTTTACTGAGCAAGGCAATAACTTATGACTATAGAATTATTCAATTATTTGGATTAAGTATTCATAATTTACTTTTCATAATTCAGACAGCACTATTTAATTCAAAATTTCTTGGATATGAAAACTGTCACTTGGACAGAAAACTAGATGAAGGACTCTAAACAAGGGTTAGGACAGACAGCATAGTACAAAGTTGGCAGGAGGCCTGCCAAGGAGCATGTCCCGCTACGACCTGCGCTGTCTGGTTTCATTTAGCACAGTAAGCCATTAATTGTTTCTACTGAGACCTCTGCAGGGGAAGACCAGGGCTAGTCTGTGATATTAACACCTCACTACCACCATTGTAGTCAGACACATAGCATGGTGAGCAAACATGCTCCCTCTTCCACTTTTGAACCAAAACCAACTGAATGTAACAAGAACTTCTTTAACAGTCAATGCTTCTTTTCACTCAAAAGGCCCAAGATGATTTCTCTAAATTTTGAACACAGAGTCAGACCTTTAGCTGATGTAAGTCAGCATACCTCTATGGCTTCAGTAGAGGCAGGCCAGTTTACACCAGCTGATGATCTGCTCAATATATTTTATATTTCAGAGAAAAAAACTCTACCACAATATTTTTCAGCTAGATTACACCACCAAAAGTAGGAATCTTACATATAACATCTTTTAAAAGGTTGGGGTTTTTTCAGTCACCTAAAGCATTCAGAGCACTTCAAAAAAATGTCTTGCATTCTTATCACCACACAGGAAAAACACACCTGTGAAAGACTTCCTTATTTTGGAGTTCCAGGATCCTACAGAAGGGTTAACTCACTGCAGGTGCACCACCTTGTGTCTAAGTGAGGCACAGCAAGTTCTCTCTGTTGGGTTGGGCCACAGAAACTCCCTCAAGACTGTCACTAGATGCACTGGGATACCACTGAGAAAAACCCCACTGCCAGAGAAGGCTTCCCTTCATTCCCGTCTTGCTGAGCTGGACACACCAGTTGGCTACAGCACAGACCAAGAGGTTGGGCCATTTCCCCTGCAGTTCACAGAAACTTAGCCCAGGGGCTTCTCAGTTAACAGGGACTTTTCCAGCATCCAGTATTCAGTCTTTCTGGGAGCCTAACCTCAATTAATTCCTTTTTACCCTGTATAAAGCTTATACAGGGTAAACTCATAAATTGTTTGCCCTCTATAACACTGATAGAGATATATGCACAGCTGTTTGAGTTAATTAGCTCTGAGTTAATTTATAAACAAAAGTGATTTTATTAAGTATAAAAGTAGGATTTAAGTGTTTTCCAGTAATAACAGACAGAATAAAGTAAGTTACAAAGCAAAATAAAACAAAATACGTGAGTCTAAGCTTAATACAGTAAGAAACTGAATACAGGTAAATCTCACCCTTAGAGATGTTCCAATAAGCTTCTTTCACAGACTAGACTCCTTCCTAGTCTGGACCCAATCCTTTTCAGACCAACACTGTGGTTTATGGCCTGGGTCCAGCAATCACTCACACCCTCGTAGTTACAGTCCTTTGTTCCAGTTTCTTTCAATCATCTCTTTGGGGTGGAGACCCCAGCTCTTGAGCCAGCTGAAGACAAAATGGAGAGGCTTCCAGGGCCTTTTATATTCTCTCTTTTATGGGTGTAAACCCCTTTGTTCTTCTATGCAAAGTCACAGCCACAAAATGGAGTTTGTAGCCACCTGGGCAAGTCATATGTCCATGAATGATTCAGCTTTTTGCAGGTGGACGCCATTGTTTACATGTTAGTTTGAACGTTCCAGGAAAGGTCAGATGTGTATTGGCTTCTCCCAAAGTCCATTGTCAGTTAAGTGTTTCTTGATTGGGCACTTACTCAGAATAGTTCTTTCTCAAGAAGCTGACCAAATGCTTCACTGATGGTACTTAGAATCAAACACATTGAGATACAAGTACATAGCCAATATTCATAACTTCAAATACAAAAATGATACACACATACAGACAGCATAATCATAACTAACAAATTACAACCTTTCCATAGACACCTTACTTGACCTCCTTTGCACAGGATTTGGTGCAACTATAGGACCTTGGTTGCAACAATGATCTATACGGTCACAGTTCATCTCAATAACTTCACACTCTCCTCTCTAGGAGCCCTGATGACGGTCACTCAAGTTGTCTCCCTCTCCCCATGACTCAATTCTGTGACTCATTCCTGTTTATTGTCACCCCTTCCATGTCCAACAAAGTCCAACAAAAGCACAGGCCCTGCCCTTTGTCCACTGAGCTCTCCTTGATTCTGGGCCCAGTGGTCTTTACAGCCTTTTCTCAGGGTTTCATGGAACCTAATCAGTAGCTAGTAGGAGAAGTTAGACCCATCGTCTACCCTGGGTTCCAGTACAAGGACTTTAAGACAAGCTGTTAATGTTCATTCTGTCAGACTCCTTGCTACCACATCCCTGGACTTCTTCCTACCAAGCCTATGAGTGAGCATCTAAGTTCATCTTTCTTTCTGTGCCAGGACTCAGAGTGCTCTCCCCTGAATCCCCCAATAAATCCCAAACTAAAAGTATAAACTTAAAATCCCGCTTCTGCTCTCTCCAGGCTTAACCTTTCATCTCTTTCTCTGTTTCTTAAGTGACCATCTCTGTGTTCTCTCCCTGAAGTCCAGATCCTATCCTATCAGGGATCATCACTTGAGCTTGCTTCACTCCAGTGGCTACTCTGGGTCTTTTCAGATTTTTGCCTGACTTTGCTACTCAGGAGAGGATCCCAGAGGCAACCCTCCTCTAGGCCTTTCTCTTTGCAACTTCTCACCACTCCAGCTCCATACAGTGACTACAGATTTTCTCCTTTAGCCCTCTTCTACTCTGGACTTTCTCTCTTTGTAGAAACCAGGAAGCTCCTTTCTCAGCTCAACTTCATCTTTAATTCAACTGGACCCACCTTCCAGGTGCAACCAGGTGGGTTAATTGACCTCTGCAGGCTACATTAATTCCCTATCACAGATATATTTAAGTTAACACCAACGAGCATTATGCTGTGGAATTCTCTACACTATGTCTGTAGCAGATATATCCATTATAATCCAGTGACTTTCAACATGAATGGAGTTCTATCATTAAAAAAATTCTGATTAACAACCTTAGTTCCGGTGCCAAAGTCTACTAGGTTATAAAATTCAAAATGCCATTCCTCTCTCTGCCTGGATTAAATGTTCTATCTTTTTCCTTGTATTTTTCTCATATTCAAGGTAGTAAAGATTTCTCATGTTACTGAACCAGAGTGTCAGGCCAAAATGTGAAGGCCTTTTCTGTGTTAGTTTTGCATTAGAGGAAAAAGATGACAACACCTTCCACAGCACCATTTGATCCCTCCATGAGATCAGGAAACTATAGGTAGGGATGGGGCAGCAGAAATGGAACTATATGTGGAATTACATTAAATATTCTGTGGTTCCCACTACAGCTAAAGATGTTGCAGTGGTGACATGGCAAGCAGAAACCCTGACTTTCAAGTGCAGATCCCTGACCTTTTGCATATCTCTCTGGATTTGCAAATTGAGGTCTGGTCCGTACTACTGACTCTGTCACATGACTTGGAGCTGACAAATTCTCCTCGTCCTCCCCTTTCCCAATCCTAGGAACAGTACCACAAGGGATGTTTACAGGCCCCACACAGGGACTAAGGAAGGGAAGGTATAGCACTAGGGCAAGAGGGCCTCACCTCTCGGCAGCTGTGGCTCATGCTCCAAGTTGAGGATCTGTTCAAAAGGGGAACCTGATAGTGAAACGGGATAGGAAGGGAAGGGAAGAGGAGACCGCCTGAAGGGATAGATAGTTTGCAGCTTTTGTAGGCAAAGCAATCCACAAGACAGGGCATGGACCATGTGTAAAATCCATTTGGGAGGGAAGGGGCCTGACCCTTTCCCCTCCCCCATTCCCTACTGAAGGAAAATAACTGGACTCTAGGAAAATTGCAGAGGAAAGCTTATCTGGCTGACTGAGCTGCTGATTAGGAACCCCTTGCTGAAGTGCAGGGAGCTACAAATGTACCCCCAAACCGAAGAGAGAGCTAGAAGATGAGAGGCTGGTCTAGTGTACAAGGAAAAGGTGACTGAGACACTCCATGTATCTCCTCCTTGGACCGTGGGCTGGGACCCAGTGAAGTGGGAGGGCCTGGGTCCCCTTACGTTCCCCCTGCCTGTGGAATTGAGGGTGGGTGTTGACCAATAGCTTGCCTGCTGCTTACCCCAAGTGAAGCCTGCTACAATTTGGCTGATAATGAGGGCAATCTGAAGGAAAGATTTATTTAAATAAATAAATAAAGAAGGAGGAGCTCTCTGTGCAAGATCAGGAAGATAGGGATTTAAAAATGGACATGGACAAACTGTTGAAGTGGGTTGGGTAGCAGTAGCAGCAGCAGCAGCAGCAGCAGCCCCAACTGCTCCAGAAGCTAGCTGCTCAGCAATGGCAGCAAGCCTTGCTGCAGAAGCAGTAGCAAATTATTGAAGAGTTGACTGCAAAAGAGTGAGATCAGCACAGCAACTGATACAATAGAGGGCCACTCTGTTAAAGTCCTAGAGCATGCCATGAAAGCTGACACTGGGGGGCACCAGGCCGGGTCCCATTTTGAGTGTCCCACTGAAACTAACAAAAATAGGGCCAGATAATGATCCCAAGATGTTCCTGATAACTTCTGGGAGGGTTGCCATGGCAGCCCAGTAGCGTGTGTATATAGCTGGGCCACTCTACTAGCTTCACACATAATGGAAACAGCATAGATTGTACATCGGAGCCTCAATGTGTGATCTGTGCAAGGTTACCCTCAGTTTAATATGACCATTTTGGAAGCCTTTGATTTTTTGGTTCAGACTTACTGCCAGTGATTCTGATGGGAAAATTTCCCACCTGAGGCACGGCCAGGTGTGGTGGTCCAAAGTCTAGGAGAACATTGTTGGCAGTGGCTCCAGTCAACCAAGAAAGAAGGAGCCTGAGTATCTAAAAGGGTCATGTTGGAGCAGTTGTGGGTGGTGCGGCACCATCCTTAAACACTCATAGAGACCAATACATTCTCTGATAACTATCTACTCATCACCAGGCCCATAGCACAGACCCAAAGCATGGCTCGACCCCCCTCCAGATGATGCAAGTCACAGAAGGCAGGACAAGGAAGGGAGACATGAGAGGGGCATGAAACCTGACCCTGTCAAGGCCATGGTTGCAGATGAAGGGTCCATTCCGAATTATCCGTTTTCAGAATGGAGAGAGGTAAATAGTGGTGTCCCTCAAAGGGTCTGTACTGGGCCAATCCTATTCAATGTATTCATAAATGATCTGGGAAAAGGGATAAACAGTGAGTGGCAAAAATTTATAATATAAAACTATGCAAGATAATTAAGTCCCAGGCAGACTGGGAAGACCTACAAAAGGATCTCTCAAACCTGGGTGACTGAGCAAGAAAATGGCAGATGAAATCCTATGTTGATAAATACAAAGTAATGCACATTGGAAAACATCCTATCTATACATATAAAATGATGGGGTCTAAATTAGCTGCTGCCACTCAAAAAAGAGATCTTAAAGTCATTATGGATACTTCTCTGAAAACATCCACTCAATGTGCAGTGACAGTCAGAAAAGCAAACAGAATGCTGGGAATTATTAAGAAAGGGATAGATAATAAGACAGAAAATATCACATTGCCGGTATACAAATCCCTAGTATGCCCACATCTTGAATACTGCATGCAGATGTGGTCATCTCATCTCAAAAAAGATATACTGGAATTGGAAAAGGTTCAGAAAAGGGCAACAAAAATTATTAGATGCATGGAATGGCTGTCATATTAAAAGTGATTTATAAGACTGGGACTTTTCAGCTTGGAAAAGAGACGACTAAAGGGAGATATGTTAGAGGTCTATAAAATCATGACTGGTGTGAAGAAAGTAAATAAGGAAGTGTTATTTACTCCTTCTCATAACACAAGAACTAGAAGCAACCAAATGAAATTAATCAGCAGCAGGTTTAAAACAAACAAAAGGAAGTATTTTTTCACACAATGCACAGTCAACCTGTGGAACTCCTTGCCAGAGGATGTTGTGAAGGCCAAGACTATAACAAAGTTCAAAAAAGAACTAGATAAATTCATGGAGGATAAGTCCATCAATAGCTGTTAGCTAGCATGGGCAGGTATGGTGTCTTCAACCTCTGTTTGCCAGAAGCTGGGAATGGGTGACATAGGATGGATCACTTGATGATTATCTGTTCTGTTCATTCCCTCTGGGGCACCTGGCATTGGTCACTGTCAAAAGATGGGTTACTGGGCTAGACAGACCTTTGGTCTGACCTAGTATGGCCATTCTTACACTCACCAAGACTCAGGCAAAGGAAGTATATCTATCCCTAAGAGCTCCTCCCTGAAGCCGGTAAGTGATGCAGAAGAAAAAGCTGGGCCCACTGCCCTAAGCAATGGGGCCTTTCTTCATGTGTGAGTAACCAAGTCATTTCTGCCAAGACTGCTTGGAAAGGATTAATAATAGGGCTGTCCAGTGATTAAAAAAAGTAATCGCATGATTTAAAAAATTGATCATGATGAATTGCATGATGAATTGCATTGTTAATAATAGAATGCCATCTATTTAAATATTTTTGGGTGTTTTCTACATTTTCAAATATATTGATTTCAATTACACACAGAAAACAAAGTGTACAGTGACTGCTTTATATTTATTTTTATTACAAATATTTGCACTGTAAAAAATAAAAGAAACAGTATTTTTCAATTCCCCTATTACAAGTACTGTAGTGAAATCTCTTTATCATGAAAGTTGAACTTACAAATATAGAACAAAAATAACTTCACTCAAAAACAAAACAATGTAAAACTTTAGAGCCTACATGTCCACTCAGTCCTACTTGTTGTTCAGGCAATCACTTAGAGAAACATGTTTGCTTACATTTGCAGGAGATACTGCTGCCTGCTTCTTGTTTACAATGTCACTTGAAAGTCAGAATAGGTGTTCATACGGCACTATTGTAGCCGACGTCACAAGATATTTATGTGTCAGATGCGCTAAAGATTCATATGTCCCTTCATGGTTCAACCACCATTCCAGAGGACATGTGTCCATGCTGATGACGGGTTCTGCTCAATAATGATCCAAAGCAGTATGGATCAATGCATGTTCATTTTCATCATCTGAGACAGATGCCACCAGCAAAAGGTTGATTTTATTTTTTGGTGGTTTGGGTTCTGTAGTATCGGTATCACAGTGTTGCTCTTTTAAGACTTCTGAAAGAATGCTCCACAACTCGTCCCTCTCAGATTTTGGAAGGTTCTTCAAATTTTTAAACTTTGGGTCAACTGCTACTTTAGAAATTTCACATTGGTAACTTCTTTGTATTTTGTCAAATCTGTAGTGAAAATATCCTTAGAACAACATGTGCTGGGTCATCACCTGAGACTGCTATAACATGAAATATAGGTGGAATGCAGGTAAAACAGAGCAAAAGACATACAAGTCTCCCCTCAAAGAATTCAGTAACAAATTTAATTAACGCATTATTTTTTTCAATGAGCATCATCAGCATGGAAGCATGTCCTCTGGAATGGTGGCCAAAGCATGAAGGACATATAAATGTTTGGCATATCTGGCACGTAAATACCTTGCAACACCAACTACAAAATTGCCATGTGAATGCCTGCTCTAATTTTCAGGTTGCATTATAAATAAGAGGTGGGCAGCATTATCTCCCATAAATGTAAACAAACTTGTTTGTCTTAGCGATTGACTGAACAAGAAGTAGGACTGAGTGGACTTGTAGGCTCCAAATTTTTACATTGTTTTGTTTTTGAGTGCAGTTATGTAACTAAAAAAATCCGTATTTGTACATTGCACTTTCATGATAAAGAGATTGCCCAACAGTACTTGTATGAGGTGAACTGAAGACTACTATGTATTTTATCATTTTTACAGTGCAAATAGTTGTAATAAAAATAATAATATAAAGTGACCAGTGTACATTTTGCATTCTGTGTTGTAATAAAAATCAATATATTTGAAAATGTGGAAAAGCATCCAAAAATATTTAATACATTTCAAATGGTATTCTATTGTTTAACAGTGCAATTAAAACTACAAATAATCGCGATTAAATTTTTTAATCACAATTCATTTTTGAGTTAATCGTGTGAGTTAACTGCGATTAATAAACAGCCCTAATTAATCACTTTATCTTTTCAATGTTTAAGTCACAAATATCTAGGTTCAGAGATGTAGCAGATATGATGGATGGTTTCCGAATTAGACCTCTCACTAGTTTTTGGTTCAGAATCCTAATTTTTAATTATCTTTATAGGGACTAAATATATTGTCTAATCTTTTAATTAATAATTATTCTATCTGTCTATGTAAACTGGCTATGTCCCTAGATCCAAATTATTTCTCTGTTTCCCCTCCAAAGGACAACTGTAAAATTAAAGGAAAATGTTAAATCCTCTCCAAGCATCTATCCTTATTTAAAGCTTATGGTTTCTGCTTTGTTAAAGAGTAAGGAAATAAGAATGAGTCCTCCCTAGCACTTCTAATAAGACCACATGGAAATTCTGACTAGTAGGGAAGACCCACCATCACTTTAGAATTTGCTTCTGATCTTACATCATTTGGCAATGATGGATTTTCTCTGTGCTGCTGGTGTAGATAACTCAGCTGTGATAATATCCTTAATTAGAACTTTTATTTACATTCAGACTTTTTTTAAAGTGTCCTTTGTTTTAGCAAAGAAATCAGATGAGGTAGTCCCTGCTGACAGTACCCACACAGACCTGAGGCAATTAGCCTTCTGCTGCTCCTTCTCCCAATTGTGCCCTAGAATTAATCTCCCATTTGACAAGGGTAGAATCTGCCTCATGAGATTTTCTGCAAGTCATCACGTTTGCAGCGTTAAAGATCATTAGGGTTGCTGTATACATGAGGGCATATTTCATTCCTTTATTCCTCAGTTTAACCTTTTTTACTTTAAAACAAACAAACAAGAAACTTTTTCTTTCTGTGTTTGGTAGGAAAATTTCTAGCAGATTAAACAAAATGCCACCTTCCATTGTACTCCAGACAGAGGCATCTCCAGGCACTAGAACAGCAAGCGCGTGCCTGGGGCAGCAAGCTGGGGGTGAGGGGGCACGTGCTGGTTGCTGTGGGGGCAGCAGTCAGGCAGCCTTCAGCGGGATTTCTGCAGAAGGTCTGTCGGTCCCGTGGCTTCGGCAATTTGGCAGCAGGTACACCGAAAGTGCGGGACCGGCAGATCACCCGCAGAACTGCTGCCAAATCTGCATGACCGGGGCGGACCTCCTGCAGAAATGGCGCCCCATGCTTGGGGCAGCAAAAACCATAGAGCCGCCCCTGACTCCAGACTCTTTTTTCTTTTTCTTTTTTTGGTAGCTTCCATTATCTTCATCTTGTCATCTAAATTACTTCCTGATTACTGCTTTAGGTTGCTCATCCTTCTCTGGCCTGGTCCCCAGAACTGGTCTGTTATAAGGCCAGGATCTTGCAACTGACTGTGTGCCTGCATGCCTAGTTTTGTTTACAGGTCACAGTATTAAGGATTCTGCAGAAAACTTGACAAGAATCATATAGAACCCCATTCTTTTTTCATTTATGCTTTAAAATATATGTCTACATCCCAAATGATTGGGGCTCTGCTAACCTGTGCCTGAGCAGATTCCCCTTGCAGGATTTAGGTCTCCAAAGCTTGTCTCTCTCACCAACAGAAGTTGAAGCAATAAAAGATACAGCCTCACCCATCTTCTCTCTCTATTAAATAACACACATTCAAATATTAATTTAGATTTAGAAGGGGGTAAAATCAGGCCCTAAATAGCATTTAAGTAACTTTGGTTTTAAAATAAGCAAGTAGTAAACTTCCCCTCTTACCCGTCCCTCCCCCAATACAATTGTCTTTCTAGTAGCTACTAAATTTTTTAGAATAGGTGCTTTGATAAATCACTTTTTTTCAAAAAATCCACAATTATTAAATTGTACAAAGTTCTGACAGAGTAACATCAATATGGGCCTCATCCACAGCCCATTGTTATCATCACCATGAACATGGCATATAGGATCATGACCATCTATGGTGCTTGTAGATTAAATGAAGAAAGGAAGAATCTCCTCATGTCCATTATGTTCCCAGCATATACACAGAGACTTCATCAGTGGTTCTCAAACTTTTGTACTCGTGACCCCTTTCACATAGCAAGCCTCTGAGTGCGATCCCTCTAATAAATTAGAAAACATTTTTTATATATTTAACATCATTACAAATGCTGGAGGCAAAGCAGGGTTTGGGGTGGAGGCTGACAGCTCGTAACCCCCCCATGTAATTACCTCATGACCCCCTGAGAGCTCCCAACCCCCAGTTTGAGTTTAGATAAAATCATAAAATACTCTTGCTGGAAGGTTGCAATGTATCATTTTTTCCTATAGTTTGCTAGCCAGCATGTAGGACCTGGAAACCCCTTGAAAATTTAAAGTGATAGCTTACAATTTTAACACAGTTTTCTATATGCCACAGTATTCAATCAAAGAGTTAACAATAGCAATTGGCAAGTTCAGAAGAAAATTAATGAAACTCTTAAGTATGTATAGTAACCAAACACCCCTATGCCTTTAAATGCTATAAATATTCTATAAAATACCTTCATTTCTCTTTTAGAAAAAAATCTGCTAGATGTGATCTCTATTAGCTTCCTTAATAATATGCTGATTTCACAGACTTTTATTTTACAGTTTCTTTTTTATTTATTTATTTATTTATTTTTATTTATTTCATACTGTGTGTTTTAATAGGTTTTCAGAGAATTTCTTTTTCCTTCCTTGCAACTGAGCATTTCTGGTTTGTGAAAGGTTTTTTATTAATGTTTCCAGCTGTGCCATAGTTTTGTAAATTATATCAAAGGTCATTAATTTTTGTTTGTTTTCCCGTATAAGTCTACAGAGATGAGCTTTTAATACACGTTTTTGAAAAACTGTTTTCCTTTTTTTATTTCCTGCTGCTTATATGAGCAGCTCAATAAACCTTTTAATGAAGATGGCTGAAATATTTGTCCTCTCTTTTTAAAAATCATTTATTTCTACTTTGTTAATGCTGACAGTTTGTTAAATACTTTTTTTCCTGTAATTTTGGCATTTTGTGAACTTGATTTTGCCCAAATAAAAAGTCCTGAAATCTTTAACCGTCAGTAACATCTCTTGAACTTACAACTGAATTATTTGGGGAAAACAATAAAACTTTCAGCCTCCTCACATTTTTTTACAAGGCAACTGTGGAACCCACCAGAGATATTGTAATCTTGCTCCAAAATCTTTTAATTCAGCATAATATTCAGTACATTTCTGGTGGTGAAACATGTAAGCACTTGGCACTTTGAAAAGGTAACCAGCATACAATAGGAATATTTTGTGATCATTTTGCTAGTTGTTGGCTTTTTCTTTTCTTATTGGGGATGATTGGGGACAATCATAAGTTGTTTGTTTATTCTAAAATTGGAAAGTGACAGAATTTCTTCGCTGGGGTTTTCAAAGTTCCCACAGGAGTTAGGCACCCAATTTCCACTAAAACTCAGGTCCCTTTGAAAATCTCAGTCCTGTGAACAAACATGGGCCAAAAGTAATAATTTATCCCAATATACACCCCCCCCCACACACACACATATATTTATTTTAAATTGGGACTTAGATAAAATGGGGCTCAGATCAAAACAAATTATAGTGTTTTAAAGCCATACTGAAATTTTGCCCCAAATCAAAATGTACCGCTACTCATGCTGGATTGACATCCTTGGAGATGAAGTCCATATCCTCAGATCTGCTATGATGTGAGCAGCTGCATGATGAGCTCTCCACACTAAATGAATATGCCACAAACCTGTTCTAATGATGTCACCACCTCACTGTTGAGCATAGTGTAAATTACTGCCAATTTTTCGGAGTTCTGCTATTAGCTTCAATAGGTCTTGTAGCCTGAGAAAATTAATAAGCTCTTATACGGTAGTGACTTCTGGTCACTATTGACCTTGCCAGATCCAAAGCAATGTCTTTTGTCTTTAAATTTTCATATCCTGGTACCAATCTCCCGAACTGTCAATTCCATTTTAAATTTTTGATTGCAAGCTTCTCTTTTCATATAATATTTATGATTACTTCCTTTATAACACTATTAATATGCTCGATGCCAGTAAATATGAAGTTTCCTTGAGTATCTGCCAGTAATACTTTTATATCTTTAGTAACGTGGTTAAATCTGTATTTTAATAAGCACTCAGATATAGCTCAGCCTCAAAACAAGATATGTACAGTGATTTAAGGCAGAGATAGGTCAGGATTAAAATAATCAAGTATCTGTTAGATAACACCATCATGAAGAATGAACGAGGCCACCATGTGTTGGACACCAAATCCAGGAAGTATCACCATTCTGAATGACAATGCAATAATCGATCAGCTTTGACAGATATGGGAGGAGATATGCTTCCATTTGGAGGAGGAAAACACAATATAGGAAACAAAAATCAAAGGAAACATTGGCTAGTCTTTCATTAACTAATAGTTAATTTCCTGCCCTTATCAAGGAATGAGAAATCACGCTGTTGAGCCGGGCTCTGAGACTTGCTGCCACAGGTGTTTTTGTTTTTGCAGAATCGACATGTACTCACTCTCCTATAGTCCCTGAAGAACCTGAGTTAAGTGCCCAGCAACATCTTTAAGATTGATTTTCTTTGCTTTTGCTCAATTTAGATTCTTAAAGGGGTGATCAGTTTAGAATTACAAAACTTTCAGCCTATCAAAGCAAATGCAAGTGTCTTTGTGAAATCCTTTTTATTTTAAACATAGGTTTGCAACTGAAAGAATCACACAATCTGCCAAATCTAACCCAGTGGTATCTGCTTGTACCAGTGCTGAATTTGGTCCATTTTCTCTAAACAGCCCAGCTTTTCTATATGCTTGAAACACAGAACCCAATTTAAACCATTCTTACCATTTTAAAATGCAATCAAATGAAATGAGAAGCAATTGTGAAGATACCAAAAAAAAAATTTTTTACTGTTTAAATATATCATAGCTTTTCTGAAATATCACCATGGCAAATTCATTTCAAGGAGTTTTATTATTGTCATAGATATAATGATATTTGCCCAATGCCTAATGAGTACTATAATGAACATTTAAGGAGTATAATGTATTTAAGGAGTTTAAATCAGATTAAGTATAGCTAGTTCAAACTTCATTATCCATTTTCATTGATGTAAAGCTGAAGTAACTCCATTGATATCACTCATTGGAGTTACACTGTAGTAAAAGCAATGCAAGGAAGAAGAAAATAAGGCCATAGAATCATAGGACTCGAAGAGACATCAAGAGGTCATCTAGTCTAGTGCCCTGCTCCCAGCCCCCACTACCGCTACTATGGGGCTCCAGGGGCGATCTAAAAGGCCCAGGGCCTCAGCTGCGGTAGCAGTGACTGGGAGCCCTAGGCCCTTTAAATCACCGCCGGAGACCTGGGGCTCCCGGATGAGGCGACTGTTACCATGGGGCTCTGGAGGTGATTTGAAAGGCCTTGGGCTCCTGGCCGCCACTACAGCAGCTGGAGCCTTGGAATCTTTAAATCACCGGCAGAGCACCAGGGTAGCAGAAGCAGCTGGGAGCCCACAGGCTCTGGCAGTGATTTACAGGGCCTGGGGATTTAAAGGCTCCACTCCTTCTACCTGAGACCCTGCTCCACCTTGCTCAGGACTCCAGCCTTGCGTACCAGTAAGTCTCTCATGTTACTTTCACCCCAGCCCAAAGCAAAGTCTTGGCTACCCTTGGCTTACAGCAGCACAGACCTCTTCAGATGCTAATTGGGGAACAAACTAATTTACTATGCTTAGCATTTATACGTTTTGTTCTCAAAGGAGTCACATGTCCCAGAAATATGCCCTGTGGGCATTTCATTACTGGTTTTTCAAATTAATATTTCAGAAGGAACAGCAAATCAGGGACAGACCAAATATAAGTTGATGTTTACCCTCTCATCAATCATTCACTTGAGCTCCTGGTGTGGTGTCATCCAAAAAGGGTAATCTGCCCCGGGTCAACCTATACCAAGCCCACTGATAGCATGTTTTTGCATTTTCTTTACTTTGTGAGCTGGTCAATCAGCTGACATGTTTCAGTCTCATGTTGAAACACACGCACAGATAGAGCCTCAATTAATCATTCAAGTGCAATTTCAGCACTCTCAATACTTTTCCACACCAACTGTCTGATGCTAGAAAAATCCTGCTCCCAGAATCCTTAAGCCAATTCAGACATCCCAAGCCACACCAAACTCATGCTTACAACATTCATTCATATCAGTCACAGAAATTCATCATAATTCAGCACCATCCCAACATTCTCCAGACTAAACAAACCCATTTTTTTCAGTCTTCCTTCATAGGTCATGTATTTTCTACTGTATGCATCCAATGAGGTGGGCTGTAGCCCACGAAAGCTTACGCTCAAATAAATTTCTTAGTCTCTAAGGTGCCACAAGTACTCCTGTTCTTTTTGCGAATACAGACTAACATGGCTGCTACTCTGAAACTTAATAATTTTTGTTGCTTTTCTCTCCACTTTCTCCTGAAATGTGGCACCTAGAACTGAACACTATACTCCATCTGAAGCCTAATCAGTGTGAAGTAGAGTGGAAGAATTACTTCTTGTGTCTTGCTTACAACATCCCAGAATGATGTTTGTTTTGTTGTTGTTGTTGTTTTGTTTGTTTTTGCAACAGTGTTACACTGTTGACTCATATTGACCCCTTGATCCCTTTCTGTAGTACTTCCTAGACAGGCATTTCCCATTTTTTATGTGTGCAGCTGATTGCTCCTTCCTAAGTGGAGTATTTTGCATTTGTCTTTATTGAATTTCATCCTATTTACTTCAGACCTTTTCTCCAGTTTGTCCAGATCATTTTGAATTTTAATCCTATCTCCAAAGCACTTGCAACC
The DNA here is from genome assembly GCF_007399415.2 of Gopherus evgoodei. NCBI lineage: Eukaryota > Metazoa > Chordata > Testudines > Testudinidae > Gopherus > Gopherus evgoodei. The sequence continues at coordinate 103,508,650 of NC_044322.1, forward strand.
CCTCCCAGCTTGGTATTGTCTGCAAACCATATAAGCATACTCTCTAGGCCATTGTCTACATCATTGATGATGATATTGAACAGAACCAGGCACAGAACTAATACCTGTGGGACCCCACTCAAAATGCTCTTCAGATTGACTGTGAACCACTAATAACTACTCTCTGGGAATGGTTTTCCAACCCATTATGCACTCACCTTATAATAGCTCCATCTAGGTTGTATTTCCCTAATTTGTTCATGAGAAGACAGTACTAAAAGCTTTACTAAAGTCAAGATATACCAATCCTGCATCGCCCCTATCCACAAGACTAGTTATCCTGTCAAATAAAGCTATCAGAGTGGTTTGACACGATTTGTTATTGACAAATCTATGCTAACTGTTGTTTTTAACCTTATTATTTTCTAGGTGTTTGCAAATTGATTGCTTAATTCTTTGTTCCATTATCTTTCTGGGTACTGAAGTTAAGCTGACTGGTCTTTAATTCCCCAATCATAGAATCATAGAATATCAGGGTTGGAAGGGACCTCAGGAGGTCATCCAGTCCAACTCCTTCCTCAAAGCAGGACCAATCCCCAACTAAATCACCCCAGCCAGGGCTTTGTCAAGCCCGACCTTGAAAACCTCTAAGGAAGGAGATTCCACCACTTCCTTAGGTAACCCAGTCCAGTGCTTCACCACTCTCTGAGTGAAAAAGTTTTTCCTAATATCCAACCTAAACCTCCTCCACTGCAACTTGAGACCATTACTTCTTGTTCTGTCATGGAGTACCACTGAGAACAGTCTAGATCCATCCTCTTTGGAACCCTCTTTCAGGTAGTTGAAAGCAGCTATCAAATCCCGCCTCATTCTTCTCTTCTGCAGACTACACAATCCCAGTTCCCTCAACCTCTCCTCATAAATCATGTGCTCCAGCCCCCTAATCATTTTTGTTGCCTTCCGCTGGACTCTTTCCAATTTTTTCACATCCTTCTTGTAGTGTGGGGTGCAAAACTGGACACAGTACTCCAAATGAGGCCTCACCAATGTTGAATAGAGGGGAATGATCACATCCCTTGATCTGCTGGCAATGCCCCTATTTATACAGCCCAAAATGCTGTTAGCCTTCTTGGCAACTAGGACACACTGTCGACTCATATCCAGCTTCTCATCCACTGTAACCCCTAGGTCCTCTTCTGCAAAACTGCTTCCTAGTCATTCAGTCCCTAGTCTGTAACAGTGAATGGGATTCTTCTGTCCTAAGTGTAGGACTCTGCACTTGTCCTTGTTGAACCTTATCAGGTTTCTTTTGGTCCAGTCCTCTAATTTGTCTAGGTCCTTCTGTATCCTATCCCTACCCTCCAGTGTATCTAGCACTTCTCCAAGTTTAGTGTCATCTGCAAACTTGCTGAGGGTGCAGTCTATGCCATCCTCCAGATCATTAATGAAGATATTGAACAAAACTGACTCCAGGACCGACCCTTGGGGCACTGCATTTGAAACTGGCTGCCAACTAGACATGGAGCTGTTGATCATTATCCATTCAGCCTGACGATCTAGCCAGCTTTCTATCCACCTTATAGTCCAATCATCCAGCCCATACTTCTTTAACTTGCTGGCAAGAATACTGTGGGAGACCGCATCAAAAGCTTTGCTAAAGTCAAGGAATAACACATCCACTGCTTTCCCCTCATCCAGAGACTCAGTTATCTCCTCATAGAAGGCAATTAGGTTAGTCAAGCATGACTTGTCCTTGGTGAATCCATGCTGACTGTTCCTGATCACTTTCTTCTCTTCTAAGTGCTTCAGAATTGAGGACCTGCTCCATGATTTTTCTGGGGACTGAGGTGAGGCTGACTGGCCGGTAGTTTCCCGGATCCTCCTTCTTCCCTTTTTTAAAGATGGGCACTACAGTAGCCTTCTTCCAGTCATCCGGGACCTCCCCCATTCGCCATGAGTTTTCAAAGATAACGGCCAATGGCTATGCAATCACATCTGCCAACTCCTTTAGCACCCTCAGATGCAGCGCGTCCGGCCCCATGGACTTGTGCTCGTCCAGTTTTTCTAAATAGTCCCGAACCACTTCTTTCTCCACAGAGGGCTGGTCACCTTCTCCCCATACTGCGCTGCCCAGTGCAGCAGTCTGGGAGCTGACCTTGTTTGTGAAGACAGAGGCAAAAAAATCATTGAGGACATTAGCTTTTTCCACATCCTCTGTCACTAGCTTGCCTCCCTCATTCAATAAGGGGCTCACACTTTCCTTGACTTTCTTCTTGTTGCTAACAAAGCTGGAGAAACCCATCTTGTTACTCTTAACATCTCTTGCTAGCTGCAACTCCAAGTGTGATTTGCCCTTCCTGATTTCACTCTTGCATGCCTGAGCAATATTTTTATACTCCTCCCTGGTCATTTGTCCAATCTTCCACTTCTTGTAAGATTCTTTTTTGTGTTTAAGGATTTCAGTGTTAAGCCAAGCTGGTTGCCTGCCATATTTACTGTTCTTTCTACACATCGGGATGGTTTGTTCCTGCAACCTCAATAAGGATTCTTTAAAATACAGCCAGCTCTTCCAGAATCCTTTCCCCCTCATGGTATTTTCCCAGGGGATCCTGCCCATCAGCTCCCTGAGGGAGTCAAAGTGTGCTTTTCTGAAGTCCAGGGTCTGTATTCTGCTGCTCTTCTTATGTCCTTATGTCCATTAGGATGCCAAATCACAGTTGAACACTACAGTGCAACTTCCTTTGTACCACTAGCCTACTTTGGGGGTAGAGGTCCCCTGTAACATATGGGAAATGGGTTCAGCTGCATGACTAAGGTTGGGTTCATCTAAAGGTTGCAACTTTTATGTGTAAATAGCACAAGAGCTTTTACTTCCTTGGGTTTCTCCTTGAAAAAGTGGACCCTTCTGACTTGTTTTAAGTAAAAGTTTACCTTTTCAGACAAAAAATAAAATAACAAATGCATATTTTCATAAATAAGATAAATGAACATGGAAAGGGATATTTCTTCATGCAATTTTGAATTATGATTTCAATTATCTGTTTTGCATGCATAGTAGTGAGGTTCTGCATGAAAAACAGATAATTGCAAGAATTAGAACTTGCAACCCATACTGATGTAAATGCAAGCATGAAAGTGCATTTATGACATGTGGGCCTGTGTTTATAAAATATTTGTCACTTTGTGCTATTTAACGTAGCTTCATCTCCTTGCTTAAATAGGTCTTATCCTTTGCACAACCTTTTAAAAAAAATCTGCAGGATGTTTCTTCTTTAATATTGTGTTAGGAGCTATAAGAGTATAAGGAGAGTTTCCTCGAAACCACTCATGCATAAAATGAAGTTAAACACAGTCCTGACCCTTTATAATGGATGTCATATAAGAGGAGCAACAAAACACAGTTTAACATAAAGCATTCCTTTATTTTTTCTGTATGTGTAAGAGGCCTAAAACACCCACTATTTTGGCCTACTAAGTCTTTAACTTTTGGTGTCATGGTTAAATAGAACACATTGCGCATCTGTGAATTATGTAAAAAGACCCTCATAACTCTCTTTTAGCAACATCTCACTGAAATTCTTCACTTTATTTACAGGACAAATATATCATACAGATGCATATTACACACCCTATTTATATACCTCTATTATTGATTTGATACATTTTATGCATCAGAATATAATTATTGTATAATAATTAATGGCTTAAATCCTACCCTCAATTTGCATTGCATTTATATTTTTAAAAATAATTTCGTTTATAAAGTCTGTAGTAAGCCAATACGATATGGCTGGGAAATGAATTTGTTCATTCAAGTAGAATTTTCTGCTGTGCTGAGTCCTTTATTTTCACAGAGTTAACTTTCCATTAAAATAAAGAATCTGAAAACCAGCCACTACTCTATAAGACCAACATCAAACATATTTAGAGAACTTATGTCTACACCAAAAAATCCTAAAAGAAATATTACAGTTCTGTATTACTTTCAGTTTCATGTCTAATTGTTAAGTAGCGCACCTGGCAGATAAGATTTTAAGCAAGTCTGAATACTTAACTGGCTGTCTAAAGATGCTTGACATACAATATCAAGCACCCTGTAAAAGCAACTGACATAATAAAAGTGTGGCTAAAACAATGTCTTTAACTGTATGGATATGGCTTTAGGGATTTTTCCTCTTCTTTTTTAAAGCCACTTATATCCTAAGAACCCAGTTGTGGAAAAGAAATAGTCCAATTTGCAAGGATCTAACTAGTGGTTTTGGTGTGATCTCATAAACCCTTCCTTCCATTCCGCCCCCTATACACACACACAAAATCCCTCATTGCAAGAGTGACTACTAGACAGATCTAGTCTCAAGCATTACCTCCAACAGCCTTTCTGTGTAACATTTACAACATTGTGAGAGAGAAGGAACTGCAGTTTAAAAAATCTGTCTGTGACACAACCTCTTACTGAATTTCCATTCTCCAAGGCCAAGAAAAGGGTTAGTGGAAACAAAAACTGTAAGAGACTATTATTACCTAGCCTATTTCTCTAGTACCCATCACTATAGTACCTCAGTGCAGCATTTCATATCTTATATTGCTCTTGATAGTGGCCTAGAATACTTAAAGCAGCCAGAGGAAGGCTGCTGTCCTGGTATTTCTGGCAGGATCTCCAGTCCTGGAAATTGAATGTATGTAAATTTTCCTCACAAGATTTTCCTCACAACCAAGGGCCCCGGTTTTGCAATCAGAGCTGTGCAAGTAGAAGGCTTCATATTTATAGAGTTCTACTGAAGTTAATTAGGCATTAACAAGGCATAGAGGTGAAGTCTGCTCAGGACAATCCAATTTCAGAATCAGGGGCTAATTTTTCAGTCCTGGGTTTCAGAAAGATTGGATGACATTCCATATTTGTAATACTTACCATATTTGAGCCAAACGATTTATATTGTTCATCCATCACTTCTATTTATCAAATATACTGGAATCTCTTTTTATCCTAACACAGCAGTGACCTGTAGGTTAGTTAGGGTTTGAGCTATAAAAGCTTCCACCTGTCTAAAGTGCTCCTTGGTGCTACAGTAATTCAAATAATAAAGTAAGGCGGCTAAGTTTAGTTGGACTGAAGGCCCTTAAATGTATCTGTGTGCTTCTGTAATACCTTAAAGCTGCTTTATATTTATAATCATATATGAGAAACTACTGGAACACAGTTTAGATCTTCTTTAGAAGTCCTTTGACAAAAACAAAAACAAAAAAACCCCACAACATGAAGGCATGAAACTCTGTGACACAGCCAGAAATGATATAGTGAAAAATGGAACTATATGTGTTTGAGGAAAATGGAACAGTTTGCAATGACTTGTTTACCAACACAATACAAAGTAATGTCACAAATGTGTATATAACTAGCATGAGGTTAATTAATGCTTTAAGCTCTCTAAAGCACAGTTTGATAGTCTTAATGCTGAAAAAAACCCCAACTTCATAATTAATACCAACTAGCAATCCTACTGGCTGTCTAAGCTGAGAACCCAACCAATCCCTCCAGGTTTAGATTTGAGGCACATTGCTAGAGCAAGGTAAAGAAATTTTCTGCTACTGTCTCTACAGAAGCTGACCTATGGACCTCTTCACCTCCCTTTGATTTAGATCCAGCTCTGGAATGGTGCTAAGCACCTGTAATTTTCTTTGGCTTTAATGAGAGCTTCAAGTGCTGAAAATTATTCAAGATACTGTCAGATTAAGTCAATGGGAGTGGAGGGTTGTCAGCACCTAGTAATCTGGCATTAATTATTTAAATTTGTTCCGTCAGAAATTCAGTGCCCAAAATTAAAGGCCACTTTTGAAAACTAGACCATAAGTGCTCTGTGCTTCAGGATCCCTATTAAAACATAGCAGAATAATATTATTTCACTACCTTCGGAAAATTTACTGTTCTCCTCAGCTGAAAAGTTGCTACATATGTTAAAAGTTATTGTCATAAATTATATTATTATTACAAAACTGGCACAAAGGGATTTTGTGTAATCATTTGATTTTCTGTTATAAAAGGCAATCTGCATTTCTACCATTCTCTGTTTTGAAGCCTCTCTTGAGCTTTAATTTTTTTCAGCAATCTCCTCAATTTGAGATGAATGAGCTCAATGGGATATTGTAGGGAGTTTTGTCTTCCTAAAAAAAACAGATGAAATGTGTGCAAGAACTGAGCAAAACATTGGAAACATAAGAAATTAATGTTTACTCCCCCAATTTCTAAATATAAATACTTGCAATTATTACAGCTTTTGCTAGGATATGACTCTACAACATTGTTTAGAGAGAGATCTCATGGGAGATTTGTGCAGAGGCCTTATTCATAAACAGACAAATATGTCTAAATTATATAAGCTCCAAGATGAATCAAAGAAAATGGCATGCAGCATGACTGAGCAGCCCAGATGGCCCATCAACAGTTAATTAAGTGGGAGACCCAGAAGCAGCTCTGATGCGGCCAGTACAACTGCCTGCAGGGTCTGCTATGGACTCAGATTTAGACTGCTGGATGAAAATATTCTGCAGATTGACAACAGTCCTCTGTGATTCTCATCTGAAAAACAGATAGTGTAAATTTCATGATCTTTGTCTGAGAATAGAAATAAAAGCAAGGAAATGGATGGCTGAGCAGACTTGTAATAATGGGATATGGAGCCATTCACCATCACCAGTGTGAGTCCAACCAGGTCAGTAGGGACCAAAAGTCACAAGCATTTATTAGCTGATGCCCATGTGAAGTGACTTAGTCTCAGACCTGAAGAAAAGCTGTGTGTAAGCTTGAAAGCTTGTCTCTCTCACCAGCAGAAGCTGGCCCAATAAGAGATATTACCTCACCCACTTTGTCTCTGAATCAATCTCAGTCTATTTCAATGTTGGCCATGTGTTCACATCACAAGAACCCAGCATCTTTTTTAGCAATCTCAGGATAGAGGCCAAAGGCTTGAATGGGCATGAAGACTCAGTTACCTAGGCATTCCTAGAAATGGACTCTACAGAACAAAAATGAGGCACTTGGGTGAGGCCACTTCTGGAAGCTTGCACTATTGCAGCCGGTGTCATGTTAGTTCTGTGGACGGAGAGTTTCATTCTCCAGAGCTGTCAATCAAAAACCTTTAACAAGCAATACCATCACTACCTCTTTGCTCTTGCTCTTTTTTTGCTGCCCACTGTTTTTATCTCCTTTCAAATACATCTCCAGGCTTTCTAGCATGAACCCTTATTTTCCTGGAACCCCTTCAGCCTTCCTGGGCCATCTTCCAACCTAATGGGGCACTGGCAGAAGCCCTTGAGGGTTAGTTACTAGACTTGTTTAATATTTGGGTTGTTGTTTACAAAAGGAAAATATTTTTTTTTAAAGAATGACATTTATTTTGGGAGGTTGTACACAACTCTTCTTCATATTTTTTGTCTGTTTGTTTGGAACTATACCTATGTTTCCCATTCATCTCATCCTAGCATGAATTATATAGCCATATAAAAAGGAAGAAAACAAAGAAAGAAGAAGTGGGACTGTTAAACACTGAGGATGAAATGGAGGTTAAGGATAATCTAGGCATGACCCAATATCTAAATAAATACTTTGCCTCAGTCTTTAATAAGGCTAATGAGGAGCTTAGGGATAATGGTAGGATAACAAATGAGAATGAGGATATGGAGGTAGATATTACCACATTCGAGGTAGAAGCCAAACTCGAACAGCTTAATGGGACAAAATCGGAGGGCCCAGATAATCTTCATCCAAGAATATTAAAGGAACTGCCACATGAAATTGCAAGCCCATTAGCAAGAATTTTTAATGAATCAGGAAACTCAGGGGTTGTACCATACGACTGGAGAATTGCTAACATAGTTTCTATTTTTAAGAAAGGGAAAAAAAGTAATCCAAGTAACTATATACCTGTTAGTTTGACATCTGTAGCATGCAAGGTCTTGGAAAAAAATTTGAAAGAGAAAGTAATTAAGGACATTGAGGTTAATGGTAATTGGGACAAAATACAACATGGTTTTACAAAAGGTAGATTGTGCCAAACCAACCTGATCTCCTTCTTGAGAAGGTAACAGATTTTCTAGATAAAGGAAACACAGTGGATCTAATTTACCTCTATTTCAGTAAGGCATTTGACACGGTTCCACATGGGGAATTATTAGTTAAATTGGAAAAGATGGGGATCAATATGAAAATTGAAAGGTGGATAAGGAACTGGGAGACTACAATGGGTCATACTGAAAGGTGAACTGTCAGGCTGGAAGGAGGTTACTAGTGGAGTTCCTCAGGGATCAGTTTTGGGGCCAATCTTATTTAACCTTTTTATTACTGACCTTGGCACAAAAAGCGGGAATGTGCTAATAAAGTTTGCGGATGATACAAAGCTGGGAGGTATTGCTAATACAGAGAAGGTCCAGGATATCATACAGGAAGATCTGGATGACCTTGTAAACTGGTGTAATAGTAATAGGATGAAATTTAATAGTGAAAAGTGCAAGGTTATGCATTTAGGGATCAATAACAAGAATTTTAGTTATAAATTGGGGACGCATCAGTTGAAAGTAAAGGGGAGGAGAAGGACCTCGGAGTATTGATTGATCACAGGATGACTCTGAGCTGCCAATGTGATATGGCCGTTAAAAAAGCTAATGCAGTTTTAGGATGCATCAGGTGAGGTATTTCCAGCAAAGATAAGGAGGTGTTAGTACTGTTATACAAGGCACTGGTGAAACCTCCTCTGGAATACTGTGTGCAGTTCTGGTCTCCTATGTTTAAGAGGGATGAATTCAAACTGGAACAGGTTCAGAAATGGGCTACTAGGATGATCCGAGGAATGGAAAACCTGCCTTATGAAAGGAGCTTGTTTAGGCTAACCAAAAGAAGGCTGAGGGGAGATATGATGGCTCTTTATAAATGTATCAGAGGGATAAATATCAGGGAGGGAGAGGAATTATTTAAGCTTAGTACCAAAATGGACACAAGAACAAATGGATATAAACTAGACACTAGGAAGTTTAGACTTGAAATTAGAGGAAGGTTGCTAACCATCAGAGGAGTGAAGTTCTGGAACAGCCTTCCAAGGGGAGTAGTTGGGGCAAAAGACATATCTGGCTTTAAGACTAAGCTTGATAAGTTTATGGAGGGGATGGTATGATGTGATAGCCTAATTTTGGCAATTGATCAAAGATCAGTTGCCAAATTATCAGCAGGTAAGTATGCCCAGTGGTCTGTGATGGGATGTTAGATGGGATGGGATCTGAGTTACTACATAGAATTCTTTCCTGGGTGCTGGCTGGTGAATCTTGTCCACATGCTCAGGGTTTAATTGATAGCCCTATTTGGGGTCGGGAAGGAATTTTCCTCCAGGGCAGATTGGCAGAGGCCCTGGAGATTTTTGGCCTTCCTCTGCAGCATGGGGCAGAGTCACTTTCTGGAGGATTCTCTGCAGCTTGAGGTCTTCAAACCACAATTTGAGGACTTCAATAACTCAGACATAGGATAGGGGTTTGTTATAGAAGTGGATGGGTGAGATTGTATGGCCTACATTGTGCAGGAGGTCAGACTAGATGATCATAATGGTCTCTTCTGACCTTAAAGTCTATGAGTTTATGAGTCTATGAATTAGAAAATTGCAAAAACAAATCATCACACTTCAAAATGTGAATGTGCCCACCCTTATTCAATTTAGAATAATTAAAAAAATTGTTCTTTTTCTCAAATTAATGGAGAAAAATGTTATATTTTACTTCTGTGAGTAGGAGGATGATGTGTGAATTGTTCCATAAGTGAGTTAGGGATGCCTCCTTTGACAATTTGTTTCACATAAAAGAAAAGTCATCACATACAGCAAAGAAACAACATTAAATAACAGTTAACAACATATAATGTTTTCAGCTATTAAGATGTGAAAGTACAAGAAAACAAAACAAAATCATGAATATGAATATTCCTTATATTTTGGCATTTTTCCCTTGCATTTTCAATAAAATCATTTTTTCCCCAGAATTTATGAGGAGGAAGTTGTATGCTCCTTCATGGAGAATTCATTCATTATGTCATCTGAGAGAGGCTGGTCAGAAAAACAAAAAAAAAAGAGCAAGGCATTTATGTTTTGAGACCAATAGCCCTTTATATCTGGTTTTCAATCTAGTCTGTAAAAAAGGAAGAAACAGGCAACCTCTCATTCAAAGAGAGGGGGGGAAAGGAGAATGATATTTGATTTTGAGTCTGAATCAAAACTCAACAGCTCATCTCAAGATTCAAACATGATACAAAGAGGAAACCACCAAAGAGAAACTATTCCTGTATGTTCTGTAAGAGCAACTGACATTCAGATATCAGGATGGTAAGTTCAGTAACAGTTTAAATAGAAAAAGTTGAATTTGAATTACAGGAATATATTGCCATCTTTCTTATTGCTTCTGTACCCAGTATATCTATCTAGGCAAAGCACAAGTCTTGAAGAAAAACTTGATACTGGATTTCATCCTAAGAAAAACACAGATGCTAACGAACAGTGATTACTGAGAGTATTCCTCTTCCACTGAAAGATCACTTTCACCTGGAGTTTTCAACAATCCCCAAAAGGCAACCTTTTATATATGGCACTTTTTCAACCTTGTTTGGATGATACAGCATAAGCTATTTGCTGAGTTTACAATGAAAGAGTGAACAGCAACAAGCCTGGAACCTTTGGTGGCACATCTGCACTCAGCTTCCATCTGCAAGGAATGCAGCCAGTATAGTATTCTTCTGATTGATACCAATAAAAAATCTAGCAGTGAAGCCACTAGTACTGTTCCAAAGATCCATTGTACCTTACTTTTCTTCCTCCTCTAAAAAGTAATGTAAAGCCAATAACAAAAGCAAAATTTGGGTATGACTCTACTATCTGTGTCAGCTGATCCAAGGCCAATCTTCCCAAGGATCACATTTAAGGGGGGAAAGGCGGACACTCTTTTGGGATAAAATTCCCTCCCCATTTAAAGTCCACGTAATTAGGTTCTAACTCATTTGAAATATGAAACAACAAGGGATGGAATAGGTTTCTGACGTCCAACTAGAGCTGGTCACAACCACTTTGCAAGGCCTACGAAACATTTTCACAAATATGTCTACAAACATTAATGAATAAACAAAGTTCCGCCCCACTCTTGACCCTAAAAAACATTGTTATTCACCTTGAAAACATCACATTAGCAATTAATATACTTAAATTCACAATCTCTAAGTTTATAAATTAAATATGGCCCCTTAAAATTAAGGACAGCTGTCTGTTCATGACCTGTCCTTCACAGAAAACCAGGCTTTGTCCTGGTATTTGTAAACCTCAGCAGAGTGGAGACCTGAAGGATCCACTGTCCAACTGAGTAAGTGAAATTGGTAGCAGGTTCAGTGAACACATATGCACCTCAGGGACCATTCCCAGGACAGTGTTACCACTCTGCCCTCCATGAAGCCTTCCAGTGAGTATCTTCCTCATCTCACACAGAATCATATACATGTGGAATCTAAGATTTTAAGGATGACTGCAAGTGGCACTGTAGTCCATATGCAGGCTGCTGCTACTGACCCAAAGTGGGGCTGACATCCACACTTCTGCTTATCCTCCTATACCACAGGTAAACACTGGATTGCAGCAAGGCGTTTGGAGAGGGGGAGGCAGAAAACTAAGGACACAGAGGGGCTGTAATAGAGAGAATGGATAAATATAGTAGAGTAAGGAGGAGATATGAAGGTGAGGAGGAAAGCAGGAGAAAACTGAATCAAAATGAAAGGGTGGAGGATAAAAAGGGAGAAAGGGAAAAAAAGAAGAGACAAACACATAAAAAACAGGAAAAAGGAATAAACAGGCTTTTCCCTCTTTTCTATCCTTTGTCTTGCCAAACCTTTCCTGACCCTCACGAAATGCACAGTCCCTTGTGAGACCTCATACTCTAGGGCAAGTGTTTTGAGTTATACTTCCCAAAGCAGTTCAACCTCCTATATATACAAATGCACAGTAACATTTCAATGTGATTCCTGTATCTGCAGGGGAGAGCCAAACAGATGGTTAAGTTGCTCTAAACAGTTTTAATTTCTATGTAGTTAGTAGAGGTACCTGGAAAATAATTCCATTTGTGAAATACTTTGAGGTTTCAAAGGCAGTTTTTGGCCTGCTCTGGAACCAAAATTAGATACTTCAAAAATATTCATGAACCAGAAGTGGAGAGGGAGAGAAAATAACTACTGTTCTAGAGTCAGTCTCAATTTCTCCTGTTGCAGCCGTTAAATATTCAGTGGGCCGCAGTGAGAGAGACTGACTTTGTAGCACAATGATTAGGACACTGACTCGGGAAGACCAAGAATTTGAACATGGGTCTCCCACATCTCAGGTGAAGTCTCTAGCTATCAAACTATTATGGCCTCTCTCATCTTTCTTTCCTTCCTCTCCCACCCCTTCCCCACTCTCCCCCTTGACTACTATCCTGGACTTGAGAAACATTCCAAACAAAATTTTAATTGAACCCATTCTATTTCTGCAAAACATTTACTTTTTGACAAAGAGGCATTTTTTCCATGGGAAAAAAGTTTCCTGGAATTTTTTTTTCAACCAGCTTTAATAGATCATTCCCTACAATGCTTAATTTTCAATGAAAGAAGTTCTCAGGCTTAAGTAAATTTTTTTTCATTCATAACTGATGCAGCAAGCCCAGAGGTACTGGAGCCGTGAACTGTCAAAGCCTAGAGGTGCCAGGGCTCAGCCCTGGCAAATCCTGGCACAAATTAAACACCTAGAATATCCATGAGGATCCATGTTCTTCTGCTTCTGCTATTGAAGCCAGAACCTAGCCTCCCTAGCCTTCAGTACTTAAGCTACATCCTGAGCCACAACTTCAAAGTGCTTTCTACACAGCTATGTTTTGAGTGCCAACGTGAACCCTACAAACTGGAGTCTTGCTGCTGTGTGTGTAACTTAGGGTACAGCAGCAGTGTAGGAGCATGTCACAACACCTTCATGATCCATTTCACTGTTATTTGTTCCACTCCGAACTTCAAAATCAGTTGAAAACATGTGGTCATCACAGAGCAGAGTGAGAATCGTAGTGCTGATTAAAGCCCTGGATTTGTTACAAAGGAAGGTGATTAGGCCCTGCCTGAACTATTTTTACTGAAAATGCAGCAACTTCCCCTTTCAATAAAATCATGCTTGCAAGAACCAGATATATGAATTAAATCACAACTGTGCAGAGCTCCCTATGTGCCGCTGCTTACAAAACCTTGTAAGATTTACCTAGTCTTTGGTTAGGAATGGTGTATGGGGTTCTTTGAGAGGTAATCTACAGCAAAGGAAAGATACATGGAAAGCATTCTCCATCCCACTATGAACCACATATGCTGCTGTGGCAAAACACATGGGCTGTTAAAGCCTTTTAGCTGAGCAAAAGAACCAGCCTACTGTAGCTTAACACAAGTCCCCTTGCAAGCTCCACTAGAGAGAATATAGTGGTTGTGTGTGTCCACAGTGTAGCATAAAATCGGATAACCACAAAGCTACTTTTTCCCCTTCTTCCCTTTGACTGCACCTTTCAGGCTTTGTGCCTTCTCCACACATAATCATGATCCAGAGATGCCTGCTGCACCAAATGCTCCAGGGTTCTTCAGATATTACAAGGAATGTTAAACTGGCTTAGTTTTCTCATCAGTTTAAATTTATGCTCATGAAGAGAATGAGGATAGCTAGACTACAGATGTAGGGAAGGGAGGAAATGTGGAGCTCAGGCATGTCTGTGGGGTAGGAATCATTGGTACTCTTATCTTCACTTAGCCCTCCTTCTAGGATTGGATTTAAGGAGAGTCCTTTGCTTTCTTAGAAGCAAAAGTTTCTCAGAGGAGTATTTTCTATTCCTTGTTTGCTATTTAATGGAAATACAAATAGTTAGCAAATGCAATGAATCAATAAGTATAAATGCTAATCTGACTAAAGACGAAATTCAGTGATGAAATAAAAAAGATCAGAAATGACTGGAGTATAAGGAAGCAAATTATGTTTCACTAAAATCTTTCTATTGAATAGATATTAGGCACAAATAAGATTTACAAACTCTCCATGTATACATTTTTCATGGACAAAAAAAGCCTGAAATAATTTTATACTCATTTTTAATAGAAGAGTATATCTGAAGGGAGATGACTTTAATATACAAAGTAACTGATTCAGCAAAGGAGAAAAAAAGAATGTAGTTCAGGAAATGAGCAAGCATATAAACTATTTGTTTTCTTTTAAAGTCAGCTATAAAAACTATTCTAGGTTTATGTTTATATGTCAGATCTACTTATGCATCTTCCTGTTTATCTTCTATGTATAATTCAAACGCAGGTGTGTGATGCTTCTTTTTAATGAAAAGAAATGCACTCTCTCCAAATGAACATCTGACTTGATGGAGTTGTGTATAAAGTTTATTTTACTGTTCTCATCTTGTATGTGCATCTTTCCATGTCTTTGTGCAGCATATTAATCCTAAAAGACTTTTAAACTGTCAAGACTAGAGTTCAGGCTTTCCAATTTCTTCTACAACTGTTAAAGAAGTGAACTATTGTTAATATTTATTTATATAATATAAAAAAATAATTGTATATTACAGGCAGAACTAGCAGTAAATAATCCTGTGGCACCTTATAGACTAACAGATGTTTTGGATCATGAGCTTTCGTGGGTGAATACCCACTTCGAAATGGGTATTCACCCACGAAAGCTCATGCTCCAAAACGTCTGTTAATCGATAAAGTGCCACAGGATTCTTTGCTGCTTTTACGGATTCAGACTAACACGGCTTCACCTCTGATACTAGGCAGAACTAGCAATGCCATCTATTCTTAAAGTTGTCCAACATTTCCCATTAAAACAGCTGATTTTCAGTTATGTATAATTTTGCCAGTGGAAATTTGAAAGAGTTTGGCTCTAATCACTAAAGATTCTGTCCTCACTGAGCATGTCCAGAGCTTTCCCCACAGAGTGACTGAGCATGCTTCATTCCCTCACAGCTCCTATGTGTGACCAGACTGTGCAGGAACCATCCCCAGAGAATGACTGAGCATAGTCCAATCCAGGGCTACACGGGCCTAACAGGGCTCTCCCTGCAATTGCATCTCTTGACTGCTGTGGTCTGGGGCAGGGCCAGGCACAGCCAGAGCCTTTACCTCACACCCCCTCAAAAAATGGCTGCCACAGGGGGACAGCCAAAGAACTGCAAGGGGGACAGCCAAAGAGCCACATGCAGCTCTGGAGTCGCAGGTAGCCAACCCCTGGTTTAGTAGCTTCCCAGGTGTCGAGGTCATGCTAACTGGTCTATAGTTCCTAGCTCCTTCTTTTTCCCCTTTTTAAAGATGAGCACATCATCCCTTATCCAGTCTTCCAGGACCTCTCCTGTCATCCATGAATTTGCAAGTATTACTGCTAGTGGCTCCAAGATTTCTTCAGCTAATTCCTTCAGCAACATGGATTGAATAACATCAGGTCCTGCTGACTTGATTTCATTCAAATTAGTCAGAAGACCTCTGACTTGTTCTTTACTTTTCCTGATCCACATCCTTTCCCCTTTATTCTCTATGGTAACTTCACTAGTCAGCCTGTAACATGTTATTTTTTGTATGAAGACTGAAGCAAAGTAGGCATTGAGCAGCTCTGCCTTTTTACTGTCCATTACCAGCTCACCTTCTCCATTGTACAGCAGACCCACACAGTCCCCGATCTTTCTTTTTTGTCTGACATATTTGTAGAATCCCATCTTGTTGTCCCTAACATTTCTTGCCAGCTGTAACTCAGTCTTACCATAGAGTCACAAACATTCTCCTCTCCAGTCAATAGTAGCACCCAGACAAACTGGACTTAGTGATAAATGGTCACTTAAACCAAAAATCACACCATATTCAGGATGTTTCATATTGCAAGCTTACCCCAGATCAATTGATACCTTGGATCTGACACCAAAGAAAATACCTATACCCAGTCCTATAATAAACTATCTATATAATAAAAAATTGCATTTAAATGTTACTTGATGGCCCATCTGATTCTAATAGTCCTTCTGGATGATTTCTGTGCCTAGGGTCATAGTTTCAGAGCAAACATTTTCAAAGTTAGAGCAAAACCTACATATTGTCTTATAGAATGAAATACAGATGTTACATTCAGCAACTTACAAGCATTTTGTAGAGTCTAAACACTAAACACAGTATTATAAGACTAATATCTATTCTGAACAAAACTAACATACAGGTGAACTGGTCTGATCTCCAGCTATGAGTTTGTCAGTTCTTAGCTAGTGCCTACAGCCTGAGCAAGAGCTGGCATCTGGCCTGCCAGTGTCACAAATTCATTTCTACCAGGGATGAGCAGGATTAATCAGGTAGAACTTTCACTCGAGGTGTGGGAGACTTTTCTGACAGATTTTTGGGGGGATAGAAACATTTCTTTTAGAATACAGGTCTGAAAATGGATGTGCTTTAAGGGGAGGGTTCAGGTTCAACAGGTTTAGCTGAAACCATACTTCTTGGCTTCACTACTCCTTTTCATAATGCATAATCTTAATGATCATATACTATATTTAAAAGGGAAAAAGAAAATCCACTAAAGCAGGTTTAAAATTACTGGCACAAAATGCTAAATACTGTATTGCTGGATTCCCTCATAGCTCCTATGTGTGACCAGAATCCTAATCCATGTAGCGTGTAAGGGTACAGAAGTTGCTGGCATTCCAGACGGTGGCAAAGAAGCAAATGTAAGATAAGTTTAACCATAAATGGAAAACTATTACTACATTAAAACCGTTCTGCACTTTACTAGAAAATCGTCTTGTTCTTTTCGATTATGTGTTGACACCAGCTGCTTCTCTTCTAATGAATAAGGGATAAGGTACGCAAGACATATTAATATTCTTTGAATGTGTGGAGGATTTCTGAACTGTGGAAGCAGAATATATTTTAAATGTAATTTCGTTACTGAAGACAATTAATAATCGATTTTGTATTAATGGTAGGACAAACAGATTAAGAAAAGTTTGTGTACCTGGTTATTTGTAGGTTTAAATGGATATAAGTGTCTAGGGAAGGCACCTCTTTTGTCTGTTTTATAAATACAAATACATAATGCATAGATAAATTTAAAAATTCAGCAATAGAATTTGTTAGTGATGGACCAGTTTAAATAGGATTGAAAAAAGTGTTCTATATAACTGGGCTGGAAATTTCACAAGAAAAACCTACCATGATAATTTAACACTTTCATTTCTACTCCGAAACATGAAAGTTACTCCAAAATTTAGTCAAAAGCTCAGATCATTTCTGATCTGTGCCATCTATTCTAGTCATTGTAGAACTGGTCATTTTATGTTTTTTTGAATTCTGATTTTTTTAAATGAATAAAGAAGGATGACATTTTTCATGTTTGTAAAATGTTTGTGGAAAAAAAAGTTTTCCAATGAACTCTAATCATTAGTATTTAGTTGACCTTACACACAAGTGTTTATTGTATAGCTTATTGTTGAAACAAATAAAAAAATAATTCCCACAGGTATTTTCAGTTGCCTTTTCATAAAGCCAATTCATTGTAATCAGTATTTTACAGAGAAACTTCTCTGCAGAATTCTACATGAAAAGACAATTTGGAGCTAGCTTTTATTGCTACTTCAGAAATTATGCTCGTAACGATTATGGCCAGCACTATTATACAGTAAGTATTTTCCAGAAACAGATTCTAAAATTGTATTTCCAGGAATGGTGTCATGATCATTTCTAAAGCACTAGGCCTGGCCCGCACATAGTTCTCCAAAATACATTCTGCTGCAGTTTTTAAAGTTTCTATTGCCACTTAGCTTGGTGATGAGTACATGGGCTTCTAATTGAATTCAACTTCATGTCTATCTTAGTTGAATGTTCAATAGTAGTACTGTCAAAACTAATTTCAGTTTGGCCCCTTGGAAATTTCTTGAGAAGACATATTTTAAAAAATTCTCTGTTATTAGTGCCATTATCATTAACACCATAATCCAACATCAATCTTTAATTATCAGACCAATTTGCTTCATGTTATTAATATTTACAATTTGTACAGAGTCAGATTGTCATGTCTTTACTCAATCTGAATAGTGCCTACTCCACTGAACCACTAAAGTACTACTCAATGTGAATAAATGCATATTGCTTTCCAATACAAATTTAGACTAATTTTATGCATGAAGAGCTTTCAGTTTCAAAAAATTGATAACAAATAGGTGAAGATGACTAGACAGGGACAGAGAAGAGCATAGGGTGCAGTAGAGAATAATTTTTCATTAGAGTTTAGGATCAATTGGAGAGGTGTTTCAGAATGTCCAGAGAGAAGGAAATTGCAGTAGTCATGAATGAGAAAATCAAAGTTTGTACAAGGGTTTTACTGATGGGGATGGAGATAATAATTTTTTGATTTTGGAGATATTTCAAAGATTAAACTGCCAACTTGTAGCGACAGAATATGTGAGGTCACAGGAGGCAGAGGTGAGAAGAATCAAAGATGGAACAAAAGATGCAGTTATGTGGGATAGTGAGGATGGTGGAATATTATGGAGAAAATATGGGAGAGTATTTGGGGGGGAAAGATAAGATAGTTCTGAACATGCTGAGTTTGAATTGACAGTATGTAAACTGTGAGAAGATGTCAGAGAAGCAGCTGGAAATGAGAGTCTAAAAGGGAGCTAAAGGAAGGAGGTATACATTCAGAAGTCTTTGGCACAGATAACTAACTATGATCTAGAGTATCAAGAATACCAGAGGGTCAAGAATCATCTCCAAGTAATACAAGGGAAGAGGAGGAAAGAAAGAGATCCTAAAGGAGTGATGAAGAGCACTTAGAGAAGTAGGGAAGTGTGGAGTCTCTAAAAGCAAGGGGAACGTCTAGAATAATGGAATGATAGACCATGTCAAGTGCTGAGGATGGACTGAGGAAGGTCAGAGTGGAGAATAGGCCTTGAGATATACCTTGAGTGATAACTTAATTTTGAGTTTCAGTTACAGGATTGAATCTAGTTAAGTATCAAGAGGTGCTCAAAGCAGCAAGGGCAAAAGCACATATTCTGACTTGAATTCTTAATGTAAATTTTAGCCATTGTGATAGTAAAAACCACTTGCTAGTCCCATAGGAGACATATACTCCAAAACCCATTGGTTTCAGTGGGAGTTATTCATATAAATGCAGTGCAGCACTTAAGGATATTATGGATCTGTGAATGTAAGCTTTACATTCTGGTCTCTCATCTCCTCCATAATGCAAAACTTTTGGGTTTGCTTAGCGTTAAAAAAAGAAAAAAAGACCTATATATAGTGACAGTGTTGGGCCAGATGGCTACAGAACAGTGATAGAAGGCAGATATATTAGCCCCAGGTTAAGCAGGTCCCTTTTCCCTGGATAAAGTAACAGGGGCAGTTCCAGAACAATCAGGAACTTGCTGGAACTAATTTATGCAGACAGGCTAATTAGAACACCTGGAGCCAATTAAGAAGCTGCTAGAATCAATTAAGAAAGGCAGGTAAATCAGAGCACCTGGTTGAAAAAGGACCTCACTTCAATCAGTGAGGGGTGTGCTGTTAGGATATAGATATTCAGGCCCATCTGCAAAGGCCTATACTTTAAGAATTTAGGCGTATTCTTATCACTAAGCTAGTTATAGAGGTATAAAAGAAAGAATAAAAATCACTGTCGGTCTGCGTAAGGGCCTTCTCTTACTGTGACAGTCTGAGCCCTTTCCTTAGGTTAAGGTCTTTGGCTAAGCAGCAGAGGCCAGCCATAAACTGGAAAATGTATGGTCATATCCTCACATTCCAAACTAGTCACATTGAAATAAGGTGCTATTTGGCTGTTAGGAATACAGTCCTGTCCTGATATTTCTATCACCTTCAGAGAAAGGGAAGAGCCTAGAAGATATAAAAGGAAACTTAATTTGATAGCATACTATCCGGCAAGAACTCACTTATCAATACCTGGGATGTGAAAACCTCATTTCTGTTTTGTTCTATCACTGTAGTCTCCACTTCCCTATTGTTTGTCTGTATAATCTCTGTCTGGTTCTGTGATTGTTTCTGTCTGCTGTATAATTAATTTTGTTGAGTTTAAAGCAATTAAGGTGGTGGGATAGAATTGGTTAAATAATTATGTTGCAATGTGTTAGGACTGGTTAGTTAAATTTCAGTAAAATGATTGGATAAGGTATAGCTAAGCAGAACTCAAGTTTTACTATATAGTCTTCAGTCAATCAGGAATGGGGGGATGGGAACAGGGAATGCGGGTGGGGGAATTGGAATGATGTGTTACTAAGTGGGGGGGTAGGAACGGGGAATGGAAACAGGGACACAAGCAATGTTCTGTGGTGTCAGAGCTGGGAAGGGGGTCACTGAGGAAGGAAACTGGAATCCTGCTTGCTGGAGGTTCACCTCAATAAACATCCAATTGTTTGCACCTTTGGACTTTGGGTATTGCGGCTCTCTGTTCATGCGAGAAGGACCCGGGAAGTGAGAGAGTGAAGGAATAAGCCCCCTAACATGTGCAAGAAGCTGAGAGTGAGAGGGTGTGCTGCTGGAGGACTGAGGAGTACAAACGCTATCTGGCATCAGGAGGAAGGTCCTGTGGTGAAGATACAGAATGTGTTGGGAGGTCATGGAGAAGTAGCCCAGGGAATTATAGCTGCCACACTGGTGTTACACGAAACACTACAGACAGCTGTGATCCACAGGGCCCTGGGCTGGAACTCCGAGTAGAGGGCGGGACCAGGTTCTCCCTACCCCCCTAACTCCGTATTGGATACAGGAGGAGTTGACCCGGACTGTGGATCCCACCAGAAGGGAAAGTCCCTGGCCTGTTCCCTGACCGACTAGGCGGACCAGCAGAGACTGCCGGGATTGTTCTCCTTCCTTTTCCCTATGCTGGCCAGTGATGAGGTTAGCTGAGTGAATGGCAGGTTTTAGCCACTAGCAAAAGTGATTAAACTGAGGGCTGCCGTGAATCTCTGAGGCAGGCAAATCCGCCAATAAGGACCCACTAAGGCAGAGGAGGAACTTTTTCACTATCTATCTATCTATCTAAAGCTTATTTGTAAGTTAGCTACTGCCAGTGCTATCTGTGAACACAAAATTTCTACAACTGAAACAAGTCTGGCATATCTTATTTTTTTGACATTTAGCTCAGAGATTAGTGTATTTGAGGGTGGTATTCAGGGATGGTGAACAGATACCACCACACAGCACTCTTTACACACTTTAAGGACTGAACTGAAGTGGAAATATCTCTTTTTATGTAACTGTGCACCCTCAGGTTTGGGGAGAATAGCTGGAAATCTTGCAAGATGGCTATTCTAGAAATGAGCCTCAATAAAATACCCTGCTATGCCCTATGTCCCCAAAATGATATGATCTGGTGGTCTGGGAAGTTGTTAGGATTCCCTCACTTGTGTTGCACATGGCAAAAAAGTCCTATATGGGTATATTTCTTTTTTTCTTGTTGTTTGTTTGTTTTTGAGCCTCTCTCAGATTCGCTGGTCTCTGTGCGCTACCCTTGCCAGCACTAAGTTCCCTCTCTGCGTTCAGCACTATGACAGAAATGGAGCTGCTATGTAATAATGTTATGAATAGTGAGCAGTGACAAATTTAGGAACACTGTATGTGACTTTCCTGTATGAATGCATAGACTAGTTTAATACAGGGCTGTGGGAAGAACAAACAGGGAAGCAACACAATGGCTTTCTAGATAAGAACATCTAGGCATATACTTGAAAGACAATGGGGCAGGCTGTTGGCTTTAAGGATCCTGTCTCCTGTCCTAAACCTTGTTTTTTCAGAGCTGGGAGTTGCCATATCAAAGGCTATAAATAGTTACAAACAGTACTGTTTCCTGCAGAGATGGGGGAGGTGAACTGCCAGGGCTGACCAGGGAATGTCATTGAGATTTGACAAGGAAATAACATGACATAGATGGAGGCTCTGTGCTGGATTCTACTGGGAGTTAGTCCTCCCAGTGGTAGATGGTTAGTCACTTGCCAAGCAGATATGTATATCGGAAGTTTTATAATTTTAAGAGATGTTTTCTCTTAAATGTTTTTGTTCTATATCAATTATACTTTGCTTTAAGGAGGCTGTTTGTTCACCAGTTACCAGCGTCATTGCAGAGTCTGAACACGTCAGACTTGTTAAGGTAATCACAACTGACACATAGAAGACTGCAAACCAGTATCTACTCTTTGAATGGGAGAATTATATGATCCCATCCTGAGAAATAGGTGATGGCTAGAAGAGTGAGATGTAGAGGAGGTGCTTATGGAGAAACTAGGATGGGACAGAGTAGTAGCTTGTCCAATAATTGTGATAAGCAACATGTACTTCCCCTACCCCGACCAGCCTACTTCTATTACCGCTGAATATTGCTCCTATTTCAAATTCTGTTGTGGTTCAGATCATTCATCTAACTTTGAACATGTATTGGAACTTCTGGTCTAATATGAGCAAATCCCAAAGTCCATACTTTTTGAGGTACATCAGAACTAATCATTTCCCTGAAAAAGCCCAAGAATATTATGCAAAGCTGATATATTGCCCTGCAGATTCATATTTGCTGAACATGTACGGTCAAGTTGTGCAGTTAGTTGTACCATTTCTTAACAGGTAACAGACAGAACCCCTACTCAGATGAACAATGAGAGCACTTAAGGCTGCTTGGAAGCCGCCAGGAGCAGCATCTATTATTAATAAAGACAACAACTTCTTTTCACTCAGAAAAGTTTGGCAAAGATGATACATTGTCTGCATAGCTCATCTAGCCCTGTCACACTATCACAAAAATGACTAAGTGCTTTACTTAAAAAGTCTAAGATAGCTGAATTAAAAGTTAAACTAATTTATACAACATTCTTTGTTGACTGTGGATTTCACTTTCCTTTACTTTGTTACTGGCACTTTAATTGCTCACCTGGCTAGTGATTCAGGGAGTTATATTAATGCATGGTGCAGTGGGGGGAAGTTCAGCTTTCTAAGTTAATATATCCCATTTTTCCAAAATACATACTGTTGCAGAAAAAAAATGCAACAACATGCAGAAATTCACAGCCTACCTTCAATCCCAGTTTTTCACAAAAGCAAAGCTAATAGCATCATACTGAGACTGATATTTGGAAAGACATTGTGATGAAAAATTATTCTTTGCTGCTGGCACAAGCTACCATCTGGTAACTGGGACAAATTAATTGAATGTCATGGTTTCCTTTGTAAATAACAAGGACTTGAAGTATTTGTTAGTGCAGGCTTTTTATTGTTCCCCTTTTTCCTTAATAAATGTTTATAAATGCCCAGATGATGACAAAAGCTATCCATATTAAAGCTGCTGTTTTAAAGCATCAGCCTCCTTTGCAAGAGAATGGTGCCTTTAGAATAATTTTTCACTTCTACTAGTAATCAAGGGGAAAAGAAAAGCTAGAAAAAGAAGACTCAGGCTAACTTGTCAGTGCAGAAAATAACTCTGATAACTAACAACCTTTATGCTTCAATGGTCTGAACTTGCACCCATTGAAGCCTGCTACATGACTCATATTGACTTCAAAGGTACAGTATAATCTGAGCACTGGCAAATCTTATATATACACAGTATTCCATCTCCCCCTCTTTCTAACCATCTTGGGTTTTCCAATAGAATCTTGGAACTGTCAACTTAGATTAGTATTTGTTTTCCTGAGCTTTGGTTGCAGAAGTGATTTGTATTAGGCTGGCATTTTAATTGTTATTGTAAAAATCTGTTTATTGTAAATCATTATACAGCAACCCAAATTGAGAGGAGGACTAAGATGGGGGCTTTGTGGTTAACATAAGAACAATAAGACAGGTTATAGGTGCTACATAGATGGGACTCTACCCACATGGGCATTTAGGGTTAGATTCACACACCAAAAATGTAGGTGTTGTGATGCTGAATCCTGGACTTAGGCATGTATCTCCATGGGCTGGGTGGTTAAGACAGACAAAGAGCTACCTAGTATGCTTCAGGGAGACAACTTGCTCTGCTTGGGAATCTCAGCAGCAAACAATTTAGGAGTTATCTGCCTATTCCATTAATGAAACAGTCTGGTGTAGGAGGAGCTCCCTTATAATTTTTAGTTCAGGGGGTTAGATTCTCACCTGGGATGTGAGAGGTCTCCCCACCACTGAAGTCCAGCATCCACCCAAGAAGGAGAAGGTATTTGAATAAGGAGGTGCTACTTGCCAGTCGGGTCCCCTACTCACTGGGCTGAAGGATATTCTGATGTGGGTCTCCCAGAATATCTCTTGTTGAATAAATCATTTTAAATAGTCATTGGAGCAAGGGGACTGTATCCTGGGTTTCTCACATGTAGAGGCAACGCATGGAGGGAGCAAATGTAGCCATGTGTCACCGCCCAGATATCTGCCAGGGTGGGGGGTGGGCTGAGCATGGTAGAGGGGGACAAGCCTGAGAAAGGCACCAGCACCTAGCGCTCCCGCTAGGGCCTGCTAGGAGGCACCTGGAGCATGGAAGAAAGACAGAGATGGCAACGCAGCTCCTCCAGAGGGGGCAAGAGGAAGCCCTCTGAGTCCCATCCCTTCCTCTTCTACAGCTGCAATTACCTGCTCAGCAGTAGGTGTCTGTAGCCGCTCTGGCCTGTGCCACACCCACAGTGGGGAGGTAATGGGAGAAGTAAGTGGGGAAGGAGCTGGGGGTAAGGTGGTGCAGGCTTGGAGCGGGTGTGGGAGGCACAGAGGATGTGGGAAAGGGACCAGAAGAGATGTGTGGGGCAGTCACATGCCCTCCCTGACCCTTTAAAGTGCGTCCCTCCACCATCAAAAGTTTACCCATAATGTTTTCCCAGCCAGGGTCCAGAATCATTTACCTGATTGCACTTGTTATCTCTTTGTCCCAATGATTTTTTTCATTATCTATACACAGTGGAATAACTTCTATAGGAGAGATAGAGAGAGACTGACATCAAAATATTCTGTAGCCCAGTGGCTGGTGCACATCCCTGAGAGGTGACCGATACCTGTTCAAATCAGGCAAGCAGAGGGGTTGTGCTGTAGTTGTGGCTTTAAGAGAATGAATAGAAGCTTCAGAGTGTGAAAACTGATGCTCAGGTTTAGGATAGACTGACATGAGTTAAGATGCTGTGTATATGTGTTAACTGCATATCTAAGAAAAACTGCTAGGTTACTAGCAATGATTTATTATTAAGACTAGTGGATTTACCTGAATATAAAACAATAGAGGGGTCATCCCAGGCAAGTGCCCTACCTCCTGGGCTAAAAGTCAGAAGGAAGGTCATCCTTGCCCAATCCTTTTTTTGTAACTTTCTCTATTGTCACCCCATTCCATAGGCAAGCTCTGACCATGTGTACCAATTGGGACCCATAAGCAACTTAGGTGGAGAAGTGCCTAACTTCCCTTGGTTCGTGCTTTGCACTGGGGCTTAGGTGCCCAAACACCTGGTGTAGAGCTGCAGTGTGCACGTGCACAGGCAGAAATATAGACATCCAGGGACTTTTACTGCTTATATTTAAGCCCCGAGCAAGTTTCGGTGTCTGCGGGGTTTGGAGGCAGGTGAGCAGGGGCTTTGTGGATCCCAGTGAGGCCTGATTCTGGGATTTAAGTGTCTATCATGGCAGTTGGTTCCTTTTGCCCTTTCATCCAAATGAGTCCCATCAAAATCAATGAAGTCCATGAAGAATAAGGGTCCATACCAATGTGTCACTTTGTAGAAAAGTGGTGAACCACTGTATTATTGTCCAATGTATCTATTAATGGAATGGGCTGCTGCCTACCTCTGTAAACCAAGGTTATCTTCTTTTTTTTTTTGGTCCCATTAATCAACCCTGTCAGTATCAGCAAGGGAAAGAACACCACTCCTCCAACTATTCGATAGGACGCAAAGGCACAGGATCTGCTTAAGACAGCAGATACTTAAGTACCGGGTGCATTCAAACCCTGCAATTCTTACCTTGTCCTTTCTCCATAAACTTAGCTGGAGCGCCTCTACCTTCACTAGAACAAGGTTAAAGTAATTAACCAGAAACTTTAATTGTGTGATTGCACAGAACAAACTGTTATTTCAAGAGCTCATCTTAAAAGAAAATATGAATAATAATATTTCATCTCCTGACCTAATATGCCTGTCAGATAACTCTAAAATACACAAATACAGTTTTAAAAGTTAAAATTACATTAGCCATCTTATTGAAGTAAAAAAAGGTAAGGACAGAGCAGTTCCCTATCAGAGAGGCCCTAAGCACTGAGTGATCTGAGTGTGCATCCCTCACTCATCCATCTCTCCTCCCGGGCCTAGATTTTTAAGCTCAATGTTTTTTTTACTTTTTTTTTTAATTTAAATGCGTTTGTTTTTTTAATAGTACTGTAGCTTATCTTCTGTAGACAGAACTCTCTGCTCTTATCTCACAAGATGCAGGAACAGCTACCATATTATTCTTCCTGCACAGTAACTTTCCACTGAATCTTAGAAACGATAATGCAGTATTTCTATTAGCCAATACACAAAGTCCTTTTAAAATAATTTGTCCTAGCATGGCATTAAATTCAGTGACTATTGGCACAGTAAAGCTAACAGAGTAATGGAGCTTAAGAGACTGTTAAAATGTTTCATCTCAGCAAAAATTGCCTGGAGAAATTTATCATTTAGGCCCCGATCCTGCAATGCATTCTGTGTGGGTGAAAACCAGCACCCACACTGAGCCCTACTGAAGTCAGGACCCAAATTATCAAGTTCACGGGTTTCAGTAGGGCATTGTGTAGAGGCAGGGCTCTTCCTGCTGGGAGTTCATTAGAGAATTGTGGTCTTCTGTGACTTCTCACAAGGCTGAACAATATATCTTTTTTCAGGAATTAGAAGTTAATCAATACCTGCAGGGTCACTCACAGTCATGGGATAGAATCCTGGCCCCAAGAAAGTTAGTAGGAGCGTTGCTGTTGACTTCTATAGTACAAGGATTCCAGCCATAAGTTCTAACTTCAATCTTCTGTAATTAGAGCTGGTGATTTTTGTTTTAATTTCAATGAAATCTCATTTCAAAATTTCCTTCTATAACAGGAGTCGGCAACCTTTCAGAAGTGGTGTGCTGAGTCTTCATTTATTCACTCTGATTTAAGGTTTCGCGTGCCAGTAATACATTTTAACGTTTTTAGAAGGTCTCTTTCTATAAGTCTGTAATATATAACTAAACTATTGTTGTATGTAAAGTAAATAAGGTTTCAAAATGTTTAAGAAGCTTCATTTAAAATTAAATTAAAATGCAGAGCCCCCCAGACCAGTGGCCAGGACCCAGGCAGTGAGTGCCACTGCAAATGAGCTCGTGTGACACCTTCGGCACACGTGCCATAGGTTGCCTACCTCTGTTCTATAATAAATTGCAATGTATTAATGCTTATTCTCTCCTATTACCCAATGGAAAAGTAAGGCACAGAATGGTTAAATGACTTGATCAAGGTCACAAAACCTAGATTAGAAGCCAGATCTCCTTATTCCAGGTCCCATACTCATGCCCAGAGGTGGGCAAACTACGGCCCGCAGGCCACATCCGGATGCAAGATCCTCCTTCCGGGCATCTGAGCTCCTGTCCTGAGAAACTAGTCCCGAGCCCCTTCCCTGTTGTTCCCGTGTCAGCTCATTGCACCACCGGCACAATGCTCTGGGCAGCAGGGCTGCAAGCTCCTGCTACTGGGGAAGTGCAGCTGCAGATCCTGGCCTGACCCAGTGCTCTGTGCTGCACAGTGGCGTGGCTGGCTGCAGCCAGGTTGCGAAGCTGTAGCACTGTCAGCCACCAGTGCTTCAGGCAGCATGGTAAGGGGTAGGGGACGGGGGGGTTGGATAGAGGGCAGGGGAGTTTGCGATGGTGGTCAGGGGGCGGGGGTGTGGATAAGGGTTGGGGCAGTCAAAAGGCAGGGAACAGGGGTTGAATGGTGACAGGGATTCCGGCAGGGCAGTCAAGAAGCAGAGGAGGGGTTGGATGGGGCAGCAGGGGTCAGTCAGGGTGGAGGTTCTGGGGTCTGTCACGAGAAAGGGAGCAGGGGAAGTTGAAGGGGCAGGGGTCCTGGGGGGGCATCAGGGAACAGGAGGGGGTTGTATGGGGCAGGAGTCCGGGTGGGGCCATCAGGAGGCAAGAAGCAGGAGAGGGTCAGATAGGGGGCGAGGCTAGGCCATGCCTGGCTATTTGAGGTGACACAGCCTCCCCTAACAAGTCCTCCATACAATTTCCGAAACCCAATATGGCCCTCAGGCCAAAAAATTTGCCCACCTCTGCTCTAGCCAGGGCCAGCTCCAGCGTTTTTGCCGCCCCAAACAGCAGAAGAAAAAAAAAGGAAAAAAAGCTGCAATTGGCAGCAGCTCTACCGCCGCCGCTTCATTCTTCAAGGGAAGGACCTGCCACCAAATTGCCGCCGAAGAGCCGTACGTGCTGCCCCTTACTGTTGGACTCCCCAAGCACCTGCTTGCTGTGCTGGTGCCTGGAGCCGGCCTTGGCTCTAGCCATTACATAGCACTGCATAGAGGAACAGCAAAAAGGACAGTCATTCACAAGTTTTGTAGCAGCATGAACATCCCTCATCCATGGAGGTTTTTCTAAATAGTGACTGCCAGTCAGTCCAGATTTTGTCGTGGTTTTATGCTGTAGACACATATCATTAGAGTATAAGCAGACATTGCTGATTTTACGTTTACTTGTGATTTACATCTTTGAACCCATGAGAGTCAAGCTGATTGCATTAAAACTAGACTACCTAGCCTCTTTGCTATTTAATTCTTACTCTGTTCTCTACCCTATGCACCTTAATTCAGGTTTATAAGATCCATATGAGAATTAGGCAATGCTCATACAATTTTTTTAAGTTAATTTAAAAATGCCATCTAATTTTCAATATACTTCCACCTAACAGCTTTAGAAAGCTTCATGAACATGCTATGAAGAAAATGGATAATCATTAACTTACTTGTGTTGTTAAGTTAATAAAATTTAACATCCAACAAGCTTCACTGGAAACAGAATGCTTGACAAATAAAATTATGACTTTAAAATGACACATATCTCCTCTTTGGGAGGTTAAACAAGTTGAGTTGAAACAATCTCTGGCTCAGATTGTATATTTTCAGGAGAGAAATTCAATTTTTGTTTATTTGGGCTGACAGCAAAGTACTTTCAAATGTTATATCTTTAAGCAACAGATTATAATCTTGAAGTCTTTTATGTGTTTCTGAATTGCCTCACAAAATGTGCAGTGCATGAGCCAATCTAATGTGGTTACTGTGGTCATGGACTTTTCCAAGGATTCAAGCAATAAGCACTATGAGTGAGGTTTCTCCCAAATATCACATCACTGTTAAAGCCACTGCACAAAGGCCAAGGAACTTTGGCGGAGAATAAGGATACTGGAGGATATATGCAATCCATTTTCAGGACAGATAAATTATATGGTTCTTGAAAATGGTACTCATAATATTCACTAGGAAAATGAATACAGGGTATTAAATAGCTAAAATGATGGCATGCGGTAACCAGTATGGAAGAATTTGTTTGTTTTATTTTTAAATTTAACATTGGGTTATATTACTTTATTAGCAATAGCATCCGTTATTATAGCCAGTTGAGTTGTCATAGAATCATAGAATCAAAGAAGATTAGGGTTGGAAGAGACCTCAAGAGGTCATCTAGTCCAGTGTTTTTCAAACTGGGGCCACTGCTTGTGTAGGGAAAGCCCCTGGCAGGCCGGGCCGGTTTGTTTACCTGCCCTGTCAGCAAGTCCAGCTGATCACAGCTCCCACTGGCCTTGGTTCACTGTTCCAGGCCAATAGGAGCTGCTGGAAGCGGCGGCCAGTACGTCCCTCGGCCTGCGTCACTTTCAGCAGCCCCCATTGGCCTGGAGCAGCGAACTGTGGCCCGTGGGAGCTGCGATTGGCTGTCCTTGCGGATGGGGCAGGTAAACAAACCTCCCCAGCCTGCCAGGGGTTTTTCCTACACAAGTGCCGGCCACAGTTTGAGAAACACTGATCTAGTCCAAACCCCTGCTCAAAGTTGTGTTTGGTTTCTTTGGAGAAATATGCATAGGGATGTGATTTGACTTTGTGAGGTGGGTGGACGGAAAGAGAGTGACTAGCAAAAGGAAATTTAAAATATTGAATGTTGCCTAAAAGCTTAATGCTATTTGAGTGAAAAAACATCTTAAAAGAAATGTCAATTTTATATTGGAACCTCTAGTGACGAAGTGAAGAGAAATAAGACATTTTAATGACAGCCAAAGGGCTTGCCTGTGGCAGAAAGTCTGAATATTAAAATTTACCTGCACATCTTCCATTTATGTATTTCTTCAACTCAAGTGAAGAGATTCCAAATAGCCCAGCACTATGGGCCGAATTTATTCCTGCTGTAACTCCATTAACTTGAACTTCCCATTTTATATATTTCATAAAATAATACAAATGCAACCCATCATATGAGTTGCAGGCTTAACTAGTTACAGTAATAAATGCTATTGCTAGTTTTGTCAGAAGAGCCCTGCCAAGCTGTTGCAGTGCTCCAAACTGGTTTGGGTTTAGGTTTGGTTGGTAACATGGAGTCTAGATTTTTTGATCACTGGCTCCCCAGGCCAGCAGCCTTCTAGATTACTATGAGTGGAATCCAGACTCTGGATCCCTCAGTGTTTTAAGCCTCCAGAGTTTGAACGGAGTCCAGGCACTGTCCTAGTCTTGAGGTCCCAAGGCATACTATCGGAGTTCACACTCTTGATCTAGAAACCCTTCCGGAGAGTTGTGACCACACAGCCCAGTTGCCTAGCCTCTGGAACCAGTACTGACTTTTCAGATTCCTCCCTGTAGCTTAAACTCACTAAATCCCAGATTCCCACTGAAGGTGTGAGGCTTCTGGGTAGTGTTTACTTCTTTCAGGAGTCAGGTGGTAATTGTGGCATATAAAACACATAGACAGTTTGAATAGATTTCTACAACACTGTTGCACTTTCCTCAATCACATAAGAAGTACGCATACAAAATAATGAAACCTACATACATATCCACCCACTATAGTTAACCCTTCCTTGGGGAGTCTTTAGGAGGATCATCTGTGTTCAGGTGGGCATGGTTCCTCATTTGGCTCTTTCAGCAGTGTCTCCTCTCTTAAGTGGGTAAAAATGGCTGGAAAGAGAGAACCAAATAGAATAGCTTCTACCCTTCAAGTCCACCAGTCAGGGGACTCCCTGGTCATCCTCCACAGTTGATCAGAGTCCTGTGAGGTGTATTTGTTACTAGGTCACCTGTCCCCTGCTAAATCAATTCCTCTGGGAAGGGGTAAGCATTTTGGCTAAAGTGATTACATTCCAATGGAGAACCATCCAGATTAGACAACCCTCTATTGTCAGCCCTGTATCTGACTGGAGATTCACTCCAGTACAGAGGCAACAAAAGGTAAAGAGACCGACATCCAAGGCTGAGGCTTAGTAAAGATACATAGGGAGAGTTCATAATCTCGCACATAACTGATCATTTTTTGCAGATAGATTCCCCAAATTTTCACAATACCAAATTCAATTGTACTCTAATTGCTTGGAATAGAGTTACATTCACTGCTCTCACTAGAGCTATGGCAATTTACACCGGCTGGAACACTAGCTGAATAATAGAGTTTTTGCCACAGTACCATACGTTTGGTTTCTCAGAAAAGTGCAATTCAAAACAGAGTAAACTGGTTGAGTGCCCATCATTTGAACTGGGGAATATAGTAGAAAAGTAATTAAAAGTCATTAAAATTTCCAAAATACAATAGAATATCAAACTGCTAAATGCAATTTAAACTACCTGTACCACAAACTATACTATAATGATATGCTATGAATGTTATTAGGTGGGGAAGAAGTTCGCAGCTTTAGAAGACTTTTTTTTCTTTTTTTTCTTTTTTTTTGAGAGAGAGAGAGAGAATGAGAGAGAGAGAGAGAGAGAGAGAGAGAGAGAGAGAGAGAGAATTCAAACAATGAAGATTAGTTTATCAAATAAATACAGGAATGAGAGCATGTTTGAAGTAACTCTTGACAAAAACCATATATTAAAAATAGTATGTACCCAAACATAAGGGAATAGGGTATTTCGCCTGGAAGGCCTGATTCTCCTCTCACTTACACATGTAAATATGGAGTAACTTCACTGGAGTTAAGAACGCTGCACACATGTAAAACAACTATTAGAGCAGAATCACACACATATTTTAAAGAACAGGAGTACTTGTGGCACGTGAGAGACTAACAAATTTATTTCAGCATGAGCTTTCATGAGCTACAGCTCACTTCTTCAGATGCACAGAATGGAACACACAGATAGAAGATATTTATACATACAGAGAACATGAAAAGGCAGAAGTATGCATACCAACAGGAAGAGTCTAATCAATTGAGATGAGCTATCATCAGCAGGAGAAAAAAATCTTTTAAAGTGATAATTAAGATGACCCATAGAAGGTGTGAGGAGAACTTAACATAGGTTGAAGTGTTCTCCTGCTGGTTTTTGAATGTCATGATTCCTGATGTCAGATTTGTGTCCCTTTATTCCTTTGAGTGGAGACTGTCCAGTTTGGCCAATGTACATTGCAGAGGGGCATTGCTGAAATATGATGGCATATATCACGTTGGTAGATGTGCAGGTGAACGAGCCCCTGTTGGCGTGGCTGATGTGATTAGGTCCTATGATTGTGTCACCTGAATAGATATGTGGACAGAGCTTGGGAGACAGGCCAGTCCTCGCTTATAGACAGCCTCCAAACCTGAAGCAAATACTCATCAGCAACCACACACCATAGAACATAAACACTAACCCAGGAACCTATCCTTGCAACAAAACCCGATGCCAGCTCTGTCCACATATCTATTCAAGTGACACCATCATAGGACCTAATCACATCAGCCAAGCCACCAGGGGCTAGTTCACCCACACATCTACCAACGTTATATATGCCATCATATGCCAGCAATGCCCCTCTGCAATAAATAAAGGGACACAAATCTGACATCAGGAATCATGACATTCAAAAACCAGCAGAACACTTCAACCTCTCTAACCACTCAGTGACAGACTTGAAGGTGGCAATCTTGCAACAAAAAAACTTCAAAAACAGACTCCAAAGAGAGACTGCTGAACTCAAATTAATATGCAAATTAGATACAATTAACTCAGGCTTAAACAGAGACTGGGAATAGTTGGGTCATTACACTAATTGAATCTATTTCCTTATGTTAAGTTCTCCTCACATCTTCTATGAGTCATCTTAATTATCACTTCAAAGGTTTTTTTTTCTCCTGCAGATGATAGCTCATCTCAATTGATTAGACTCTTCCTGTTGGTATGCATACTTCCTCCTTTTCATGTTCTCTGTATGTATAAATATCTCCTGTCTGTGTGTTCCATTCTGTGCATTGGAGGAAGTGGGCTGTAGCTCACGAAAGCTCATGCTGAAATAAATTTGTTAGTCTCTAAGGTGCCATAAGTACTCCTGTTGTTTTTGCGGATACAGACTAACATGGCTGCTACTCTGAAACCACTCATAGTTTACAAATCCTTTTGTCTATGACTCCATGATTATCTTTAGGGAAAACAAAAATTAAATAACTGATTTCTAATTCTCCAAATGCTTCCTTATACTGATAGAAGAAATTTAATACAAAACGTATAATCTGAAAAAGATTTGACAGTTTCACCAAATGATTCTTTTTGATTGTCGGAGGGTGTGACTGCTGTGTTCTGAGAAAGAAAGAAAGAAAGAAAGAAAAAAAGAAAGAAAGAAAGAAAGAATTCCTGAGAGGTTTGAGGCAAATTTCAGGTAATTTACTATAAAGGAAATTAAAGTAGCATGCACAAAATAGTTGACAGGGCAAAGATTAACACTGCCACTTTACCTATCTCTATTTTTAGAAGATGATGCAATGAAACAGAAGGAAAAGTATTTGGATAAATAAATGAGACACTCTTTCTGACAAGCATAATTCCTTTTTACTTATTGAACAAGAATAAAAACTCCAACAGAGTTTGGCAGGAACTATGCAGAAGAAAGCCAAGAGCAAGAGATGAGTTATTTATGCTATGATCAAGCCATTTTTTCCTGAATGTCTTGCCGTATAAAAGGCAGAACATTTTACAATTGAATATTATCCAATTTAAAAGTAATTGCTTGCTCATGTGGAGAAGCTACAGCTGAAGCGGATACCAAGAGTGTTATTTATGAGATCTCAATAGCAATCCATTAAGAACATAAGAACGATCATACTAGGTTACATCAAAGGTCCATCTAGCCCAGTATCCTGTCTTCCGACAGTGGCTAATGCCAGGTGCCCCAGAGGGAATGAATAGAACAGGTAATCATCAAGTGATCCATCCTCCGTTGCCCATTCTCAGTTTCTGGCAAACAGAGGCTAGAGACACCATCCCTGTCCATCCTCGCTAATAGCCATTGATGGACTTATCCTCCATGAACTTATCTAGTTCTTTTTGAACTCTGTTATAGTCTTGGTTTCACAACATCCTCTGGCAAGGAGTTCACACTGACTGTGTGTTGTGTGAAAAAATATTTCTTCTGTTTGTTTTAAACTTGCTGCCTATTAATTTCATTTGGTGACCCCTAGTTCTTGTGTTATGAGAAGGAGTAAATAACACTTCCTTGTTTACTTTCAGCACATCAGTCATGATTTTATAGACCTCAATCATATCCCCACTTAGTCATCTGTTTTCCAAGCTGAAAAGTCCCAGTCTTATTAATGTCTCCTCATATGGCTGCCGTTCCATATCCCTAATAATGGGAAGAGAGTTATATAGCCATGCAGTGCCCAGGCACCAGTAATATTCAGAGCCCAGGGGCCCAGTTCCACTAACGTTTGGGGCCAGGTCTCCCCCACAGCTCCACCTGCTGCCCCCCCTGCGCCTCCCCCAAGTGTCCCCCGGGTCCTGCTTGCTGGCCCTATGCACGTCCCTAGGCCCCGGAGGAAGCAGAGCATCCCTGCTTCTTCCCTGCAGCTCCATGCTGCCTTCCTGCAGCAACTGCTGTCACAGGGTCCTAGTGCCCCCATCTAAATGCCAGGGCAGACTGACTCTTAGGCTATGTCTACACTACAGGATAATTTCGAATTAACATAAACCGGTTTTATAAAACAGATATTATAAAGTCGATTGCATGCGGCCACATTAGGCACATTAATTCGGCAGTGTGCATCCATGGTCCGAGGCTAGCATTGATTTCCGGAGCGTTGCACTGTGGGTAGCTATACCATAGCTATCCCATAGTTCCTGCAGTCTCCCCTGCTCCTTAGAATTCTGGGTTATTACTCCAGTGCCTGATGGGGCAAAAATCATTGTCGCGGGTGGTTCTGGGTACAGCCTCACCCCTCCCTTCCTGAAAGCAGCAGACAACCATTTCGCGCCTTTTTTCCTGGGTGAACTGAAAGCAAACGCCATAGCACAGCAAGCATGGATCCTGCTCAGATCAATAGCGCAATCGTGGACATTGTAAACACCTTGCGCATTCTCGTGCAGTCTATGGTGAACCATGAACTGCAAAGGCAGGTGAGGAGGAGGCAGCTACGGCAGCACGGCGACAAGAGTGATGAGGACATGGACACTGATTTCTCCCTAGCCGCGGGCTCCTGAGCTTTGGAGCTCCTGCTGGTAATGGGGGAGGTTCTACCCATTGAATGCCAATTTTGGGCCAAGGAAACAAGCACAGACTGGTGAGACCGCATAGTTTTGCAGGTGTGGGACGATTCGCAGTGGCTGCGAAACTTTCGCATGCGTAAGAGCACTTTCTTTGAACTTTGTGACTTGCTTTCCCCTGCCCTGAAACGCCATAATACCAAGATGAGAGCAGCCCTCACAGTGGAGAAGCGAGTGGCAATAGCCTTCTGGAAGCTTGCAATGCCAGACAGTTACCGGTCAGTCGGAAATCAATTTGGAGTGGGAAAATCTACTGTGGGGGCTGCTGTGTTGCAAGTAGCCAAAGCAATCATTAAGCTGCTGCTATGAAAGGTTGTGACTGTGGGAAACGTGCAGGTCATAGTGGATGGCTTTGCTGCAATGGGATTCCCTAACTGTGGGGGGGGGCGATAGATGGAACCCATATCCCTATCTTGGCACCGGAGCACCAGGGCACCCAGTACATAAACCGCAAGGGATACTTTTCAATGGTGCTGCAAGCACTGGTGGATCACAAGGGATGTTTCACCAACATCCATGTGGGATGGCCAGGAAGAGTTCATGATGCTCACGTCTTCAGAAGCACTGTTCTGTTTAAACGGCTGCAGCAAGGGACTTACTTCCCGGACCAGAAAATAACAGTTGAGGATGTTGAAATGCCTGTCATTATCTGGGTGACCCACCCTACCCCTTGATGCCATGGCTCATGAAGCCATACACAGGCAGCCTGGACAGTGGTAAGGAGCTGTTCAGCTACAGGCTGAGCAAGTGCAGGATGGTGGTAGAATGTACATTTGGCCGTTTAAAGGCTTGCTGGCGCACATTACTCACTCGCTCATGTCAAAACCTAGTCCCAGATTTGGACCTTAGCGTCCAAAATATGGAGGTTAGCATGAAAACCTCCAAGCTTAGTTACCAGCTTGGAACTGGTAAAACTGCCACCACCCAAAAAATTAGAGTGTTTTGGGGCACTCTGGTCCCCACAAAAACCTTCCCTGGGGACCCCAAGACCCAAATCCCTTGAGTCTCACAACAAAGGGAAATAAACCTTTTCCCTTCCCCCCCGTCAGGTGTTCCTGGAGAGATACACAGAAGCAAATTCCGTGAGTCTAAACAGAGGGACTCCACTCTCCCCGTTCCCAGTCCTGGAAAACAGAATTACTTCCCTCTTCACCCAGAGGGAATGCAAAGTCAGGCTAGTAAATCTAACACACACAGATTTCCCCCTGACTTCTTCCTCCCATCAATTCCCTGGTGAGTACAGACTCAATTCCCTGGAATTCCCCACTAAAGAAAAACTCCAACAGGTCTTAAAAAGAAAGCTTTGTATAAAAAGAAAAAAAATACATTAAAATGGTCTCTCCGTATTAAGGTGACACATACAGGGTGATTTGCTTAAAAGAATATTGAATAAACAGCCTTATTCAAAAAGAATACACTTCAAAGCACTCCAGCCACTATACCTATGTAAATACAAAAGAAAATATAGAAATCACTATCTGATCTTTGTACTCACAACTTGGAAACAGAAGATTAGAAAGCAGGAAATAGAAATCACTCCTCATAGCCGAGAGAGCATACAGGCAGACCAAAGACCCAAGAACAAAGGACTCACACACAAACTTCCCTCCACCCAGAGTTGAAAAAAAATCCTGTTTCCTGATTGGTCCTCTGGTCAGGTGTTTCAGATACTTCTTTCCAGGTGAAAGAGACGTTAACCCTTAGCTATCTGTTTATGACACGCCCCCCCAAATTGCAGACAGTGGGGAAGCTCACTGGCGGCGATTTCCTTCTAGAACTTGAAAATAAACAGATTAATACAACACATGCACCTTTACATATACCATTAAGTATATAACTAACAGACTTCTACATTTTAAGAACACTTTTTAACTACTGGATTCTGGGAAACTCTCACGGGAGAGTGCATCAGCTACTTTGTTAGAAGCTCCTGAGATGTGCTGAATATCAAAATCAAAATCTTGGAGAGCTAAACTCCAACGAAGAAGTTTCTTGTTGTTCCCCTTGGCAGTATGAAGCCACTTTAGTGCAGCATGGTCAGTTTGTAGCTGGAACCGCCGGCCCCAAACATATGGGCGTAGCTTTTCCAGGGCGTACACAATGGCATAGCATTCCTTTTCACTGACTGACCAGTGACTTTCCCTCTCAGACAGTTTCTTGCTGAGAAACACGACAGGATGGAAGTTGTGATCCGTTGCTTCCTGCATGAGCACTGCTCCTATACCACGCTCAGATGCATCTGTGGTTACTAGGAATGGCTTGTCAAAGTCCGTGGCCCTGAGCACAGGGTCAGACATGAGCGTTGCCTTAAGTTGGGTAAAGGCCTTTTGACACTCATCAGTCCACTTAACTGCATTTGGCTGGGTCTTTTTGGTCAGGTCGGTCAGTGGGGCAGCGATTTGGCTGTAGTGTGGTACAAATCGCCTGTAGTATCCGGCCAAGCCTAAGAAGGATTGGACCTGCTTCTTGGACCTTGGGACAGGCCACTTTTGGATAACATCCATCTTGGCCTGTAGGGGGTTTATGGTTCCTCGACCCACCTGGTGCCCCAGGTAAGTCACTCTGTTTTGGCCTATTTGACACTTTTTGGCCTTAACAGTTAGTCTGGCCTGCCTGATGCGCTCAAAGACCTTTTCCAGGTTTAGTAGGTGTTCGGGCCAGGAGTCTGAAAAAATGGCCACATCATCGAGGTAGGCAACTGCATATTCTCCCAGTCCTGCTAGCAGACCATCTACCAGCCGCTGGAAGGTGGCGGGTGCATTTCGAAGGCCGAAAGGAAGGACATTAAATTCATACACCCCCGCATGGGTGACGCATGCTGACCTTTCCTTGGCAGGTTCATCTAGCGGTACTTGCCAGTACGCCTTGGTTAAGTCTATTGTAGGGATGAACTGGGCACGTCCCAACTTCTCCAATAGCTCATCGGTGCGTGGCATTGGATAGTTGTCCGGACGAGTTACCGCATTTAGCTTACGGTAGTCCACACAAAAGCGTATTTCCCCATCTGGTTTGGGTACCAGAACCACTGGAGATGCCCATGCACTGGTAGATGAGCGGATTATACCCATCTGTAGCATGTTCTGGATCTCCCGTTCTATAGCAGCTTGGGCATGAGGAGACACCCGGTAGGGTGAGCATTACTTGTGTCAATGGAGTGGTATGCCCGTTCAGTCCGTCCTGGGGTGGCTGAGAACAATGGGGCGAAGCTAGTGCACAGCTCCTTGATTTGTCGCCACTGCAGACATTCCAGGGTGGTTGAGAGGTTCATCTCTTCCACGCCACCGTCTTTTTTCCCGTCGTAGTAGACACCGTCAGGCCACTCAGCATCATCTCCCTGGACTGTAAACTGACAAACCTGTAAGTCTCTGGAATAGAAAGGCTTGAGAGAATTAACATGGTGAGGAATTGGGAAATGCTATGAGGTAGTTCACAGTTCCCAGGCGCTCTTGGACCATGAATGGCCCTTCCCAAGATGCTTCCATCTTATGGGCCTGTTGCGCCTTCAAGACCATAACCTGGTCTCCTACCTTGAAGGAACGTTCTCTGGCATGTCTGTCATACCAGGCCTTTTGCTCTTCCTGAGCATCCTTTAGGTTCTCTTTAGCAAGGGCTAAGGAGTGTCGGAGGGTGCTTTGTAGGTTGCTTACAAAGTCCAGAATGTTAGTTCCTGAAGAAGGTGTAAACCCCTCCCATTGCTGCTTCACCAACTATAATGGTCCCTTAATCTCGTGACCAAAGAGAAGTTAAAACGGTGAAAACCCTAAACTGGGATGTGGTACAGCCCTGTAGGCAAACAGCAACTGCTGCAACACTAGGTCCCAATTATTGGAGTATTCGTTGATGAATTTACGTATCATGGCCCCCATAGTTCCATTAAACCTTTCGACCAGGCCATTGGTTTGATGGTGGTACGGGGTGGCAACCAAGTGATTCACCCCATGCATGTCCCACAGTTTTTGCATGGTCCCTGCCAGGAAATTAGATCCTGATTCTGTAAGGATGTCGGAGGGCCAACCTACCCTGGCAAAAATGTCTGTTAGGGCCAAGCACACAGTGTTAACCCTGGTGTTGCCTAGAGCTACTGCTTCTGGCCATCGCGTAGCAAAGTCCATGAAAGTCAGTACGTACTGCTTTCCTCTGGGGGTCTTTTTTAGGAAAGGACCCAGAATATCCACAGCTACTCGCTGAAATGGGACCTCAATTATGGGGAGTGGCTGGAGAGGGGCCTTGACCTGGTCTTGAGGCTTTCCAACTCTTTGGCATACCTCACAAGACCGGACATACTTGGCAACATCCTTGCCCATCCCCTCCCAGTGGAAGGACTTCCCCAACCGGTCCTTGGTTCTGTTCACCCCAGCATGGCCACTCGGATGATCATGGGCTAAGCTTAAGAGCTTCCCCCGGTACTTAGTTGGAACCACCAACTGTTTTTGCGGCTGCCATTCTTCCCGGTGTCCACCAGAAAGAATCTCCTTGTATAAAAGTCCTTGGTCTATAACAAACTGGGATCGATTAGAAGAGCTGAGAGGCGGTGGGTTGCTCCATGCCGTCGCCCAAGCTTTCTGAAGGCTGTCATCTGCTTCCTGCTCAGTTTGGAACTGTTCCCTTGAGGCTGGGGTCACCAGTTCTTCCTCAGACTGTGGACTTGGGCTTGGTCCCTCTGGAAGCGATGTAGGTGATGGGGTTGTTTCCGTTGCTGGTGAACCGCTCTCCGCTGGTGCATCTGAGGGTATTTCAGGCTCTGGCTGAGCCTTTTGGGTATGGCTGTCTGTTGCTTCTGCCAGTTCTGGCTCGCTGGCGCCCTCTGGTGTTGAGTTTGAAGATGGGGTTGCACTTGCTGGTGCTGGTTGCTGTTCCAGTTCCGGGCCTGGGACTGGAGGTGCTGTGACTGCTTCAGTGGTTGGCATGGAATCCGGGTCCACTACCTCTGTCTGGGTCTCTGGTAACACAGATGGGGCTTCTGTGGACGGCTCAGGAACAGGAATGGGTCTGGAAGCTTGCCTGGTTTGGCTACGTGTAACCATTCCCACTCTCTTGGCCCGCTTCACCTGGTTGGCCAAGTCTTCCCCCACTAGCATGGGGATAGGATAATTGTCATAGACTGCAAAAGTCCACATTCCTGACCAGCCTTTGTACTGGACAGGCAGTTCAGCTGTAGGCAAGTCTACAGCTTGTGACATGAAGGGGTAAATTGTCACTTTGGCCTTTGGGTTGATGAATTTGGGGTTTACGAAGGATTGGTGGATAGCTGACACTTGTGCCCCCGTGTCTCTCCACGCAGTAACCTTCTTTCCGCCCACTCTCAAATTTTCCCTTTGCTCCAAGGGTATTTGAGAGGCACCTGGGCCTGGGGATCTTTGGTGTGATGGTGGTGTAATGAACTGCACTCGGATGGCGTTCTTTGGACAGTTGGCCTTGATATGTCCCAGTTCATTACACTTAAAGCATCTTCCATCTGATGGGTCACTGGGCCAAGGTGAGTTACTGGAGACTGGTGAGGTGGAAGAATAGGGCGTCTGTGGCTTTACTTGGGTTGTATGTGGGGTCTTTGGCTGTCCTCGGTTATAGGGTTTATGGTCGGTGTGCCCCCTGGGGTATTCGTTCCCCTTGACCGTAGCTTTCTTGCTTTATGCCACTTCCATCCATCTGGCTCCAATCTCTCCCGCCTCAGAGAGATTTTTGGGTTTTCCATCTTGTATGTACCATGTTATGTCCTCAGGAACACCATCCAAGAACTGCTCCATTTGTATGAGGAGGTGCAGTTCTTCCAAGGATTTAACATTGTGTCCTGATATCCAGGCCTCATAATTTTTCCCAACGTAGTAGGCATGTTTGGGAAATGACACATCTGATTTCCACTTTTGGGTTCTGAAACGCCGACGGGCATGATCCGGGGTAATCCCCATTCTGTATCTGGCCTTGGTTTGAAAAAGTTTATAGTCGTTCATGTTCTGCTTAGGCATTTCAGCTGCCACCTCTGCTAAAGGTCCACTGAGCTGTGGCCTCAATTCTACCATGTACTGGTCTTCAGGGATGC
Source organism: Gopherus evgoodei (assembly GCF_007399415.2). Lineage (NCBI taxonomy): Eukaryota > Metazoa > Chordata > Testudines > Testudinidae > Gopherus > Gopherus evgoodei. Next base: position 103,550,408 of record NC_044322.1, read on the forward strand.
TGTACCCAAGACAGGCTCTTTCAAAATTTTCCAAGAAGGCCTCGGTGTCATCACCTGCCTTGTAGGTGGGAAATTTCCTGTGATGTGGAACCATAATTGGCGAAGGGTTGTTAGGATTGGCTGGCGCATGCAGTCCAGCTTGCGCTAAGTCCAGTTCATGTTTTCTCTGTTTTTCATTCTCTTCATTTTCTTTTTGTTGTTTTTCCATTTCTTTTTGTTGTTTTTCCATGTCTCGGCGGTGGGCCACCTCTTCTTCTTCTAGTTTTCTGTGGTGGGCTGCATTTTAGGCTTCTTGTTCTCTTTTATGGGCTGCGTGTTTGATCTGTTCTTCTCTTTTTTTCATCTCCATCTCTTTTTGTTTTATTTCTAGTTCCTGATTGTTTTTTTTCCATCTCTCGCCTGTGCTCAGCATCTTTGATTTGTCCTTCGGCCTCAGTTTTTGCCTTAGAAGTCATGGTTCCTGTTTTCTTGTGTTGGGGTGCCCTCCGGTGTTTATATTCTGAACTGCATGCTCTGTTGCCTCCTGGGGTCTGCCTAGCAACAGTGCCTTTTTCCCTTTCTTTCTCTAGCTAATTTTTTCAATGTAAAGTAAACCAGAAAAAACACTTTATTTGCATGAGTATAGTGCTGGTATCTGCCTCCTAATGGGAGTGCTATTGTGTGACAAAAGACCCTTAACAGCTCCTTAATGGTTTCTTGCTTAATATGCAAGCCACAACTGCCAGAGAGAGCAGAAAAAAAATTCTCTCTGGCTCCCTTTTAAAACCAAACTGTTTCTCTCTGCTAAAAAGCCCCTAGCAGAGAAAAGAAAAATATACTATTCCTACTGGCTTCTGGATTCTATCTCACCACTGCCACTCATGTCAAAACCTAGTCCCAGATTTGGACCTTAGCGTCCAAAATATGGGGGTTAGCATGAAAACCTCCAAGCTTAGTTACCAGCTTGGACCTGGTAAAGCTGCCACTACCCAAAAAATTAGAGTGTTTTGGGGCACTCTGGTCCCCACAAAAACCTTCCCTGGGGACCCCAAGACCCAAATCCCTTGAGTCTCACAACAAAGGGAAATAAACCTTTTCCCTTCCCCCCCTCCAGGTGTTCCTGGAGAGATACACAGAAGCAAACTCCGTGAGTCTAAACAGAGGGACTCCACCCTCCCCGTTCCCAGTCCTGGAAAACAGAATTACTTCCCTCTTCACCCAGAGAGAATGCAAAGTCAGGCTAGTAAATCTAACAAACACAGATTTCCCCCTGACTTCTTCCTCCGACCAATTCCCTGGTGAGTACAGACTCAATTCCCTGGAATTCCCCACTAAAGAAAAACTCCAACAGGTCTTAAAAAGAAAGCTTTATATAAAAAGAAAGAAAAATAAATTAAAATGGTCTCTCTGTATTAAGGTGACACATACAGGGTGATTTGCTTAAAAGAATATTGAATAAACAGCCTTATTCAAAAAGAATACACTTCAAAGCACTCCAGCCACTATACCTATGTAAATACAAAAGAAAATATAGAAATCACTATCTGATCTTTGTACTCACAACTTGGAAACAGAAGATTAGAAAGCAGGAAATAGAAATCACTCCTCATAGCCGAGAGAGCATACAGGCAGACCGAAGACCCAAGAACAAAGGACTCACACACAAACTTCCCTCCACCCAGAGTTGAAAAAAAATCCTGTTTCCTGATTGGTCCTCTGGTCAGGTGCTTCAGATACTTCTTTCCAGGTGAAAGAGACATTAACCCTTAGCTATCCGTTTATGACAGCTCAGACCTCAGCCAAACCAATGTCCCCTTTGTTATTGCTGCTTGCTATGTGCTCCACAATCTCTGTGAAAGTAAGGTGGAGACCTTTATGGTGGGGTGGGAGGCTGAGTCAAATCACCTGGCTACTGATTACGCGGAGCCAGACACCAGGGCGATAAGAAGAGCTCACCAGGAAGCGGTGCACATCAGAGAAGCCTTGAAAACGAGTTTCATCACGGGCCAGGGTACGGTGTGACTGCTGTGTTTGTTTCCCCTTCATGAACCTCCCCCCCTTTATTGACTCCTTCTGTAAGCAACCCACCCTCCCCCTTCGATTACAGTCACTATAGAATAAAGTCACTATCGTTTAAAAAGCATGTATTCTTTATTAAAATTCATTCCCTGTAAGCAACCCACCCTCCCCCTTCCTTTCTAAAAGCATGTAATTATAAAAAGAGGAAGTTAATTAACAAGGTATCCCGGGAGTGGTTTGGAAGGAGGATAGGAGGGAAGGAAAAGGCCATTAAGCACATTTCAATGTAATGACAGCCTTTTGGTTGGACTGTCCACGGGGGTGGAGTGGGCTGGTGCATAAAGCCTTCCCCCACGTGTTCTTACACATCTGGGTGAGGAAGACATGGAACATGGTGAGTACTGAGGGTGGTTAAATATGGGCTGTAGCGGCACTCTGTGACCCCGCTGCTCCTCCTGAAGATCCACCCAGACGTCAGAGGGTGTCAGTTTGATCACGCAGCAGCTCCAGCGTTGCATCCCGCCACTGCTGATCTTCCTGCCTACACCTCTCATCTCGAGCATCTCTCCTATCCTCACGTTCGTCCCTCCTATCCTCACGTTGGTCCCTCCTGTTCTCACGTTCACTGGCATCTTTCCGGTACTTTGCTACCACGTCCTTCCACTCCTTCAGATGAGCTCTTTCATTGCGGGTTACTTCCATGATTTCTGAGAACATTTCATCTTGCGTCCTCTTCTTCCTCCGCCTTATCTGAGCTAGCCTTCAGGATGGAGTAGGGAGGCTTGAAAAATGTGCAGCTGCATGAGTGGGGGAAAATAGGGAGAGAAGGATTTAAAAAGATACATTTTACAGAACAATGGTTATACTCTTTCACAGTGAACAACACTATTCACATTACATAGCACATGTGATTTCACTACAAGGTCGCATTTTGCATTTTTTAATATTGAGTGCCTGCGGCTCTGGTGTTACAGATCTCACAGACGCAGGTCCGGGCATCACAATTCAGCTTGCATGCGGTCATGGTAAGGCAAAGCTTCTCCAGCCTTCATAAACACAGGTCCCTTTGCTGCTTCTTTCCTGTTAACAAGGAGCAGCAGACGCCAGCCCCTCCCCTCCCCAATCCAATTCTCTAGAATTGCTTTACCCCTACCCCCACCGCATGGCTGGTATCATGGAAGATCACTGCTAATCACCTCTCTTTCTCCCCCCCCCCCCCCACCGCGTGGCTGGTAGCTGGGAAGATTCCTGCTGGCCAAATGCTAAAAACCTCAGCGCTATCCTTCCTCACCTCCCCTATCTCTCTGTTCCCTTATTTAAATTCCTTAATTTCAGTCAGGTTTCCATGAACGATATCGCTCTGCTGAGGATAACAGAGTGAGATAAAGAACGGATGTTTCTTGAATGCCTGCAATCACCGGGACCATACGCAGCTATGCTTTGTCATGCAATGATACCTGATTGTTTGCTACATGCATGGCATGGTAAAGTGTCCTACCATGGTGGACGGAACAAGGCTGCCTTGCCCAGAAACCTTCTGCAAAGGCTTTTGGAGTACCTCCAGGAGCGCTTCATGGAGACGTCGCTGGAGGATTTCTGCTCCATCCCCAGACATGTTAACAAACTTTTCCAGTAACTTTACTGGCCGCGAATGCATCCAAAGCCCTCATGGCAAATCAATCATTAAAAAACTCTTGCTTTTAAACCATGTTTTATATTTACAAAGGTACACTCACCAGAGGTCGCTTCCATGGCTTCACTGTCTGGGCTAGTGGCTTGGGAAGGCTGGGAGGGTAATTCCGTCTGGGTCACAAAAAGCTCCTGGCTATCGGGGAGAATGGAGTGCTGTGTGGTCTCTGCAAGCTCATCCTCCTCTTCCTCCTCCTCATCTTCCCCCTCCGCTGAATCCTCATCCATGGTTGAGATTATAACCCCCACCTCGGAATCCACAGACAAGGGGGGGGTAGTGGTGGCGCAGCCCCCTAAAATTGAATGCAGCTCAGCATAGAAGCGGCATGTTTTTGGCTCTGACCCTGATCTTCCGTTTGCTGCTTTGGTTTTCTGGTAGGCTTTTTGAGCTCCTTCACTTTCACTCTGCACTGGCACTGAGTCCCTGCTGTGGCCTCTCTCCATCATGGTCCTGGAAATTTTTTCAAAAGTTTTTTCATTTCATCTTTTTGAACTAATTTCTGTTAGCACTGAATCCTCTCCCCATATAGCGATAAGTTCCAGTACCTCTCGTGCGGTCCATGCTGGTGCTCTTTTTCTATTCTCAGGAGACTGCATTGTTACCTGTGCTGATGAGCTCTGTGTGGTCATCTGTGCTGATGAGAGCTCCACGCTGGCCAAACAGGAAATGCAATTCAAAAGTTCGCGGGGCTTTTCCTGTATACCTGGCCAGTGCATTAGAGTTCAGATTCCTGTCCAGAGCAGCCAGTGGTGCACTGTGGGATACCACCCGGAGGCCAATAACTTTGATTTGCGGCCACACTAACCCTAAATTGATATGTTAATATCGATTTTAGCATTACTCCTCTCGTTGGGGAGGAGTACAGAAATCGATTTAAAGAGCACTTTAAATCGATATAAAGTGCATTGTAGTGTGGACGGGTACAGCGTTAAATCGATTTAAGGCTGTTAAAATCGGTTTAACTGAGTAGTGTGGACCAGGCCTTAGCCTGTCCTTCCACCTCAGACTCTCCCCTTTTCCAGCGGGACTGTCCACCATCACAGCCCCCCCACCTCTGCCCACAGTCACCACTCCTGCCCCATGCAGGGCAAGAAGGCAGCCCCATCCCCACCTCCAGTTAGGCTACAGTCAGGAGCAACAGCAGGGGAGAAGGCACATGCAGCACCTCCCAGCGCCCACCATGGGGGAGGCAAGGGAGATTCCTGGACCTGAGTGGGGCCCTAGGAGCACATGCAGTGACAGTGGTGGGGGTGAGTGTGCTCCTGGGGAGGCGGGAGAGGGGGGCTCCTCCCCTAGAGCTCACTGCTGCTGGCAGGGAAAGGGCTGGGGGGAGTCCTCCTCTCTGGTCCCTGTCCAGGAGCGGCCTGCACCTCAAACTCATCCCCAGCCCTGCCCCACCCCAGAGCCCATAACCCCAGCCAGAACTTTGACTCCCCTACCGCACCCTCAACCCTCTACCCTAGCCCTGAGCCCCTCCAAGACCCCAAACTGGTCATCCCCAGCCCCAGCCAGAGCCCTCACCCCATACCCTACCCCATGCCATAGCCCAGAGCCCTCTCCAACACCCCAAACCTCTCATCCTCAGCCCCACCCCAAACCCAACCCCACCTCTGCACCCCCTCCTTCCCCCAAGCTCCCTCCCAGAGCCTGCGCCCCCTCCCTCCAGATCCCCTCCCATCCCCAAACTCTCTCCCAGCACCTGCACCCTGCACCCTGCACCTCTCCTGCACCCCAGACCTCCTCCCCTACCCAAACTCCCTCCCAGAGCCTTGGGCAGGTGGGGGGAAGAGTTTTGGGAGGGTGGAGTTTGGGCAGGGGTGGGTTCTGGGCACCACCAACATTTCTACAAACCTGCCATCCATGACCCTAATCATGTTTGTTGCCCTTTTCTGAACCTTTTCCAATTCCAATATTTTTTGAGATGTGGTGACCACATTTGCCTGCAGTATTCAAGATATGGGCATACCATGGATTTATATAGAGGCTGTCATAAACAGATAAGAAAAGTTAATAGCACGGAAGTACTTCATATCTCTTTGACTGTAAAGAGTTAACAAGTTCAGTAAGCCTGGCTGTCACCTGACCAGAGGACCAATCAGAGGACAGGATACTTTCAAATCTTGAGGGAGGGAAGTTTTGTGTGTGTGCTGTTAGTTTTTGGTTGTTGTTCTCTCTGGGGACTCAGAGGGACCAGACGTGCAACCAGGTTTCTCTCCAATCTCCCTGATACAGGTTCTTATAGATTCAAAATAGTGAGTACTAGGTAGATAAAGCGAGTTAGGCTTATGTTTGTTTTCTTTATTTGCAAATGTGTATTTGGCTGAAAGGAGTTCAAATGTGTATTTGGCTGGGAAGAGTTCAAATTGGTATTTTGCTGAAAAGATTTTAATTTGTATTTGTATACTTAGGCTGGGAGGTTATTCCCAGTGTCTATATCTGAAAGACCCTGTACCTATTCCATCTTAAATTTACAAAGATAATTTTTACTGTTTTTCTCTCTTTAATTAAAAGTTTCTTGTTTAAGAACCTGATTGGTTTTTTTTATTCTGGTGAGACCCCGGGGAACTGGGTCTGGATCCACCAGGGAATTGGTGGGGAGAAAGGAGGGAAGGGGGAGAGAAAGGTTATTTTCTCTCTGTGTTAGGATTACTTTCTCTCTCAGGAAGAATCTGGGAGGGGGAGAGAAAAGGAGGGAGGAAGGTGAATTTTCCTCTCTGTTTTAAGATTCAAGGAGTTTGAATCACAGTGATCTTCCAGGGTAACCCAGGGAGGGGAACTCTAGGAGAGGTAACGGTGGGGGGAAGGGTTTGCTTTCCTTGTGTTAAGATCCAGAGGGTCTGGGTCTTGGGGGTCCCCGGGCAAGGTTTTGTGGGGACCAGAGTGTACCAGGCACTGGAATTCCTGGTTGGTGGCAGCGCTACAGGTTCTAAGCTGGTAATTGAGCTTAGAGGAATTCATGCTGGTACCCCATCTTTTGGATGCTAAGGTTCAGAGTGGGGAATTGTACCATGACAGAAGCAATGTGATATTTTCTGTCTTATTATCTATCCCTTTCTTAATGATTCCCAACATTCTGTTTGCTTTTCTGACTGCCACTGCCCATTGAGTGGATGTTTTCAGAGAACTGTCCACAATGACTCCGAGATCTCTTTCTTGATGAGTAACAGCTAATTTAGTTCCCATCACTTTTATATGTATAGTTGTGAATAGTGTATACAGTATATGTATATGTATAGTATGTATGTAGAGAAGAAGTAGGAGCAAAGACTGCCACCCCTTCTCATCCCTCAAATTTGCTATCAATCCACAATCCAGTTGAAAGGTAAAACTATCACTCTGATATTATATAGATGTGCATTAGACAAAAACATTTTTACCTTCCTCCCTCTCCACCCCCCATCTCATTTCTACTTCTATTACACAGTTAAATTAAAGAAGGCAGTCTGGAGAGCTCTCAGAAGAATGCTTTTCAACTTTCCAAGGCCCAAATGTGAAACACAATGTGTGGTAAATGTGCAAAATAAATAACACAAACAAGTTATTTGTGTAGGAAACTGAAATGGAGGTGGGATTGGTTCCTTTAGTTTAAATAACCTCTGCTTTTTTAACCTCTGTTTCACAACTTTATTTTTCATGTAAATTGCTTTTACTAAAAAAAGTAAGGGGACACTCAGTTGGTGTGGAATGTAGCTAAAATGAATGAAGTCCCTTAAGATGCAGGAATTTGAGAGGTATGTTCACAGATTACTTGAACACAGAAGTGATCACTGTTTGTATTGTTTTTCAGAGAATTTTTAGTCTTAGCTTTAAGACTACAATAGACTTCCCAATAGCTTCACAATCATTACAGCTTTAAAAAAAAAACATTATGAATGTCTAGATTTGCATACTGTGTCTATTTCTTTGTATATTAAATAATTTTGTTCAGAGATCAGCTTGTTTCCATGGCTGTGTTGTTCTGGTTCAATTCCTTCTCTTTGGTATTTTTCAGCTTTTCTGAATTTTCCACAATTGAAAATTCAATAAATAGCCATGGGGTGGAGGAGAAAGGTTGTTTGTCTGCTGTTGCGATCAAGCAAAGGAACCGAAGTTATCAGAAGCAGTAAGAACAATAAAGAAACTTTTTCTTGTGTTAGTGCTCTCTTTCCCAATGCACAAGCATGCACTAGAGAGTAAAACAGATAAATCTATCAAAGGGCAAATCACATTATTTTGTTTTTGTTTTTTTTTTTATTTTCCACTGGCAAAGATACTGGCAGACAATGATGGCATTATATATCAAATGCATATGTATGTGTGTATATATAATCCATATATGGGAAGAAATCCTGGATCGCTCAAGGCAATACCAAACCTCCCAATTACTTCAATATGGATCAGGATTTCATCCATATAATATATAAATGCACACATATATATATATAATACATACAAATGTCTACTGTAACATGGAGATGTGTGTGCATGCATTACATACAAAATAATACTTGGTAATTCATAACCGCCCTGGTTGGATGCAGAATAACCGTGTAGGTTCTTGAGTTCACTTGATGCCTAAATTTCTGCTATGAAACTTCCCTGTGAACTGAGGTTTCTGCATTTGGACACATGCACTATGTCATGCCTAAGCACAAACAGAATACTCAAATCAAGTGAAGATAGGCTTTGTCTAGGGTGACCATATGTCCCGTTTTGGCTGGGACAGCCCTTTTTAAGCCCTGTCCTGGCCTTCCTGACTCTTTTTGGCAAAAGTGGGCATTTATCCCATTCCCTCTTCCCAGCTTGATCAGCTGACAACAGCAAATGGGATAAATGCCCACTTTTGCCAAAAAAGTAGGGAATGAAGGAATGTGCAGGGGTGGCAAGCAGCGATCCCAACCTTGCACAGGAGGAGAGGCAGGGCTCGAGCGAGCAGCGATGCCAGCCCTGTGGGGGGGGTAGGGGGCCTTTGGCAAGTGGCATGGATCAGTCCAGGATGGATGTGCACTGGCCGGTGGTTGGGGTCAGCCCTGCTTGGGGTGGAGGGTGGGGGGAGGCTCAGGCTAGCCCCACACAAAGTCCCATTTTCCCTTTGTGAAATATGGTCACCTTAGCTTTGTCCCACCTACCTTGCCTGTAGGGCCTGATCTAGTGCGCATGCTCAGAACACACCTAACTCCATACAAAATGGTCTGGGGGATGGAGAGAGGAGAAGACTTCCTCTCTTATGACCATCAGCCCAGTGGTTAGCATACTCACGTAGGATGTACAGACTCAGGTTAAATTCCCCTATCTGCCTGATGAGAAGGGATTTGAACAAGGATCTCTCACTTCACAGATGAGTTCCACAATCACTGAGATGTTTTGACATGGGTCTCCCTCAGTCTTTGTTGAAGCCACTCTACTCTGTGTAAAGTAAATATTAATTGAGCCAAAGGAAGTGTTAGAATGACTGTGTTGTCCAGAGTTTAGATCACTCACCTGAGCAGTGGAAGACCCCTCTTCAAATCCCTTTTCCTCATTAGGCTAAGGGGGAAATTGAACAGGGGACTTCCAGACCATGGGTAAGTGATATAGCCAGTGGACTAAAGATTATAAGAGAAGAGGCCGCTACCTCCTCCCTGGCAGCCATTTTGTGTGGAGTTTGGCATGAAAAGACTTAGTTAACTAAGCTGCCTGATTCCAGGAGAGGGGCTCCCAGCTGTGGATCACAAGGTGCTTAATCCTATGAGAGGACAGGTTTTAGGACACATCCTTCCTATTGTCTGGGCTAATTGGCTACCTTAGGTGGCTCCCTACCTAGTATGTTGGCTTTTGTGTCTCCTTTTCTCAAGCACCTATCTCTCCCCATGTATAGTATAAAGTGCCTAGAGAGCTAACTCAGGCTTTGTGGATTCCAGTGATTTTCAAGGCACTTAAATGTTAGGTGTTGCAACGATCAGTGTCACAAGGACCCTTTGTGGATCTGGGACAGGGTTCCTTTCTACTGTTTTTACTCTGACTGGTTCCTTCCCCCTGCTGACTGATTCTTGGTTACAATGTTCTGCCTCAGTATCTTTACTCCTATTGCTCTTCCTGTTCCTCTTTTTCCCTCCACAACTCTTCTCCACTCCCCTTTCCATTTTTCTCTTGAATATCTCCCTCTACCTCCTTTTGTTTCTCTATAGCCATTCTATAGTAAGGTCCTCCCCGCCCCAAAAAAGAAAAAAAATCACAGAGATCACTTTCTCCAAATTGTGGCACTAACACAGTGTTTGAAAACCATCAGACTGTTTGCTTTGCTTATATGTTCTATTTGTAGAACTAACTTGGAAGGGGTTAAGTGCCCACTATTCCCACTTAAATGTGAGTATGAAGGCACTCTTTACCTTACATACCTTTTCAGCAGCACCTTGCAGGGTTGAGTCCTTATCAACTTTTCATAGTAAAGCATCAATAGTGTTAAAATGCCCAGAAACATATGTAATCCTTTATAATAGCTCATTATTATGGTTCTTGCATATGTTTCTTGCATATGTATTCCACATGCTCTATAATATTTCATTTCATTCACTTTGTTCAATTAATTCAGCATCAAAACGTAAAGGCTGTTAGTAGTTGAACTGTATTTTCCCTTACAAGGAACCAAGATAAATCCCACAACAACTGCTCTCCACATAACATTGACTTTGGCATTAAAGGTTATACCACAAGTGCAGGCTGTGGAAGCCCTTATTGATATCATTCCAAAAGTCTCAATGGCTCTTCCATCTTGATCTCAACAATATCTTTGGAGAATGATCGTATTTACAAGATTACCAAGGGAAATTGTGTGTGAGTTTAAGAGATTGCACTGGAATTATAATAGTGACGCCATGTACTTAACTGGGATCAGCAGTGCAAAGGTTTTATTTTATTAAAAATAAGTTAAACAAGAAAATATAATACAGGCAATAAGGAGTATGAGCTTGTTTTCAGAGAGCAAACATTCTTGGACAAATCTGCTGAAAAATCGTGAATAAAGTGTAAATTATATTAATTTGGAGGGTAATGCATGGGACTGAAGTTGGGGAATAGGGGGTTCTTATGCAACACAGGGGATACCAAACTTCTTATATCCACAAATATAGCTGCATTCAATTTTCATCAGAAATTGTTCGTGTGAATTCCAATTCCAATTCATACAAAGGAGTTTAACATTCACATTCTGAGGTCATGACATAGGGATCTTTAATGCTTGTTGTTTGGCTTGCTATATTATCATGTATGGAAAAGTTAACTGTGATCGTGCTACAATTTCTTTCCAATATATCATTAGTAAGAGGGTTAGTAGGAATACTTTAACTCCAATTATCATTCCAGCTGCTTGTCAATGTCAGTTGCATTAACACAGCTGAATCTTAGACTAAACCCTCAGATGTAATGAGATGATTATTTGGTGTTTTCCCTACAATCAATGGCTGGTTCATCCACTTAGAAATAATGTGAATTCTATTTATTCTTTCCTTAAGAAAAAAATATCTCTTTATATAAGTATATGTATAAATATGGGGTTTCATAGGTGTTTGACATCATGTATTTGAAATAGACATGACATTTGAATTATGAAATAGACAAGACAATATCATAAATATTATTTCCAGTTAATTCAGCACTAGGTAATGAGAAGAAAACATGGCAGTGTTCCTAAAAAAACCTGCCTTTCTCTATATTCCATTCTGTTACTACAGCATTGCATCACAATCTATGGCCTTTAAAGAATATGCTAAACCTGTTAATGCACTTATGGCTTCAACCTCCAGAAACATGTTTGCTGACCTATGAATAATTGCTTAATTTATTTTAATACATCATAAAAATAAAGTGGAGGCAAATAAAATAACAGTAAAGGACCAAATGTAGTTAGTCATTGGTAAAATATGTTCTACTATATATAGCATAAGACATTTGTTTCCAACATGTTGGCTCAAATGTATGATACTTTAAGGAAAGCAGATTAAAAAGATATTGCCCTCTGTGTGACTATCTAGAGTAGTAACCTGAATGGCAGATATTGACAGAGGTGAAGTCAAGATCAGTATTCACCTCATGAAACAATAGTTCCTCATATTTATTAAAACAAGAAAGTGTGTATTATTATTACAGATATGTATTATTACAAGGCTAGAATTTCATCTAAATTGAACTCTTTCCTGATCCCTGAGCCCTTTTTTAATTAGTGTTCCAAAGAGAATATGAAGTTAGAAATTGAGAAACAAAACCAAACAACAAACAACAACCATCACACTCTGGAGAGGAGTAATAGTTTTATCAGAAATCACCATAATTCGTTAGACTATATTTGCAAATGTGACTTAATGGGTAAAATTATTATGAACTTTAACATTAGTGATCTCTGAGAAGGCAAGCAATGGTCTGTACTAATTAATTACATACTAACCAAACATTCCAGCATTTTATTCATCTGAGTATACAGAATTTAGAATATGTGCCTATTTAAGAAAAAAATGAAGTTAGTGTGATTTAAATCCACAGATTTTAACTGATTTTTTCACAGCCCTTGCTGTAGCACACCTTAAAGTTGTTTGAGAATTGAGTCATATTTTAACATAGTTTAGACATCATTAAATTGTCATAGCCTGTGTTTGAGGATTCTGACAGCCTAGAGAAGAGTTTCTGAATCCCTATCCACACTAGCTCCCCAAACTGTATTAGGATCTGATGCAGTGACGATCAAATTGAAGACAGATGAGGTTGAACTGGTTTTATATATATAAGGAGTGAAATAGCTGCTATTTTATGGGTTTTCTTGAAGTAGTAACTAATGCAACCATGACCTGAAAAAAACAAACAGAGATAGAGATAAGAAAAATGAAGGGGAGTTTATCAAAAATATTGAGGTAAGAACTTCTTTAGACATTGCTATCAAGTGAGATAGTGTGGAGAAGGGTTTCCAAATTAGTGCCAAAGAATTTGGCTTTTATTATGCTTCTTTGTTTTGTTTTGTTTTGTTTTATGTCTTAGTATAAAGTAATTTAGTTAAACCACTCAGGAAATACTAGCTTCATCATACACTGTCATTTATTATAATTCTCTGGGTCCGTCTGCTAAAGAAATCTACTAACAATTAATGTGTGTTGCTTTCGCTATAGGTAAGAAACTTAAATATAGAATTACTGTCTAAGAAGACAAAGAATTGTTATTTCAAGATTTAGAAGGATGACAATAAAATCACATAATTAAAAAAAAAACCATTTTTTTTAAATCTAAATCCAAAAGTGAAAATATTTTTTTGGAAATAACTTGAAAATCTCCCACAGTTAAGTCTAGCAGTATGAAGATGAATGACATCTGTGATAAAGTGGAGAAGCAAATTATTATTCATTAATATTGCTATAAACTGGGTGAAATTTTGTTATGGAATAAGTTAAAATCTCATTGAGATTGATAGGTGTGCACTCATTCTTCGTTTCACATAACTGTAAGGGTAAGCCCCCACCTAAGGCAAAAGGAATATGTGAACCCACCTAAGAACTCTTGCTGAGTATTGTTTTGGGTGGGGGCAGGCACAACAGACAAAAACGGGGATAGACTGAGAGACAGACAGGAGCAGCTGAAAGCATGGTGTCTGGAAGAAAACTGGGGAGAGGTTTTTGGGTCAGAGTTGAAGGCTGAAAAGCATGTTCTTGGTGCTATGAATGAAAAAGCTGTTTCCCACTGTATGATTCCTTCTTTATTCAAAGAGACAGGACTTTATACATTGTAAATAAACAAAACTATAATCAAAATGATACCTATCACCAATTTCTTCACCCAGCTGGAACATCCCCAAGACCCCATAATTTGACTAGTCACTTAGGTTGAAAATTGGTAACATTATTAACAGTTATAAGATTTAGAGCTCTCAGCCAGTTTGGGGCTGCATTGGTAAGGCACCGTATGAGCATAATACTGGAAATGAGAAGCATTGCCATAAAGAGCTTAAAACTATTTGACAAGACATAACAGGTGAATGAGACAAACAGGCGGATGGGAGAAGTGGAAAGTGGTAGAGGGATTGAATGAAAGAAAAGGCGGGGTAACAAAAGCAATAGGATGTTTAAGCACAAGCTAGCTGTATGATCAATTCTTAGTTGGATACAATCACGGTCTGCCTAGCCCTTATCAGATGGAAGTTTTCTGTAGATATTACAGTGAGGTTATTTTTAAGGAGCAGCTGGAAGGAGGATAAACTGGTGGCTTTATGGAGCTTTTCCCATGCAGAAGAGTTAGCAAGAGACAAAGTGTGAAGGCAAGCAGGCAAGCAGGACAATTGAAGGATGCAGGCAGAGGAGAAGTGGTTATTAACATCAAGATACAGTAATTGTATGAATAGAGAAGATAGGTCTAAACTGTGGAAGCTTTTAGGTTGATGACAATAAATTTTTGTTAATACAGTGGAAGAACAGGAGCCAACAAATATACCTAGGTCCTGATCCAGCAAAGCATTTGGGTACATGCTTAGCTTTAAGCACATGAGGATTCCCATTGGAATTAATGAAACTACTACTGTGCTTTAAGTTAAGCAAGTGGTTTTCTGGATCAGAGCCTTAGAGTATGTCTACACTAGAAGCACTATAGCAGCACAGCTGCAGCTTTACCTTTGTAGAGTAGACATTTGATACAGTGATGGAGAGTAGGTTTTTTTGTTTGTTTGTTTTTGTTTTGGGTTTTTTTCAGTCAGCGTAGTAAATCCATTCCCTTGCGAGGCTGTAGCTAGGTTGATGGAAGAATTTTTCTGTCCACAACTAGTGGTGTCCACATTGAAGCATACGTTGACTTAACTACATGTCTCAGAGGGTTGATTTTCTTTCACAGCCTTGAGCAACATAGCTAGCTGAACCTAAGTTTTAGGTGCAGACCAGGCCTTAGGAATGGTGTAGTCAGAGACATGATCAGGAATGAGGGCAAGTTTGCAAGCATCAAAGCCAAAGAGGAGAACAGGTATCTATACCATTGTGCATCCCCTTCATATAGTTTTCTACTGTAACAGTTTAGCAGTCAAGTAATTCAATATTCAAGTTATTTTCCTAATTCCTTTCAACAATACTCTAAAGTTGATAAATATCCTGTTCTAAGAGATTTGAAAATTCCTGATGCAACATGTTCAGTTCTTCCTTTCTCTTGACAGGTAATAATAAAATCAGTCAGTCTCTAGAGTAATAGTATTTGAAACATACTACACACATCTACACACCTTTTTTAATGTCAAGTATGTGAAAAAATGTGCAGGTTTGCACATTATTTAATGACATTTTAAAAGGTTGTAGAAGGTAGTCATTTGCTTTGAAGTCTTTATTACATCATTTTGACCACACAAATTCCTTTCCTTCCCCCCATCCTTAAATAGCAACTGTAAATAAGAGAGTGCAACTTATGGCAGGAGATTCTGTTTGTGATTTTATCCTGTCACCAAAGACTGGATTGTCTAGTCTCCTAAGGTGATTTTGTGCTTTTTACACCTATGCAACACACAATGGTCTTTACTTGACCAAAGATTCAAGCATAGAATTCCTCCTGTGCAGTGAGATTCTTTGTTGGTTTATAATAATGGAGGTGGGAGATCTGCCTTCTATGCCAGCTGTCCCCATATTCCTGTGTACACACAGAAGAGGGAGCATATCAGGGGCAGGAGTAGATGTTGCAGAATTGAACTCTACTATACCCAGTCCTGCTCTGGCAAAGGGGACTTTTAGTGGGTAGCCTAAATTAGAACAAGAGTCCTCCTGCTCTAACTTAGGCTGGAGCAGGGCAGCTTTGAATCATGGAGCTGTGAATGGTTCCCGACAGACACCATTCTCCATTACATTTTAACATTGTAGAGAACTATCATGGAGTGAGGATTCTCCATGCAGTGAGAAGTGAGCCCCAAGTATAATAACATCCTTGGTTGCTTCACTGTTTCTAGCAAGCAGGTGTTACAAACTGAGATGGAGGCCTAACCACAAATTGCCTTGTTTCTTTATAAAACTTTTTTTTTTAATATTAGGGAAGTTCACTCCTCCCTGTTGATGATTTAACAACAACTTATTTAAATCATTGGCTATTTTGTTCCAAAGGCATTTCTGGTGTATTTCCTTTAATTTATTTAGAAGAAAAGAGGCAAATGGGTTATAATTTTTATGCCAGACAGTGATCATTTTGATGTAGTCAAGTTGCCTACTCTTCCCTACAATGGTAGATTTGAAGTGTAGTTGCACCCTCTGAAGCTTTTATAATTGGGAGGCTTTTGGCGAGTGAAACAGTATTTAAAAAAAAATTAAAATATTTTATTTCCAAGTTTCTCCAATAGGATGCTCTATTTCAAGGTTACAGAGCCCCCTTCTAGTAGCTAGGGATAACTAGATGCCTGATTTCAGGACTACACACTCTACTCATAAAGGACCCTGAATAATCAGGTTCTGTGTGGGCGTGGTTGAATTTTTCCTTCAGTCCAGATATAAACCAGTAAGTGCAGTGCTGTGCAAAAATAAAAGTTAACAGGGAAAGCAGTTAACCCATACTTTTTTAAACACCAAGTCAGAGCTATATGATTTGGCTATGCTATTGCTGATTTATCGGAAGTGGTTTGTTCCTCCAAGATCAGTAGTAACTGATTAAGACCTTTGAGGTGGAGGAGTAACAGAAACATTTGCTATTTGGGAGCGGTATTAAAATAGAGTGGAATCAAAGATGGGATGTCTAGCAGATTAACACTATTACTTTCCCTCCACCAAAAAAAAGAGGGCATGGGCAACCTCACTTCGGCTGGAGTGCATCTATAATATATGTTATGACAGGAAGGTGAGGCTGGATCACAGATCCCCTAAATGTCTCATATGTGAATGGAGGAACTGGGATTAGTAGCAGAAAGTCCTCCAGTCAGAGTGAGTAGATTCAGCAGGTGAACTGAGATGAATTGGAATCAGGAGATGGCCCCACCTGAGATTCCAATTATATCATAAAGGACAGGTTGAGACATGCCCATCCTCTTGTTCCCAAATGATGTACCATAAACAGGTTATGAAGTTAAGCATTTGTTGGTTCCTTCCCTCTCTAGAAAGGAATTGAAGACTACAATATGATAAAAAGGAGTTAACCAATGTAACCGAAGCAAGGGAGAGAGTTGGAATTAATAATTAAGATACTGAAAAGTAATTTAGCTGGAGACAGAAAACATAGGCATAGGGAAGTTAAATGAGCCAAAAGGAATGAGCTACAGACAAATAACCAGCTGGATTTAAATAAGGAAATGACCTTTCAAGTAATTAGAAGCTTTTCATGTTTATAGTCTTCAGTTGAGGAAGGGCAAGAGCAAGAGGAAAGAAACGAACTCAGCAAAACAACAGTTAGGCACCTTTGATGGGTAGAATTCCTATTGGAAGCAGTAGTACATTTTATTTCCATTTGACTTGGTTGCAGTAAAGATAATTATTGGAGGTTTATTTGCATTGGATAGTGTTTTGGAAGGAAGAATTGTGAAGAGGAAAAGATGATGTGTGCCATGGAAGTAAATGTGAACTGTTCAGTGGCAGGAAGAATGAAGTATCTTGATTGCACAAAAATGGTAGACAGCATAATGACATTCATTCCCAGTTCTAAAATCTGACCACTTCAGATTTCCAGTTGACATCCAGCAGATTCCAAATTGGATTGTTACCATATAAGCTTGCCTATTGTTTTAAAATGCTTTTTTAAAATCTCTACGATAGAAATGACCAACTGCATAACTCTGATATGTAAAGGTAAGACACTTGTGCAGCATACAGATAGCCATTGAATGTGTTGACTTGTCAAGTTTCCTAAAGAAGCCAAAGGCTTTTAACAAAATAAATTCCATCCTATTCTTAATTGGTTCTAAATAATCCAGGAAATCTTACCCTTCCAATCATCTGATTTCTTCTATCTGAAGATTTCATGCTATCGGTTTTTTATTTTTAGTATCACAACACTGATTCACTTAATAGTTCTGCATAGTAATAAATTAAAAACCATGATATCCAATAAGCTTTCTGCAGACAACTGCTGAAGAGAGGAAGCTCTTAGTTTAAATATGGAAGGCGGCACTCAACAAGACATGAATAGATATGAAATTCTATTTAATCTGGTAATTGTTTTGAAGTCTCATTGACAATACAGGCTGCTATTCTTAGGATGATTCTGAACTCATGTCTCTACATGAGTGGGTACAATCCAGAGAACTCACCAAACATCAGATCCCTTCATGGGTGGCGTGATATTGCTGCAATTCTGCCTCAGTTTCCCCTGTCAGACATGTTTGGTCTGATAATAAATAATGATAGGAGTCCATATCTATGTCCTAGAAGTGGAAGGGACCTTGAAAGGTCATTAAGTCCAGTCCCCTGCTTCCACTAGCAGGACCAAGTACTGATTTTTGCCCCAGATCCCTAACTGGTCCCCTCAAGGATTGAGCTCATAGCCCTGGGTTTAGCAGGACAATGCTCAAACCACTGAGCTACCCCTCCCCCCAATGATAATCAGCCTCTTCTCATGATTCCATCTCTCTGGCCAGGTCCTTCATAATCTGGCCCTTCCTGGGGTAATAAAGGGTCTCACAGGTCAAAAGATTCTGACCCTGTATCAAGTCATCAGTCCCAGCCTGAGCTCTACAGTTCTTGACCTTCTTCCTCAGGAAGGGTTTCCTATTTCCCTTTCTGGGGATGGTAGGAGAACCCAAACCTACCCTCTACTCTGCATTCCAGCCCAGGGAGCCCTCTGTCTAAGCAACTAAGGCAGGGGTGGGGAAGCTATGGCTAGTGGGCCAGATCAGCCCACCAGCCATTTTAATCCCTCTGGGGATCGGGGTTTGGGGCTTGCACCACTCTGGCACTCCAGCTGGGGAACAGGGTTGGGAGCCAATCCATGCAGCTCCTGGAAGCAGTGGCCTGGCCCCCTCTCCAGCTCCTATGTGTAGGGGCAGCCAGGGGGCTTCACTGTGCAAGCTGTCCCCACCATTCCCATTGGCCAGGAACTATAGCCAACGGGAGCTGCAGAGGCAAAGACAGAGCTGCAGGAGACAGAGAAGGGGCAGGCGGCTGCTTTTGGGAGCCACCTGAGGAAAGTGCCACCCACAGCCTGCACCCTTGAATCTCCCCCCATGTCCCAACTGCACGCCCCAGCCCTGATCCCCCTCCTGCCATCCGAACCCCTTGGTCCAAGCCCGGAGCACTGTCCTGCACCCCAAAACCCTGATCCCCAGCCGCACACCAGACCCCGCACTCCCAGCTGGAGCCTGCACACCTTCTCACACCCCAACTTCCCGCCTCAGTCCTGATCCCCCTCCCACCCTCTGAATCCTCTATCCCAGCCCGGAGCACCCTCCTACATCCAAAACCCATCAGCCCCACCCCAGAGCCCTCACCCCCAGCTGAACCACTGCTGGGTGAGTAGAGGGTGATATGATTATCTACTACTGCATGGGACAGGCACAGAATACAGCCCCAATTTGGAGCACGGAAGGAATCATGCTAAGCACTAGAGCTAGTCAGAAACTGGGATTTCCATGCCAGAGAAAATGTTGGTATTTCTTTTTACTTTTTTTTTTTTGTTCTGAATCAGAACCAAGAGTCAACATTACAAAGTTTCTCAAAGAATAAAAGCTTTATAAAAATCAGTTCAGGACCATTGAATCATTTTGTTTTGATAATGTCAGAGCACAAGAATGTAATACTACATATTATATATATACTATATATGTTATTTATGCAGTAAAAGCTTTGTTATCCAGCATGTTGGGGAAATGGGGGGTGCCAGTTAGTCAAAAATTCCAGTTAACTAAGAGTTATACTTACTAGTGGAATACCAATTTTCAAAGAATTGGAATACAATAAAATGAATAAAATTCCTATTCTTTCACATTTCAAGACATGTACAAATATCTATTTTCTGTTTTAAAGCCAACATAACTCACTTGCACTTCTCTCCTTTGCTTTTCACTGATATTTTGGATGCCATAATAGTAAGTTGGCATTGATATTTTACGATAAACACAGGACAATACACTGAGTAATAAACTAACCTATCACAATGGCGGATACGAACAGAAAGAACGGCATCCGGCTCTTCTCGGCTAACTCGAGCATAGTCAGACTGCTCTTGGAAATACTCGGGTCCCAATTAGCTTTGACATTGATTCCAGTTAGCTTTGGCATCGGTCCCAGTTACTAGATTGGAGATTGGTATTGGGAGATATCCGAAATGCCGGTTTCTAGAGCTTTCCAGTTGGTAAAGTGACAGGGAATTAAGCTTTTGCTGTATAAGCTGTTTGGCAGAACTCATCTTTTTGTTCTATGTTGTACAATGCCTAGCACAATAGGGTCCTGCTCCATGACTGGGGCTCCTACGAGCTATGATAATACAAACATAAAACAAAATAATATTTTAATATAATATGATTCAAATTAAATGAATTGATGTAAGAATGTTGAATCAAAAACATTGACATTCTTGAAACAAAAATGAAATCATTTAAAAAATATCAAAAATGACATGTTCCTGCTAAATGTTTAGATTTTGATAAAACTGCATTGTCTGACAGAAAACAGTTTCATGGAAAAAATTTTGACTGTCTCTCCTATGCACCACTCCTGGGTTTGGATACATTTTTTTTTAAACCAGTCTAGCCCTCAACTTTAGCTTTGAATGAAGTGGTAGAAAGAGAAAAGGAGGAAAGGAAATAGGATTTCAACCACACTTTATACCTGAACACACAATGTCAAGTCAAAAACACTACTAAAAACAATGAGTGAAAGCTACGCACTGTAGCTTTCACGGTTGCAGCTTAGCTTGTGCATTCTGGCAGAGACGTGTCTTAATCTGTGTTGTACTGTCATGTCAATACAATTATATGAGACACAAAAGATGGTTTACACACTATGAGAGAAATGTCAACAGACCTTTCCTTGTGGCATTCAAGTTTAAAAGGTGACCAACTCTAGACTGTATCAGTGAGAATTGGACATAATCCCAGAAATATATGGTTTCTCACCAAGACATGAGAAGGAGAATGGCAAGTTATTATCTACATTCATTGATGCTGTGTCTTGCTTTAGCAAAGATAAATTAGAAGAATTATTGGAAGTACTTTTCTTTTAGTAAGTCACGATGTAGCTATACCACCTCAGTCATTTATCTCTTTAGCACTAGCAAGCTATGCAAGGGTTGACTGGTTCAGTACTTATCAGACCTCCAATGACACCTAGGTGATACAGGAGGTAGTGCTAAGAATACAGGTAGCTGAAGGAATACATAAGCAATAATGCTTTAAATATATAAGAGCACTGTAAAATGATCATCTAAACTCAAGTATAGCATAAATGGTGTTGTATTGCTGGAGATTCTGGGTGTTTTTTTTCTATGAGACATAAAAGCCGCTGAGAATCTGTGCTTATTAAAAATACCGTGGCCCATTTTTGCAAGTATAGAAGTGTAAATGTGTAATTATATTCAGCTTACATTTCCCCTATAGTTTTGCTTAGATACAGTATTTTTACTTCTTCCCTTCCCAATAACATTGTTGTGGGCTGTTAAACCATTGCTGCATTAGCCCTGAGATGGCTGCATTTCAGTAATGGATAAATAAGCCCTAATGTATATTACACTTGAAAATTGCTTTGTGATTAAAGATGCTATATACAGAATTCCCTATCAATTATCACTAAGTCTGCCTACTTAGAGCTGTTATTTGGGAAGTGCTAACAGTGCATCATTGAAGTTCCCTTTCATGTCTAAAGACTCTGGGCCAACTTCAGTGTTCAGTGTAAGCAAAGGTGAATTTGGGCTAATGTGTTTAAATTCTAGATGGTCATTTCCAAAGGTATTTGGTGGACACAAGTCCACATCACAGAACTATGCCCCAGGTTAACATGATCTCCGTGACCTTGAAGAGGAATAGCATGAATGCTTAGGTCAGAAGTGAGGTGCAAACTTGGAAACGCCTGCTTGAATAATGCTTGGCTCTAGTAAGCAGCATTAATTCTTCATTTTCATGAGCACTAAATTCACATAAATTGTTTTAATTGTTATTTTAACATTTCAAAATGAAGACATGAAGTAAGAGCCCATTTCTGGAATCTGCCAGACTGAAACTATACCCACTTGGCTTTAAAATAAGATTCCAAGAAACCTCAAAATCTACTCCAATTTAGTCCTACAAGTGGATGCAATTTATCTAGCCCTTTTCCTTTCCCTTACAGGGTGAAATATGAATCACAGGTATTCATTGTATTACACTTGAGAAGGAAAAACTGTTGCAAGATTGACAAAATAATTATGTAAATAACTGTCAGATTCAAAGAAAGAGTAATAGATGGAAATACTGCATAACATTAGAAAGTTGATATATTTAATGTTAACCTCTGCAGATTTATGTAATATTTCACATATTGCAGAATGGTTGTGCAAAGTGGAACAAATCTAGCAGAAAATGTGTGTGACTGAGTCTTTTTTTAAAAATGATAACCAACTAGTAGGTGGTTCCACTACATCAAATTCTCTGGTAATGTAAATCAGTGCAACCAGTGACAAAAAGGAGCTATACAAATGTACAGCAGCAGAGGATTTGGCCCCATGTTTCTTTGGCAGACTATCTAAATTGTGTGGCAAAGCAGCCACTTTTCAAATTTGCATAGATTTCAAGAGAAACACAAATGTCTGATTTTGCCACACCCCCACATTATTTTCCTTTAGTTTCCCTATTCTTCCAGTGGGGCAAATGACCTTTTATTGTCTTATGGAACACAACCTTTCTCTTTCCCTTTACCTTGGCAACCAGGTGGCTCAGTATTCCTAGCTATCTGACTGACAGAACTGAGAATAAACGTTCTGCTACTTCTGCCTGAATTTACACAGAGCCAGTGGAGGAAAAGGAGAGTGAGCTAAGCAGCTGTCAGTATGTTTTCTCCTGATCTGCACAGTGAGAAGAGGAGGGAAATAATATATAGGACTATGATGGAGTGCCTGCCACACAGAAGGCTTAACTAGGTAAAAAGGGTCAATTAACCCTGTGACAAGGAGAGTCAGGGCTGATAAGACCTAATGGCTGGATGAAGCCCCAGCTGTGAGAGGAGCTGGACTAGGCAGACTGTGAAGAGCTACAAAGTGATCTCACAAAACTGGGTGACAAAATGGCAAATTAAATTCAATTTGATATATCTATATCTATATCTATATATCTATATCTATATATCTATATCTAGATATAGATATATATAAAATGAGGTCTAAATTAGCTGTTAGCACTCAAGAGAGATCTTGGAGTCATTGTGGATAGTTCTTTGAAAACGTCCACTCAATGTGCAGTGGCAGTCAAAAAAGCTAACAATGTTGGGAATCATTAGGAAGGGGCTAGATAATAGGACAGAAAATATCATATTGACTCCATATAAATCCATGGCATGCCATCTTGAATAGTGCATGCAGATGTGGTCTCCGCTTCTCAAAAAAAGAGAGATTGGAATTGGAAAAGGTTCAGAAAAGGGCAACAAAAATTAGGGGTATGGAACAGCTTTCGTATGAGGACAGATGAATAAGATTGGGACTTTTCAGCTTGGTAAAAGGGAGGATATGATACAGGTCTATAAAAGTATGACTGGTGTGGAGAAAGTAAATACGAAAGTGTTTGATAGCTAATTCCCAGATAAGCCACAATATAAATTTAGGTTTCTGGTGTCATCAATTAAGGCCTCACATCATAAGTAGGCCTTGGAGAGAAAACCACAGGAATGATGAAGGAGAAGATGCGGACTGGAGCTGATTAAGATGACAAAGCCAATAGACCTGGATAACACCAGTAGAGTGGGACTTATTGCACCTATGTGTTTCTACCGTGCTGCCAGTGTGCCAAGCACTTTTCAGACCGGTACTGTCTGAAGACAGGACTAGAGATCCATAGAGCTATAAGGGGACACAGACCATGTTAGTGTTTTAAAAATAACCCAGAAAGTGCTTCTCTTCCTCACCCAGATCACCTTGCTATATTTATACTTGCTCGGTCTGTTTCAATACGAATATCATGCATTTTTGTATTCCTTATCTCCCTGACATCATAGGTGCTAGAACTAGAGGTTCTGGGGATGCTGCCGCAATCCTTGGCTTAAAGTGGTTCCCATTATATACAGAGTTTATAATTTGGTTCCATGGTTCTCAGCACCCTCCACTATACAAATTGTTCCAGCACCCATATCTGACATAATAATGCCAAATGTTATCTTCCTGAATGTGTTGAGCAAAGGGATCTGGGCAACAGTTCTGCTCCCACGGCAGAATCTCAGAAGTTGATTATACATTGGCAGCAACAGAGAATTCTTCAGCTTCCTAGAAGAAATATCTCAGTCCTTAATGTGCCAATGTTAGGGAATCTCTGAGTTTTCCAGATACCTAACAGTATAGAGATCAACCCACCGTACTCAGTTATGGGTCAGTGAAGCCAGGACAAGTTCTGGTCCACTGACTGGGAGATGGGTATTTCCTGTCCTGAGAGGAAGTGGCTCTTCTTGATGATCTCTGGAGGACTTGCAGAGGGGAAGGAGAAGCCACCATTCCAAAAGTGAGCATCTTGCTTTGAAGCAGAAGATAGAGATTTCTTGGAGACAGACCTAGGGTAACATTTTCAAAGGTACCTAATTAATTTAGTAGATTAAGTATTGTCTACATGAACAATTAGATCTTGGCAAGATGGAGTGTGAGTCTACCATATGCTAGCCTGCCACTGTCTAATTGTCCATATACACTGTGCGGACGCTCTTTAACAATGATTAATGCGCTTTGAACTGTTTCAAAGAGGACTCAATCAAAGTGCTCTAACCAACTGCTAACATGCATCAGCAGGTTGCACATGGACAATTAGATCTCTGGGATAGATTCAGACCCCAGCTTACCATGATTTAGTTGTTTATGTAGACAAGCCTCAAGTCTCATGGCAAATCAATGGAGCTTAGACTCCAAACTGCCTAAGTTGTTTTTAAAAATGGGACTTGGACACATGTAAAAACATTACCCTTATCTGCAAAAACAGCATCAGCCATAGAATGGATTTGAACTGATGTTCACAGTTTGGATAGCCTATCTTGATTTTTTTCCCATGCATTCTGGATTTCACCAAAAATACTCACACTGCTTTAATTATTACATTAAAGGAAAAGCCCACTGATATATATCTAAACTTTGAATAGGTGAATATATACTCAGTGTATAACAGAACATGTGAAATCTTTGGTTAAGAAGAAATAAATCAAGGGGTTGGATACTTGAGATTTTCCTATTTATAAAGCCCTGGATAACTTCCCCAAGGCCAGCTGTCTTTGTCTTGCTGCAAATTTGCTGTTATATGGGAGCTCAGGAAGACTGAGTATCTGCGATTGGGCCTTGATCTAAAACCTAGCAAAGTCAATGGAAAGTCTCCCACTGATTTCCATGGCCTTTGAATCAAGCAATAGCAGATATTAGGAGTTCCACAGGAGTAGAATTGTACTAGTGCAACTCCAGGTTGAGAAATGACAGCCTTGTGTTTAAAGTGTTGGACTATGGCTCAGGAGATTTGCTCAGGTTCCCATCTCTTCCATAGATTTCCTATGTGTCCCTAAGTGTGTCACTTTAATCTCTCTGTGCTGCAGTTTCCCCATCTGTAAAACGGGGATAACATTTCTTTTCTCCCACCATTGTCTGTCTTGTCTATTTAGACTGTAAATTCCGAGTAAGAGATAGAACCTGTTTACATGGCACCTAGTACAATTTTCAATTCAAAGGTCTAGTTGTTACTATAACATGAATAACTATTAACAGAAGATAGAACAAACCTTCAGTTGCATTGGAGTTTTTGACAATGAAGGAATTTGGAATCCTGGGGTTTCAATGTATTCTATATATATATCAGATTTCACAAATAGTAAAGATATTTTTGAGAAATACCTATAGCAATTTTATTATTTATGTAAGGCTCTGACCTTACTTCATTAAGGCTACTATTTCATGCAAAATATGTCAGTGGATATTTCTGTTAACAAACAAGATATGACAGTACTTTTCATGTTCTATTTGTGTCTGTTACCTCGGACTAGTTCCCAAAAACCATTTATTACCATACCCTTCCTTAATCCTAAGAAAACACTTATTCCTCCTTGGAATAGCAATGTACGTGCATTAAATTATAAATATATACATGATAGACATGCTTTTGTTTTGTTTTATAAACAGTACAAACCTAACAAAAGTTTTGTTTTTGACTCTTACACTGAGAACATTACAACAAAAGTGCCACAACAGTTAACGTTTAAATAGAATGGAGCAGGTATTTCTTCAAATGCTTTCCATGAAAATAGACATACTCTAATATAGTCTTACCCTGAACCTATATCAGGTTTTTGGTTCTCTTCATTTTTCTATTTGTGGGCTTTCAAAGAATACAGGATGAAAAGTAGAAGAGTATTTTATTGTATTCACAGAATAGATACAGCACAGGCAGTAGCAATGGAAGCTTTTCAACACTATTAACATGCCTGAAGCCTGACCTTGAAGGAATCACCTCTCAGATAAGAGGTAGTAGTTCAGAAACTTATTTTGTGGCCCCAACATGTTCAGAGTAGCTATTTTATAGGATTTAATTTTATTTTTGAGTTCCTCCAAGAGTTCTAATTTTGCTAAAGGGGACAGTAACCATTTAAGTTGTCAGTTGAGATCAGAACTACAGTGCATACATGTCAGTGGGGTAATTATGTTGAAAACAGTGAGTTACTCTGCATGAAGTTGCAGGTACAGAATACACTCACACGTAGCTTAAGCTGCTGCATTGTCAATCACTAGAATGATTGGAAATATAGACGTTTACCATACATTTGAGCCACTCCTGTTAAATAAGAGTTGTTCTGCATTCTTGCAGCACATATTAGATAAATTATGGAAAATATCAACAATGTACACTTCTGATATGAGAGTCATGCTTACTCTTGGTCTTTCATAGCCAGGTCTGTGGCTGTAACAAAGATTTTTAAAGTGATGAAGAGAAATAAGGAGTCTTGAAAAAGAACTGTCGGAGGAGGAAGCAGTTCTTGAAAATAAAAGTGAGCAAGAAGGTAGGAGGGTCTCATTAGATTACCAGTTCTTCATTTTTTCTATTTGAATGAGACTACGGTAGGAAAAAACAGTTCTTCTTCGAGTGATTGCTCATATCCATTCCAGTTAGGTGGGTGCGCCGGGCGTGCACATTCGTCGGAAAACTTTTACCCTAGCAACTCAGTGGGCCGGCAGGTCACCCCCTAGAGTGGCGCCGTCATGGCGCTCGATATATACCCCTGCCGGCCCACCCGCTCCTCAGTTCCTTCTTACCGCCCGTGTCGGTCGTTGGAACAGTGGAGCGCGGCTTAGCTGACCTCCACTTCCCTAGCTACTCATAGTTCTCGTGTATATAGTTATGCAGTTATAATCCTTTTATATATATATTTGTATAGTTAGTTTAGTAATAGTTAGCGGGGTTCAGGAAGTAGCCCCTTCCCCGCACCCGGTGCCGGAGCCCATGCTCGGCTCACCGGGTTTTAAAATGGGCTCGGCCTGCCAGAAGCCGATGCCGACGGGAGATCCACACGACTCCTGTTTGAAGTGCCTCGGGGAATCACACTTGACACCTAAGTGCCCCATTTGCAAGGCTTTTAAGCCGAGAACAAAAAGGAGCGGGACTTTCACTTACCCCTCCACCTTTGGCACAGAGCGATGATCAAGCGGCTGGCAGAAGCGCCTCCTCGGCACCGGACCCCGCCGGTACTGCCAAGGCCTTTCGGCACCGGCCATCACCGGCATCGAAGTCGACTCGGCACCGCTCCCTCCCTCCGAGGTTGAGAAAGCCTACAATTCTACAATTCCTGCTGGTGCCTGACAGCTTCCCGGCACGCGCCATGGTTGAGCCCCCTGCTCCTGCTGCTTCCGTGCCACCTGCATCGCAGCCAGAGAGCTCGTCTAAGTCGGATCGCCCGGCACCGACACCTGCAGAGGCACCGATGACGTCGGCACCGTCGATTCCAGTCCCACAGGGCCATTGAATCCAGCGCCTGACAGCTCCTCGGCACGCGTCGTGGTAGAGCTTACTGCTCCTGCTGCTTCTGTGCCAACTGCACCGCAGCCAGAGAGCTCGTCTAAGTCGGATCGCCCGGCACCGACACCTGCTGAGGCACCGAGGATGTCGGCACCATTGATTCCAGTCCCACAAGGACCGTCGAATCCGGCGCCTGACAGCTCCCCGGCACACGCCGTGGTTGAGCTTACTGCTCCTGCTGCTTCCGTGCCACCTGCATCGCAGCCAGAGAGCTCGTCTAAGTCGGATCGCCCGGCACCGACACCTGCTGAGGCACCGAGGATGTCGGCACCATTGATTCCAGTCCCACAAGGACCGTCGAATCCGGCGCCTGACAGCTCCCCGGCACACGCCGTGGTTGAGCTTACTGCTCCTGCTGCTTCCGTGCCAACTGCACCGCAGCCAGAGAGCTCGTCTAAGTCAGATTGCCCGGCACCGACACCTACCGAGGCTCTGACGACCTTGGTACCGTCGATCCCGGTCCCACGAGGGCCGTCGAATCCGGTGCCTGACAGCTCCCCAGTATGCACTGTGGTTGAGCCTGCTGTTCCCTCCACGCCGGAGACATTACCAACGGCGAGAGATCTCATTGCCATGACAGAGTCGATGCTGCCTGACCCCGGCACTGCCGGTGCGGGTAATACAGTCTCTTGCTAAGCCTCCCTTCATATGACCGTCCTCTGTCGGCACAGCAGAGCAGCACCGTTCATGATCACAGTCCCGCAGATGCTCCAGGTCCCGTCGGCACACCCGACACCACTTGCAGTCCCGGTGCTGTTTTCCTCATCAGTACTGGTCGCACTCGCCGCACCGGTCGGTATCCCATTCGCCGACCCGCTACTATCGGCACCGTTCCAACTCCCGGCATCGCGACAGGTACCGTAACTCCCGTAGCCTCACCCGACCTCAAGCCTCGAGATCTCGGTCGACCTCCTGGCACCGTTCTGGTTGCAGGTCTGGATCTCGTTCCAGGTACCGGTACGCCTCCCGGTACCGGTTCCCGGTGCCGAGTTGGGCAAGGTCCGATAGAGTCAGAGACTCTGCCCATGCCTTTTTTAGTACCTCCATGGCCATCCAGACACACATCCATGTCATCCCACGTGCGCAGATCTTATGCTCAGGACCACGATTATGATACGCCCTCCGACAACCTGAGGTGGAGGAGGTTCCGGAGGTAGAGGACCCGGTATGGTGCCCTCTAAGGGGTACGACTACTCGTCTGTCCTTCCTCCTCTCTGCTCACTAGTCATTCAGTCCGTTAAGGAGAGGGAATGGCATGGCCAGCAGGCGCCAGCCCCGAAATCGAAGGAGGCTCAGCGAATGAACCTACTTGGCCGCCAGGTGTACTCTGCAGAGGCCCTGCCGCTCTGGGTGGCAAAGCAACAAGCCTTGCTTACCTGCTATAATTATAGCACCTGGGTGACGGTAGTTTAGTTTATGGATTTTCTCCCTCAAAACTCCTGCCAAGAGTTCGCTGCCGTCTTGGAGGACGGGGAAAAAGGTACCCAGAGCGTCCCTCCAGGCCTCGTTAGACGCAGCAGACTCAGCAGCCAGGACTCTGGCCTTGGGTGTTGCCATGAGGTGCATCTCATGGCTTCAGGTTTCAAACCTCCGGCCGGAGCTGCAGTATGCCATTCAGGACTTATCCTTTGTTAGTAAAGGCTTCTTCGCGGCAAAGACAGCCCCAGGCTGCGAAGTCTGATGGACAACGGGGTCCTAATGCGCTCTCTCAGTATGTATATGCCAGCGACCAAACTCAGGCTTTTCTGTCCCCAACCACCATACTCTGTGCCTAGCCAGAGACAGGACTTTGGCAAACGGCGAGGCCAAGGTGGTCGCAGACAAACGTCAGGACCCCTAAAGAGCCAAGGTCAAAGTCCCTTGCAATTACCACTGGGACCAAAGACGAACCTTCCAAGGTGCGCCTGAGGGCGGTGTACCAGTCACAGGCCGGGATCTCAATCACACTTTCTCCTGGTGTGGCCCCAGTTAATTTCAGATCGCTGGGTCCTGCTCACGGTGGAGCATGGGTACCACCTCTAATTTGTTCCAACCCTGTCCCCCTTCAGGGACCCCTCTCACGAGCAATTCCTCGTACAAGAGGTGCAGACGCCGACGGACGAAAGGGGCAAGGGGTTTTACTCCCGTTATGCCCTAGTCCCCCACTCGAACAGAGGTCTCAGACCTTCCTAGTCCTGCGCAGACTCAACCAGTTTAGGATAAGGTTGAAGTTCCGCATGGTATCCCTGGGAACCATTATCCCATCCTTGCCTCCTGGGGACTGCTATGCCGCCCTTGATATGAAGGATGCGTACTTTCACATCGCCATCTTCCCTCCGCACAGGAGATACCTCCTCTTTCTAGCCAACTGTCAGTACTTCTGGTTTATGGTCCTGCTGTTTGGCCTTTTTACAGCCCCATGGGTATTGTCCAAGTGTATGGCCTTAGTCGCCGCCTACCTTCGCTGATGTCGGATATACGTTTTTCAATATCTGGACGATTCGCTTATCCGAGGAGACTCTGAGACACAAACCACTCAGCACGTGGGCATCGTCACGGTCTTATTCACAGGTCTAGGCCTGATGATTACTATAGAGCAATCCACTCTGGTTCCCACGCAGAGGTTGGACTTCCTAGGGGCTATCCTGGTCTCCAATCTAGCCGGAGCCTGCTTACCACAGCCGCACTTTTAGGCTATGGCAACCATCATCCGAGGTCTGCAGACTTTCCCAACGACCTCGGCTCGTACTTGTCTCAGTATCCTGGGTCCATGGCTGCCCGCAAGTTTGTAACCAAACACGCCAAGCTCCACCTCCGTCCTCTCCAAGTCCGGCTCACCTCGGCGTACCGCCCAGACAGGGAGCCAATGGTCATGGTAGTCACCGTTCCCTCGAGCACCTTAGGCTCCCTAGAGTGGTGGCTAACTCACTCCCTGGTGTGGGCAGGGATGCGGTTCCATCCGCCCCAGCCCTCACTGCCCCTGACGACGGACGCGTCATCTCTCTGCTCGAGTGCTCATGGTCACCTCCGAGCTTAAGACCTTTGGTCTTCTCGGGAGCTGGCATTCCACATCAATGCCCCAAAAATGAGAGTAGTCCGTCTGGCGTGCCAGGGGTTCCAGCGGCAGCTACGAGGCCGTGGTATCTCAATGTTTACAGCCAACACAATGGCCATGTGCTTCATAAATAACCAGGGAGGGACATGGTCCTCCCCCTTTTGTCAGGAGGCCATCCATCTCTGGGACTTTTGCATGGCCCACTCGATGGAGCTGGTGGCGTCCTTTCTCCCAGACGTTCGGAACGCCTTGGCGCTTTGACTCAGCAGGTCTTTCCTGTCTTACAAGTGATCACTCTGCCCCATGTGAGGCGTTCTGTTTTCCAGAAGTTGAGATTTTTCCTCACATAGACCTGTTCGCTCACCGCGAGAGCAGAAAATGCCAGATGTTCTGCTCTTTCCAAGGTCTCTCCTCGGGATCGATCTTGGACGCATTCCTGATGCCGTGGAAAGGCCAACTCCTTTATGACTTCCCACTGTTCCCGCTGGTTCATTAGGTCCTGCTCAAACACCGCAGAGGCAGAGCGCGCATCATCATGATCACTCCAGCGTGGTCCAGGCAGCACTGATACGCCATGTTGCTCGACCTGTCAATAACCAACCCAATTACGCTGCCACCCCACCCAGACCTCATCACTCAGGGCCACGGCAGGCTTCGTCACCCGGACCTGCAGCCTCTTCGCCTCACGGTGTGGCTGCTGTGTAACTGAGCCGGGGTGGCAGGAAGCCTTCCACCTGGTCAACGTGCCTGGCCGAGTGGAAGCGTTTCTTCTACAGGTGCGATACGCTCGATCTTGCTCCTACTGAGGTCTCGATCCCCTCTATTTGGCATACCTCTGGCCTTCAGCGGCAGGACCTGGCGGTGTCATCGCTGAGGGTACACTTGGCAGCCATCTCTACCTTCCAGCCAGGCTAAGGTGGACGTTCCGTGTTCTCACACTCTATGGGTTCGAGGTCCCTCAAGGGCTTGGAGCGCTTGCACCCTCGGGTACGCTGCCCAGCCCCAACCTGGGACCTCAACCTAGTTTTAACTAGACTTATGTCTCCCCCATTCGAGCCGTTCGCGACCAGCCCTCTGCTATACCTGTCTTTGACTACAACTTTCCTTGTAGCTGTTACGTCGGCCAGACGAGTCTCTGAGCTCAGAGCTCTTACGGTGGTTCCGCCGTACACTAGGTTTCACAAAGACAAGGTGCAGTTACGACCACATCCGGCTTTCCTCCCTAAGGTGGTTTCGGCCTTTCATGTTACCTACAGCTCAACGCAATGGGCGCAACAATTGCACTCCCTGGACGTCTGTAGAGCGCTCGCATTTACATTGCGCTGACAGAACCATTTCGTAAGGTGCCCCAGCTCTGTCACGGTAGCAGACCAAAGGGAAGGCTTGCTTGTTTTCCTCTCAGAGGATCTCATCTTGGGTGATGGCGTACATCCACACTTGTTATGATTTGTCTCATATTTCCCCAAGCCACATCACCGTGCATTCTACCAGGGCTCAGGCTTCATCTGCCGCCTTGCTGGCTCGTGTGCCTGCCCACGAGATCTATCGCACAGCTCCATTGGTCCTCAGTCCATACCTTTGTTTCGCAGTATGCCCTGGTTCAACAGTCAAGAGATGCTGTAGCCTCTGGCTCAGCAGTTTTCATTCTGCCACATTTCACTCCGACCCCACCGCCTACGTAAGGCTTGGGATTCACCTAACTGGAATGGATATGAGCAATCACTCGAAGAAGAAAAGACGGTTACTCACCTTTGTAACTGTTGTTCTTCGAGATGTGTTGCTCATATCCATTCCACACCCGCCCACTGTCGGAGTAGCCGGCAAGAAGGAACTGAGGAGCGGGTGGGCCGGCAGGGGTATATATCGAGCGCCATGACGGCGCCACTCTAGGGGGCGACCTGCCGGCCCACTGAGTTGCTAGGGTAAAAGTTTTCCGACTAATGTGCACGCGCGGCGCACACACCTAACTGGAATGGATATGAGCAACACATCTCGAAGAACAACAGTTACAAAGGTGAGTAACCGTCTTTTTTTCTCTCAGTATTTCTCCTTTCAATACCATCCAAAAGGGTGTGAGAGGGAACAACTTCCCTCTTCACTTGCATCAAACAATTTTTCTCTCCACCTCAAAATCACTTTTCAGACTCATTAGCTAAGATCTTCAAAAGGGACTAGTTAATTTGGATGACTCACTGACTCCTTAAAGGTGCCTGATTTCTCAGAGGGCAGGTACTCAGCTCTTTCTGAAAATCAATCCCTTTAAAAATGGCTCAGATTGGGCATACCAAAAACATTAGTTCCTTTTGACTTATACTTCCAGCAGGACTCTTTGTGTGTTATTTGTTTGCATAGGGGGTCGTGGTCCATGAGTTGGGTTTCTGGGCTCTAACACAAGTTAATATACAATAAAAATTAGTCATTTATGAAAACACGGCCAATTAATTTAGTTAGCTTTCCATCATTGACCTCAGCTGTAGTGTTGGATCTCTCTTGCCCTTCGATGCAAACAAAACGAATGAATACTTTAAAATATATAAATAAAAATAAATGATCTGACTTGGTAAAAAAAGTTTCTTCCACTGCATTTTCCCATTCCTTTTGTTTACTGTGGTTCTACTTCCCACAATTTCCTGTTATGTTTTCTTTCTTCTTTGGATTTTATGCTCTTCCTAACAAGGAACTGTGTCTTCCTGGCTGCTTGTGAAGCACCCCAATGGTGCCATATAAATATTATTACCTAGCTCTTTTCATCACCAAAATTATTGCTGTTTTACACATGGGGAAACTGATGCACAGAGCAGGAAAGTGATTTGTCCAAGATCATCCAGCAGGCCAGCAGCAAAGTCAGGATCATAACCCATGTCACCCAATGCTCAGTCTAGTGCTCAACGTACTAGACCATGCTGTCTCTCAGTGATGGTGTTCAGAGGTAAAATAATCATATACATAAGGAACAAGAGGTTGAAAGGACAGTACAGATTCACCACTTAACAGTGAGGAAGAGCAAATTACAGATGACAAGAAGAGAGTAATATTTAATAACTGCTTTGCATCATTTTAATGCAATAATAGTTAACAAGGACAGGAGAGGCTACAAGCCAAGAGCAGGAAAGAACAAAATAAATTGAAAATATAGGCATATTCAAACCCAATGTCTTAAAGAAATGAGCAGAAGCAGTATCAGAATCACTGGCAATTATTTCTGAGTACTTGTGGAGTGGAAGTGATGAGGGCCTCAAAGATGGAGAATGACTTACTGTGCCAATTTTTGAGAAGGAGAAACATGAGTACTTCATATTTACAAGCTAGTGCATTTAATTTCTATATCTAGTACATTGCTTTAGTAGTTAGTTAAGTAGGCAATTTATAAGCAGCTACACAAGAATGAAGTGTTAAAAAAGTTTTAATAAATCCACTTTGCCTTCTAACAAATAGCTAATTATCATCTACTTACTTTTGTTTGATAACACCTAACTTCACAGATAGTCCTGCTGATTACATGTGGAGTAAGGGGCTATTCTACGTGCATTGCTATCAGAATCAGGCTGTTCGTATTTTTTCATTCATAGAGGTGAAATGACAAGTTTAGTGGATAAAGAGAATACAACAAGACCTTGATTCTTATGGCTTGTCTATACTACCGCTTAAATCAATGTTACATTGACCTAAGCGGTGTACATTCTAAGAGAGTACAGGTGGAAGGGGCAGAATGAGACAGGGCCACAGGTGGAAGAGATGGGGCAGGATCACAATTCCAGCACTGCAACCCCCCCACTTGCTGTGGCCCAGGGACCCAAGAGACCTTAATCCATCTCAGGACAGGGGACAAGTAATTGGAAGCACCTGGAATCATGCCTTGACTTCCTTTGGTGGGAAAGAAATTCTAGTCTCCTGCTTTCTACTGATCCTAGGCAGGATTCTTCTTCTCCCTCTGCTCTCCCTGCTCATGGAAGATAATAAGAGTGCAGCATTGCAGCTCAGGTCTGGTTTGGATTATGTGCTAATTTGTGGCTTGATTCTAACCAGTTTTCTCATCTCTGATTCTCACTGGCAAGCCTCAGAACCCAGCCAAATCTATATTCCTGAAGATAATTAAAACATCTGTACAAACAGTGAAGAAAAATCCTCCAGATAAACTAAATCACTTCTACACAAACCTCTAAACCTCCCTCAGTGTTTAACACTTGCAAAACTTCACTGCTGACAAACCAAAAACTAATCCTGCTCCCGTTGCCTTTCAGTAAAGAAAGCTCTTCAATACCCACAGCATCCTGCCTGCAAATTTAAAAAAAATCAGTAATTTCAGTAAGTCTGAGCTAGTTGGAGAGTCACACTCCCAACTCTCCTCCTCCTCCTCCCACCAGCCAATTGCCCAATAACAGACAAAACCATAAGTGATCAAAAAGTGATCAAAAACCAATTTTTTTTCTGCCCCCGGCAATTATTTCTAAACACAAACATGAGATCAGTGAACACCAAGAACTGACACTCACTCAAGATGCTAAAAAATATGGTACATGGGAAAAAATACAGATTAGCTTGTTGCTTGCCCATCTGTGGGTGAAAAAGGTATGGAGAGACCACAAGGCGAATCCCTCATTGTCTGTTTACTTTATCATGCTGCTCTCACATCCTCATGCTCTCCTTTATCTTGAACCTCCCAGTTTCACTGCTGGTATATAGGAGGGGGCCCTTGCAATCAATGTGGAAGCCCCTGCCATCCCCATGGAGAGCTTGGCATCTTCACAGTTGTGATCTCTATACCTTGTAATCACTGAGATCTGCAGAACTTGGAGGATATGCCCCGTTCCACTCCACATAGCTGTAAACTTTGCTGGATCAGAGAAGTGAGTGGAAGAGCATCCGTCCAAGATGGCTGTGAAATTATTGTTTTCCTATTAAAAACAAATATTTTCATCAATTTTTTTTTCAATTATTTGTGAAAAACTGTTCAGCTTTCATTTCCCCAGAGCTGGGGTAAAATCTTTTTTTTTTCATTTAAAACCCCGCTAACATTCTATGTATCTGGATTTATTGCAAGGGAGGGAGGGCAGATTCTATTTTGCTGAAAATCCATTTTTCATTGGAAAAAGTTTTCATGGATTTTTTTTTTTACCAATTTTAAATATGAGGCTGGGAGAATGCACAATCCTGCACAGAAGTGTTGGGGATAGTTAATAACAGTAGCTTAGAATGTAGGCCGTAAATTAGTGCTAGAAATGGGAAGTTCACAACTTCAGGCGATGAAGTGACTATACATTGCTTAACATGGGATGACTGGATGTAAGTGGGGATACAGATGGAGGAGCAGTGAGAGAATTAGGAGCAGCAATGCTGTGGTAAAAGATATGACTGGGAAAAATGAAATGTGGCTGATCATAGAACAGAAAGGAGATCTGATAGATCAAGACCAGAGAACAGGATAGATCAGGCTGATGTTTCAAATGCGGGAGGTCCCCATGTATTTTAACAAACAACCAGTTGCCTAAACTACTGCCAACTATTGGGATGGACTATCAATTATTTTGTTTATTGCTAGGAATAGTTAATTAGTAGATCTTTGCAGTAACTTATTTTAGTGAAGGCAAAGTCAGAAGGGAGGAAAGGTCAACCTGACCCTCTGTGCCCTTTTTCTTGGAGCGCGGGGGTCAAAGTCTGTGAAAAACAGGCAGTCTGGAAATATGTACACCTCCCAGATTAATGACCCCAAAACCACAAAACCACATCCTGGTTTTGGCATGGTTTGTAACTTTTGCTTTTGCTCCGTTTGATCAGCTATGTAATACTTTTGATTGACATGTCTCTGTAATTTTGGGGTATAAAAGGGGAATTGGGAGTCTGGGTCAAGCAGATCACTTTGAGGACATATCAAGAAGATCTTCAGCCACAGCAGACAGTTGGCCACTGGAACTCTACAGTTGAAATCACCTGAAGACTGCTCCAAACTCCTGAGGGGTATTTTGCAGTTTGGGGTGATCTATAGCTTACTGCATTTGTGTATGCTTGAGACTAAACAAAGCAGTGACTTTACATAAAGGTGTTCTAATGGGAATATTGGAGACAAATAAAGTACTGGCTTTAAGAGAAAGCAGGTGGTTTTGATTTGTTTGTGCCAGCCATATAGCAGATGGAGTTGCTGCGTCTCCCTTGGTCTATCTTGATTTCTACTCACAAAGAGTAAAATTACTGTGAGCTTGAGGTTCAGAGGAACCTCAGGTAACAAAGGTTACCAAGAGCTTTGGGTTGAAGGGGAACCCTGGGTAACACCCAGGCCAGTGTCAATCAAGTCATAGAAGATGGACCAAAAAACAGTTAGTTTAGTCTGAAATTAAATGGCTTTTGTTCAAGTCATCATGGTCCAGGCAACTTATGGATATCTTAAGTGGATTTGACTGTATATAGTTTCCCCATGTTGAGTAAGAACCATGGTGTTGAGTGTTTTTCTTGACTTCGATTGCTACAAGGACAATATTGAAGCCAAGAAAAACACTCAACAATACATGGTTTATGTATACACAAACATATACATTACGCAGATGTGCACACACGCACACACATACACATGCACACCTCCATGGTAAATAAAGAATTTCTAGTATTTTCCTGAAAAGTGTAATACAAAAATGT
The DNA here is from genome assembly GCF_007399415.2 of Gopherus evgoodei. Classification (NCBI taxonomy): domain Eukaryota; kingdom Metazoa; phylum Chordata; order Testudines; family Testudinidae; genus Gopherus; species Gopherus evgoodei. The sequence continues at coordinate 103,587,833 of NC_044322.1, forward strand.
ACATTCCATAGCACAAGACACATACATTTTCATACTTCTAAAAACTGTCAGTCATTTCAAACACTCATCAAAAGTATAACAGAGATAATACTAACTGGCAGCTTGTCCACATTCCAAGGCTGTCATCTCACTAATACCTGCACAAGTTTCAGTCAGACCACTTTTGCAAACTGCATACCTTGGAAATCTCATCAAATGAAAGTCTGTTCCCTGCCCCCTTCTCTCACACCCTTTCTAATAAAAGAAAGTGCTACCAGAGTTTTATAAAAGGAAAAAGTATCAGAGGGGTAGCCATGTTAGTCTGGATCTGTTAAAAGTGACAAAAAGTCCTGTGGCACCTTACAGACTAACAGAAGTATTGGAGCATAAGCTTAGGTGGATGAATACCCACTGTGTCTGACAAAGTGGGTATTCACCCGTGAAAGCTTATGCTCTAATATGTCTGTTAGTCTATAAGGTGCCACAGGACTCTTTGTCGCTTTTTAACAAAAGGAAAAAACATACATTAAATTGCACAACCATACACATGTTAAATGGACATATAATACTAAACAGATATTATAATAAATCAAAATATCACCAAAGTGAAACTATTCTGAGGGGGAAAAACAGAAAATAAAAGAGCTGAAGAAGTGTAGCAGAAGTAGGAGTTAAAATATATTATATTGTTGTTTCCTTCTGTACCTTTTCTCTGGCTCGCTACATAATTCTACATCATTGTTTTACAGACTTTCTCCTTCTGTAGTTTTACTTTAAAACTTTTATATTGGACAAGAGATAGAGAATAATTCAGATTAGAATAAAATGGTTTACTGTCAAAATGTGAAGAGAAAAAGAAATGAAATGCAAATTTAAAATATTGAGCAAGGCATAAAATGGGTAGAATGTAGTACAAACAGAATATTCTTATGCATGGGCAGCAAAAAGGAGTATACCACTGAATTCCACTAATTAGGAATATACTAGCTGAAATCACTCATAATTTCCCCACTCAATTGATAGGTAATGATGCTGAACTTATGCAGAAAGGGCATAATCACTATGCATACGTTAAATATCTTCTCTTTCCATGGTACATACAGAATTGATCCCCTCCCGATTAGCTGCCTTGCAAATGAGCTCTGATATATATATATATATATGATATGATACAATATGACATATGCATTTTCTTTGCAAATAAGAATAAGTAAAAACCTCTGAGGAACTTATTTTTTAAATGGCTGTTTAAAATGAATAGTATTGAAATTCCTATAAATCTCTGGCCATATCCCTTTCCTACCGATCCAACTACATCACTTCACTGACTTCTCATTTTCTGTATAAAGGTCTAGCTTCTCACTTTTCAAGCAATATTGTACACATATATCCTGTACATCTCTGCTCCCATCTCCTCCTACACCTCTCCCAGCTCCCATTTGCTCAACCCAAACATCTCCCCTAGACTGCTCTCTTTATCACCTTTGCTGACTTTTGCCTTTGTGCCATCTCTTACCACACAACTTGGAACAACCCCTCAGCTACTGTATATCATGTCTCACACTCTCCTCCTGTAAATATCTACATATGTGTTCTGAAAATCCACTCTGTAATGTGATTGCTGTTTGTGGCAGGGTCGGCAACTTTAAGGTATTAAAAAAAAATCTATTCAGAAACATCAAAATGTTTAGATTCAATAATCTCAAATTGTTTTCTTTGATCAGTGAGGAACATTTCATTTCAATAATATCGAAATGAAAACTAGATTTAAAATAGGTCTGTCAATTAGAGTTAACTCAAGTGATTAACTCAAAAATTAATCACGATTAAAAAAATTAATTGTAATTCATTGCAATTTTAATCGCACAGGTAAACATTAGACTACAAATTGCAATTTATTAAGTATTTTAGATGTTTTTCTACATTTTCAAATATATTGATTTCAGTTACAACACCGAATACAAAGTGTACAGCGCTCACTTTATATTATTATTTTTATTATTTCTACAGTGCAAATATTTGTAAACAAAAGAAATAGTATCTTTCAGTTCACATCATACAAGTACTGTAGTGCAATCCCTTTATCGTGAAAGTGCACTTACAAATGTAGGGGTTTTTTTGTTACGTAATTGCACTCAAAAACAAAACAATGTAAAACTTTAGCGTCTACAAGTCCACTAAGTCGCTAAGACAAAGAAGTTTGTTTACATTTATGGGAGAGAGTGTTTCCTGCTTCTTATTTACAATGTCACCTGAAAGTGAGAACAGGCATTCACGGGGTACTTTTGTAGCTGGCACTGCTAGTTATTTACATGCCAGAAAGGCATGCTAACAGATAATCAAAATCATAATCCACATCATCAACAAAATCAGCAACGGAAGACCAGAGGCCCACAACAAAGTAACCAGTCATAAACAAAACAAAAAATAAAATAAATCAAATCTAACTTCCCATCCTAGACATTACAGAAATAATAGATTCTACAGCAGGGGTAGGCAACCTATGACACGTGTACAGAGGAGGGCACATGAGCTGATTTTCAGTGGCACTCACACTGCCCGGGTCCTGGCCACAGGTTTGGGGGGGGCTCTGCATTTTAATTTAATTTTAAATGAAGCTTCTTAAACATTTTAAAAAACATATTTACTTTACATACAACAGTAGTTCAGTTATATATTATAGATGTAGAGAAACAGACATTCTCAAAACGTTAAAATGTATTACTGGCACGCAAAACCTTAAATTAGAGTAAATGAATGAAGACTCGGCACAGCACTGCTGAAAGGTTGCCAACCCCTGTTCGACAGGAAGCACTAAATTTCAAGAGAATCTGTTGCTAGTTCTTCCTTCTAGAAGAGAAGATTCTCTCTCTGGCTTGTACCCCTTCCCTGCCAAGTTATACAAGAGAAAATGAATCAAAAAAGTTTTGTTCAAACTAAATTTCTGTGTGACAGATAAGGCAATTTCCTGAAATACTTTTGAAAGACCTTCTTGTATTAAGTTTATGTATTATTGTGGTCTTGTCTTGTACATAACCTCTCTAGAGGGGAGATGTGACAAATGTCAGACCTGAGAATTCAGAAGACTATATTGAACATGTACCAGAGAAGCATGAACTTTTGGGACAATAAGTAAGTGGTTTTCCTGGAGAATCCCTAAGGAGAAGTTAATGCAAATTCCCCAACTCCAGTTGTGCAAAAACCCAGCTTTTTAAAGTTGTTCCCTGAGGAAAGGGCAATTGTTAGCTGATTATCTGTTACAGCAGGCCAAGATCAAAGGCCTGAGCTGTAAAAAGAAATGGCTGATCTTTCCACTTTTTGTTCTATATCTAAGGCAAATTAACATGTAACCGTGGAGAAAACCCAGTTGTGGGTTTTAAGGACTGACACCTACCAGAGCCCTAGGTTGGAGGTGGGGGTGACCTCCAGTAAGCTATTTTTAGTACATGTGTAAGTTTTTTTATTTTAATATGTTTTGTCTGTAATAATTCTACCTTAAGAATAAATGTGCTTGCTTGGGAGGAGCTATGAGGTAACTTGCAATTGCAGGCAATACACTGATCATAGGTCTCTGGTTTCCAAAATGGTAGCCTCTCAAGTTCAGACCCACCTTTGCTGCTCCTTTATGCTAACATTGCTACCTCCTGGGACAGGGTGTAGTAGGACTGTGAGGCCTCCTGTAGCCTTAAAATCTCTGGTCAGAAGAGAGTAAGATACAGATCTCCACTCAAGAGAGGGGACAGTTGGGAGCCGGAAGCAAAGTGTAGGTGGACCACATAGGGGGAACACAGGTGCAGTTGCCCTTAAACTGTGGCTGACTGTATTTCATAGTATTGTAAGCAAACTTATTTTAAACATAGTGGAAGTGATTTTTTTCAGATGATGGATCACATTCTGTCCCCTATGCCAGCCACTATATGCTGTTCCAGGATTCAGAATTTATCCGAAATTGGATGAAAGAGTATAGGTGCAGTGTAGGATAGCTGTAAGCAGTTACCCTCGGCCCTCACCCCCAATTTATGGGCTGCTCTGATTCATGCCAGGGGTAGTTTTGGACCCCACAGCCGCTCAGAATCTTAAGGACATAAAGTTCGTGTCCTGCCACCTCGCCTCTCTCCCTACATTCCCCCAGTGGTGTAAGTAAGTGAAGGTGCAGAACAGAATGTCAACCTACATGTTCAATGGGAAAACAAACCTCAAAAAGTCAGAAGTTCAGAAAACATCTGAAATCTAAGTGTTGAATCCTCCCTCCCATTATGACCCTGGCCACTGCTGCAGACAGCCCGGTGGAGGTTACTTCTCCCAGCAAAGTCACTATGTAGCACAATCTGGAAGGCTGTCAGTGCAAAATTTCACCAACAGAAATGATTTAACATAAGAAAACATTATGACAATATATCTATATCTCCTGGGTGTGGTCTTCTGTCCCATCTAGTGGCAGAGAGAAAGAAAGAATGAGAGAGAGTGAGAGAGAGAGACCGCCTGATGACATCCGGGGTCTGTCAGTGTTATAAGTGGGGGCTCGTTCAGGATTACAACTGGGAAATCTCTGAAACTCGGGGTGCGCTTTCTCAGCTAGGGGAAGTATGTAACTCACGCATCTCCTGGCTCTGGTGTTCTGTCCCATCTGGTGGCACTGAGACCATTTAGAGAGAGAAATAGTTGAATGTGCACATTAGTAAGACCAAAGGAGCTGTGCAGGAAGAAAAATACACAGTATCAAGAAATAACTCAATCTTTCTTTGTTTCTTTTCTTTTTTTTCCCTTTTCTCCATTAGTGTGAATAAAAGAGAGAACATACATTTTAAGCTCTTTATTTCTAGAAGTAACTAATTATATCACAACTTGTCTTCTTAGCAAAATAAGTTCTGAGATCGAGCTTCCTCAACAGTGTAATGAACAGTGGTCAGTTCATGTCACCATTGCTGTTCGATGTCTATATATGGAGAGCTGGTAACATAACAAGCTGTTCTGTAACTATTTATTCAAACATAAATTGAATTCCTGTTGCCCTTACCATGTGGTTCACCTCTTTGAAACCATTCTGACAACTCCAGTTAAAACATGGATAGACTTTAGATATTGTCTCCTTACTGTCAAGTATCAGAGGGGTAGCCATGTTAGTCTGGATCTGTAAAAGCAGCAAAGAATCCTGTGGCACCTTATAGACTAACAGACATTTTGGAGCATGAGCTTTCGTGGGTGAATACGCATTTTGTCAGATGCATGTAGTGGAAATTTCCAGGGACAGGTATATGTATGCAGGCAAGCTGGAGATAATGAGGTTAGTTCAATCAGGGAGGATGAGGCCCTGTTCTAGCAGTTGAGGTGTGAAAACCAAGGTAGGAGAAACTGGTTTTGTAGTTGGCAAGCCATTCATAGTCTTTGTTCAATCCTGAGCTGATGGTGTCAAATTTGCTGATGAACTGAAGCTCAGCAGTTTCTTTTTGAAGTTTGGTCCTGAAGTTTTTTTGCTGCAGGATGGCCACCTTAAGGTCTGCTATAGTGTGTCCAGGAAGGTTGAAGTGTTCTCCTACAGGTTTTTGTATATTGCCATTCCTAATATCTGATTTGTGTCCATTTATCCTTTTCCGTAGCAACTGTCCAGTTTGGCCGATGTACATAGCAGAGGTGCATTGCTGGCACCTGATGGCATATATTACATTGGTGGACATGCAGGTGAATGAACCGGTGATGGTATGGCTGATCTGGTTAGGTCCTGTGATGGTGTCGCTGGTGTAGATATGTAGGCAGAGTTGGCATTGAGTTTTGTTGCATGGATTGGTTCCTGAGCTAGAGTTCCTATAGTGCGGCCATATTTTTATGGCAGACCTGGAACAACGCTTCCTCAGCTCTCGTCCACTCATGCCCCTTCTCTACCTACGCTACATTGATGACATCTTCGTCATCTGGACCCATGGGAAGGAGACTCTGGAATAATTCCACCATGATTTCAACAACTTCCACCCCACCATCAACCTCAGCCTGGATCAATCTACACAGGAGGTCCACTTCCTGGACACCACGGTGCAAATAAGTGATGGTCACATTACCACCACCCTATACCAAAAACCTACCGACCGCTATGCCTACCTTCATGCCTCCAGCTGCCATCCTGGGCACATCACCCGATCCATTGTCTACAGCCAAGCACTGAGGTACAATCGCATCTGCTCTAACCCCTCAGACAGAGACCAACACCTACAAAATCTACACCAAGCATTCTCAAAACTACAAAACCCGCACAAGGAAATAAGGAAACAGATCAACAGAGCCAGACATGTACCCAGAAGCCTCCTACTGCAAGACAAATCCAAGAAAGAAACCAACAGGACTCCACTGGCCATCACATACAGTCCCCAGCTAAAACCCCTCCAACGCATCATCAGGGATCTACAACCCATCCTGGACAATGATCCCACACTTTCACAGGCCTTAGGTGGCAGGCCAGTCCTCGCCCACAGGCAACCTGCCAACCTGAAACACATTCTCACCAATAACTGCACACTGCACCATAGGAACTCTTGCTCAGGAACCAATCCATGCAACAAACCACATGCCAACTCTGCCCACATATCTACGCCAGCGACACCATCACAGGACCTAACCAGATCAGCCATACCATCACCGGTTCATTCACCTGCATGTCCACCAATGTAATAGACGCCATCATATGCCAACAATGCCCCTCTGCTATGTACATCGGCCAAACTGGACAGTCGCTACGGAAAAGGATAAATGGACACAATCAGATATTAGGAATGGCAATATACAAAAACCTGTAGGAGAACACTTCAACCTCCCTGGCCACACTATAGCAGACCTTAAGGTGGCCATCCTGCAGCAAAAAAACTTCAGGACCAGACTTCAAAGAGAAACTGTTGAGCTTCAGCTCATCTGCAAATTTGACACCATCAGCTCAGGATTAAACAAAGACTGTGAATGGCTTGCCAACTACAAAACCAGTTTCTCCTCTCTTGGTTTTCACACTTCAACTGCTAGAACAGGGCCTCATCCTCCCTGATTGAACTAACCTCATTATCTCCAGCTTGCCTGCATATATATACTTGCCCCTGGAAATTTCTACTACATGCATCTGACGAAGTGGGTATTCATCCACGAAAGCTCATGCTCCAAAATGTTTGTTAGTCTATAAGGTGCCACAGGATTCTTTGTCTCCTTACTGGTGTTGGTCAAATTATTTGTTGCTTGTTATATTCATCACAAATGTAAATCTCCTTTTTGGTTAGTTGGTTATTTTCAAACAAGTTTCCTTGCTGAATACTCTAGACATATCTTTTTCAGACTGTAGGGTATTTGTGAACTGTTTTCTTTATCTAATTGCTATTTGTTATTTTTGCCAGGTGCTTGGTCATCTGAGTCACATGGTATTGTTTCTGCTCCCTGACTGCTGACAAACATTCGAAGCAGGAGGATCATGAACAACAATTAGTAAGTAGCCAACTTCCCATATGATGTTTTCAGATGAGCAATTATTCATGCTGAAATTGGCAAATATTTTCTCAAATAACCAGTAGCTGTCCAATTATACTCATAAACAAGTAATTAGATGATAATGGCAAATTAAACCTCGTGGGTTGGATTCACAAATCAGGTTATTCACTTTCAACCAGCTCTGGTCCCTACTTTCAAACTACCTATAGTTGGCCAAGAGATGGAGCAAGGGACAAAAGCTACTGAAGGGAGGAAGGGATAGCTCAATCGTTTGAGCATTGGCCTGCTAAACTCAGGCTTGTGAGCTCAGTCCTTGAAAGGGCCATCTGGGGCAAAAATCTGTCTGGGAACTGGTCCTGCTTTGAACAGGGGGTTGGACTAGATGACCTCCTGAGGTCCCTTCCAACCCTAGTATTCTATGATCAGAGAAGAAACTGTCCATGAAAAGGAGATCTGTGCAGACAGATCAATTACTGTATAATAATCAGAGTTGCGTCAATAATTAAATAGTATTACAGTGCTTAAGTTAGATCTTCTGGTACAGTTAACATATACTATTGGAGGAACTTATCCATGATTCCAAACAATGCAGGATATCATTTTGTAAAGAAGAATTTGTGCCAAATACATACAGAGAGTTCTATTTTCTTTATTTCTTATATATGGTTTCCTTTTCATGACAATTTTTCTGCTGTCTTTCCTATTATTTCCTTGTTGCTGCTACATGTTTTCTAGCTAGGAAAATAGAATTAATTTGCTTTTACCTGAAAGGCCCTGATAATTTCTGATGTTCATTTTCCTCCTTGATTCCACAATATACTGGCATTGCAGCAGCCTGTAACTGAAATTAAACAAACATGCTGAGAGACCTGAGTCAAAATTTGTTGGAAGGGATTCTGAAAGGAATGCCATATACAAAATTTCAAATTCACCCAGAGAAACCTCAGCAATAACATGAATATATATGCAATTTTAATTACATTGTAATAACTACATTGCAAATTTAAAAAAAAAACTACTTTGATGTACTAGATAATAGACAATTACCTTAGAGAATAATCAGCCCTGTTGTGCTTGGCTAAGTCTGTACAGTGCTTCACATTTATTTTTGCACAGCAGTGTTTTACTCAGTGTACATTAAGAAAATACTGACATATTCTATTTGTTGAGGTAAGTTGTTTTTGCCTGAGGTTATTCACTGCACTCTGCCTCAAAAGACAAGTATGTCCGGTTTTAGAAAACAAATCAACAGCATTGTTCAAAACATACTTGTGTGTGACTAACAGGCTCTCTAACTGTTACGAGTCTTTGTAGCCCTGCCCCTTTTAAAGAATCTATAGCATAGAGCTTTACTAGTCCTCAGTGACTTCTGTTCACTTTCCACTATGCAAAGTGAATTAACCTGCAGTGCAGGACAGACTATAGATCATATGAAATCTGAACCTTGTGCCAGGGCCACCAAATGGCTCTTCATGGTTCACAGTCATTTCAAGAGGACTTATTTCAAGTAAACTTAATCTGACTCATGGTTTCTGATGGAACTGAAACAAAAGTTGATATTTTTACATCTAAAATAAAGCCAAATCTAGCTGAAGTTCAGATGATTTGGGAGGTACATTTGAACATAATAATTCAAAGCTGAACTCCAAGAAAGCATCTGCTTTAGCTTCTGTAGAACCTTATGCAAATTAAACTCTGGCAGCTTCTCTGTAACTTACATAGTATATCTCAATGTAAGAGGGTTTGGTAAATAAGCAGGTCAGGCTTGCTTTTCATTTATCTAAATAATTTATAATGCATCTATCAAAGACAGCCATGTACCATACACAAGCCACAGTACTTTAAATATCTGAAAGAAAAGCCAACCAAACATGATACATAATGTGACTATGTCAAATATCTAGCAAATGAACTAATCTAACCTCAGACAAGCCACCCCACCTCAGCTAGGAAAGTGTGCATGCCAACCCCAATAAGTATATCAACAACTTCCTTGATCTCCTATCTATCTCTCATCTGAACTAACTTCCTTACAGCAAGGAAGCTTCTACTGACTCTTTGGGAGATAAAAAGGTTAGATTAAAGTGGGAAGAGGTAGGGGAGGAGAATAGAAAGGATTCCGTGAAAGATATCTAATACAATAACAGAAAGCAAAAGATAAAAAAGACAAGTGACTGACTTCTCCCAGTGTCTGTTTATACAGGCTTTTCATTACTCAGAACAATCTACTTTATTAGAATGCAATGACAACCTTTGTTTTCAGCTAAATCTACACACTGCCTTCAAACAACACATTTACTCTTTCTCAGAGTAATAAATTCCAAAGCTTTATTGGATTAAGGACACCAGAATCCAAGGTCTAAAATTATCCAAAGGGCAGGTATAGTGGAGGCAAACACAGTGCAGATTTTCATTAACTGCTCTTGTCTGTGCACCTCAGCCCTCCAGTGGGGTGAAAGTGTATTTTTCTGTTCAGGCTCATTTAGGTTTGTGTCTCTTCTGAGCAAAGCTTGCCAACTCACAAATTGTGCCAAACTTCTATATAGTTCTAGGAGGTACAGTGGTCTTTAGCCCTCTAAGAAATGAAGCCAACTAACTTTGCATATATTACATCTCTTTGATTAGAATAATTGTCAGCGGCCTCACCAAGCATTGATTTGTAGTCTCAGAGGTGTAAAGTCAGGGACTAAAAGATAATTATACCCAACTCCCATGTGAATAGTTACATTAAATGAATGTAATGAATTAAATTACTGATGTATTGAAGGAACATTAATATTATACAGCTATTCAGAGCAAGCTTAAAGCTAGCTTTCCACTCATGCAAAATAATATCTTAAACATTTACTCCATGGAATAACATGTCGATAAAACCAAGTGTCAATAAAAGCTAAAGCAGATTGTCAGCCAAAGTTAAATATGAAACATACTACAACATTCATTTTTAGACCAATTTTGAAATTTTAAGTTACCCCATAAAAAAAACCTCCATAATTTCCTAATGATGCTCCTTTTTGACAGTGAAAATGCTTTACCTATCACTTCAACTCTTCTAATCCTCTTGGTGGCCTTTAGGGGGAATCCTGCCCACCTTGCTGAGAGTCACTGCAGGTTTTTAAGTTTTTACTGCTACACTGCACAACCTAAAGCTTAGTGCAAAGAATATGATGACAAATTCCTTAATCGGTTTATGATGAATCAATGTGTATTAGAATGGAACCACCAGAATACTTATTTTACCAGCATGGTGAAAGAAGTTTTTCACTTTTTCAACTTGGGGCAAGATGGTGGTCAGTCTTCTGCTGGCAGATAGGCCAATGGCTTCCATGAAGACACTTAAAAGTTTCTCCCCATATGTATAAGTGGGGAATTTGCAGGAGGAGGTGGGAATGGGCAGAGCCTTTGCAGCTACACCAGTTGTGTGTGGTATTGGGCAGACACAGATTGTCATTCATAAATCGGGGGGTGGAACCAGGAGGCAGACTGTGACTCTGCTTCCTACTCTGCTCCTCAAGGAGCATAATAACTCATTGCCCCATATGCAGGGTTTTTGGCAAAGCCACAATTCAGCCTATATGCACTTATTTTGACAGTATTTACTGTTCTACTTTGGTCTTCTACATTTTTATTTTTTCATTAACTTCCCCACAGTCTTTCCACTACCTGCCTTTCTTTTTTACATTTGATTCTGCCCAGCTCTTGCTTCTCTCTCTCTTTTTTTTTAATCCTGATGCCAGCAGTTCTACTCACTGACATCAGTTTCAGTTCAGAATTAATGAACGATCGGTCATCTTTAAAAACATTTCTGTATTATAACACATCATTGTGTGTCCCTGATTCACAATCTCCATTCCTGTTCACAATGGGAAGTCCTGTGTCCTCTCACTTCCCAGATATAGTCTTTCTTGTATCATCTGATTCAGTCAAAAGGGAGTAGCAATAGCTGCCTGAAGAGGCTGCAGCATCTAAGGAACAAAAAAAAAAACAAAAAAAAATCTAGTGCAGTTCAGGAGGAACTGGCACAAAAAAGGGAGATAACAGATGGTCTGGGTAGGAGCTTCAACTTGTAGGAAAGACAAAAAGAGAAAGAGTTAGTTGAGGAGGGAGAGCTACAAATATTTATTTTAAGTTTTTTTTAAAGATTCAATTTTAACACCTTTGTAAATCATAGCTGTTTACTAGCACTAGCCATCTCCTTTATGGAAAGCAAGCTGGTTTTTTTAGAAGAGGAAAGAGCCACTGAAAAGGGAACCCAGTTGTTATACTTCCAAGCCCCTCAAAATATATTCTCAAGTGTTTACTCTTTGCTTGTAAAGTCTTGCAAAGTGAAATCTGCGCATGTCGGCCAGCTCATACCCGGCACAAGGCCTATTTTTAGAATAATTTTAGCTCACTATGGAAAACAGTTGAGTGCATTTTCATGAAGTCTTCTAGTTTCCATGGCAAATGGGGCAATTATTTCTGCTGAAACTGATGGCTTTTACTTACACTTTCAAAATTCTTTTCATGTTATGCTGATATTATGGTCCAGAAACAAATGCACTAGAGGTCTATTGTTCACAGCAGATTCTCAAACTGAAAGGTATAGCCGGTCAGTATGACCTTGCAGTTAGGTCCATGGAAAACAGTGCATGACGTAATGATGTCAAATGACAGACATTCTTCTTAGCTTGAAACAATGGCAAAGATCTTGATTATTAATCACTAAGAAAAGGATAACCTGAACCAGGTAAGCTGGGGATTTAACTTTGATTTTTTGAGACCCAGTCCAGTTAGGGTGACCAGATGTCCCGATTTTATAGGGACAGTCCCAATTTTTGGGTGTTTTTCTTATATAGGCTCCTATTTCCCCCTATCTTCGTCCTGATTTTTCACACTTGCTCTCTGGTTACCCTAAGTCCAGTGTCTTAACCACAAGGCCATATTCTCTAAAATAGTGAAACCATAATTATAACAAAAAAAATCAATACATAAGGACCTATGAGTGCACAGGTACCGACTTTCCAAAGTGCTGGGGGGGTGCATGACCCCCAGCTCTGCTCCAGATCCCACCCCCACTCCACCGCTTCCCCAAAGGCCTCACTTCTTCCTGTGCCACTCCACCCTCACCCATTCCACCCGCATCCCGCCTCTTCCCACCTAGTTCTGCGTCCTCCCCTGAGTGCGCCACATCCCCAAGTACCTATCCTGCCCCACCTTTTCCTGTCCCTGATCCACCCACACCTCACTTCTTCCTACCCAGTTCCACCACTTCCTCCGAGTGTGCCACATCCCCTCATTTAAAGCCATGAATAGTCCTTGACTAGAATAGCATTCTCCCTCCAACTTTGAGGGGCACTGGGATGACCTGATCATTTCAAATGGACCTGTAGCCCCTTCTCCTGGCTTGGCTGACCCTACTGTGGCCTTCTGCACCAGCTTATTGTCTCCCTTTATGGGAAAGTTATATGGAATGTAAGGGAAAAGAAACAGGTTTCTAAAAGAAATTGTTCTAAAAACATGTGGAATTGAATAGACAGTGAAATCTGCTGTACAATTCTGTAGGTTGGTTTAAAAATTCTACAGAACATTTATCATTCTTCACTAAATTATACAGGACTTTGTCATCAGGGTCCTGTAGGAGCCACATGAGCAGATCTGTCTGATGGCTCCAAAACCTCATGCATGGGAGTGGGTGGTGATATTCTGCCGTGAGAGAATCAGCATAAGTTAGTATTAACTTAGCGATGGATATCTGAAGTGACGAAGGAAGAAACAGTTCTGCAAATTGCACCATCCCACAGTCTCTCTTCCCTCTTCCCTTCACACTCCCCAAAAATCCCATGCCACGTGGAAGGCCCTTCATGACTCTGAAACAAATGGACAGCATGCTGTGGAATGGGTTCTACTCCTTTCCTCACTCCACAAGATATATCTTCATATTTTCCACTTGGGTTTAATTGGGCCAAAAAATCATCACCTAGCTCTCAAAGATTCCATGTCTTAAAAAAAAACAAGTTTGAGTCTTCTTCCTCTGAAGTCAATGGGATCAGGATCAGCCCCATATATTTGTAAAGAAATTGAGTTTTGTAGACATACTTTTTTTTGTTTAATTCCATCAATGTTTCTGTATGGTGTATTTGATAGTATAACATGTTAGAAAATGCAAAGCAACCCTTATATGCAGTAAGCAACCTTCTAACTGAACAGTAATGGTATTTAATGAGCCTTACAAGGGACAGAGCAAATTATTTGAAATGGAGTGTAATATACCTCCATTTTGGTGCATGATTCACATAGTCATATGCCAGCCTTCAAAATTACAATCAGACTCTAGGCCATTAATATAAAGAGGTTGTGGGAGATATTTTGAAATTTTATGTGTATATTAGAAATAAAGACCCAGCTCTTCCATTTCTCCTTTTCCTCCTCACACACACACACACACACACACACACTTTATTATCCAGCTTAGCTGCATTGTGTTGCATTACAAAGTCCACCTTGCTATCTCTAGAATATATTATGCTTATTGTCAGATAACCTGGACCCTAGAATAAGGTAGATCCCCTGGCTGGCATGTCATTTTTTACAATATATACACATCTGTCCAGCAAAGATCCACCACGAGCAGAAAGTTGCAGCAAACTTATGATGATTGAGGTCAGTTTCTATAACATAAATACAAATATTCTCTAATGCCTCTATTTCACGATTCTTCTTCATGAATCTACATCAATCACAATGAAGAAAGATAGGTGTAGGATGGAAGTATATTTTGGTCTAAAATGGCAGATAACCTTCCAATTAATGCCAGCTGAAAAGTATAATCAAGACTAAAGGCATTTTGTCTTTCAGACTCTTTCTATTTTTATTTCTCTGTCTCTCTCTCGTTGTTGACAGGCAATAGAAGCAGAAAAGACATTTTAAACAAATTTGGGTTTATCTGAACTTGTGATATACAGATTTACTACTTTAATTGTTTTAGATTTTTTGTAGCTCATTTTGAGTTACATAGAAAGGGCTTAATCTTACAACTATATAAAGTCCCTTTTCAGGTAAATTCCCATTAAAGATTAGTGTGAAATTTTGCCTGAGTAAGGACTGAAATCCGTATTCCACCCTCTAGTGCAAGTCTACATCTGATTTCATTGGGAGCACTGGACACTGAACAATGGTAAAATCTGACCTAAGCAAAGATTGTAGGAATTGACCCAAACTACGTAAAGATAAAATGGAATATTATCATTCCATCTACTGAATATCTATATGCCCCTCACACTCTCTGTAGAAGACAAATGCAGTTCAGTCTTGGTGTTATTATAATAAGGCTATATTCTTGCTTCAGTCATTGTGTTGAACATTTATTGTTGTGAATGAAAGTACTCTGTAGAGATGAAGAAAAAATATTGCCTTATGAGCCAAATTCCCCTCTCAGGAGCACCAGGTACAACATCACTGAAGTCAATGGAATTACACGAGGGTAACTGGAGAAGAGAATTTAGCCCGATAGATAGATAGATAGATAGATCTTTTCTTAAATGTCAAACATGACAGAACTATAGTTCTAAAATATCTCTCTTATGAGAAAATCTAATGTATAATGTCATTCATGAGAATGTAATAGGGCATAAACCAAAAGGGTTTTCTAGAAATTTAATTACTATACAAACTCAAAGCATTGAATAGGGAATGATCCTTTCCATAGTTCTGATTTTTTTTTTTGTTAAACCATTATATATCAGGGATATAATTTCCTATTAACTTCTGTACAATGGCCCAAAAAGCCAATAGAAAATGTTCAACTTCACTGAAATTCTTCAGCCTTTTCTGTAAGGGACTCCAGACTGGCATTTGTTAGGAACCAAGATCACCAAACCTGCCTCTCTCCTGATTCCTTGTTCAAACTTAAAACATGAAGAAATGGCCAAAGACTGGAGCATGCACTGAGACTCATGGGTTGCTATCCCCTGACCTCTTACTTTATGTATGAGGAGACCAATATGTTCTGTAATGTAACTAGTATAGACCTAACCCTAGTCGTTTTGCAGCCAAAACTCCCACTTCACTTTTAGCTTTGCCTGAGTGTGAAACAAGTGAAAACTGCATTACTTGGCTCCAAAAAGTTGAGGAGATCTTGTTCTTCATTTTGATTAGGACCCTTGCACCATATGTTCCAAATCCTGCAAAGTAGAGCACAGCTCATAAACTCAATTTATTTAATGATTCTGCATTAGATAAAAGGACCAAATTAACATCAATTGAGCAATTTGCAATCATTTTAAATAGGACCTTAAAAAGTAAACTGAAAACTTACTCAGGTTGCCTAAACTAACACCACTTACTAATTCGGTCACGTTACTGGGATATACTTTATCATCTAAAAAGTCAATTAATACAGCTGTCATACAAAAATAAAATATTAAAGTTTCACATATACTTAACTTTCAGCTTAACGATAAATTGTATTAATATTTTCCTCTCAATCAATCTAATAGAAAAAAATACTTAGTTTAAGATAATTGTATTTCTTTGTTATCAGCTAAAGCAGTCTTACTTCAGGTTTCCGCTTTCCAGTTTTACTAACAGTGGGAGGGAATTTCCTCCAACTCCTTATCAGCTTGAACCACAACCCCGGCAACGATTTCTGGTTCGCTGGCAAATTACACTCCCTAAATCCCCATCCAGGAAAGTTTTAATGAGTGCACTTTTTTTATTTTGTACTCAGGACTTTGAAATGATGCTGCGTATGACAATTTTTACATTTATCCAAAAAGTGAAGCATAAACTTGCAGCCGCAGACTAAACTTCTTGCTAAAACTCAGGGGACACTTGCAGCTTAATATCTGTCAGTAGCATCTAAACTTCTTTTCCTTTCACATATCCAGTCTGGCTTTACTATTACTATTTATATGATGGCTCAAAAATATTATCTCAGTAAATTATTCAGTAGTTCTCAGGGGCATTTATGTAACTTCTAAGAAGGATAGACAGGTATTCAGCTTAAGAAGCAAAATTAAAAAAACTATGTATTAAATGTACCCGAGGGAACATTACAATCTGGTAATTTTACTGAGGAGTTAAAATTGCAAGGCCAAAGGAGAAGTGGTTTGATTCTATAATAGGAGTCTATGACATGAAAGCCTTCGTTAAGCTCCACTTTGATATCCTGTCCCTATATATAGTTCTTTCTCACTGCTGTCAGAGGCAAGAAATGCTGTCAAGCATATTTTTAATGATTTGTTATTTTACACTGGTTACTTATTGCAGTTGACCTGCATGTCTGGTCATTTAATAATGTTGATTTGCAGGATTTAAATGTCCATCAAGTATCAGAGGGGTAGCCGTATTAGTCTGGATCTGTAAAAGCAGAAAATAGTTCTGTGGCACCTTATAGAATAACAGATGTATTGGAGCATGAGTTTTCGTCGGATGCATCCGACGAAGTGGGTATTCACCCACGAAAGCTCATGCTCCAATACGTCTGTTAGTCTATAAGGTGCCACAGGACTCTTCTGCTTTTAATGTCCATAAGTATATTTCAATTTATTGTCAGCATATCATAACTCAACAACCTTCCTTACCCAGACTTAACAATTAAAAATATTTTAATGTACCTATACTGTTAAGTAAAAGCTACTATGAATATGCTAATATTAAATGTTGTATATTTCATGAATTAACATCATTCCCTCTCTGTTGTCATAAAAAATATATGATTTGGTTTCCATGCCCAGCACAGGCAGTATTCATGTAAGTCCCAACTTCAAATGTCCAGCTGTGTTTGACTTCCTACAAGACCTACAGCCTCTTCAATTCACAGTCTATTAGATGCTTCACCATTTCTTACACAAAGATACAATATCCATCATTGTTAACTGTACCATAGTTGCATTCCTTTAAGCCTTCCAAGTGCACACTCCTACTACTATCATAAATCTACTGAATTTGTCTGCATTTGCATATGGCTTCATCAAATGGAGGAAGAGTAGGTAAAGCTCAGCAAAAACTAGGGGAGGAATGGAGAATCCATTACTATCAATATTGTGGGCTGGGGAGAATTTGTTTTTTCTGTCCCCTCAGTTTTTGAAAATTCTTGCATTATGCCTTTGCCTGGCCAGCCAGTGACAACCTCCCAGAATTGTCCATGATGACCCACTGTGGAATGATAGCGTTTTTTGTTAATAAACAGGTAGTGTCCTGGGCTTTTATGAAGTGAGCACTCCAGTGGAGTTCAAAAAGACTACTGCTCAAATGTAATGTAATTAATGCAAAACAAGAAGCGTTTATGGAAAACAGTTCCTGTCACACTAACCTGATATCTTTTTTGATGAGGTTGCACTTTTGGTTGACAAAGGTAATAGTGTTAATGTCATATGCTTAGACATCTGTAAAGCATTTGATTTGATACTGGATGACATTTTGATTAAAAAATTAGAATTATATACTATTAATATGGCACACATTAAAGGCTGGCTAACAGATAGGTTTCAATATGTAGTTATAAATGGGGAATAGTCACCTAGCTGGTGTGTTTCCAGTGGGATCCCACAGGGAATTGTTCTTGGCCCTAGATTATTAACATTTTTATCTATGAACTGGAAAAAAACATATGTCATCACTGATACTGTTTTCAGATGACACAAAAAATGGGGGACTGGTAAATAATTAAGAGGACAAGTCACTGATTCAAAGCCATCTGGACAGCTTGGTAAACTTGGCAAAAGCAAACAATAAGTGTTTTAATATGGCTAAATGTACATGTATACATCTAGGAATAAGGAAGGTAGATCATATGTACAGGATGGAGGACTGTATCCTTGAAAGCAGTGATTCTGAAAAGGGTTTGGGTGACCATGCCAGATAATCAGCTGAACGTGGGCTCCCAGTGTAATGCTGTGGCCAAAAGAGCTGATGAGAACCCAGGATGCAAAAACAGGGGAGTCTCAAGTAGGAGTTTAGAGATTACTATACCTCTATATTTGGCACTGATAGGACCATGGTTGGAATACTGTGTACTGTTCTGTTACCCAGATTTTCAGAAGGATGTTGATAAATTTGAGAGGCTTCAGAGAACATCCACAAGAATGATTAAAGGATTAGAAAACCTGCCTTGTAGTGATAGACTCAAAGAGCTCAATAAATTCAGCTTAAGAAATAGAAGGTTAAGGGGTGACTTGATTACAATCTAAAAGTAGCTACTTGGGGAACAATTATTTAATAATGGCTCTTCAGTCTAACAGAGAAAGGTATGATGCGCCTATGGCTGGAAGTTGAAACTAGAAAATTCAAACTGTAAATAAGGTGTACATTTTTAATAGTGAGAGTAATTAGCCATGGGAACAATTTACCAAGGGTCTTGGTGGATTCTCCATCATTGACAATTTTTAAATCAAATGGATTTTTTTAAAAGATATGTTATAGGAATTATTTTGGTGAAAGTTTTATGGCCTGTGTTATACAGGAGGTCAGACTAGATGATCACAGCTATCCCTTTTGTCACTGGAATCTATGAATCTATAAAATCCCTAAGTAACCTTGCACATATTTTCTATCTTAATCACATGTTGTATTTCACCTGTGCTTATCTCATCCCAAGGAAATTCTGAAGGAGGAAGAGAATTTGTTACTGATTTAAAGAACCATAACAAATAACTGAGATAAACAGCACTGTTGTCATAAAACCAGGAACACATGGATCCTGTCACCAATTCCAATTATTATATACACAACAAAGAACAGTTGCTTCCAAAAGCAGCAGAACAACTAAATTGCATGTAAAGGTGCTAATAAATATATTTCCTAGTAGAAAAATAAATATTATAAATATTCCCTGCTTCCTAAAAACATTCAAAAGAAAAGTTTTATGTCAGACGTAACTATAGCATCCAGCTCACCTGTTACCAGCTCTTCAGAAAGGAATAATACGAAGTTCTGCATTACTGGATAATACAGTTCAACACTGCCAGGTGACAGTTACTTCATAGTCAGAGACACAGTAACCTTTGACACCAGAGTTCAGGATTTCCTGCTGGTCAGCACAAGCTGATGCAGTCAATTCCCTCTCTCCCCCACTCCACCTCCTTAAATAAGCTTGGTCTTTCAAGAAAAACGTAAAAAAACAGATTACTGGGAAATATGTAATGAATGCTTTGTAGGGCTAGAAAGGGTAGTTAGGCATTGTACCTGGAACTCCTTTGCCCATTTTAGGTAACAGAACTTGTCATCAGAGGTGGAGTGACCAATGCATATGTCCGTTTTTCATGTCCTAAGAGAAATGGGTACTGAAGTTATTGGGGCTTTGTAGTTTAACCCTTGTATAAAGAACAGGCAATCTGCATTACTGTGGATATTTCCCAGGAGAGTTTATTCTTGTACAGTAAAAGGTAACAGTTGTTTCCCTCAGCACACTGTCTGCCTAAACTGTTGGAGTTAAGAATAAGGAAAACTACTGTGTGGAAATTCATCTCAGTCTCTTTCTTTGACTTGATTATTACAGGTAGACTGAGCATGTGGTGGCCAGATTTACATGTGAATTAGATTTTGCACTTGTGAGTCCAATTCAGGGTTAGGATCCAGACTGGCTTTGACAGAACTGAAGTCTCCCAAGCTGTTCTTGTTAAATCTCCACCATTTGGGGCTGAAATCTTGGAAGAATATGCTCACAAGATTACAGACATATTTGAACTAGAACAAGGCAATTAGGGCCAGCTGGTTTTGGATCTGACCTAGAGACAGAAGTGTAGTAGTGAGAGACCTCAGGTTAAGGTTTGAGTCCTTCTCTGTTGCTAATCATAACCTAGAAACCATCACAAGGAGTGAAGATCTTTAAAAACATTGACAAACTTTGGAAGACAGCTACAGGGAAAGCAAATAAAAAATTTATGGGTGGCGTTGATAGAAAACAATACATAAACTTGCAATGTGATGCACTATGTAAAATGAAACTAATGATATTCCTGGTGTGACAGACCCAAACCAGTGGGGTACAGGAGACTGGTAGAGGGCAAATATACTGGTCACTGCGTGAGTAGTTTTCTGTTCCCTGAGTGACCAGAACAGGGGCTGCACTAGAGTAATCAGGAACTTGCTAGAACCAATTAAGGCAGACAGGCTGATTAGAACACCTGCAGCCAATCAAGGCAGGATAATCAGGGCACCTGGGTTTAAAAAGGAGTTCACTCCAGTCAGGTGGGGGTGGGGGAGACAGAGGAAAGGAAGTGCATGTGAGGAGCTGGGAGCAAGAGGCACAAGGAGCTAAGAATTAAGGAATGTGTTGCTGGAGGACTAAGGAGTACAAGCATTATCAGACACCAAGAGGAAAGTCCTGTGGTGAGGATAAAGAAGGTGTTTGGAGGAGGCCATGGGGAAATAGCCCAGGGAGGTGTAGCTGTCACGCAGCTGTTACAGAAGGCACTATAGACAGCTACAATCCACAGGACTCTGGGCTGGAACCCGGAGTAGAGGGTGGGCCCGGGTTCTCCACAAACCTCCCAACTCCTGATCAAACACAGGAGAAGTTGACCCAGACTGTGGGGAAGATCACTGAGGTGAGCAAATCTGCCAATAAGCACAGGACCCACCAAGGTAGAGGAGGAACTCTGTCACACTGGATATACATCCCATGTAAAACTGTAATGGAAACATTACACATCCCGAGTTTTGACTGGCCTGGAAGAGGAATTGAGGGCATAATATGTTGTATGAAAATTGGAGCAAATTAAATGTGTATCATAATAAAGAGGGGGATATGATCACACTATACTTTCATGATGTCATAGCATTTCCTCAGATCTGAACCTTAGAGTTCAGAAAATGAGATACTAGCACCTGAATCCTCTAAGCTTAATTACCAGCTTAGATCTGATAGCACTGCCACCACCCAAAAATATAGTGTTTTGGGGCACTCTGACCTCCCCAACCTTCCCTGGGGACCCCCAGAACCCAGATCCCTTGGGTTCTTAAAACAAGGAGAAATAAACCATTCCCCCACCTTTCCCCCTCCCAGAATTTCCCTCCCTGGGCTATCCTGAGAGATACTGATCCAACCTCTTAAATCACCATATAGAGAAGCACCTCCCTTCCCTTCCACAAACAGGCAAACAGATTCAAGGAAAACAGAGAGAGATTCTATCTCTCCCCCCTCCCGTCTCCCCCACCCGTCCTGGTGAGTTATCCCAATCCCCTGGAATAAAACAAGGGAAACAAGAAAAAAAATCAATCAGGTTCTCTAAAAAGAAATCTTTTAATAAAAGAAAGGAAAAAGTAAATAATTATGTCTGTAACTTCAAGATGTAAATATTACAGGGTCCTATAGCTTACAGACACCAGAAAGAGATTTTCCCCCCAGTACCAATACAAATCAAAATATTCCCAGCAACTACACATATAAAAGTTAACCAGCCAGATCCCCAATTGCAAATAGAATAAAACAATCAAAAAGCCTAAACCGCCTGTTTTTACTTACTATTTGGAAATAAACTTAGAGAGCCTGTAGTAATGTCTGGTCTCTCTCAGACCCTCCGAGAGAAGAACACACAAAAAAGTTTCCCTCCACCCAAATTTAAAAGTATCTTGTCTTCTGATTGGTCTTCTGGTCAGGTGTCCAGTTCCCTGCTTGTAACCCTTTACAGGTACAAGAGACATTAACCCTTAACAATCTGTTTATGACACATAGTAACAATACAAATAAAGGAATTAAGTCATGGACAGTCTAAGAAGACTATATGGCAAGGAACAATGATCAGAAGTTAAGGGAAGAACACTTTGTTGTAAATGAAAGAGAAAAGTGCTTAGCAAATAAAGCAAATGGGTATTAGGCATAATCACCAAGGGACAATTTTCCCCACTCTTCGAGTAGTATTTTAATTCAACATGAATAAAAATAGCAGAATATATTCTTAAAGGAGGTGCTGAGATACTGTTATGGCAAAATAGAGTTGTCTGAAAAACAATAAATTTTGAAAAAATGTTACTTTTTGTTTAAAATTTCTAAAAATGTGAAGATTTTACAATGTTGTGAACTGTTTGTTGTCAACATTTTTTTACCAGCTCAATAGATAGTTGAAAAATTTTGAAAAACATTTTTTGGAGTTTATTTTCACTGAAAAGTCCTTTTTTAAAGAAAAAGCCTTCTCCCTTCCCCCCAAAAAACTATAAATATCAAAGAGCAGGCTAAACAGGCTAGTCAAGAAAAGTAGTCTTGTGAAATGCAGGGGATCTGAATTAAGTGGTCTTTTCTGGCTCTACTGTCTATGATATATCTCAGATAAGGAGGGGATATGCTCCTTGTGTTAAGGTTGGTGTGGAAACTGTAATTGAGAATTTCCTGACTTTTTTGTTTAAATTCTAAACCTTAACTTTGAATCAATATTTTTTCACTGTTGCTTACCTTGTTTTGTTTTAAACTCATGTCGCACCATGCCAGGTACATAAGGAAAGAATACTTTCATGTGCTTGTGTAGTACAGTGGTTGGCACTACAGTGAGGCTTTGCTCCACAGATTCAGTGACACGTTTGCAATTCTCTTTGATGCTCTTGCCAAAGTACACTGAGTTATTGCAGATTCAGCAGTGAAGATCTACTTCTCTTATACAGTGGTTCTACTGCATAACCAGTATTATTCAGGCTCACTGTCACATATCATGGCCTTTTCCTTTTTGCTGAACCATAAACATTTCTCTGGAGAATGGATGGCAAACAGCCTGTTTGTTATATATAACCAATCGGTTTGCAGTGAAACTTTCATTAAATATTTTGTAATTGTCTAGCACCTCTCATCCAAGGAGCACACAGTACATTACAGAAATGTGTGTTTATTCACCCCACTTCATAGATAGGGAAGTCAAGATACGAAGAGGTTAAGAGGCCACACTATTGAACCCATCTCAGGCTCAGA
Source organism: Gopherus evgoodei (assembly GCF_007399415.2). Classification (NCBI taxonomy): domain Eukaryota; kingdom Metazoa; phylum Chordata; order Testudines; family Testudinidae; genus Gopherus; species Gopherus evgoodei. The sequence continues at coordinate 103,611,144 of NC_044322.1, forward strand.
ATAGGGCAAACTCAAAAAGGAGTTTTTCCTTTTTTATGCATGGGTCCAGAATTTCATGCCAAATCTTCTGATTTCAAGTGCTTTATTCCAACTAAATCAATGTTGCCTCTCACTTACACTGGAGCAATAACTTGGTTCAACAAATCACATCCTAGATTTTTATTTCCAGCAGCACGTTCTGTGGTTTCATTTCTAGTACTAGAATTAATAAATCCATGAAGTTGTTTTAATGTATCCATTTTATTGATAAGGAAAATAATATTTGTTGAATGCTCATCCTTTAAAAAAGCTGGATCTCACAATGATGCAAATCCAATTTATCCAAATAACTTATTTCCAGTCAAATTTAAATAAGCCTTATTTATTTTGAATCTAAATCTGCTTCTGAAGAAGGAATAAGCACATAAGAACATAAGAATTGTCATATTGGGTCAGACCATCTAGCTATATGTCTTTTCTTCTGACAGTGGCCAATGCTAGGTATCCCAGAGGGAATGAACAGAACAGGTAATCATCAAGTGGCCAACCCCTGTCTCCCATTCCTAGCTTCTGGCAAACAGAGCTAGGGACACCATCCCTGCCAATCCTGGCTAATAGGCATGGATGGACATATCCTCCATGAACTTATCTAGTTCTTTTTGAACTCTGTTATAGTCTTGGCTTCACAACATCCTCTGGCAAGGAGTTCCACAGGTTGAATGTGTGTTGTGTGAAGAAATACTTCCTTTGTTTGTTTTAAACCTGCTGCCTATTAATTTCATTTGGTGACCTCTAGTTCTTGTGTTTTGAGTAGCAGTAAATAACACTTCCTTATTTACTTTCTCCACACCAGTCATGATTTTATAGACCTCTATCATATCCTCCCTTAGTCATCTCTTTTCCAAGCTGAAAAGTCCCAGTCTTATTAATCTCTCTTCATATGGCAGCTGTTCCATACCCCTAATCATTTTTGTTGCCCTTTTCTGAACCTTTTCCAATTCCAATATATCTTTTTTTAGATGAGATGACCACATCTGCATGCAGTATTCAAGATGCAGGCATACCATGGATTTATATAGAAGCAATATGATATTTATTTTCTGTATTACTATATATCCCTTTCTTAATAATTCCCAACATTCTATTCTCTTTTTTGACTGCCGCTTCACATTGAGTGGATGTTTTCAGAGAACTATCCACAATGACTCCAAGATCTCTTTCTTGAGTAGTAACGGTTAATTTAGACCCCATCATTTTATATTTATAGTTGGGATTGTGTTTTCCAATGAGCATTACTTTGCATTCATCAACATTGAATTTCATCTGACATTTTGTTGCCCAGGCACCCAGTTTTCTGAGATCTCTTTGTACCTCTTCACAGTCTGCTTGGGAATGAATCTGTTAAATGTGAAATTTTAATAGCCAGCTGATTTTAATATGTGACATAAAAAGTAGACTTTTTTTTCAAAACAAACAAAACAAAACAAAAAAAACATTCATTTTTCTGACCCATATGGCTTGGCTTATTTACTTTGCTCTAATTTGAGACAAACCTTGAGCATCTTCAGGCTACAAAGGGATCAGAAATTGTCTTAAAATGACATGGGTCTTTCAGCCTTAACTACGCAGTCAACATGACAGTGACTCCATTATCTATGCTTTTATGAGAAATGGATGCAAACAGATATTATTTGATCCAGTAAATGCCTCAGAATTATAGAGGATCTTGGAACCTTTTCAAAGTTATATTTATTACTAGATAGAATTAAAGAAAACAAGTTTTTTGTCACCAGCTGACAGCTCCAAGACAACCAAATCCAAACAGGGTGTATTTGGTGTTTGAACTGTCTTTTTATTGAGAACTCCTTTTTTATTATCACATCCAAAGTTAACAGCAGCTGCACATGCACTTCAGTGCACACAGGCTTGGAAGAAACTCGGGACTCACATTTTTCAGTCTGGTGGATACTTCAGCCCGTGTGACATTTAAAGAGTTCTCTCTGTGGGAGGGAAGGGATTGTTTGGATTGCTTAGAACATGCTCTTGTTGGCTTATTCTCAGCATAGTGTTTGTATAGCTGGAGGTGGGGTAATTATTTCTCCTGGCAAACAAAGACAGCCTATATTTATTTGGTTTCTTTCTTCTTTTGACTGAAAACTACAATGGCCAATGGCTAGAAAACTAGTGATCTCTCTCTCTCTCTCTCTCTTCCTGTTATTCTCACATGTCTTCATACTAGAGTTAAGAACTATAACTAAATCAGTCTTCTCACAGTTTGGTGGGTGCTTATGATCTAATGCTGAAAAATGTACCTCTTTTCCCCCATGCTTCACTCACCCACAAATACTGATACATTTTATTCTCTCCCTTTCCGCAAGGTGTCTACTGAAGTATAAGATATGAGTCATTACCAGTAATCACATTGCTCCTGTTAGACAGTTACAGACATTCTTGTCCAGTAATCCATTTGTCTCTATTGCAGTATAGAGGAGTAGGTGTAATATCATTTGCCACTACTCAGTGATAGTTGGAGTGCAACAAATATAATGGAGACAAGAGGCTAGATATTGCTTGAAAACTGATTGACTAGGTATCTTTTTGTACTTTTTTTTTTAACCTGGCTTTCATCTGCTTCTGTACAATACATGTCCCTGTAGTATCTTTTTAAACACTATGAACTAATCATCTTAGAATCTCCAATAACTATTCTCTGTGCTCTTTTTTCGTCCTGTTATTAATCTCTTTATGTGTACAATCTTGTTCTTCCCTTCCCAGTTCATCTTTCATCAAGGAAGTGTTCTTTACTATTCAGTCTCTATGGATATATCAGGTAGCGAACAATCCTATTCCTACAGTTCCCTTCTCTGCTTTTTAATTTAAAAAGACACCTGTGTTTCTTTGTGATGCATAACATCATATGTCAAGTTACTTTGTCAACTATCATAGATGTAAATACTCTAGAGAATATCAAATAACTCCCTTTCTTGTTTTCAGTGCACATTAGCTGAAAAAAGCAGATGTGATAAATATGGCAATATATTTGGGAGATATTATTGAATTAGTTTTAAGGAGTCCATTGTATTAAATGAAAAGTTTATGTATTATTTTGGGCCTAGATGAACAAAGATTATATTGAACAATGGGGCAAAAGAATGAACTTTTGGGACAATATGTGTGAAGTGGATTTCCTGGGAAATATCTAGAGTGATATGTACATTCACCATGTCCCATCACTTGCAGTTATGCAACAGCCCAGCCCCTTGAAGCAATGCCCTGAGGAGAGGGTAATTGTTTGCTGATTACCTGTTCCCAAGGTCCAAACTATCCAAAGGATGGACTCACAGATTCATGGGGTGCTTGTTCTGAGCTACAGCTGTTATGAACTTGTAACTGAAGAAAAAAAAAAACAACCTTTGTGCCATTTGAAGGACTGATCACCCCCTATAACCCTTGAAAAAGCTGGGAGTGATCTCTAGTAAGCTTATTAGCACGTGTGTAATGCTTTCACCTTAAAAATAAATGTGCTGGTTGAGAATGGGTTGTCTGGTAACTTAACTGGGAGTTACATTTTATAACTTTTTGAGCAGAGAGAAAAGCTAGCCTGCTTAGGCAGTCTGACTTGCTGGGAAACTCATAGTATAGGCATGGAACTGTGCAGCCTGAAAAAACACTGGTCAGGAGGGCGAGAGACATGGGTCTTCTCCAAAGCCGGGTGATGGTTGAGGAGCTGGGAGACTAAAAGTGGGTGTCATTTCTGGACAGCTGCAGTTGACCTGAACTGTGAAAGCAGATATCCATTTTCACCCACGGATATACTATATTATCTGTTGGTCTATGGCCTCAGTCCAGAAAAGCACTTAAATATAACTTTATGCATGTGAGTAGGCCCACTGAAGACAACAGGCCTACTCATGTGCTTAAAGTTATGCACATGCTTTAGTGTGCTGCTGAATAACAGAATATTCCTGGAATATGACACATGTTCTTTTCATTATGCCGGGTATAGTTAAAACCAGTTTTAGTTTTTCTAAAGTACTTTTAAAATAACCAACATATTTTCTTGTCAGCACCTAGCATTATTTAGCATGTGCATTTCTTTTTATTTAAAAAAGCCACTGTGTGCTTGAAATGCAACAAGTTTGGTCTGAAAACAATCAAGTGGAAGTCTTTTTTTAAAGAAACAAAACAACCATGGATGCAAATTGTTAATGTCATTCATAACTTCATGCCGCTGGTTGCTTTGCAAAACAAAGAAGTTTCATACAAAGGACCCCTGAGGCTGTTGAGATGCCAGCTCTAAAATATGGTAATATTGTCTATATTTTGATATTGGTTTGCTAGGAAAATCCCTTTTAGATGATGGCTTTGGCAGAACAATGACACAATAATTTGTAGCAGGCTGTCTCCTGGTATGAGGAAAAATGAATGTCTGTGTAACAGGTAATGAGATTAGGCGAGAACACAGGGACTTCCTCAAAACAAAAAATCAAAATGTTACCATGAAGTGTCAGAAGAAATTCAGGGAGTAGAGATTTACAGTGGATTTCATGTCAAAAAGCAGCTTTTAAATTTAAACAGCTTGAGGATTAATAAAGTCTGGGACAACAAGTTGTGACTATATCCATATAGTTTATATTCTGACAGATTTTTAAAGCTGACAGTAATGCCTTTGAGCTAGAGTGGGGAACTCTCAACAGATAAAACTAAATCATACTTGTTAAATGAGTTGATAAATCACCCAACTAGCACAATTGAGCTGAAAGTTTAATTTATGCTGTAGCTCTCCCCCTAACCCCTCACCCCTCTCCTTCACACACACATTCAAAGGGGGAAAAAACTGACCATTTAAAAATATGAAGTTCTGCCATTTCTAACAAAAAATACCTATATCTATCTTTATATATTATGGCACTAGAAGAGTAAACCACACATAAATAATTAAAACATATAGTATGGTTAGAACTAAAGATCATGTGACAATCATATCTATAGACCAGGGGTTCTCAAACTGGGGGTTGTGACTCCTCAGGGGGTCACAAGATTATTACCTAAGGGTCATGAGCTGTCAGCCTCCACCCCAAATCCTGCTTCGCCTCCAGCATTTATAATAGCGTTAAATATTTTTAAAAAATTATAATTTATAAGAGGTGTCACACTCAGAGGCTTGCTATGTGAAAGGGGTCTCCAGTACAAAAGTTTGAGAATTACTGCTATAGACAGCTATTCCAGTTCCCACTGTTGTTCAGCTGATCACAACTGTAGTCAAAGGAAGATAAAATATCATATTGTGTGATGGCATAATGCTTTTGCTCTGACAGTGTTTGAATCAATCGAGTTTAAAAGAAAACTAATTTGTGTAAGCTCCTTTCTTTCCTTATTCAGGATTTTTTTTACAGAGAGTTAAGAATAATTCCTATAAAACAATGTAAATTTAGTACCATATGCAATATCTTTCCTGCTCCTCAAAAAAGGTGATAGGATTTTTTTTTTAAGAAATCAATTATTTAGGCTTATGTAATGTCAGCCATATGTAAAAAGGAAAATAAAACAGCTTTATTTTCTTTAAAACACTACTCTGTGCATTATAAGCCAAGCCCTAGAAAGTTTTCTTAGACAAAATTCCCACTAAGTATAAGCACTTAAGTTTAAAATTACCTGTACAATAAAGTGCAGATGAAGACATGAATTTTGGCAATAAATATCCAAATTGCATTACATTAACATTTTGGATGATATTATCCTTTTGATATACCGAGAATAGTATAAAGAACATAAATCCTTGTATAGTTAGGAAAATATATATTCCCTCTTAGTCAGTGAAACATTTGCATTACTGAATCTTCCACTTAATGGGAAAGTTTGAAAAGCACTTCCATTTTTTTTGTATCCACAATACAGAGCACACGATTTGAATATTTTTTCACATAAGCACAAGTACCCAAGTTGCATATGATAACTGGATAACTATATACCTAACTTCCTTATTTGGGTATGCCAATAATCCTTTTGGCACAAAAATATGTTTTGCACATGTAAATGGATGCATGCATCCAAAATCAGAGGCTTTCTATATCTTAAGTTATATATCGAGTTATTTGAGAATGTGTAGGCTAAGTATAGTGGCAAATCAGATATTTAAAAGACCTCATATCACATTTCACTGATTCAGTACATAATCAGGGAACTGTTAGTATACAGTTTTTCCTAAGCAGTCATTAAATATTAGAGAAGGGATTTTCAAAGGCACTTGAAGAGATCAAATGTCCACCTTGCACTGAGTTACAATGGGACTTGGGTGCCTAACTCCAATCATCCCAGCCTAGGCACAGAAATCCAGATACATTTCTGGCTTTCAGTTATTTTACTGCTTTTCATTTCTGTTGATGAGGATGGAATTGCCTGATGAACATCAAGAAGTCAAGTAATGCAATGGAGTTCCATGTCTGGACACCATTTATAATATGAAATGATACAAAGCATTAAAAAAAAAAAGCAAATGAATATTAGTTACTTTGGAATGCTCTCCTAGGAAGTTAGCCAGATGTCTGTTGCTACAGTAGATTGGAATTCTGGCCTTAGGAAAGAAGGGAAGGTAATTATCTCTCAAAGTACTAGCTCTTACTGATTCAGTCTTGACTTCACTCTTTTGAGACTGGCGTTGAGCCAGTCTGTCTGTCTGTCTGCCTGTCTCTGTTATGTGTTTTACTTTACTCAGTGGATAATCTTGACTGTTTTATGAAAATCCAGGTATCAGAAGGAAGTATAGAATTTTCTCCCATCATTGATTTCAACAATTTTATGGGAGCTCATTTTGAGGACTTTTTTTTTTTTTAACTGAGCTCTTCTGTGAAGTAAGAACTACAGCTTCTGGGACTCTGCATATCAGGATGAGCCACATTAAACCCCTTCTTTTCAGGACAATAACTTATTACAGATTAAAAAAATTCTCTGGGCTATTCACTGATATATGAGAGAGAAAATGTTTTGCCTTAAAAACAAATGTGTTTGTGTTTTGAAACTTTCTAAATTAGAGAGGGAATGACATTCTCAAATTCTCTCCTGAAATCCAAGCAGAGAAGGAAACAGTGGGTTGATAGTCTTCTCTGATGTAATATGAAATATACACATCTGTAGAACTCCAAGCACCAGCTGTAGTAAGAAACATTATGTGCATTGTCAGGATGTATGTGTGGCAACCTGACTTTCAAAGGTCATGGAAATCTGGGAATCTCTTGGATGCAATTACCATTTCCCTCGCATAACAAAGTCTCCCTTTAATCTTAGGCTGGCCTTTCCTTTTGCTTCAATGTTTTATCTTTGTTCAATTTTATGCTCCTCTTCTGTTTAGTACGTATGGAAACCAACACTGGAAATAAAAGAAATGAAATGATTTGCTATGCATATACATTCACATACACAAGAGGCATATTTCAGGCTTTTATGCCTACTCTCTGAAAGCTTAGCACTGAGACATATTTTGATTTACAGCTTAGAAAAAGCCAGCAGAGCTAACCAGTCCAGTATACTTGGATGTTATACTTAAAGTGTGTTTGACAAGTGAGAGGGATGATGGGAAAGTTGTCTTATTCATTGAAATATGCATCTCCTGTTTATGCAGTTTCCTTCTGGAGACACACCAATTCCAGAAGTCCAGATAGGTAATCACATGGGATTTTTTTGCCTCCTCCCACCCCCACCCCCAATTTTTTTTTTTTTAACATGGGCATCATCAGTCATGTTTTAGATAGAAAATGACCAAATCAGCTTAGACTGCTGATTTAAGAAATATAGTTTCATTCAATATAAACGTATGGAAATTGCCTATTTTTGTTTCTAATTGTGGTACACTGTGTTAAGAAGGTAATGTTAAAATACTGGATCAGCTCATCAGTGTAAATCAGCACAGTTTCACTGAAGAGATAAAAGTTAAGGGAATTATGCAACATAATGAAGGTAACGGGGACCATATAAATATTTATGATGTTACACCAGATGAGGATTTGTCCCTTTATCTTTATAATACTTTATAATATCTTTATAATAATTCTAGTATTATACCTCTGACTGCTAGAAGCTGGGACTGGGTGACAGGGATGGATCACTCAAGAGCATAGACGCCGACTCCGTGGATGCTCCACTGGCAGCCAAGTTCCTCTCCCACCCCAACCCCGCTTCTGCCCACTGGCAGCCCCTGATGATCAACTCCTCCCCCTCCCTCCCTGTGCCTCCTGCATGCCTTAGAACAGCTGTTCCACGATGTATAGGAGGTGCTGGGAGGGAGGGAGGGGGAAGAGCAGGGATAGGGTGCACTCAGGGGAGGGGGCAGAAAGAGGTGGGTCAGGGCAGGGGTGGGAAGAGGAAGAGTGGGGTGGAGTCTTGGGGGAAAGGGTGGAGTTGGCGGCAGGGCTTGGGGATGAGCAGGTGTTGAGCACCCCCAGGGAAAATTAGAAGCCAGCACCTGTGTTCAAGAGCATGGGATTGCATCTGTCAAGGTATTATTCCCACTTTGAACTTTAGCATCCAAAAAGTGGGGGCTTGCATGTACCCTTCTAAGCTTGATTCCTAGCTTAGATCTGATAACGCTGCCACCAACCAAAAATATAGTGTTTTGGTACACTTCCTTTCCCCCATAATCTTCCCTGGGGGACCCAAGACCCAAACCCCTTGGGTCTTAAAACAAAGAGAAATAAACCATTCCCTCTCCTTTTCCTCCTCCCAGACTTTCCCTTCCCTGGGGTACCCTGAGAGATCACTGTGATCCAAACTCCTTGAATCTTAAAACAGAGAGGAATTAACCTCCTCCCCCCTTCTTTTCCCCCACCAATCTCTGGTGAGTTCAGACCCAATCCCCTTGGGTCTTACACAAGGAAAAAATCAATCAGGTTCTTAAAAAGGAAAGCTTTTAATTAAAGAAAGAAAAAGTAAAAATTATCTCTGTAAAATCAAGATGGAAAATGTTTACAGGGTCTTCAGCTTATATATATACACTAGAGGGCCTCCCCTCTCCAGCCTAAGTTACAAGTTACAGCAAACAGAGGTAAAATATCCTTCCAGCAAAATACACATTTGCAAATAAAGAAAACAAACAAAAGACTAATCCGCCTTTTAGCTAGTACTTACTATTTTGAACATGAGAGACTGTTTCAGAAAGATTGGAGAAAGATCTGGTTGCACGTCCCGTCCCTCTTAGTCCCAAAAGAGAACAAAGAACAAAACAAACAGCACAAACAAAGACTTCCCTCCACCAAGATTTGAAAGTATCTTGTCCCCCGATTGGTCCTTTGGTCAGGTGTCAGCCAGGTTCACTGAGCTTGTTAACCCTTTACAGGTAAAAGAGACATTAACCCTTAACTATCTGTTTATGACAGCATTCCTGACCATCTTGGCTAATATGTCTATCCTCCATGGCCTTATCTAATTCTTTTTTGAACCCCATTATTCTTTTGGCCTTCACAATATCCTTTGGCAAAGATTTCCACAACTTGACTGTGCATTATGTGAAGTAGTATTGCCTTTTGTTTGTTTTAAACCTGCTGCCTGTTAATTTCATTGGGTGGTTCTTGGTTCATGTGTTAACTGAAGAAGTAAAAAAAACATGCCCTTATTCACTTTCTGTAGAACACTTGTGATTTTATAGATCTCGTTCATATCCTCCCTTAGTAGTCTCTTTTCCAGGTTAAACAGTCCCAGATTCTTTTTCTCTCTCCTCATATGGAAGTTGTTCCACCCCCTACTCATTTTTTTTACCCTTCTCTGTACTTTTTCCAATTCTAATATATCTTTTTTTTAGATAAAATAACCAGAACTGTATCCAGTATTCAAGGTGTGGGTGTACCAGGGGTTTATATAGTAGCATTAGGATATTTTCTGTCATATTATCTAGCCCTTTCCTAATAGTTCCTAGCATTCTGTTAGCTTTTTTGACTGCTTCTGCTGCACGTAGAGCAGATGTTTTCAGAGAATTGTCCATGATGACACTCAGATCTCTTTCTTGAGGGGTAATTTAGACCCCGACATTTTGTATGTGTAGTTGGGATTATATTTTCCAGTGTGCCTTATTTGCACTTACCAACATTGAATTCCATCTGCCATTTTGTTGTCCTGTCAGTCAATTTAGTTTTGTGAGATCCCTTTGTAACTCTCACAGTTTGCTTGGACTTAACTGTCTTGAGTAATTTTGTATTGTCTGCAAACTTTGCCACCTCACTGTTTACACCTTTGCCCTTATCATTTATGAATATGTTGAACAGGATTTGCCCCAGTTCAGATCCTTGAGGACCCCACTATTTACCTCTTTCCTCTGTGAAAATTGATCATTTATTTCTACCCTTTGTTTCCTTTCTTTTAATCTTGAGATCCATGAGAGGACCTTCCCTCTTATCTCATGACTATTTACTTTGCTTAAGAGCATTTGGTCAGGGACCTTGTCAAGGCTTTTTGAAAGACCAAGTACACTACGTCTCTTGTCTACATGGTTGTTGATCCCCTTAAAGAATTCTAATAGACTGGTGAGACATGATTTCCCTTTACAAAAACCTTGTTGAATTTTCCACAAGAAATCATGTTCTTCTATATGTCTGATCATTCTGTTATTTATTATAGTTTCAACTATTTTGCTTTGTACTGAATTTAGGCTTACTGGCCCGGCATTGCCAAGATTACCTCTGGAGCCTTTTTTAAAAATTGGAATCTGTAATTTCATGTTTGAGTTCCTTCAGAACACTTGGTTGAATATCATCCAATACCATTTGGATCAACCTGAATTAATTTTTTCTGGGACTGCCAGCAAACAAGAAAAAAAATAAGTGACAAAGAATCCTGTGGCACCTTATAGACTAACAGAAGCATTGGAGCATAAGCTTTTGTGGGTGAATCCCACTTCGTCAGATGCATCAGTGGGTATTCACTCATGAAAGCTCATGCTCCAATACGTCTGTTAGTCTATAAGTTGCCACAGGACTCTTTGTCACTTTTTACAGATCCAGACTAACACGGCTACCCCTCTGATAAGAAAAAAATAGTCATTCACTGAGCTCTAATTATAAGTCTGAATATTCTTGTTATCCATATTTGCATCCAATCCCTCTTTGAATCTTGCTAAATTCTTGATCTTAATAGCAACCTGTTCCAATGAGTTGCGGTCATCTAAACACTCATTGTGTGAAGGAGTACCTCTTTTTAACAGTTGTGAATTTGCTCCATCAATTTTATTGACTGTTCCTTATCCTTATGTTGTGAGGCAGGGAGAACAAATGCTTCTGAACTGCCTTCTTTGTAATGCTTGTCATTTTGTACTCTTTTATCATGAGGCTATAACCTTGTTTCTTTGTGAAACCTGTTTCAGGCCAGACCCTCTTTGAGATTTCAAACTCATCTTCCCAGAGAACAAAATGTAAAGGACATTTCAGTTTCCAATATACTTTGTTCTCTCCCATTGCATTTCCCCTGCCAGAGAGCTGCAGTTTGTCCATATCTGACTAAATTTGCTTGGCCACTCAAAGGCTACATCTCCCCAAATTGTTTTGGGTAGCCTCCACTACCACTTTTCAGTTTCAACAATGGCCTCCTTATAATGTTAATTCACATTTTTTCTTGTCAGAGCCAGAAAAGCTTTTGTCTGCTATACAATACTCCATACTTATCTTGTTCTACACTTACATGGCCTGATTCTGACCACACTTAAACCAGAGCAAAACTAATGCAATTCAACTGATTTCAAAGGAATTACTCAAATTCAGGTCTGCAGTGTCTCTAGATTAGAAAGCGTTCTGTAATACTCTACAATTTTGTTCACAAGAGGTGCTTTTTTTCTTTTTTTTTTTCCTTTTCTTTTTTTTGGTAATCTAAGTGGATTTGCAGAGCCTCTAGAGTTTGCTTTGTTCTTGGATGAATTAAAAAATCTCAAAATGAGATATAATTAAAGTTTCACCATGATTCCACATCAAAACTGAAGTTCATGGTATTTTTCTTCAAACTGATGAACTGGACTTGTATTATTAGAGATTGGGTCATGGTTCACTCAAAGGAGCCTATATGCGTCCAAAGGTTTGTGAATCTTAGAGATTATTTTTAGCATGATCCAAGTTCATACTGAAACATGAAACCAGGCATATTTTACGAGATTTTGGGTTACATGCTGAACATTTCTCACAGCTCTAACTAATTCCATTTAAACTGTTCTACCATTCTGATACATATTATTTAGCAATTCATGCTATTTTATTCTGGGGAAGACCAGAAGGCTCCTGAAGCCTCACTTGCATGGAGTTCTGCTGACTTCTCTTCTGTCATTACTCCTATTCAATGTATTATATGTGAGGCTGGATGAAGTGAAGTGAAGTGCTATCACTGTTTCTTCTGACCTAAATTGTGTAGTCACTCTGTTTTCCCAGTGCCTGGCCAAGATTGCATCTGGGATGAGAGCTAACTGGATAAAGCTCAATTTAAACTGATCTATCATAATACTGGAAGATTAGAAGAAACAAACAAATAAAATAGCAGGGGTGATATTGTTACTTACCTTCACACTCTCCAGTTCTTCTGGCTTCTTGGAAGCTTCTTCATATTTAAGTAGTAGCAATGACCAAGACTGCTTTTTAAGAACCTTTTTGTAGAGCTACAATCTTTCCTACCAGATGTAGATCTCACCGCTGACAACCAAACATTTGCCACCTCCAGAGATGGTTGTTCCTATGTAGTCTATACAAAATAATCTTTAAGGGCCATTTAGGAACTTTATATGCTTGCAGAATGCAGCTGCCCACTTACACAAGAGGTGATTCACACACAGAGAATGCTACACCTGTGTTCTAGAAACCACACTGACTCCCAAGTTGATTCCAGGTGCAGTTTAAACTTTAATCTATAAAGCTGCTTGGTGGTTTGGGGCCCTGGTTATCTTAGAGACTGCCACCTCTGTTTGTGTGTGTTAGTATTAACTGGGATGCTCAAAACTAGAGCTTGACAGAATATTCTTTTAATCTTGGGAAAAAATGAAAAGTTTGAGATTTTTTTCCATCCAATTTCTTTCCCAATAATCAAAAATTATACTCAAGCTAACAGCTCTTAGACGTGTGTGTGTGTGTGTGTGTGTGTGTGTGTGTGTGTGTGTGTGTGTGTGTGTGTGTGTGTGTGTGTGTGTGTGTGTGTGTGTGTGTGTGTAACCAGGTTATTCTCCTCAGCTAGGATCGACCCAGTCCAAGTTTCTTGGACTGCTGAATATTTTGTAAGGCCTATATATTTTCTCATGGTTTTACTTAGGCACTAGAGTGGATGAGGAGGACCTTAGTGGTTTTGGATATTTTTACTGTATTACATTAAATTTAGATTATTAACATTGGCCAAGATCTTTTTTAAATGGGAGCCTAACTTTAGAAGTCTAAGTCCATATTTAGCCATCTAAATAAGTGGCTTGATGTTCAAGAGTAAAAAGCACCCAGCTTAGTTTCCTATTTTTTGGGCGGGGAGCTATAATTTCTTAGATTGTTTTATATTCACTTAGAGAAATGGGATAGGTGCATCACAAATCAGAAGAAGAAAGTCAGGTCCAATTCCATTTCTAGGAACTGCAGTACTGTGAAAAAATCCTTCTCACCCCCCTCCTCCCAGAAAAAAATTGAGCTCTAAAAATATACATGTTGAAGCAATAACAAATGCATTTTTCCTGCTACAAAATAACATGAATAATGATGGATTCAGTTGCATGTTGGGTTTTCAGCGAGGTTATATCAAGACTGTAGGAAAACTCTAGAGCTAAGAAAAAGCATTTCCTTTTCATTTATAAATTAGACTTCCTACAGTTATAGCTGGCTGGCACATGTCATTTTCTTTGAAATAGAAATATATGTATGCATATGTTGCACCATTTTACAAACTGTTTCCAATGAATTTCATTGGTGAAAAATACACATTCTTGAAGAAAAGGGAAATAACTTTAGTATAAAAAAAACACATTAAAGGAAATCAGAATCATTACCTTTATAGAGCAGTTATCTCTCATACTTGCAAAAAAGAGACATTGATCCTGAACTTTTGTGCTGGACCACAGTTGAAAGTTGTGTCTTAATAACAAGAACAGGATTGGAGAAATACACATCGAGGAGGAAGGTTTGAACTCCAGATTTCCAGGCCATGTTGTCCCATGTATTTTTATGCTTGCTTTCAATAAGAGCTTCTGCTTAAATCTATCTTTTACTCCTTTATGACTGTGCACACTTTAAAAGATATTATTAACTGTCTTTGCAATATAGTACAGTGACTCATGTGAGAATGAGTACAAGATATCTAAATGTAGAAAGTACAGTCTAATGCATAGGTGGCACTGATTGTTCGTTGTTCAGATTTATAGATAGCAGGTTGTGTATAGTCCTGTTTCTGAGTCATATGTTTTCTTATTTGAGTCAAGTGACCTGATGAGAGATAATCTACTAAGGCTTATTTTGGCAACGAACCACATGATTCTGTGGGTTATGTGCTGGAGAATGTAGCAGTTACAAACCCTGACTCCGCCATCTATGCCAAACTAAAATGCTTTACTTGGTACACTACCATACTCATTTACAAAACAATAGGCCTACACTTAAGATCAGCAAACGCTAAAAAGGTAGGCGCCACATACCCTACCTTGGGGGGAAAAAAACATAAATTAGAAACAGAAAACTATATTCTGATGTGGTTGACTATATACTTTTCAGTGGGTGCTAAGCATAAAAGTAAAATTGTAAAAAGTTGGAAATGTAATCTTAATTTCAAACTGCAAGTACTGTAGTTTGGAAAAGCTCAATGTACATTTCCATGAGCCGTGGTACCGTCGTACAAATGTTGGGATAGTACTGTTTTATCTCCCACCATGGTACCTATAGATTTGTAAACCCTTTCAATGAGTATTTATAACAATGTCCATGGAAAATTTTGTTTTCTCTTGAATCATCATAAATTGATTAATATATAAACTTATACAGCTCAGTTCTGTAGTAAACATGAACAAATATCAACCTTTCTCAATACCTTGTTTAGTATAAACTGGATTGTACAGATCTATTACTGAGGGGAAAAAAGTGATTGAACTTACTATAGACTAAATTTAAAACACCAAGAAATTAAAGACTCAAAAATCCAAGCTCTCGGGCAGAGGTGATCCACCTTGTTTTGGACTGAGAGGTACATTCCCTCCTGCTGTCAAGTATCTGAACCTCAAAGAGCCATTGATTTACTGTGATGTGATTGACACTTTCAAGGCAGAAATTGCTTGAAATTTTTATGGAAATCTAAAATTTAGGGGAAAAGTAAACTCTCAAGATAAAGAGAAAAACTCAGAAATAGAAAATAATTTTAAAAAACCACATAAAATCCAAGTAATGTAATTTCTGCTTTAAGCCCATAACTTGCATTTGAGCTATACCTCAATCTTATAATATATGCTATCACTCTATATTTTAGAAAGATGTCAAGTCTTGATGTAAAGTGATGGAGAATCTAGCTAATATACTACACTGAAAAGAGAGTCTGAAAAAATGACATTACCTGGATCTCTTTTTACTGTGCCTTGATGTCTTCCATACAAACTTTGCTCAGTTCACAATGAAACAATATTCTATTTAAGTACAAAGTTTGTGAACTAACCTTGGAATTTTAAAGTCAAGCTGAATTCTCTTTTCCTCAATGTATCATCATCAGTAATAAAGTTCCTGCAGACAAATTGTTTTCTCACTAACACCTATGCAGCTCCTAACTGGGATATTAAGATCTCTTTATTTACCTATGATTATATAAATGGGTTTCCAAGATGCCATTTGTATAGTTACATTTGAGATCTGACTCATAATTCAAGCTGTGGAATGTCAATTTCTGCTTTGGGTTTATTAGTTTGTGGGAAAGTATCTGATAGGGGAAAATAACTTTGAAACTTGAATACATGACTTAAAAGGATCCTGGAGAGATACTGTTATGGGACACCAGAAAACACTGTGGAAAGAAGCATGACAGGAGACAAAACTTTAGAAGGTACTATTAGAGATAAAGATGAATAATGCATAATTCATTGATTGTATTTGAGAAGTGGAGTAGCAAAAAAAAACAGCAAATTAGAGCTTGAACAAAAGTTCAGTTCGATAAAGAAAAATGTTGTATTTAAATGGACTATTTGGGCCCAAAGATTCTAAAGTGTTAACAAGATTCTGTCATTGTCCAACATTAAACAGTGTTATACAAGGTTCAGGGTTTGCTGTTCAGAAACCTGTTTAGTACCATGGCAAACACACAACTAAACATCATTTTAATATTTTATTAAACGTACAGAAAAGGAAAGACAGCTAAAGCATTTGAAGTGTAAAGTATTAAGTAAGGCTTTCATTTTAACAACATTCCTTGTTCCCTTTTCCTTTAGCTTGAGAGTTTTTAGATGAAAAGTCTCTTAACAGTCTCTCAGATGGTATTAAAGATGTCCTTTTGGGGGAAAAGGGAAGAAGTTAGTTGAACTGGGCTGAACCAGTTGTTGAATTCTGATCCAGTTTCCTAGAAGACAAAGCAAGACAAATACACACACACACACACACACACACACACACAGGGGATGACAAAGATAGAAAATGGACTTTCTCTTCATGGTGTTGACTCACATGCAACCTCACTGCTGGAAAAATATAGGCACAGCACAAAGCATGATCAGCCACTCTGAGACCTAGCACACTTGTACCAGTATTGGGCCATTTAGAACATTGCTTTTAGTTGCCTCATTCTGGTCACAGGCTTACAGAAGTATTGCTAAATAACAAGTCTTGGCTAGTTAAGCTAGCCTCTTATTAGACAAAAGGAAAAGGAAGGGAGAGAAGAAATAAGGTAGGGAAGGATGGAGGGTGGACAGAGACAAAGTCTTCCATCCCAGGTGGAGTTTGGGATATAGACAAAACTGGTAGTGGTGGTAATGTCATTTGGCTCCCTCTCTTTGGCCTAATCTAGTCAGGACATCTTTCAGGATGATGATCATAAAGTCCTGGGGTCTCGAGTGATGAAGGAGGTGGCAGCCATGATGGTGAAGCTCATTCCAGTAGTCACTGTTTCTCCCCAAATATTTTTCTTTAAGGGCCCCAAAAGGGAGCATTGGATGGAATAGTCTCTTCTCTCATTATTTAGTCCACAGATTAGACCTAGTTTCCAACACGCCCATTTTGGTTCACTGATTTCTGGTTACACATTTCTCTTGTTTATCAAGCATAATCTTAACACCTTCACTAGCCTCTGTATATCCTTTTTAATTCCCAGGTTAGCTTTTCCTGCCCCCACCTCCTTACTTCTCGGAAAGGCACTAATGATCTGCCAGTTGAGAGCCACTCAATCAGCTTCCACAATAGTCCAGGTTGAAAGTATACCTCCCATTTTAACTTTCCCTTGGAACAAAACTCTCATTGTAACATTGTCTTAAATATGATCCTAGGAAATGAATATCACTATTGATTACAATAGACACCATTACCAAAAATATGTCCTCATTCTTCCATGGCTGTATATCACAAAGATGAAGGTTTGCCTTATTATGCCACCTTGGTAAGTTTATTGAATTTAATCCCAGATTCCCTGGTCATTTAACCTCTCAGTGCCTTGGTTTCCCATTTATAAAGTTAAGAAAATATTTACCTTTTAGGACATGTACATGTTTATGCATTCTTCTCTTTAATATGGTCTGAAATCCTAGGAAAATACTATATGTACATATGCAAAAGGGGAAGCAGAGATCATAGTTTCCCTAGATTTATAATTAATAGAAAATTAAAGTTCAAGAAAAAAATATAACATTCATCTATAAAAGCTGAACTTTCAAATAGAAGAAAGAGCCATAAGTAGTGGGATGTGCAATATATTTTGCATCACCCAACATATTGACGAGAATGTGCAGAATAGTTTGCTGAAGTAAAATGTTGGCTCTTGGCAAAAGTAATTGAAACCTTTAATATAGAATGATGGACTCTGAACACAAGAGCTAAAGAACAAGGCCTAGGAGTCACTGGTTGACTGGTTTGTTGCTGGTTCTGGTGAAGTGTCCCTGCAGGTTCCTGTTCATGTAGCATAAAGAAACCTGTAGGGTCCTTCAGCTGTAACTACAGTGTTATTATACAATCATCTGGGATTACTAGGTCCATTTTAGCCAATTAACTTCAAGTAAGATATATAAGAGAGTGAAAAGTTACTGGAAAAGGACAAGAAAGTCTGCAGCATAAGAAGATTTACATGATTGCAAAAACTAAGGCTAATTAACATGGGATGGAGAAGTGTTATAGGGGTTTTGGTTGAGGTGTTTTAAAATTCACATAATTAGTTATGACTAGTCCAATCTACTTAGCACCTTTTTGGTCTTGTCAATTAACGACAAAAAGACAATCCTTATGAAATGAAAAAATTGGATTTGTACCTGTAGAATCAATATCCTTCTCTCCTACTCATAGATTGTCCCACATGTGTATTAAAGAAGTTAAATACTCTAGAAGTGTATGCAGAAAGTTGCGTACTCAGAAAGAGCAGCCAGGCTGAAATCCTTTGACATTTCCCCTTTCTAAGGTTGTTAAAGCTCTGTTGGGCCAGAGCTTTGAGAGGATCAATGGCAAATTGCTCCCAACATTGGATAGCCCTGTCAGAAAAGGAGAAGGAATGCCTAGGAATATTCCAGTGCCTAGGAATATTCCAGTGCAGGAAGCATTAATCATTTTTTCCGCAAGTAGATGTGACTTCATATGCTGGAAGGAGCAGGAAATTCTGCTAATGGGATGCCTAGACAGTGGAGGCTGGTGACATACAAGCAAACTGTATTTCAAAATCATTTCAGCTTAAAGGGCTAGTTTCTGTTCTCCCCTCATGTATTCTTACTTACCTGGTAAATTTCTAGCAATATTCACCAAATGTGTGAGCTGCATATAACCGTTTTTCATTAAATTCTGAGATGGGGGGAAATTAAGGGTGCAAAATACCCAATTAAAAATAGAAAATGAAACATGTTAATGTTTCAGGTTTTGATTATGACTTCTCTCTCCAGAAGAGCCATTTATCCCAATGTGATCTTCTGTTAAACACTCCATCATAATTTCCAGTTGAAACCATGTCACTTTGTAATGAGGACAAAGTAATGAACTATGATTTCTCTGCTAATCGACCTTAGACAATACTTAAACTTCAATATACAGTAGCATCCTGTTTCAAAGTTACAATGTAACACATCAGGAAATGTCAATTAATCTAATTTAAACACATATTTAAGCCCTGATTCTACCCTAACAAGTTTAGTGCTGGTCTAACTCTACTGACTTTAGAGTTATTCCTTACTTGCACTGGGGCAGGAATGAAAAATCAGGCCTAATTACTCCACAGTACTAATATGTGCACTCCAGACAGAACATCTCTGTGTGTGTCTCTGATTATTAAAGAAAATTGCTAGCTACAGTAAAAGTGATTTAATATGCTCAGAGTTACACTGCAGTTCGATTCTCAATTAACCGCAAACTGATGAAACTTTTTGCAACATGGTTCATTTTTATTTTAAATCCAAGACAGCACATATACATGCATATATAAATGGTGCTGAGAATGACTCAATATGTAAAGCACACCTTTAAATCTCTGGGGAGTTGCATGTATACACAGTAGCTTTGCTTAGAATAGCTTGAGAACCTAAAAGAGAAAATTTTAGGTTCTTGGTAATTAAACTAAATTGTGCATAGTAGAAAAATAGAATTTTAGACATGAAGAATCATCTGTTTATAAACACAACATTTGATTTGTGTCTGCCCCTCTGCCATGTACATTGGCCAGGTGCATTGGCCAAACTGGACAGTCTCTGCACAAAAGAATAAATGGACACAAATCAGGCATCAAGAATTATAACATGAGAGCACTTCAGTCTCCCTGGACACTCAATAACAGACTTAAAAGTGGCAATTCTTAAAAAAAAAAATTCAGAAACAGAATCCAATGAGAAACTGCAGAACTGGAATTAATTTGCAAATTGGACACCTTCAAGTTAGGCCTGAATAAAAACTGTGAGTGGATGGGTCACTACAAAAAGTAATTTCCCTCTGCTGATGCTCACACCTTCTTGTCAGCTGTTTGAAATCGGCCACTTTGATTGCATTGGCCTCATTAGCACTACAAAAGTGATTTTCCTTCCTTGATATTCACCCCTTCTTGTCAACTGTTGAGAATAGGCCACTTCCATCTTAACTGAATTGGCTCATTAGCACTGACCCCCCACTTGGTAAGGCAACGCCCATCTTTTCAAATACTGTGTATTTATACCTTCCTACTGTATTTTCCACTCCATGCATCTGATGAAGTGGATACCTTTCTTAGTCTCTAAGGTGCCACAAGGAATCCTGGGTGTTTTGACTTCACATAAGAGTTTATAAAGATATAGAGAGGAGACAAATTGGAGAACTGCAGCTGTCCCAGGGGAGTGGTCTCTTATATAAAAGGTGTTGAAAACGTCTATTGGCCTGAGAGCAAAGGCAATACAATTAATTTATTTTAAATTTCAAATGGTGCCCAGATCCACCATCTCCATATCCTACATTGTTTTCCCCAATTAAGTTACAAAATAGCTAAGTAGTCTTTTAATAGCAATGCCTCTCTACCAATGCACAAATATACAAACTCTTCGTAACACAAACATACTTAATTTCTATTAAGCTAGGCCAAAGCTCTTTCTGCCAAAAGCTCAGATAAACATAAATCCTAGATTGTCCTGAAGTTAATTAAACTTGGATCCTGATTGACCATTGGCAGAAGCAAATTTTAGAGATATAAGCCCTCTCCTGAGAACAACTACAGAAAGTTTAACTTAAAGAATCAACAAGATGAATGGCACAGTAGATCCTAATTTTCTTAGAAACAAAGGGAGAAAGGTGATCTCCTAGGTCAGGAATCAGCAACCTTTGGCACGCAGCCCATCAGAGGAATCCACTGGCGGGCCGGGCCAGTTTGTTTACCTGCAGTGTCTGAAAGTTCGGACTATCATGGCTCCCACTGGCTGCGGTTTTCTGTTCCAGGCCAATGGGAGCTGCGGGAAACGGCGGCTAGCACACGCCTCAGCCCGCGCCACTTCCCACAGCTCTCATTTACCTGGAATGGCAAACTGCTGCCAGTGGGAGCTGCAATCGGTCGAACCTGCAGATGCTGCAGGTACACAAACCATCCGAGCCCGCCAGAGGATTTCTTTGACAGGCCACATGCCAAAGGTTGCTGATCCCTGTGCTAGCTAACTGTACAAACTCACAACCTATATAAACAGATAAGGAAAGGTACTGTGCTACTGTGATATACAAGAATCAAGGAATAGTGATGGATCCAATGTGACCATTGGTTACTCAACCATTATGGCAAAACTAGATCATATATCAAGATACACTCTCAACACCCTTATACAGATGTTTCCACCTTTCTATCAGACCATCTTATCTGTATTTACCCTGACTCAACCTGTTCCCTTTCACTTCCCCTTTACTTCCCCTTTAGTGAAAAAGAGAAGTTGAAGCATAGGATGGACACTGAGCAAAGTGCACCTCAGGATTCACAGGTTGGAAAAGAGACATCAAAGGAGAATATGACGGAGGTCTATGAAATCATGAATGAAGTGGAGAAAGTGAATAAGAAGTGTTATTTACACCGTCATACAACATCCAATGAAATTAATAGACAGCAGGTTTCTAACAAACAAAAGGTAGTACTTCTTCATGCAACCTGTGGAACTCATTGCCATGGTATATTGAGAAGCCCACAACTATAAATTTAAAAAAAGAATTAGATAAGTTTATGGAAGATAGGTCCATCAATGGCTATGAGCCAAGATGGTCAAGGATGCAACTTCATTGTCTGGGTGTACCTAAGCTTCTGACTGCCAGATTCTGGGACTGGACAACAGATGTGGATCACTTGATGATTGCCCTGTTCTGTTGTTTCCATTGCAAACATCTGGCATTGGCCACTATTGGAAGAGAGGATACTGGTCTAGATAGATCATTTTGTCTGATCCAGTATGGCCATTCTTATATTCTTATGTTCATGTTCCTTTAATCATAGAATAATTGAACCATAGACTTAATGGGGATGACAAGGGTCATCTAATCTACCCCCCTGCCAAGGTGCAGGCTTTGTTGTGTCTAAACAGCTTCCTTTTGAAAACCGCCAGTGAAGGATCTTCCACGACCTCACTAAAAGCGACAAAGAGTCCTGTGGCATCTTATAGACTAACAGACTTATTGGAGCATAAGCTTTCATGGGTGAATACCCACTTCATCAGATGCATGTAGTGGAAATTTCCAGAGGTAGGCATAAATATGTAGGCAAGAATCAGTCTAGAACAGCATGGGAGGAGAAACTGCTTTTGTAGTTGGCTAGCCATTCACAGTCTGTTTAATCCTGAGCTGATGGTGTCAAATTTGCAAATGAACTGAAGCACAGCAGTTTCTCTTTGAAGTCTGGTCCTGAAGAGTTTTTTGGGAGGTTTTTTGTTTATTTTTTTAAGCAAAAAAGAGGGCCTATAAGAGGGCCTCATCGTCCCTGATTGAACTAACTTCATTATCTTTAGACTCACTCTTGCTTGCATATTTATACTTGCCTCTGGAAATTTCGACTACATGCATCTGACGAAGTGAGTATTCACTCACGAAAGCTCATGCTCCAATATGTCTGTTAGTCTATAAGGTGCCAGAGGACTTTTTGTCGCTTTTTACAGATGCAGACTAACATGGCTACCCCTCTGATACTTGACACGACCTCCCTAGGCAGTCTGTTCTATTGTCCTACAGTTTTTACAGTTAGAAAGTTTTTCCTGAGATTTAATCTAAATCTGTTGCACTGTAGTTTGAACCCATTGCCTGTTGTCCTACCCTCTGTGACAAAAGAGAACAACTTTTCTGCATATTTTTATGGCAGACTTTCAAATATTTGAAGACTGCTATCACGTCCCCTGTTAATCTCCTCTTTTACAAACTAAATCCCATTACTTCAGCCTTTGCTCATACGGCTTGCATTCCATCCCTTTGATCATT
The DNA here is from genome assembly GCF_007399415.2 of Gopherus evgoodei. Lineage (NCBI taxonomy): Eukaryota > Metazoa > Chordata > Testudines > Testudinidae > Gopherus > Gopherus evgoodei. Next base: position 103,634,150 of record NC_044322.1, read on the forward strand.
TTTGTCACTTTCTGCTGAATGCTTTCCAGTTTCTCTACATTCTTTCTAAGCACTGGTGACCAAAACTGGACACAGTACACCAGCGCTGATGCCTAACCAATGCTGAGTAGAGCAGTACTGTCACTTCCTGTGACTTGCATGCTATGCCTCCGTTAATGCAACTAAAATTGCATATTTTGTTTGCAACAGCATCACATTATTGACTCATGTTAATGTTGTGATCCACCACAACTCCCAACTCCTTCTCAGCAATGCTGCTGCCAAGGCAGTTGTCCCCCATTCTGTATTTGTGCATTTGGTATTTCTTTCTTAAGCGTAGCCCATTACATTTGTCTTTGTTAAATTTCATTTTGTTCTCCAACTGGAACCCCATTCTCCAATTTATCAAAATCTCTTTGAATTTTAGGTCTATCCTCCAAAGTATTGGCAACCCCCTCTAGCTTTGTGTCATCTGCATATTTGATCAGTATGCTCACTGCACCTACATTCAGGTCATTAATAAATATTTTAAACAACACCAGACCCAGAACAGATCCTTGTGGAATCCTACTTGAGATGTCCTTCCAATCTGACATCATTCCAGTAACAGCTACTCTTTGTTTGCGGGTGGTTTAACTCGTTATGTACTCACTTCATGATAGTTCTGTTGAGCCCACATTTCTCCAGCTTACTTATCAGAATATCATGTAGGACTGTGTCAAAAGCCTTGCTAAAGTTCAAGTATATTATGTCAACTACACTCTCCCTGTACATCAAACCAGTTACTCTGTCAAAGAAGGAAATGAAGCTGTCTTGGCATGATTTGTTCTTAGTAAATCCATGCTGGCTCCAGGTAGTGACCAACTGAATGTTTTATACCTTGTGCTAAGAGCTTCCCAGGTACTAAGTTTAGGCTGACTGGTCTATAATTCCTTAGCTCCTCCATTTTCCCCCTTTTTAAAGATGAGCACTATGTTAGCCCTTCTCCAGTCTTCTGGGACCTCTCCTGTTATCCATGAGTTTGCAATCTGGGAATGAAGAATGAGAGAAAAAGAGTCAATTTGAACTTGAATATTGCACTGCTTTCCTATCATCCAGAAGCATACAAGTGTGCAGAAGATCAAACAGTTGAGTGATCTCATCAGTAAACATAAGACTAATAAAACAATAGTGACAGCGGTTTTAGGAGGGAGATGTAGTACACAATTGATTTAAGGAAGTTTTAATTTTGATCTAAATAGGAATTTAGAATACAAGGGCCTTTCAAAGTTTTGTCTTAGGGAGACAGGCTGAAAGATGCTTTTGGGGAGACAGTATTTTGGCAGTTATGGATAGTCTGAGAGAAGGGGTGAAATCTTGCGTGGGGTCTAACATATAAAGGCATGTGGTGGAGAAAGTGGCTTTCTGAAGGTGGAAAAGGTTGCAGACATCTGGGTCCTAGATGGCTAAAGTTTCTGTAATTTTCCAGGAAAGTCTGACAAAAATCACTGCTGATCAGTGTTTCAACATTTCTTTTCCTTTCTACATTTTTTTTATTCATTAATTTTCATTTTCATCTCTGTAATAGCTTAAGGGCAAATAAGAATATGTTTTCTTCTAGAACTATTTATTTATGCAAATCCTTAATGTCTGGTTTGTCAGCTATTTCATAAACTGCACATAAGTTTTATTCTAGCCCGAGATAATATAATCTCATCATGTCATACAAGCAAATCATCAGTCAACCAAAGTGAATGATATCTTAAGTATAAATGGGGAACATCCAAATTAGAGGGTTAAAGAGAGTGAGGAACCTAGAGAAAACATTAATTCAGAGCAAGATTGAGACTTTACATCCAGCCTTGAGAAAGGGGTTGAATGTAGGTATGCAATGCCAGGAGCACAGGGAAAGCGTGTGATTGTGTATGTCCATATCCTTGCTTAAACTATGTACAGTATAAAATATTGCTTATCTTTTTATATGCTATTATTATTATTAAAATATACTAGGAGTAGCATTATGTGGTTCACTTTTCCAAAAATTGTTTACTCACAGCTATGGTTTAAATAAATGAAACAAATTATTGTTTTTAAAGTCAGTTTGCTGTTAAGTTATGATTGATGGATAGTGATACCATGGTAATGGGCATAAAAACCTGAAAAGGAGAAAAGAAAAGATAAGAAATACATGTTTCTTTTAATAAAACTGTAAAACACATGAAGTCCTAAATCATTTAGGAGTCTTTATAGCAGAAAATATATCCTGCCTTCTACACTGAAGAAGCCCCAGAAGGTTTCATGCTCATTTTATCTATTCAACAAGAAATACAACAAGACCAAAACCAGCTTTCACTGAGATTTAAAGTATGGAGTTCCAAACAAGTCTTGTGATGGAGACTATATTTTTGTTTTGTTTCCTTAATATTCTACCCAGTCCACAAATTATCACTGACTGAGGAGAAGCGTATCACTTTTTAACGTTTAAATTCCAGATTAAAGGGGGAATATATTGAGGAGACACTTAAATTTCCACTTCTCTATCATTAGGAATAAACTGCATCTGTACTGAACTAGTAAATTATTTCCTTACCCTTAGGAGTCTTCTTCTATCAGACAGAGGCCACCATCTTCCTTAATTTTTTTCCTTTTCTTCTTAAAGAAGGCTTTTGTCAGATTAGCAACGGCTCTTGCTTTCAATCAATCATAAAGGGCTTCATTCTAGGGTAGATGTCAGTGATAAATTTATGTCAACTGCTTTAGTGATACTCATCTCATGTTACTGATAATGGTTAACAAGGGCTGATCCTACGAACACAGTTATGCATAGCGTTTATTACCAGAAATCAGTGCTTACCTGCCAACTTCTTAAAATAAAACAGCAGAATTTAAATGCACATATTTTTAAGGCCTGCCTAGTGGTGCAGTGAATTCTAACTCCTCTCCTTTGATGTGCGGGGAGGCTCTCCCCGCCCCCGCAAAAACCCACTAAGCTATTTAGTTCCATCTCCCCAGCACTTGAATTAGAACTCCCCACACCCCAAGCACATAAGTCAATTCTCTCCTCCCAACATGTCTCTTTGAAGGGTGGTATCTATTGATGATAGACATTCTGTTTTCTCCTGAGACATCTCATCACACACATGTCCCATGGCTGGGAATGACATCTCCATAAGGATCTTTTTCATTTTTTCCCAGGCTTAGGGGGAAAAAGAGCAAGAGTGTAGGACTTCCCCTTCTCTCAGGATTGGAGGACAACAGCACCAGGGGGGTTCTGGATGCCCCTCTGAGGCTTAGCAGGGTGGGGTGGGGACAGGAAGCAGCAGTGGTTACAGAACTAGTAGAAATAGCAGGTCCCCAGCTTACACTCTGTGCACAGGGATGAGTGCTTTAGAAGGGAGTCGTGACTGCTACACGTACTGGTGGACCAAGCTGTCCCTCAGCCCATACAGCAGCTCTAACTGGCAGCCCTTGAAGGCATGAAAATGCAGGAGGGCAGCCAAGCAGGAGGGGGATTTCTCTGTACACTAGCGTTTGCCCACCATAAACACCAAAAAGGGTTGAAAAGCCCATAGTCTGTGCAGTAAACCTGTAGAGTTGTTAGGTTTGCAATAAGATATTGCCTGGTAGAAAGCACCACACCTGGCAGTGTTTTCAGGATCAGGCTCTTACACTGTAAGGAGCTATTCTCCTACAAAACACAAATTTATTAATAAAACTGCTTGTTTCTATTCATTCTGACAAATATCTAGCATTGTTCTTTGTTATGGCTATAGCCACAGGTGTGCATAACACTTTACAGACAAAGATGACATGGCTGCTGTTTTAGTCCACATTCCATGACTGTGTTTTCTTATTGATACTTCTTCTTTTCCCTTACACAATTATTTACCTTTTAAACCCATCCTTTACTTCTTGATCTGAATAGCTTTTGCAGTTATCAAATGCCTAGTTTAACTGTGGCATTTAATTACCTACAAAAGCCATTTATTGCCACATATATAATCCTGAGCCATGAACATTATCCCTTAATTAAAGTCAACAACATCCAACATGTTGGCTGGCATATAGAACACTCCTTAGACACATGATTCACAACTCACTAGGATTGAAAATTTAAACTTTCAATACCAACAAGAAATACATTTTTGTCACAGGATTCCCTCTATTGTCATCTAATCTTGCTATTACAGGAATTGCTTCCCATTTCTTTTGTATTCAAAACACACCATCTTTGCTTAATTATAGCACTGCCTGTTTTTAGGGAGAAGTCCTGCTCTATTATTCTGTGGCCAGAGAGGGCCCTGAAATACAGCAGAAGCTTAGTCAGGATGTGCAGTAATGCAAACACCTGTTAATGGTCATCATGAATAGTAAAATTTCATTTCATTTTTTGTTTTTAGAAATGATTTTAGAAAGAACTGGGTGTGATATTTAACAGGAGTCTGAATGTCTCAGAAAAAAAACAGCAAATAAAAACTGCTATTGAATAAGCATTTCAACACGACTGAATATCAGTATTACAGCATAAGGGAGAATAAAATATCAGAATGTTAACAGTACTCCCACACTGAGTTACACAACATAGACAGTGTTTCTACCTGGCAAAATCAGTTAGGTAGGAGTTTAATCTTTATCTCGTTTCACTGTGCCCAATTTTATCAGCTACTTAAGGGAACAGGCAAAATTAAAAATAATTTCTGGAGACACTGTTATGGGAATAATTTGAACATTGATTCTTTTTCCTGATTAAGTTCCATAGTCTCAATGAATACATTACTCTGCTGTCAATATAGCAGAGAATCAACCAGGTCTACTAACATTGTGAATGAAGTCTTTCCTCTATAAAGCCATGTTCCTAATTAATTATGCCCCTCAGCCACCAATTAAAAGAACTGGGTTGTCAGTCTAACTGAAGGCCTCTGGAGGGCCAGTGTAGCACACTACAGTGGCCAGAATTTCTGCTTCATCCCTACCATATGAATGTATATTAGCTGCCTTGTCCTCTAAACGAGAGATGATCCAAAACTGGAATCTCAAATCTGAATCCATAGAAATGTCAGAGGCTGAACAGGTACCAATGAGGAATCTGCTGGTCCAAACCAGACCCTACAATTTTAATTCTAGTTTGTTTCCAAATACAGAATGGGTACACTTTCCAATTTCACTTTAGATACAGATGAAGTTTCACAACATCACCCCATGATATCAGCTATCTCGAAGGTCAGCTGACGGTAAGGCTGTGTCTACACTACCACCTATGTCAGCAAAATGTATGTCACTCAAGGATGTTAATATTCTACCCCCTGAGTGACATAAGTTATGACAGCATAAGCGCTAGTGTGCACAGCACTATGTTGGCAGGAGATTATCTCCCACCAACATAGCTTCGGCTGCTCACGGGAGTGTTTTTTTATGCCGTCAACATAGAGCATGTTCACCATACATGCTGGTACAGCTGTGCCATCGCAGCACTGTAAATGTAGGCATGCACTTAGCTTTACACCATTCAGCACAGTATAATCATTATGAGATCATCTAATCTCATACAATTTCCACCATTTTCTTTTGAAATTTCTCAAGAACTATTCATGAAACGGCAGAATGACTCCTGATGCTTTTCCTGAAGGGTTTCGCTCTGCCCATTTCCTTGAAACATCACTGCCAAGCAGGTACTACTGAGACCCTAATAATTATTCCATATAATAGTTATATAATGAATTATCTATTGTTATAATGCTCTTACTTACTATTTTTATTAGCACATTGTGGGAACTAGTGTAAATGCTGTACAACACTCAGAGAGACAGAAGAACATACATTCCAGGATATTCTGGGTCTCTAGATTATGTGAGCAATTTGTTGTAAGAATTCAATCACAGATATTAAAAATCCAAGTTCTGTTGGTTAGTTTTGATAGGACACAATCACATGTTGCAGTTTTGTTTGGACAAGATTTTGCTGGTGGCTGCTCTGACAAATTTTCCAAAAATACTTGATTAACTTTAAGAAAAACAAATAAATATGTACATATACATGCCCACATCATTGTAATTTATTTATGTAGGGTATTTATTTTTGCAATAATAAAAATAATGTACATTTGTATTTTGGTGCCCCGAGCCCTGCTGCTTCCCCCCACATTGCCCTAAGCTCCTTTCTGCAGCCTCAACCCCAGGCTTAACCTGCTCCTTGCCTCTTGACCATGGAACCTGGTAAGGCCAGCCATCCTGAAGCCAGGATGGAGCAGTGGGAAGGGCTGAAGCCCATAGCCCCACCACGCTGAGGTCTGAACCCCAGAGCTCACTGCCAGAGATCCAAGGCTGAATCCCGCACCCAGAGTTCCTCAGCTGAAGCCTGCCACCAGAGCCTCTGGCTAAATCAGGAGAAGGGGCTGAAACCTACCCCTGAAGTCCTGCAAGTAAAGCCGGGATGGGGGTGGGGCTGAAGCGCTTCTCCAGAGCCTCTGGGTGCTGCAGGGAGGGCCCACTGCTTTGCCCCTCCACCCCCCATCTCTGCCTAGGAGGCTGTCGTGGCCACAGGAAAAAAGCCACAGTGGCTGCATTTGAGAAACATGGTGCTAAATGACCATGGTCATCCCTTCTGAATCCCCCTGTTCATTGTCTTCCTTCCTGGGTTATGTAGAATACACAAGCCATATATTGCTCTCAACATGCACATAACAGTTTCAGCTCTGGATTATGACAGTGACTATAATCAAATCTCACCTTTCAGGACTTCAGACGGTCACCTGCAAGTTCCAGGAAGGATTTTTTTCTCTAATGCACAAGTGGCCAGATGTATTTCTCTTCTTGCCTTCCTCTGAAACACCTAAGGATGGCAATAATTGGAAGACTAGTGCTTCAAGGTAATACAGAGCATCCGCTTTTCTAGAAGTTTGGCGCATGCATCTTGCTTACATATTCAGGGTCAAATTGATCACCAGATTTAAAGTTGGGAAGGACTTTTCTCCAGATCAGATTAACAGAGACCATATAGCAGTTTATTCACCTGAGGACTGAAATGTCTAACTCAAGTTATTGGGTCCACTATAGCTGCATCTGGGTGAGATTTAATGACCTGTGATATGCAGGAGATGAGATTGGAGGACCTAATGATCCCTTCTGGCATTAAACTCTATGAAAATAACAAATATTACTTAAGTTTCTGATATGAATTTTTGAGTGTAAGTTATTAGTTCAAATTTTGCTTTCTGAGGGTATGTCTAGACTACGAAATTAGTTCGAGTGAATAGAAGTCTTTCTTTAGAAATTGATTTGTCATTTGTGTGTGTCCCCACTAAGCACATTAAGTCGGCAGTGTGCGTCCACAGCAATGAGGCTAGCGTCGACTTTCGGAGCGTTGCACTGTGATAGCTATCACACAGTTCCCACAGTCTCCTCCCCCCATTGGAATTCTGGGTTGACATCCCAATGCCTGATGGGGCAAAAACATTGTCATGGGTGGTTCTGGGTACATGTTGTCAGGCCCCTCCTCCCTCCCTCTGTGAAAGCAAGGCAAAAATTCATTTCTCTCTTTTTTCCCTGGGTTACCCGTGCAGATGACATACCATGACAAGCATGGAGTCCGCTTAGCTCACTATACGTCTCCTGGGTGCTGCTGACAGATGCACTACTGCAGTGCTACACAGCAGCAGCTCCTTGCCTTTGCAAGTTGGCAAAGACGCTTAACCAGTCATACTATAACATCTACTTCCATCATGGGTGCTCCTGGACAATATTGGTGAGGTTGGTCAGGGACGCCTGGACAAAAATGGGAATGACTCCCCAGGTCATTCTCTTCTTTAAGTTTTCTCTAATGGAGATTCAGTCCTGCCTGGAATATCAGGGAAGCCTACTAAAGAACCAGAGAGGCAAATGGTCTCTCTGAGTCAGAGCCCCAGACATCCCGCAGAAATGATGAGCTGAATGCCATTCTTGGGGGTGCCCCTACAACAACCCCACCTGTTGCTTCCCTCCTACCCCACCCCTCCCGGGCTGCCTTAGCAGTTATCCCCCCATTTGTATTATGAAGTAATAGATAATGCATGAATTTGAAACAACACTGACTTTATTGCCTCTGCAAGTGGAGATCAAAGGGGGGAGGGGAGTGGAGGGCGGTTGGCTTACAGGGAAGTAAAGTGAACCACCATTCTGCACTTGCTCAGCCTATAGTTGGACTGTCCTTACTGCTGTCCAGGCTTCATGAGCCATGGGAGCAAGGGGTCGGCTGGGGTAGGTGTGACCGCACAGTGCTGCAGACTGGGAGAGGAGCCTGAGGCAGAAGCTTCCAGATGGCATGATATTCCAGGCAGGACTGAATCTCCATTACACAAAACTTAAAGAGAGAATGACCTGAAGTCATTTCCATTTTTGTCCAAGTGCCCCCTACCAAGGCCGGCCAGGAGCACCCATGTCTGCCCAGGCACCTCCAACCGACTTCGCCGAGGCCATCCAGGAGCACCCACAGGACAATGATGATGGCGACCAGTCATACTGTACCATCTGCCATCCACAAGGCAAGGGGATGCTGCTGTGTAGCGCTGCAGTACCGTGTCTGCCAGCAGCACCCAGGAGACTCATAGACTCAAAGGTCAGAAGGGACCGTTATGATCATCTAGTCTGACCTCCTGCACAATGCAGGCCACACATGGTGACAGTGAAAAAAGGTGAGAAATGATTTTTGCCCTTGCGTTCACAGAGGTGGGGGAGTGACAACATGTACCCAGAACCACCCGCAACAATGTTTTTGACCCATCAGGCATTGGGATATCAACCCAGAATTCAAATGGTTGGCTGAGACTGCAGGAACTGTGGGATAGCTACAGTCATCAGTCACCCCTCCCTCCATGAAAGCAACTGCAGACAATCGTTTCGCACCTTTTTTCCACACAGACGCCATAGCACTGCAAGCATGGAGCCCGCTCAGATTGCTGCGGCAGTTATGAGCACTGTAAACAGCATGCACATCATCCTGAAGTATATGCAGCACCAGAACCTGCCAAGGCAGGCGAGGAGGTGATGGCAGCGACAGCAGGGCAGTCACAAGAGTGGTGAGGACATGGACACAGACTTCTCTAAAAGCACAGGCCATGACAATTTGTCCATCCTGGTGACAATGGGGCAGGCTCATGCCATGGAATGACAATTCTAGGCCCGGGAAACAAGCACAGACTGGTGGGACTGCCTAGTGTTGCAGATCTGGGATGATTCACAGTGGCTGCGAAACTTTTGCATACGTCAGGGAACTTTCACGGAACTTTGTAACTTGGTTTCCCCTGCCCTGAAGCACAAGAATACCAAGATGAGAGCTGCCCTGACAGTTCACAAGCGAGTGGTGATAGCCCTCTAGGCGCTTGCAATGCCAGACAGCTTCCGGTCAGTCAGGAATTAATTTGGAGTGAGCAAATCTACTGTGGGGGCTGCTGTGATCCAAGTAACCAAAACCGTCTTTGACCTGCTGCTATTAAGGGTAGTGACTTTGGGAAATATGCAGGCCATAGTGAATGGCTTTGCTGCAATGGGATTCCCTAACTGTGGTGGGGCGATAGACGGAATGTATATCCCTATCTTGGGACTGGAGCATCAAGGCAGCGAGTACATAAACTGAAAGAGGTACTTTTCAATGCTACTGCAAGCACTGGTGGATCACCAGGGACATTTCACGAACATCAATGTGGGATGGCCAGGAAAGGTACATGACACTCGCATCTTTAGGAACTTTGGTCTGTGTCAATGGCTGTAGCAAGGGACTTACTTTCCAGACCAGAAAATAACTGTTGGGGATGTTGAAATGCCTATAGTTATCCTTGGGGACCCAACCTACCCCTTAATGCCATGGCTCATGAATCCATACACAGGCAGCTTGGACAGTAGAAAGGAGCAGTTCAACTATAGGCTGAGCAAGTGCAGAATGGTGGTAGAATGTGTCTTTGGACATTTAGAAGCATGCTGGCGCAGTTTACTGACTCGGTTGTGCTTGCTGTGTGCTCCACAATATCTGTGAGGGTAAGAGGGAGACATTTATGGTGGGTTGGAGGTTGAGACAAATCACTTGGCCATTGATTATGCGCAGCCAGACACCAAGGCGATTAGAAGAGCACAGCAGTGCATGGTGAGCATCAGAGAAGCTTTGAAAACCAGTTTCATGACTGATCAGGGAGTACGGTGTGAAAGTTCTGTTTGTTTTTCCTTGATAAAAACCTGCCCCCTTGGTTCACTCTACTTCCCTGTAAATAAACCATCCTCCCCTCCCCACTTTGATCACCACTTGCAGAGGTAATAAAGTCATTGTTGTTCAAAATTCATGCATTCTTTATTACTTTGTCACACAAATGAGGGGATAACTGCCAAGGTAGCCCGTGAGGGGTGGGGGAGGAGGGAAGCACCAGGTGGGGTGGTGGAGGAGGGGAGGAGGGAAAGACAAGGCCACACTGTACTTCAAAACTTATTGAATGCCAGCTTTCTGTTGCTTGGGCAGTCCTCTGGAGTGGAGAGGTTGAGTGGCTGGAGGCCCCCCCACCGCATTTTTGGGCATCTGGGTGAAGAGGCTATGGAACTTGGGGAAGAAGGAGGTTGGTCACACAGAGGCTGCAGCAATGGTCTTTATCCTCCTGCTTCCTGTCCTGCTCAACAATATGCTGGAGAATGTGAGTTTGACCCTTGAGTAGCCTGAGCATTGCTTCATGCCTCCTTTCATCACGCTGACACCACATCTCCTCTCGCTGGTCCCTCCTGTCCTCTCGCTCATCTCTCCTGTCCTCACGTTCATTTTGTGCTTTTCTGCACTCTGACATTGTCTGCCTCCATGCATTTTGCTGAGCTCTTTCAGTGTGGGAGGACTGCATGAGTTCAGAGAACATGTCATCGTAAGTGCTTTTTTTTGCCTTCTAATCTTCGCTAGCCTCTGGGATGGAGTTGATGGGGGAGCATTGAAACATTTGCAGCTGTGGGAGGGAAAAAAAGGGGAGAGTAGTATTTAAAAAGACACATTTTAGAGAACAATGGGTACACTCTTCCATGGTGAACTAAGCTGTTAGCATTACATAGCACGTGTGCTTTCTTTACGAGGTCACATTTTGACTCTTATATTGAGGGTCTGCTGGTTTGGTGTGAGAGATCACACACGCAGGGCTAGTGGGCAAAAGAATTCAGCTTGCCACAGCCATGGTAAGTCAGAGTCTTTTGGCTTCTTTAACCTTCATAACATGTGGGAATGATGTCAAGCAGCAGTACTCTCATGTCCCATACCAAGCAGCCGTTGGGTTGACCATTTAAAATGGGTTGGACATTTAAAAGGAGGGGCTGCAGCTTTCGGGTTAAGATGCAGCACAAACCCAACTAAAGCCCCACCCCACCCTATTCTCTGAGATGATCGCTTCACCCCTCCCCCCACTGTGTGGCTAACATTGGGGGTGATTTCTGTTCAGCCACAGGCAAACAGTCCAGCAGGAATGGCCACCTCTGAATGTCCCCTTAGTAAAATTCCCCTATTACAACCAGGTGACCATGAATGATATCACTCTCCTGAGGATAACACAGAGAGATAAAGAATGGATATTGCTTGAATGCCAGCAAACAGCAGGACCATACGCTGCCATGCTTTGTTATGCAATGATTCCCGAGTATGTGCTACTGGCCTGGTTTGGTAATGGAGGATGGAATAAGCCTGCCCTGCCCAGAAACGTTTTGCAAAGGCTTTGGGAGTACATCCAGGAGAGCTTCACTGAGATGTCCCTGGAGGATTTCCATTCCATCCCCATACATGTTAACAGACTTTTCCAGTAGCTGTACTGGCCTCGAATGCATCGCAAGTCCTCAGGGCAAATTAATCATTAAACATGCTTGCTTTTAAGCCATGTACAATATTTACAAAGGTACACTCACCAGAGGTGCCTTCGCTTCCTTCAATGTCTGTGAGCCCGGCTTGGGTGGGTTGGGAGGGTACTGGCTCCAGGGTGATAAACAGTTCCTGTCTGTCGCAGAAAACGTTTTCTCCACTTCCTTGCTGTGCGCTAACTTCAACGTCCTCCTCCTCCTCCTCTTCCTCATTCCCTAAATCCGCATCCCTGTTGCGCAGGGGTGGGTTAGTTGTAGGGGCACCCCTTAGAATGGCATGCAGCTCATCATAGAAGTGGTATGTCTGTGGCTTTGCCCTGGAGCAGCCGTTTGCGTCTCTGTTTTTTTGGTAGGCTTGCCTCAGCTCCTTAAGTTTCACACAGCACTGCTGTGGGTCCCTGTTATTACTTTTGTCTTTCATGCCCTTTGAGATTTTTCAAATATTCTGGCCTTTTGTCTTTTGGAACAGAGTTCAGATAGCATGGATTCGTCTCCCCATACAGCGATCAGATCCAGTACCTCCCGTTCGGTCCATGCTGGAACTCTTTTGTGATTCTAGGACTCCATGGTCACCTTTGCTGATGAGCTCTGCACAGTTACCTGTGCTGATCAGCTCTCCACGCAGGGCAAACAGGTAATGAAATTCAAAAGTTTGCGGGCCTTTTCCTGTCTACCTGGCCAGTGCATTGGAGTTGAGACTGCTTTCCAGAGCGGTCACAATGAAGCACTCTGGGATAGCTCCCGGAGGCCAATACGGTCAAATTGCGTTCACACTACCCCAAATTCGACCCAGCAAGGTTGATTTCAGCACTAATCCCCATGTCAGGTAGGAGTACCAAAATCGACTTTAAGAGCCCTTTAAGTCGACAGAAATGGCTGGACGTGTGGACGAGTGCAGGGTAAAATCGATCAAATGCTGCTAAATTCGATCTAAACTCGTAGTGTAGACCAAGCCCAAGAAAGATCTGTCTGTTGCTGTGAATGTTTGTGCCAATAAACACATTTACTAGAATATTTGTGAGAAGAAAAGAGATAGAAGGCATAAATACAAATTCAAATTTTTATGAAATCATATAATCACTGATTTTTTTATTTAGGAGGCACTCAATTCCGTCCTGATACTGAAATTAGGGGAATCTATTGTTTTCTAACACCTACCTGTAATTTTTTTATTCCATAGTAAAAATTCCTCTGTTTGCTTAAACTCTGGTGTTGTTAAGTTTTACATAATAATCATGGTTAAGTCTATTTATTCCAAAGGCAAAAACAGTCAGAAATGTTTCTTACAAACCGTGTCACAGGTGTAATAAATTTATCAATTTATGCCTGCATTACATCTTTTTTAATATTATTAATTTGTTGATGCATTCTCATGAATAATTATTTCAAAATAAACACAACCTTAAACTGAGATGTCACTCTCAACTACAAAAAAAGTTTCTACAATTAAAAATTTGAACCTAATTAATCTTCAGCATAACGTCACTATGGTTCCTATGTACTTTATTCAGCCAAGGAATTTTAGGAGATGACATCATGTCTGAGAAAGTGTCACGCTATGCAGCAAAGATCCCTTGGCCCATTAAAGTAGCTCTTTGAGTTGGTATCAGCACAGTGATGCTGACAGAAAGTATAGTTGTCTACACATGGACATAATTTTTTATTTTCCTTAGATGTAAAAACATTAAAGGAAACAGTCTGATAAACAACATAATGTAGACTACTATGATATGAAAATAGGCTGATTCCCAATGCGCATATGGTACTCTTTGGTGGATTAGGAAAGAACCGTCTTATTGATACATTCACTGTGGTAGTCTGGCTGTTAGAGACTAAAAAAAAAGCTAGTAAAAGATTAGCAACATCTATAATGGTGAAAATAAAATTTAACAAAAGGGTTGTTATGGCTGTCAGAAAAGACCAAACAGTTCTTGATCCACACTGGTTAAAAGAGGTCTGCAAACAAAGCAGGACCATCCTTCATTTCAAACAGTCTTGTGATCAGACCGAAGTGAGATAGCAGCTGCTTAAATAGAGTTAACAAGCCAGACACTTCAATCCCAATAAAAATCTACTGTACAGTGTGTTGTGGCAAGTCATTTTTAAATGAAAGTCAGCTTTCCAGCTGCAAACAATTTATACGATCAGAACTTCCATAAAACCACTGAAATGTTAATGCTCACTTCAATGCTTGGGAAGAAACTAAGCACATATTTTTAGGCTACATTTAATAATTAAAAACTCTTTATGAACTTAGTTTTGCTCAGGCACAATTGTGCCAAGTAATGTTTTTAGGTGATCACATTAATTTTTATTGAAATCTGGTAAAATGCATGTTGAGTAGCTGTGGGTTAAATGTTTTATCTCTCTCTCTCTATGTATATATACATATATACACATACATCAAGATCCGATATAAATTACAGTTGTTTTCAAAAGTTAACCAGACCTGTCAAGACTCCCATTTGCAACAGAAATATCCTGTATTAGTGTTTCAGCCTCTGTTTTTCAGCAGTCTTCCAGATCCACCTGTCTAAGCCATGCTGAGGAGGTCAGATCCAGCATCTGAAGCATTATTTGCAGGCAGCGCAACAAAGTGAATTGCACAAGTCTGGTAAATTTCACATTACTAACCTGCAGCTTAACTGTAAAGTGAAAATTACCAGGCTAGTAAATTTCACTTTGAAGCCTGCTGTACAGGCCTAACACACTGTGACTTGGAGTACCATGAGAGCTTGGGGGAGGCGAACAGAGATGAGACCAGAGAACAGCAAAGGGCAGTTTAGCACATGGTGATAGCTCAACCAGTATACTGCTGGAATATCACCACCACAAATAGGAGATGATTTTGTTTGACCACTTCACCAGCACTTTGCCCATTAATCCACCTCCCCTGGTAATGCTTTTAATATTTAGATTTATGAGCAGCTGCTAACTGACATTTTTAAAAAATGGCTAGAAAAATGTTTCCTTTTTTTCCTCCCTGATATAGAATTATTTCCCTTCTGCACAAATTGTATTTGAAGTGCAGAAAAAGCATGCTATGGTAATACAAATAATAATATTTAAGACCAGGACCAGTGATAGATTAAAGGATCCAGGCTACTGCGTACTATCACATTAATAATACAGCCATTCCAAACTCATATCAATAATACTCATTTCAATAAAACTCATATCATATCACATTGTAGTCTTACCTTTCTAATGGGATGGATGTGCCCTCTCCCCTACACTACAGCAGCCCCCAAGTTGAAGCTGGGAAGAAGAGAGGTCTCTCCCGCTCTCCCCTGCCACAGCAGCCCTGGAGCTGGGGATGGGAGGGAGGGGCAGCCAGGCAGCCGCAGCCCTGGAGCTGGGGAAAGTTGCCTCTTTCTCTAGCCACCACAGCCCTGCACATCCCAAAATTCCCACCATCCTCTCTTTTCACCCCACTGCCCAATCCCACCTACCTCCTATTCACCCCAAGGCCACCACCTCATCAGGGCCAGAGACCTAATTAGTGGGGCCACGACTGCACAGCTCCACTAATTAGATGGGTGACCCTTCATTCTTTTGTGTGCAGCCACCCAACTGTGCACATTAGAGGGAACTATCCTCGGACCACCTGAATGGAGCTTGCAGACCACAGTTTGAGAACCTCTGCCCTAGACTACAACTCCCAGATGTTTCCCTTTTGCCTCTCACTTCTGACTTCCTTCCCTTCCAGGGAACTCTAACAGTTCTTCTGCACCAAACACTATATGTGTCTAAATTCACTCAGCACCTAAATTTTCAGGGTGAAAATTCCCTTGGAGCTTTGAGTTTCTGCCTCTGAGCATGCACACTTCTGCCTCACTCGAGGTGTCTGAAGTGAGTCTAAGTCCCAGAGTGATTCACGGTCCAGGGGAATATTGCATTTTGCCACCTAACTTTCATTCAGAACCTGATCTGGTAGGTGTGTTTGTAGGCTGCCTTCTGGACTGAGTCCCATTCAGAATTCTGGCTGGAGGAGGGCCTACATTGTAACTCAATGATTACCATACTCAACGAGTGATTACCATACTCACCAGGCAGTCAACCCCAGCAATAGACGGAGAAGCAGCTTCTTGTCCACATTCTGCAAAGTAGAAGAGTAGGGGAGAGCTAACCCTTTCCAGTAACCAGAAGCACCATCTTCACAGAGGGGATCATCCTGAAGAAGTTCCCTTCCATAGCTTCACTAAATAAGGATACATCCTCATTGACAGCTTTGTGTGGGAAGGGACAAATACCTCTATCTATCAGCCTCATCCTTCAATAACTCGTTCACCAGGGAAAGTGAAGAGGAGGAAAGGAGCCCTCATGGACCATGAGGGAGAAAAAATAGTGCATTCAGATCCTTCCATGCAGTTTTTCTTGCACTGGAAGCTGGGGGAAGGCCAGGATTTGAGCAACAGAAACACTCTTTTCATGATACCACTGCAACAATGTTTCCTGGCTAGTTAGGAAGGGGCTTCAGGGTGAGGAAAGATCTAGTTTAAGGGACTTAGCTCAATCATAATATAAAGAGAGTTGAAGGCTCTCATGGGGGATGACACCACGATGCACAGAGGTGACAGACACAATGACTGATACATTCCTTTGACTATTAACTGCAAATTTCTATAGTCTGCACTATAACACTCCAAAGCAAAGGACATTGCACCCCCAGACCAACTGTAACTGGGGAGGGAAGGCTGAAACTGGTTGGGCAAGTAAACTAAGAATGGGATTGGTGGGTGTACTGGAACCCATTTGGCTGGAAGAAGGATTGGAAAAGGAGCTGGGGAAAGTTGGAGAGACTGGGAGTGGCTGGACAAGGAGATAGGGACTAGAAGCCAATGTGAGGGGAGGGAACGGGGCAAGAGGAAGAGATACAGATCAGACAAGGAGCTGGGCAGTTATGAGAGAACTGGGACTGGCTGGGTAAAGAGACTGGGGCAAGAAGCTAGGGAAAGGGTAAGTGGGGAAACTGAGATTAGATGAGCCTGGGGAGGGAGACTAAAATTGGGATTGGGAGGGGATCCAAAATGATGAGTATTCAGGATGGGAAGAACTCCATCTGCCTGGGCAAGTAGACTGTGACAGCAAGGAGAAGCCTGAGGAGTGGAGAGTGGAACTAGGTAGACAAGCAGAATGGGCCCGAGACAATGAGTTAGACATGGAGAAGGCACAGAACTGGCACAGGGACAGATTGAAGGGGATGAGGAAGAAGGAGATCAAGGTTTGGGAGAAGAGGCCGAAGAGTCTGTGCCCATTTGTGCACACTCTCCTCTAGAGCATGTAACAGACCACAAAATTCCTTAGTCTCACCATTCCTCTCCTGTCAGCAAATATCTGTGACACCCACTGGCAAAACATGCAATCCCACTCTAGTACTTGTCCACATAAAGAATGACAACCTGCTTCATCAACTCAAGTCATGCATTTAGGGACTAGCAACAGGGATTTTTGCTAAAAGCTGGTAATGTATCAGTTGGAAATGACAGAAGGTGAGAAAGACCTAGATGTATTTGTTGCTCATAGGATGACTATGAGCCGTCAATGTGATGCAGCCATGAAAAAGGCTAATGCAGTCCTAGGATGCATCAGGCAAGGTATCTCAGGTAGAGACAGGGAAGTGTTAGTACCATTATACAAGGCACTGGTGAGACCTCATCTGGAATACTGTGTGCAATTCTGATCTCCCATGTTTAAGAAAAATCAATTCAAACTAAAACAGGCACAGAAAAGGGCTACGAGGATGATCCAAAGAATGGACAACCTACCTTATGAAAGTAGAGTCAAAGGGCTTGGGTTATTTAGCCTAACCAAAAGAAGGCTGGGGGAAGATATGATTGATGTCTATAAATACATCAGAGGGATAAATACCAGGAAGGGAAGGAGTTATTTAAGTTAAGTGCCAATGTGAACACAAGAACAAATAGATATAAACTGGCCATCAACATGTTTGGGCTTGAAATTAGGCAGTGAAGTTCTGAAACAGCCTTCCCAAGGGAATGGTGGGGGCAAGAAACCTAACTGGTGTAAAAACTGAGCTTGATAAGTTTATGGAGGGGATGCTATGATGCAGTGGTCCCCAACCTTTTCATCTGGCTGGTGCCAGACGAAGGGCCATAGCAGCAGTTGAGCATCCGCCAAAATGCTGCTGAATTTCAGTGGCATTTCGGCAGCGACGCCTCTCAATGATGCCGCTTGCCACCGACAAGACATCATCGAGAGGCATCGCCACCGAAATGCCGCTGAAATTCGGTTTCATTTTTGGTTCTCTCTGTTATCTCTGCACCTCATTTCTGCCTCGGTGCAAAATAGGGAGATACCCCCTGCCCTCACAGGGATGTTGTGAAGATAAATTAATTAATGCTTGAGAAGCATTAAGATACTAAAGTGATGAGCACCATAGAAAAGCCCAGAGTGAAATTAATAAACCTGTTTTCAAAGCAAGGTTTGAATAGTGTGCATGAAATAAGGCATGGATCCACACACCAACAAGCAGAAATCAGAATATTGAATAACTGCTTATTAAGTGAGCACTGTCCATTCTGTGCACTGATTGAGGTGGGGGTCCTCTTGAAAAAATAGTAAGCAATCATGTAATTAAACACGGGTTCATAAATCATTCAGACAAAGGGACTGAATTTAAGTTGCACAGGGAACCTCAATTCAGGCATTTTCTAGCTTGTGATTTCTTGACTTTGCAACCAGAATGATTTTTTTAACATAGTGGTTTTGTGTTTATGTTGTGCAGGATTAGAAGCCATTGTTCTATTTATTTTTATGAATTATCTGTAATCTACCCAAATTTGCTAAATCCAAATCTCCAGAAAATTCAGATGACAAGGGAATCTCTGAAATTAGGGAACCTTAAGAACTCAGTTGAAAAACCTTCCTTGCCAAATGTACTGAAACATAACTGTCAAACACACCAAAAACCTTGTAAAATGTTCCTCTGCTGTAGGCCATAGAATAGAGCTGTAATAAACTCTGACCCATAAAAAGTCATGTAAACATTACAACCTGTTTTTACTAGCTCTTCAAGTGCCAGGAGCAATTGATCTTCTACAGCTTGGCTCTTTTCAGCTTCCAAGTCTCCATGAGAATCCAGGGATGTTCAAGCCCCTCTGGCTTCAAAGGCCAAAAATAGGAACTGGCTAGAAAGTTGTCAGTTATTTAGTTATTCAGCTCAGGCAGATGTTTGATATTTCCAACAGCAAACAACTAATATCAAATCACATAAGAAAACTATTTTTCATTGTTAGTCAAGATAAATGTCCATGTGATCTTAAGCTGCTCCCCAAAATTGCTATATATGCTGCTATTGGAAAGAATACAAAAATGTGCTAAATTTAGTTAAAATAGCTGTATCCCTACCTGAGGGGACTCTGGTCACTCACAACAATACCTTCTTAGGTTCAAAGCTTTTGTTTGCTTTGGACAAAATACTGCAGTCCTTAGTCCTCAGGAGAAACTCCAACTTGCTTCCAAGGGAATTTTGCCTGAGTAATGATTGAAGGATTTAGCTCTCTGTGAACTTCATGAACAAACAGCATAAACTTTACAGTTGTTGATTGCTGCCAAACACTTTCCCCATTATACTGTTGTGGGAAATCAGCCATACTATAAAGTCCTGTTTTATGCCTTCAATAACCTTAATGAAGTGATTTAGGCTTTCGATATTCTATTTTTTTCACCTCCTATGTGGGAGCTGCTCCTGCTGGCCCAGAAGAACTTCTAAATTTAAACACTTAACAGTGGAGGGATGTATGACACAAATGGCTACTAAGAAGTTATTAAAGTGGCTAAAAACTTATAGTCCACATGCATCCGACGAAGTGGGTATTCACCCACGAAAGCTCATGCTCCAATATGTCTGTTAGTCTATAAGGTGCCACAGGACTCTTTGCTGCTTTTACAGTCCTCACAATGTGCATATACAGCAATATATGCATAGTTTTGCTATTGTTTAATATTTTGTATATCCCATTCCTCCTATTGCAGAGAGACTGTTCAGAATTCAAAACATTCATCCCAGTTTCATGGCTTGCTTATCTTTGTCTAACAGGTTGAAGCAAAACTCCAAATCCGAACAAACCAGAATTTGGGGGCATTTGAAATCTGGATCCAGATTTGAATTTGTGCAGATCTGTTCTCAAGTGTGCATTCTGTTTTCCTAGCCCTTGAATCAGTAAGCCCTCGAGGAGTGGAACTCTATGACTTCAATGAGAATCCCACATGTAGACAGCTGGCAGAATTCATCCTCAAAAGTGAAATTCTGACCTCTTAAAGTTAAAAGGTATGTAAGAGAAAAAGTTCTGTATGCTGTAAGAGAACAAAATTTGTTCAAACTTTTTCTTTTTGATTTGGACATTGCAGTGCATGCAAACCTTGGTTCTAGTAGTCTAATGATGAGAACAGGGTACTAGGTGTCCAAAATTTGGGGTTCTATTCTTGCATTTGCTACCAATTCTCTGTGGTCACTCTTTCAAACTTGAGTCCCTAAATTAAACACTGAAATAAATGGCTTGAATTTCAGACATACTCAGAACCCACAGTGCCCATTGATGGCAGTGGGAAAATGTTGCCTGTAGCTGCCTACCATTAGATACTCAGGTTTAAATATTTTGACTGCAACTACCTGCCTCAGTTTCCCCATATCTAACACATCAGTAATGTGAGGTTTAGTTCATTAATGTTTCCAAAAGTAAGATTCTCAAATGGAGAAGCTACAGCAACTACAGCATTGCAAACTATAGATACTGTATAATAAATTAATAAGAATTGATTGCATAGCTTTATTCTTTTTCTATAAACAGTTACATTCTGCTCCCACAGTATTTGGAAAATTAGATAAAACAAATAATTTTGTCTTCTGGTCATAAATTGTTTTGAATTGTTTTTGAATTATTCTTCAGAAGATCATTAAATGACATTGATGGTGGGAATCTAAAAAAGCATGGCTGCATTTTCATTATTTTGGGGTACTGCCTAACTGGTGCAAACATAGATGATATAATGGACTCTGTTTAAATGTAACTGTTCTTAAAAACCAATTTTGTACCTGAGATCCAAACTGTGTGCTGACATTTTAGGCTGGCTGGTGAGAAACCTAAGTTTGCGCTGTAAAGCCTGAGGAACCCAGGGAAAATGTGGCATGAGTAGTAAGTGTTAAAATTCCAGTTTTACGATATCCTAGAATACTTGGACGAATCTAATCTATTCTTTGTTTTATGGAACAAAAGTCTCCCAAGGAGAGTCACAAATCCATGTGATGTCCCGAAGAACTAAATCTGACCTTTGGATTTTTGATTCAGCTGAAACCTGGCAAATATCTCATGGAAAGCTCCCCTCTGGCTGCATATCTTAGTGGTCTCACTTACATATGTTATTCCAGCTGAGGTCAGTGGCAACTCATGCTTGCAAAATTAAGGTCTCTTTGTTTCAGAAGGTAGCATGAAAGCAAAACCCACTTTAGAGCATTATATTGCACTGAGCATTCCATCATTGCAAACGCCTCAGTGTAAGCTGATCTGAAGATTTGCACTTTTGGGGAAACGTTTGAATAGTAGTTCACCCTGTTTGTGTATAGTGGCTTCTCGTCACTTCTTCAAATACATAACCCATTCCAATTTTTAGAGATAGCACATATAGAACAGGGAGCAGAATTCTACCCTTAATTATTTTTTGGCATTTGCATTTTGATGTGTCTGATGCTGACATTTATTTTCACCAACGAAGCATCTTTTTAATGCTACAAAAACTCCCCAAAATTATTAATTTCTTGTAGCTGAGACACCTGTGAAAGTGACATGCCTAAATTCACATACTTGCCATAAACAAAATAGAGAATGCCCTGCAACAAACTAAAGTGAAATCGAAAACACATTTACTGAAGTGTGAACTCTACAAAGTAAGCAGCTCTCCAAAGCTGTGTATGATGATGTTAAGCAAATTTGAGCTGATTAAAACTCAGCTTCTAAACAGAAAACCAGTTAACTGTTTCTGGAGAAATTAGCAACATATGGAACAATGGCATTCCATCAAGTTATACCTATAGGGTTCTTTCACAGGCACTTCTGAGCAGGTCACTTGTTTGTGCCTTTGTGCTAGCTTAATGATCTTCTTCTAAATGCCCTTGGCTCCAGAACATCAGAGAATTTTAGAGCCAAAATAAACCACATTCTTTGTGTCAATTTATTTTACATTTCCCATCCAATAGCAATTTAATAACATTCAAGCTGAAGGCCCTCAACTCCTCTGTGGGCGGGCTGAAACGTGAGTTCATTACACCAAGAAATAAACTTACAGTGGAAACTACTTTTTTTTTTTGGCCTACCTGCATATTTAGTTAACATTAATCACCTCCAGCTGCTTAATTTGAATCAATACCATGGTGTTTTGCAGCATCCCTTCCTTCCCAAGCTGCTTTGACTGTACTACAGACTGAGCTTTGTAACATAAGGACTGCATTTGAAAAAAGGGAGTTGCCTGAATACCCTGAGACTTTGTAACAAAAGCAAGATAATGACTGAACATTAATTCCTGTTATAAAACCAGCCCACCTGCCATGATGGAACTGAATGGCTGAGAAAGAATAGCAAGGATATTGGCAGTGTAATTAGGTGCCTTTGCCAGTAGGTCAAACAACATCATTCTATTTGAGCCAAAATAAAAAATTGGAAATGCTATGTGGCAATATATAGCTTTGTTGGCTCACCAACCAGAAACAAAGCATCCTATCTTATTTCAACCAGACTATATTCTCTACAGCTAATCAGTATATTCATAATTATATCCATTCATTTTAGAAATATCACACTTTTTCAGGCTACATCTCACAAATTACATTAGCTCAAATCACAGATGTGAATGTCCAGTTTGTTTGTTTTGCTTTGTTATCTGCATGTGTTTCATTTTCATTGTTCAGTTTGCTGCCCTCTGCATCCTCTTCTTCAAATTTACACTTGTACAACAACAACAAAAAACATTGTCCTCATCTTGCATTCCCTGACTGATGTTCTAGAGTTATATGATTTATGCCTAAAGTTTTGAAACAACATCAGAGGACTATGCAGCGGGGGAGGTTTAGGTTGGATATTAAGAAAAACTTTTTCACTAGGAGAGTGGTGAAGCACTGGAATGGGTTACCTAGGGAGGTGTGGAATCTCCTTCCTTAGAAGTTTTTAAGGTCGGGCTTGACAAATCCTGGCTGGGATGATTTAGTTGGGAATTGGTCCTGCTTTGGGCAGGGGTTTGGACTAGATGACCTCCTGAAGTCCCTTCCAACCCTGGTATTCTATGATTCTATGATTCTATGACTTTGAAGCATGCTGTAAAGCTTTAGGAACAAAGAGTACTATACAAAATGCACCCACAATTAGAAAATGAAAAACTTGATTCATCTCACAATCTACCATTGAAAGGGAAATTGTAAACAGAAAAAGGGTGGTAGTGGATTCTCCATCACCGACAATTTTTAGATCAAGATTTAATGTTGTTCTAAAAATATCTTCTAGGAATTCTTTTGGGGAAGTTCTATGGCAGTGATTCTCAAACTTTTGTTTTGGTGACCCCCTTCACACAGCAAGCCCCACCCCCTGAGAAAAGGGTTGGAACAGGTCTTTGACGCTGTGCAGGCAGGCAAACAATGAACAAAGGCCTGTAGGGAGCCAATCAGGGAGCCTACATGAAGGCTGCCTAGAAGAGAAGAAGTCAGTCTCTCCCGGGCTGGCAAGGGAGAAGGACCGGCTCCTGAGGAAGGAGCTAGTAACTCGGACAGAGCGGTGATGGGCAGGCTCCAGGGAGCTAGAGAGATCTCCAGCCCCATTACCTGCCAAGCTGTGGACTCTGCTACGAAGGGCCGAGGAGGTGTGAAAGAGGGAAGTGGCCCAGGGAAGGAAAGCAGATAGGAGGGGAATGAAGGAGGGCAGAAGGAGACTGCTGCTAGAGGGTCCCTGGACCGGGACCCAGAGAAGCGAGTGGGCCTGGATCACCCTCTTCCCCCTTATATGCATCTGGCCACAAAAGATGTTGGCCAATACAGACTGCAACTTGCCCCTGAGCTAAGGGGCTAGACCGTGGGTTGAGGTTGGCCACTGAGGCAGGTGCGAGTCCCAAAGACTGCTGTTAACCACCCCCCTTCTCCAGACTCAGTCCCTTCGGTGGGGGAGTGGTTAACAGCAGTCTTTGGGACTCACATCTGCCTCAGTGGCCAACCGCAACCCACGGTCTAGCCCCTTAGCTCAGGGGCAGTCTATATTGGCCACCGTCTGCTGTGGCCACGTGCAGTATAAGGGGGAAGGCGGGGATGCAGGCCCGCCCTCTTCTCTGGGTCCCGGCCCAGTCACCACTCATAGTTTGAGAACTCCTGTTCTATGGCTTATGTTATACAGGAGGTCAGACTAGATGATCACAATGGTCCCTTCTGGCCTTGGGATCTATGAATCTATGAAAAAACTCTCCAAATTAACCCATTGTGAATGTGCTGTGATCAAAATTCTCCCCTTCTCCTGGGGCTTTTCTTTATTCCTAAAAATAAAATAAATCTTTCCTCCAGAACTTGGCATCTTCCTATGGTTTAGCCCCATGATCCCTCTGTTCCTGTCCCTATCTGACTCTGCCTTAGAGAGATACTTAAAGAGCACCAGAGAAATTTGCAGTTTTGTAACTATATCAAAGTAATTACAAAATATTCACAAATTTTCCTACTACAGACTTTTTAATACATGTACTGCTAGATTGGAGTGTTGTGAGGATTGGCTAGTGTTTTTAGATTATCGTTTTTGTTAGCTTGTTTAGTACTGGCATAACATTAATAGTAATTAGGGTTTAGCATTTTGTGGCCACTGTCTTGATTTTGCTTACTGCCCAAAAAAACAATTTAAAAAAAATGCTAAAGGCACAAAAACTTTTATACTAATTCAAGATTTCAGCCCATAAATTTCAACCTCAGCAGAATTAACAGGACCATCCTGATTTGGCGACTGAGTCAGGTGAGTCTGCAGAAACAACTCTGCTTCTCTATGAAGAGTCCCAGCACTTGAGGATCTCTCTAGGATCTCACCAGATCTCCCGATTGTACAAGGACAGTCCCGATTTTGAGTTTTTTTCTTATATAGGCACCTATTACCCCACATCCCATCCCAATTTTTCACACTTGTTATCTAGACCTCTCATAGATATGTTAATCTGTAACTAACTGTAGCAACCTTATTGGCATGAAGGCGTGAATTGAACCTCTCTTCTTTCTAATACACTGCTTTCTAATACCCTAATTGCATTGCTTTCTAATATATTCCTAAGTGATAGAAGCCTGAGGCAATCAGGCTGATTTGGGTCACCACTAACTTTCACTTGTCCCTAAGGATGTAAAAAATCAACATTAATTTTAATTAGGTCTGTCGACTAATCACAGTTAACTCACATGATTAAAAAAAAATAATCCTGATTGAAAAATTATTCACTATTAATCGTAGTTTTAATCGCACTGTTAAACAATAGAATACCAATTGAAATTTATTAAATACTTTCCTACATTTTCATATGTATTGTATTCTGTGTCATAATTGAAATCAGAGTGCATATTATTTTTATTACAAATATTTGCACCATAAAAATGATAAACAAAATAAATTATATTTTTCATTTTACCTCATACAAGTACTGTAGTTCAAGCCATCCTATCCTATAGAACTGGAAGGGACCCTGAAAGGTCATTGAGTCCAGCCCCCTGCCTTCATTAGCAGGACCAAGTACTGATTTTGCCCCATATCCCTAAGTAGCCCCCTCAAGGATTGAACTCACAAACCTGGGTTTAGCTGGCCAATCTCTTTGTTGTGAAAACACAACTTACAACTGTAGATTTTTTTTGTTGCATAACTGCACTCAAAAACAAAACAATGTAAAATTTCAGAGCCTATAAGTACACTCAGTCCTACTTCTTAGTCAGCAATCACTAAGACTAACAAGTTTGTTTACATTTATGGGAGATAATGCTGCCCTCTTCTTATTTACAATGTCACCTGAATATGAGAACAGGCATTTGCATGGCACTTTTGTAGCTGGCACTCCAAGGTATTTATGTGCCAGATGCGCTAGACATTTGTATGTCCCTTCATACTTCAATCACTATCCCAGAGGACATGCTTCCATGCTGATGATGCTCATTAAAAAAATATGTTAATTAAATTTGTGACTGAACTCCTTGGGGGAGAATTGTATGTCCCTACTCTGTTTTACCCGCATTCTGCCATATATGTCATATTACAGCAGTCTTGGATGATGACCCAGCACATGTTGTTCATTTTAAGAACACTTTCACTGTAGATTTGACAAAACGCAAAGAAGGTATCAGTGTGAGATTTCTAAAGACAGCTACAGCACTCAACCCAGGGTTTTAAGAATCTGAAGTGTCTTCCAGAATCTGGGAGGGATAAGGTTCTGGAGCATGCTTTCAGAAATCTTAAAAGAGCAACACTCCAATGCAAAAACTACAGAACTCGAATCACAAAAAAAAATAAAAAAAATCAACCACCTGCTGGTGGCATCTGACTCAGATCATGAAAATGAACATGCATCAGTCCACATTGCTTTTGATTGTTATCAAGCAGAACCTGTCATCAGCATGGATGCATGTCCCCTGGAATGGTGGTTGAAGTATGAAGGGACATATGAATCTTTAGCACAGAGGTCGGCAACCTAGCATGCGGCTCACCAGGATAAGCACCCTCGTGGGCTGGGTCAGTTTGTTTACCTGCTGCATCCGCAGATTCAGCTGATCACGGCTTCCATTGGCCGTGGTTCACTGTCCCAGGTCAATGGTGGCTGCGGGAAGCGGCGCAGGCTGAGGGATGTGCTGGCCGTGGCTTCTCACCGCCCCCATTGTCCCGGAGCAGCAAACCGCAGCCAGTGGGCGCCATGATCGGCCGAATCTGCTGATGTGACAGGTAAACAAATGGGCCAAACCAGCCAGAGTGCTTACCCTGGTGAGCTATGTGCCAGAGGTTGCTTACCCCTGCTTTAGCACATCTGGCATGTAAATATCTTGCAACGCCAGCTACAACAGTGCAATGTGAATGCCTGTTCTCACTTTCAGGTGACATAGTAAACAAGAAACAGGCAGTATTATCTCCTGCAAATGTAAACAAATTTGTTTGTCTGAGCAATTGGCCGAACAAGAAGTAGGACTGAGTGGACTTGCAGGCTCTATGATTTTACATTGTTTTATTTTTAGTGAAGTCATTTTTGTATATAATTCTACGTTTACCAGTTCAACTTTCATGATAAAGAGATTGCACTACAATACTTGTATTAGATGAATTGAAAAATACTATTTCTTTTGGTTTTTTTTATACTGGAAATATTTGTAATAAAAAATAAATATAAAGTGAGCACTGTACACTTTGTATTCTGTGTTGTAATTAAAATCAGTATATTTGAAAATGTAGAATGTATCCAAAAATATTTAAATAGTGTTTAATATTAACTGTGCAATTAATTGTGTGACTAATCACAATTAATTTTTTTAATCACACGATTAATTGCAATTATTTTTTTTATTGCTTGACTGCCCTAATTTTATTCAGAGTTATGCTAGTGCAGGTAATGAAGAATGCTTTCCTTAGGGGGATGCGTATAAGTACATTATAAGGTAACAGGGAGACAAGGTGGGTGAGGTAATATCTTTTATTGGATGAACCTCTGCTGGTGAAAGGCAAGTTTCTGAGCTTACACAGAGCTTTTCTTCAGGACCATGGTAACACACACTTTATGGCAAAGGGACTTCTGTTTCCATCATTACTTAAATAGTAACTGTGATGGTCTCATTTGGTACCACACAGAGCCATTTGATCTGGTTGCTATTGTGACAGTTCTTTTAAAAAAACACCTCCCGTATACAGTTTGGTACATTTTTTTCTGTTTGCAGATCTCTTCAGTAACCCCCTATATTGCCTCTTCTGCTATGCCCTGCTTTTCTTCTAATTTTTACTATCCTCACAGGCTAAATTCTGTCCTGCTCTACCACTTTATTGTGCCACGATGAACTAGAACAACATTTTAAGCCAGGGATATTTTGGGCTCTGAGAAACTAATTTGCATGCCAACTCAGACAAAATGGAGTTGATGCCAAATAGCACAACCTCATACTATACATGGAAAAGAAATTAGATGTGAGGTAACTTTTCTTTTATATTATATGTCAGGGCTCCTCCAACTTTTTAATAGTGCGGACTTAATAGGTTCTCACATGGACCACATCTCTTCCCAGCCCCTGAAAAAGTTTCCATAGTACTGAGCTCCATATTCCAGACAACTACATTGATGAGGAGTAAAACTTGTGCAAGAAGAAATATATATATTGTACTGATTGGGAGCAGAAAACTTTTCATTTTACAGGGAAGTAAGTTACTTTGGCCTTTTAACAATCAGGCACAGTGGCTGCATGTTGCACAATCCTGAAACAGATCCTGAGGAATAACATTTGAAAATAATTTAAATTGTTCTCCTATCAGCACATACATTCTACCTGAAGCTAAATGAAGCATAAATGATGGGCTATTTAAACTATTTAGGGTCATTTCTGTAATAAACAGAGCAGAGAAATATAGAGCCATTACTCATTTCAAAAATACAGATTAAGTTGCCTTTCATGCTGCTATGACAGCACAATACATAAATAAATGAGATTATCAAGATGATTTTAAATTTGTTTGTCATATTAATTTTCCTCATAATACATTTCATAAGACTGTATAGCTTTCCTAGGAACAGACCCTTTAGCATTTGAGATACATACTTACCTAAACTAACTAGATTATTATCCTCTGGCAAACTAAAGACATTAAGGCTGCTTAATTAATAATTAAGCTGTAATTTTTGGCAACTAATTTAATTTCACATCATTGTTGAGTGCAGGCAAAGCGCACAAATGTAGGACCCAATCCTGAGGGGTCCTCAGCACCAGGAGCTCCACCAAAGCCAGTGCAAATTAAGGATGCTTGGCACCTTGCAGGATCATGTCTCTAGAACACATACACGATTGCATCTGAAATTGGCTGTAATTGCTTCAAAGATGAATATTTTAAAAAAAGAGAAAATAAGCGCTCAGGCAATTTTTTTCAATTTAAATACAAAAATGTTTTGTGGATTACCGTAAATATTTCCTGCTAGGTACTGCTAATTTTTTCCTGTCTACATTCCACTTTCTTACACTATATTCCTATAGTACTATACACTGATTCTCTACACTCTTATTTTTATTTGATTACTTCTGTCTGTAAATACACATGGAATTTTTTTTCCATTGAGCTCTCTGGCAGACCATACTGAAGGGAGACCAGGACTGATGTTCCCCATAGTCTTGTGAAAACTGATATATTAAACAATAGGAATTATCTTTAATATCAGCCTTCTCCTCATTCCTGCAATCTTCAGGGTACAGGGAAATGCAGGTTCCCCTCTACCTCAATACATAGAAAACCACAGGACAAAGGTGGTTCCTCTTGGGCAGTAATATTTTGCACATCCATTTTCTCAAATTTTAACATGTCCCACTCTCCTATCACCCCACTGTTACTCTCCATGTCTCCAAGACATCAGCTTCAGTGTCATCATATTCATTAGGTGACATTGCAAATGCTTATCTGTTACCAAAATCAGAATGGGCATAATCTTTGTTTACCTGTTGTCTGCCTCCCTAGGAATGACTTTACTATGGGAATACAACATTTTAATGACATTTTAATGCAACAGCTCCCAGATATTTTTTAATAAGGGTGCAGGGAGGCTACCTAGATTATCCATTTTGAAGATCCATGGTGATGAGGATTATATGATGCCCTTACCTCTGTTTCCCATAGGCTACAATGACCCTTTGAAAATTCTCCCAATTTTTCCTGAATAGACTGTGCTTTCTGAATTAGGGTCTTCTACTGCTTCTATTGCTGCAAATGCATGATGCTTCATTTTCTTAAAAATAAATTTTAGGGGGATTGCAGAGTGTGAAATAAAGATGATGGGCCTGATTCAGCTTCCACTTAACTCAGTGGGCAAAGTTCAATGGAGTTCAGGGTTCAGAATCGAGCTTCAGAATAAGAGTACCCGCTGTAGTCAGGAATTAAGTGAGGGCAGTATATAATTTCACACTGAAAGAACTATGACTCTCGTTAGTTGTTACTTTGTCCAGCACTATTTCAGATAACTGCACAGCTTTATGTAAAAGTTAAAATCATAGCAATGAGCAATGCTGCTCTTTTCTCCTTGCCTTGGTGCCTAAGGGTGGACAAGCAACCCAGTTCATAGTTAAAAGTGGATTCTGAATGATTCATCCTCTGCCTGACTTGTACCCTTACATTTTTAGTCTGCCAGGGAGTTATTTTCATTGAAAACTAATCATAACATTAGTCTCTCAAAGTCATCAGTGTCACTTTCACACAACGTCACTTTCACCCACTGGTCTTGCCGTTTTGGGTGTCTGTCTCTGAAGACTCCAGTTACTCATTTGATAAATTAGAAGTTCTAATAACATGTTGGAGCAGTATTCCATCTCCCAGAGGCAACTCCAGGGGCTGGACCTGGGCACAGTTCCTTAATAGGTATAACATTTGATATTGCTGTTGCTGCTATATTCAGGAAGCATGCTTCTGCTATTTTGGTAGCACTGCCTAAGCTTTCTAGTCCCTGCCTCTATCTCTTGTTCTTTGCTTAATGTAATCTATGTAGGCCAGTGCCCACTGTTAGAGCATTCACTATATATTCTAACCTTATAGTATTTACTACTTTCAATTTTAACTCAGTTTCATTTCTCTTAACTTGCTGTAAAATTCTCTTTTTGCGCTGAGCTGTGCATGGTGGCCATTTGTGTTATATGCAGGCACCCCAGTGATGAACTGGGATCTTGTACCGTCTGAGATATTGAAGCATCTCCACGGTCTATCAATAAATAAGACCAGCCACTAGAGAAAGACATGATCACACACCCTAAACCAGTACTTTTTATACTTCATTACTATAGTCCCCCTGATAGACAACTAATCTTGAGTGTCATAGGAATACATAGGATACATAGGAATTCAAGTCGTCATCTTGGGTACCATTTTGTAATGAACTGGCATGTACAACTATACTGTCATCCAAAAGAAATCTTTTCAGTCTCCAGTATTTATCTCCTTTAGTTCCAGTGATAAAGGCCTACATTTTATGTGCTTAAAAATACGTGATGATGACCCTGGGCTTGGGTGTACATGGCCATGATTCATTACACCTAGTCTATGACCAAAGCTGAAAATTTTGAAATTTCTGAAGAAAATCCCTTCAGACATATTTGAATTATGTGCATATGGGTGGGAAAATACACAGTTCCTGCTATAAAAATTTGCCACTCTTTTTTTTAACTTAAAAGATGGCTGAAATTTTTATCTTTTAAGTGAATACCCCTCAATGAAGATTACATTTGTTCATAATCATGTTTGACTACATCTGGGCAAGTAATGTATTTTTCAGTGTAGGCAATTCTGAAAAATGAAATAAAAATTTAAAAATTGTTTTGTTTTTTCAGAATTTTTGGCAAATCAGAAAATCAAAAAAATCATTCAAAATATTTAGATTTTTTAAATTTGTTCAGCGGTTTTTTTTAGAATAAAAATTGACATGAAATCATTAAATAGTTGACCCCAATTTGCATTTTTAGCTGGAAAAAAAGTTCTGACTGACAAATTCCCCTAGGTCTAGTTTGGACTCTACTAGTGCAAAATTAAAACCACCATAAATGTTTAGATACTGCATTCAGTCTTTGTGTGCAGTAGAAAATTGCATCATGCCTCAGAGTATATATGTGCACTCTTAGGCCTGGTCTACACTGGGAAGGAGGGGAAATCGATCTAAGTTATGCAACTTCAGCTACGTGAATAACATAGCTGAAGTCGATGAACTTAGATCTATTTACCACAGTGTCTTCACTGTGGTAAGTCGATGGCTGATCCTCTCCCCTCGACTCCGCCTGCACCTCTTGCCCTGATGGAGTACTCAAATCAATGGGAGAGCACTCAGCAGTCAATTTATCGCATCTAGACTATATCGCATCTAGACACAATAAATCGATCCCTGCTGGATCAATCGCTGCCCGTCGATCCAGTGGGTAATGTAGACAAGCCCTTAGAGACACACACATGAAGTATCTCTGTCCTTAAAGTGCATACTTCAGTGATGGTTAAAGATTTGTGATTGGAGCTTTTTAGCTAGCCTTTGCTAAAGAATTAGTCAGATGCCATGAGCAAGTGTCAGTTTTCTTTTCTTTTCTTTTTCCCTTTTAATAAAAATAAAAGGAGTAGAGGTTCATTTCCCCACATTCTTTATGAATTTATTACCAGTAGTTTGATTATTTTTTTTATCCTTAAAACAAAACCAATTTGACACAAAAATCCCTTGGAAATTAAGTACAAAAACTTAACCTAATGAAACATTAAGGATGGTCCATTGATTAGGGACCTAGGCTGGACCACAGAAGACGTGGGTTCAGTTCCTGATCCCCTACAGACTTCTTGTGTGAACCTTGGGCAAGTCACTTAGCCTCTCTGTGCCCCATTCCCTATCTGTAAAATGGGATAGTAACACTGCCCTACCTCATGGAGATGTTGAAGGCACTCAGATACTGTGTTGATGAGGACAATATAAGTAACTAAGATACATAGCTAGAGCATAAAGGCAACATTTATACTGCACATTGCTGGTGTATAGCTATATGGCTCAGTGAAAAGCAGATGGTGAATACATTGCATCATGTAGCTACGCGTGTCCATGAAAGGCTCTGGCACGGGGGAGGCAGTGGGGAAATGCTCCAGCAGGAGCCTCAGTTTGGTGCTGAAGCCTTTCCTCACTTCTGTAGTCTTTCACTGTTGCTGAAGCCTTTCCCTGCAGTGGGGAAAGATTCCAGCAGTGGAGAGTTAGAGGAAAACTATGCTGTAAAAAACAGCAGTGTAGACAGGGGAGGCACTGCTCGGGCAAGTAGAGAGCCATACAAGGTACATATTTATAGGAGTAAGTGTGTTTTTACTCATCTAAGCAGAGCATCACCATCTACACTGCTGTTAATACCCATGCAAACTGGGTGCGTAGTGTCTGTAATCACACTGCCGTAAGGAGTGTGCAGTAGATGTACCTTAAACATACGATATGTAAGAATCACAGAATATCAGAAAGACAAAAGTTATGCATTCCACAGCAATTATAACTCATCATGTGACTCATATGTAGGATTTGTCTATTCTCCTTTGTCTACTTAAAAGTATAGCTTATTATATTACTGGTTTGTGTTGTTAATAACACTGTATAAAACATAGTGGGTTAGGGGACTAAAAGAGCTTTAAACTTTGTCACCCAGATTCTGGGCTGCTGCTGCTGGAGCCAGAATAGTCTCCAACATAAATGTGGCTGTGCTCAGGGGACTGCTCTTCTAATTTAGAACATCATGCCATCTTCCACCCACCGACTGCTAATGGGCTGCTCTGTAGCTGGTGAGAATCCCTGTAGCTGGTGCCATTTACAGGATATCTTTTCTGGCCTGCTCTCTGTCATTCAGACTCCCATCACTGAAATGCCCCCCATATGTCAGAGCTTCAGGATGTTCCTCAGAAGACAAGCTGTTGCTACTTTCCTCAGTTCCTGCACTGGGAAAGTCCTCCCCAGGCTGGATCTGGGCCTTTTAAAGCCTCTTTACCCTGCTCTGTCATTTCATGGTGGCTAAAAGGGCCAGAGCAGGGGTTAGAATCTCATCCAGAAAGTATAAAAGCTGATTTCAAATTAAATTACTTTTTGAAACCCTGACTTTTCCATTACCTGACTTTTTTATTGTAACTGTGTGACCTTAGCATCTGAAATTTTGATCCAGTTCCCACACTGAAATCAGTGGAAGACTTGCCATTGACTTCAACAGGAATCAGATCAGTTCCTTAATGATTTATTAGCAAATTAAATACTAACATTGTTAATATCTCCCCATTAGTATGCAGAGCCTAGAATTCCAGTCTACCCCATGAACCTGGTTCGGCAGTGCTGCTGCCAACACTCCAGTAAAGCCAACCATAAAATTCTTCAGACATGATAGTACTGCTGCTGTTGCAGTACTCACTTTAGCTTGAGGCCCCACTGCAGTTGCTCTTTTACTCTTTCCCTACAGAGGAAGCAGTTTGGCAGCTTTTCTTTTTAACTGGAATCCCCATGACGACCTGCCTGCCCTTTTCCCATATTTTTTGAGAGGTTGATTCTCTCATCAAACAATATAACTAACTATAGACCCTCTTTATGGTCATAGTATTAGCCCTGGATACTTCTTCTGCCAAAGAAAAAGAAAATGTTTTGTTTTGGCAAACAGAACAAAGAATGCAAATTACATAAGAATGTTGCGATTTTCACCACTAATCAGCAAATGTGTGTGTACATCTCTTACAGATGTTTTCTGCCAGTGCTCATGCAGACTTGTTCCTTCACCAGCTTTCCAAATTTTACCAAATGACATTTTTAGCTAAATCTTTGGGTATTTACAGGGCTATCAGAAACTGACCATCTGAATCAGTGAGGTTTTACAGACATATATTAAATTTTAAGTGTCTCACTGAAAGACATTGCAAAATTCATCCTTTTAAGAGTGAGAGGCTGTGAAAATTTGCCTTAAAACTAATCCAAAATGAGAGAATCTCTGATTTGACAGGTATGGATTTTGAAGGTTAAAGGTCTGCATTAGTTCCACATTCAAAACTCTTGGGTGTGCAATAACAATAACTGAGTCGAGACTCATGTATGTTTGTTATAGGTAAGTGTCAAAGGGCTTTACAAAAATGGGTAGATATTATCTCCATTTTACAGGTATGGAAACTGAGGCACAGAGAGGGTAAGTGGGTTTCCCAAGGTCACACAACAAGAAAAAGCCAAAACTGGGAATAAAATCCACATCTTCTCACCTACTTGTGTCCTTTTCACAGGGCAACACTGCATCTGGATGCTGATGCAAGAATAGACCTCAAATCTATTTAATTTTCAATGCTCCCTATCCTGTACTGGTTACATTTTATTTTATTTTTTTCACCAAATACTTTCCCCCTTATATGAAGGCTTTAGCAACATATTTTTTTGGTGTGGTGGGAAGGTTTTGTCAAACTGGCAAAAAAATCTCTTCCTTCTTTACATTTCAGACTTTGGACATGGCTGAAATCTGTGGTCAACTTACCATAACCACTACCTGGAGAAAACATAGCTAGCCCTTATCCAGAGCTTTAAGAAACTTTAAATAAATCCTGACAATGCATTTATTCAGAATTATACTTTTCATCTATGGATGTGAAGCTGGAATAAGTGATTCAAAACAAGCATCACTCCGAATTGGCACTGCATATTTTAGGTAACACTTCTCTATAACTTTTTAGACAATTATTTGTCTGTAGCTCTCCTGAAACAAAGCAAAAATATTTGTAATTCACGAAGTATGGCTGCAAGAAGTGTGTAGGAGTGATAATTGAGTGATATGAAGGAAAAAATTACATAAATTCACATCTTTTGGGAAGTAAATCCAGGCACGCATATATGAACAAGTTAAACACTCTTATTGGCAGAGCTCCAGCAGCCTGTTTCACACACTGAAACAGTTCATCTACTAGCACTGATCTAAGACACCAGCAGCCCTGGGGTTCTTAGGTTACAGCTGGGGAGTGGCCTTAAAGGGACATACCATTACAATACAGGTTTCAAAGTAGCACCCATGTTAGTCTGTATTTTCATGAAGTTGATACAGACTAACAGGGCTGCTACTCTGAAACCTGTTATTATGCAAGGCACTGCATTTAGCCGTATGGAGTGGAAATCCATCAACTTCATGAAAAGGCCTAAACAGAGACTCGGAATAGTTGGGTCATTACACTAATTGAATCTATTTCCCTATGTTAAGTTCTCCTCACACCTTCTATGGGTCATCTTAATTATCACTTCAAAAGTTTTTTTTCTCCTGCTGATGATAACTCATCTCAATTGATTAGATTCTTCCTGTTGGTATGCATACTTCTGCCTTTTCATGTTCTCTGTATGTATAAATATCTCCTGTCTGTGTGTTCAATTCCATGCATCTGAAGAAGTGAGCTGTAGCTCACAAAAGCTCATGCTGAAATAAATTTGTTAGTTTCTACGGTGCCACAAGTACTCCTGTTCTCATTACAATACAGTACATTTTCACTCACTCTGCTCTCATTCATGACTGGTCAAAAAAGAACCCATGTTTATCACGGAAGAACAGCAAATGGGTTATTTCTGAAAACAAGGAAGGGTGGATTTCTGAAAAAGGTAGGTTTAGAGATGGTTTTGAGGTGTAAGAAAGGATAGCTCTGGGCCAAATTCATCCCTGGTGGAACTCCACTGACTCTAATGGAGCTACAGTCAGGGATGAATTTGAACCCAATGTAATATTAAACCATGAACATTCAAACATGTTTAATATCAAGGTTCTGATGTAAAATTATTTTAGCATTAGAATTCCTAGGTATAGCTTCAAATGCATTCATAATTCTCTCACCTTTGTAGGGATCACTCCCTATATGTTTCTTGCAATATCTAGGCATATATTGGACAAAATTATTCACTGAATTCAATGGAGTCACAACAGAAACCCTTGAATCTATTCACTGTCATTCAGGCACACTTTTTTTAAAAGTTCTCTAGTCTTCTGCTTTAGGTGCCAAAGTATCCCCATAAAAATCTCTCCGATATAACTGAAGTGCCTAACTGCCATTCAGTATAAATGAGAACCTGTAACCTAGGGAAACTGAAAGCTGATGGACTCTAGTAACACACCATCCATGCAATTTTTCCTGAGGAAATGCCTGAGGAAAAAGTATGAGCTTTGCAGCAGGTACCATGAAGACTATTAGTAGAATTAATTGGAAAAAATTCTAAGTGTTGAAAGATTTTTCTATTGAATTTTCCAGTTCTGGTGAAACTAAATTAATTTTTTCTTGAAATGCTCATTGACCAGCTCTAGTAACCAGATTCAGGCTGTTCTGGACCACAGCAGGGGAGTGAATTCCAAAACCAATCGGCCTCTATAGAGAACACTCTACCGATAGCCCCTTCTCATTTCTATAACTGGGGATTCACCTCAGGTGCCTCTGCTGATAATAAAAGCAGCAATATGAATAAGAGTGGGATCTTAGGTAAGTAGGTATCTCCCAACGATTCTAGTGCAAAATACTATATCATGTCTTTGTATCAAATATCATGTAAATGCTGAGAAAAACCTTAACTAGAGTAATGCTAGTAAGTACTGCTAACATTTAGTGCTATGTCCAGTCCTCTTTTATTTGTGACTGCCATAATGAGCATTTGGTCTTCCATATGTTAAGAAAATAACTTCTGATGCAATGCAGACAAAGGCAATTAACAAAATGTTCACCTAGGGCAGCCATCTGGGTTTAAGCAACACTAAGGCAGCAAACTGCTCTGCTAAACACTGAAAACATTATCTATAACTAAGGGTTATTTTACCCAAGATTGCTAATATCCTGCATTGTTTGAGTAATCCCGGTATTTCCTGTGTAATAGACTGCTGTATCTTGTAAGCTTCCTATTCAGTTAAAATAAAAATGGATTATATTTCCCTGCTGTATTTAATTTCACTATTTGTTTTTATAACACTTTCACTTTTGAATGTATTTGTATAGCAATGTACAGGACCTGGAGTTCAGATAAACACTTTTATTAAATTAAGAGGCAGAAAATAGTATCAGTTAACCTACACCTATTTCAGTGAGTAGAGAATATATCGGTGGAATTCTTTTTGCTCATTCATTTCTAGTTAACTTTATCCATCAAGAACAGCATTTGTAAAGTTATCCCTTGTGCTTCAACCACGGATATTGTACAATTGTTCCCAGAGAAGGCAGTTTTGGACTACAAAATTGTAGTAAGTAAAACTGCAAATCTGCTTCCTTTTTCATTCCTAAAACTTAAAATGATTGGACAGATTTTTTTTTTACTTTGAAGTTTTATAAATCTTTGATCCTGGTTGATAACTACACATATTTGCAATGTAATCTGAAAGCTTTTCTTTTACGTTAGGTGTTCTTGGAGATCCCAAGAAACCGCTTATCTTAAAGAGAGCTCTAATGTAAACTTATACTTTTCACATAGAGTTTGAAAATAATGTATTAAAGAGTTTCAGATAAGTATGGAGAAAAACTCTCCCCATTGATATTGCATTAAGATACTATTCATCAGACTGCTGGGGTCAAAATCCCAATTTATTTATGCCCCTAAAGATGGATTATGGATAAACATATCCCATATCGATCAAATAAACACAAGGGACTCAAATTCTCAGGTGGAGGGTTACTGAAAAGCAAGATCTTTGAGTGGGGAAGCTGCTAGTGAAATATATATATTCTGGGGAGTATTTTTCAGAATATTTTGTCCCAGGTCAGATGATCTGTTCAATTTAACCGTAATCCACTTACGATCAAATGAATTATTTACCTAAAAAAAAAAAAAGAGAAAAATTTCTCTCCTTTTACTCATTTCAAAGAGTCAGACTGGGGTGCAGACTTTCCAGTAAATGAAAGTCTTCATGCCGACGTAGATCTCCATCCTGGGTCCGCCTACTCTATGTAGTTGAGCAAGATTTAAATTTCCTTTCCAAATAAATCCTGCTCTGGCTTATATTAATCATGATTGAACTAAACCAAAATGCTAGTTGTGAAAATCTCTGAATTTTAAGGGAATTCAGCTCTGGATTTAACTTCCTAACTTAGAGAATTCATCCCTGGTGGAACTCCAATGACTCCAGCTCAGGCACATTTCTTTAACAGAAATGAGACATAACCCTCCACTTGCACATGGTTGTCAAGTCTAGCCTAGATTGCTACTGTCTTTGTAAATATAAATTAGC
Organism: Gopherus evgoodei; assembly: GCF_007399415.2. Taxonomy (NCBI): domain Eukaryota; kingdom Metazoa; phylum Chordata; order Testudines; family Testudinidae; genus Gopherus; species Gopherus evgoodei. Next base: position 103,672,856 of record NC_044322.1, read on the forward strand.
TTTTGATTAGCAAGGACCCCATTAATTTGGCTGAAGATAAACTATTTTCAATGTTTGCTTCTCTTTTAAGAATATGTTATATTAAGTTAAATGTTCATCCTTTTGGCAGGGAGCACGCAAAACTCCCGGTAGACCATCGTAGGGCAACTGGATCCATTCTCATGATGATCCTATTACGAGGAATCCCTCCTTCCTGTTACACACACATGCACACACAACTGCTATTTCAGATCGCTGACTGACTAGCAGCTTGGACAGAGTACACCTCTGCTCCAAGGCCTCCCTGAAATTTGAAGAGGGGTGAATTTTATCTCACCCATCCAACACAAACTGCATTTATTTGGGCTTTGTTGATAAAGCATTGAATTTCACAGCTCTTGTTTAATGATAAGCGTTCACTACTTTTTCCACACAGTCCCTATTATTATTTGTATAGCTTATAAGCATTCAAAAATAGTCTCTTGCTTTTGAGCCTGATCTACTGTATTCCTTATGTACTATTAACTTCAGTGGGCATTTCAGATGGAGTACAGAATTGAACTATTAGATGTAAATTGCACATTCATGCCATTAAAATATAAAATTAACCATGTAACTTTATTACAATTAAATCTAGCTACAACTAATCACTGCAAGGAAACATTGCCTACTACGGGAAAGCTGACTCAATATACAACACTGGGATTTCAGTGAATCTACAGAAAGAAGCCTAAGCCCCCCAGAGCCTTGCCCGAGTAAAGGATTTATGGGAGTCCATTTAACATAACAGTTTTCCATGGACTTCAAAACAAAACCTGCCCTCAGCTCCACTTTCAAGAAGGGTGGATGAGATGAGAAGGATAGAAGAGTCCTAGCTCAATAGTGTTTTAGACATATAGCTAGATTATTAGATTGTTTGGGTGTTTAGTCACATACACCTAAGCAGCCTCTTTTGCTGCATCCACAAAACAGGAATTTCTGATGAATAGGGCCCCTAATTGGAATCTGCAGAATCAAAGAACTGGGTAGCCAAATCAGATGAACAGATAACATAATAAATCAGAAATTTAATTATTTTCTAAACTGTGATAGAAGCTGTTTTTTAAATAATTATACAGCAAACTGATTACAGATTGGTATTCAGCAATATTGAAATGATGTGAATCTTAGAGTCCAAAAGTTGGGGTACCAGCATGAATTCCTCTAAGCTTAATTACCTGCTTAGATCTGATAAGCTGCCACCAATCAGGAATTCCAGTGCCTGATACACTCTGGTCCCCCCAAAACCTTCCCTGGGGACCCCCAAGACCCAGACCCCCTGGATCTTAACACAAGGAAAGTAAACCCCTTTCCTCACCATTGCCTCTCCCAGACCTCCCCTCCCTAGGTTACCCTGGAAGATTACCATGATTTAAACTCCTTGAATCTTAAAACAAAGGGATTCCCCCTTCTCCCCTCCCTTCCCCATCCCTGTTAAGTACAGACTCAATTCCCTTGAGTCTCAACAAGGGGAAAAAATCAAACAGGTCTTAAAAACAAAACTTTTAATAAAAAAAAGAAAGAAAAAGGTAAAAGTTATCTCTGTAATTTAGATGGTAAAAGTTACAGGGTCTGTCAGCATATAGAAACTGGAGAAAAAGCCTCCTCCAGCAGAAATACAATTTAAAATACTTCCAGCTAAATACACATTTGCAAATACAGAAAACAATCAAAAGACTATAATCACCTTTCTTACTAAATACTCACTATTTTGAATATATAAGAGACTGTAGCAGGGAGATTGGCAAGAAACCTGGTTGCACGTCTAGTTCCTTCCAGGACCCAGAGAGAACAAAGCCAAACCCAAAAAACACAAACAAAGGATTTTAATATCGCTTTCTTGAAGACTTACAGATTGACAACTACAATTGCTCTTTGTTGTATTCATTGTTGTAGCACCCCAATTGCAACAGGAGGTTCCATTGTGTACAAACACTAACACACACAGTAAGACTGTCTGTGCCCCAACAATGATTGCTACTCCAAATAGACAAGAAATGATGGAAAAAATGGAAATAGTAATATCTCCATTTTGCAAAAAGGAAACTGAGGTTCAGATACATGAAATGCCTAAGGGCACTCATAAAGTCTGTTACAGAGCCAAGATCTGAATTTGTATCTCCTGAATCTCTGTCTAATGTCATAACTACAAGGCCACCCTTCTTCCCTCTTAGTTAAGTGTCATACCCTGCAATTCTCAGTCTACATTTTAAAGAGATATAGAAAGCCATTTACAAATTGTTCTATCCATTAAATCAGTCATTCTCAAACTAGGGCAGCCGCCTGTTCAGGGAAAACCCCTGGTGGGCCAGGCTGGTTTGTTTACCTGCTGCGTCCGCAGGTTCGGCCGACCGCTGCTTTGATTGGCCTGAAGCGGCAAACCGCAGCCAGTGGGAGCTGCAATCAGCTGAACCTGCAGATGTGGCAGGTAAACAAACTGGCCCGGCCCACCAGGGTCTTTCCCCGAACAAGCGGTGGCCCTAGTTTGAGAACCACTGCATTACAGGATATATTGTCACAGAATCAACTTTTTTTTCACTTTTTAGCATCACTAACCTTGCAATATGCATCCAAATAAAGTCTTAAAAATAATGTTTCAGTAACAGAGAACCAATTCATGCCTAAGTCATGACATAAGTGCTATGAAGCAATGAAATCTTTTATCCTCCATTCAAAGGTGTTTTTATGACTAAAGCAAGACCATACTTGGAGTTAGTAGTAAGCACAAAGTGGTGGCAAACATTTGGAAGCAGGCTTGAAAAAAATGATTTACAACCTGCAATTGACAAGTTGATTCTATAATTAATTTCCCCCATCACAGCCTTCAAACACTCTACAAGCCAGGGAACAAAGGAATGACTCTTTGGCTAGAATGCAATTGTTCTATTTTATTTAGTAAATTAGTATTGTGCTCTCAGTCTGGCAATTTTCTGGAGACATGAACTTTACATACAGTTTGATATAAAAGTGAATGCTTCACCATGCACCTTTGACCCCTCTCCTGGTCTCTCTGGATATGTCTCCATAGAGATAAAAATCCCACAGCACTCAGTCTCAGAGCCCAGGTGAGATGACTTGGGCTCACAGGGCTATAAAATTTCAGTGTGGACATGGGCAGTAAGTGAACCCTCCTCCTTTGAGGAGGCTATCCCCCTGCTCTTGGCCCTTCAGCCTGAGACCCAGCCCCCACTTTCCCCTGGAGCCCTGAGCCCTCTCTAATTCCCAGGTACAGACAGAGGAGCCCTGGCCTGCCTGCCCCTAGGCTGATCCGAGCCCCCCAGCTTGCCAGCTGGATTGAGCACCAGCCTGATTCCTGGGCCACTGGCTGGCCTGAGCCATTCCTGGCCACCCCGGCCCCTGGCCACCAGCCTGACCCCCGGACTGCTGGCCATACTGAGCTGAGCCCTTGCTGTCAGCATGGGCAGGACCACGGCCTGGATTAGGGGAGGCTTAGCCTCACCTGGCCTACAGTTCCCACCACCCATGAGTGTAGATGTTTGGGCTCAGGCTATAGCCTGGGCTCTGAGACCGCCCCACCCCATCCCCATTGGATTTCAGAGCCCAGGCTCCATCCCAAGTCCAAATCTCTACACTGCAATTTTATAGCCCTGCCTGAGCCCAAGTCAGCCAAAGGTCTTTTATTGCAGTGTAGATGTGATGTTTCCAGACCCCAGTTGGCAACAGGCTGGATCAGACCTGGGAACTGTGAAGCTTAGTAGATGAACCTGTACTTCACGAGTGAAACATGACTCTTAGGCAAGACTGTAGCATATTCAACAATCTCTGTCTGGCAGGGGTCAGCAACGTATCCGTACACAGACACAAGTATCCATGGTAAATAATTTTAGGACCATGGTAATTTTTCAAAAAATTGAATGCCTGAATGATATAACCCCATCCTCCAATGCCATCACTAAGTATGGTAATTTTCTCATGCGTCCATCGCACAACATGGTGGTGCCGACCCCTGCTATTTGGGCTAGGTGCCACTAGAGGAGGAAAAAGCACCACACAACACAGAAATGAGTTACATAGAAATATCCTCCTCTTCTTCCATCTTGCCTTCACCTGTCCAGGCCTCTTGCCTTCACCTACCCTGGGGAGGAATCTTGCAATTCTCCCACCCTTAAGCAAAGTCCCCAGGTTAAGCATCTTGTGTACCAACCATGCTTGCTCAGCAAGCCCAACTGTGTTCAGGGCCTCATCTTGAATACTGTGTACAATACTTGCCACCTATGTTCAAGAAAGAAGAATTCAAATTGGAACAGGTGCAAAGAAGAGCTACTAAGATGATCAGGGAAATGGAGAGCCTGTCTTACAAGAGTAGACTAAGAGATGTTGCATGTTTAACCTAGCAAAACAAAGGTTGAGCCATATCTGTTCTTCCATCTGTTCTTTACAAAGTCTTTTTCTTTAATGACACACAAAGGGAGTGGTAGGTGGAATAGCCCATCTCCTCATAATTTTGTCCACCAGTTAGACCTATTTTCTGACACACCAGTTTTAGTTCATTAATTTACAGCTCCACATCTTCTATTTTAACTAAGCATCGTTTCAACATAGTCTCTGAATCATATCAACTTGGCCTTCAGTTTACATTAATTTAATCTTTCTCATCTGGTTTTCTTGCACCTTTTTTATTCTTGATACTTTTCATAGTTATCTCTTAGTAACATTCTTATTGTAGGCTATTGTGATGTCTTACGAACTTCTCCATACTTTTTGCAGTTTAGTCACAATTAGGGTAAATTTTTAGGCCTAATTATCACAACAGGAGATGTATGTGAAACTATTGTTTGCTTTAATACCGCTAACCCCTGCATGGTTCAGCCCCTTGAAATCCTGTAACAAATACCACAACAACAATCCAACAAACAGATGGAACACATAGTATTCATAAAATATTACAGGCATCCATCTCTACATCCTTCACAGGTAGTTATATTAAAAAAAGAGGTGCTTCAAGAGTGATGGAAGCGGGATTTTGGTATCCTACTCTAGTTCAGTGTGAAAAAGTTAATAGTGAAGAAATACTGCATTCAACATCCTGAGAATCCAAAATTTTGGGGGTAAACGTGTACTCAAAGGAGGGAAAAAGGTATCCAGAACAAGATCTAAAGAATTAAAGGAAAGAACAAAAGAATCTTATGTGATTGCGTATCTGCAACAAATACACCATTCCTGGAATACAGAAGACGTGGAGGAAGCTTTGTCAGTAGTTTAACTGCACCTAAAGCCAGTGGGTGCCAATCAATGGACATCTATAGCTGGAAAAGCTAGCAATTTGGCTTGTGAATTTGGATTTTATGATTTCTCTACAACTAATGAATGACATAAGAGATGGAAAGATCATGATGTGATGCAAGTTAAGCCATCACATAGGGAGGAGAAAGGCACATTGATGCATTTGCTGTTGAACATTGGATAACGGATGTCTTCATGACCTCAAGAAATCCTGCAAACTCAAACACATATTTAATGTATATGAGATCAGCCTGTGTGAGCATGCAGGTCTGGATGTGAAAAAGGTTACAATTTTAGCTAACTTTTTTCAGTATATGTGAAAGCTGTTCTTTGATTTGCTACTGGTGTTATAAACAAGCATGCAAAGCTGACAGGCCAGTGACCCACAGTATCATAACTTAACCAAAACTCAGCATATTTATTTAGTATTCCAGTGCTTTGGTGTTCCATATACAACACAAAGCATCAATGACTAGTGGAATGAGCACACGATAGGGACCGGGAACTTCTGAGATCTAACACCGGTTCTTGCTATGACTGTGTGGTCTTGGGTCACAGCCGCCTATTTCACAAGAGTGATATATGGAATGCTTAGTAAGTGTCTGTACAGAACTTTAAAGATGTAAAGGGTATATTAAATAATATACTTTCCTCTGCATTTAACAAATTATTAACAGATCATAAGTGTAGGTTGATTCATTTTGGCTAGGTTCAGCTCTGCTGAAACAGCAGAAGGGAGGTGAGCAGTATAGGACTCACTCCTGCTGGGATTCAGGAACTAACTTGCCTGACACAGAAAGAGAGAGAGAGAGAGAGAGAGAGAGAGAGAGAGAGAGAGAGAGAGTATTAAAGGGAGAGCAATAATAACCCCTATATTAAGGTTGGCTAACACTCTCCATTTACAAACATTTTCCAACCATTTTTGAAGAGCCTCCATGCCAACAGGAGTTTGAAATTTAGCAGGGGAATAGCTTTGGAGTGAGGGATGTGCCTTTATTGTTGTTATGATATTATATATATAACGTATTTGCTTTGGGATTTTAAGAACAAATGAATTCCAATTTTTTAAAGATAGATAGCTAGAAAGATTCCCCAACAAACTTTAAAGTCTTGCTGCAAAAATAACTCCCATCCCCCTGCCATATGTACATTTCTAAAGATTTAAAGACATCATTTTAAAAATGCCATTCTTTTTCAAAAATCATTCGCAAATTAACTATTTAAAACAACAAGCCATTTCTCTCTCTTTTAACATTATCTATTCATGACATTTGGAATTCATTTGTTCTAGAAATCCCAAAGTGCACAAACTGTCTAACCTGATATTTATTTTGGCAGCTTGTGGTAGCACCTCAGCATAACCAGTTCACCGCTGACAAGAGGAATTTCATTATCCCAGTGTCTTTTGATGCTTTAACCATCTTCAAGTATTCTCTGTTACAGAATGTAGACTGATTAGCTGGAATTAATCCACTTTCCCTTGTAAATTATATTGCTACTTCCTCCAGTGTAAATTTTTTCCTGGCTCCTCTAATCAATAGTACAATTCAGCAATTCAAGGTCAAACGTTTCTTAATGAGCCTTCAAGCTATTGTTCAACAGAACAAAAAGCATAATAAAAGTTATTCAAAGTCAAGACAGTGACCAAGAGATAATAAAAAATGCAGTGTAATACAAATACTTGTAAAAAGTTTAATTCTAGCATCAGTGCTCCAAAAAGTACCATTATCATGAGATGCAAATACAAAACACTGAATAAAAAAATCTACTTTGCAGTAATTAAAATGAAATCTAACCAAAAAAAGCATAACCTAGAAAAGGTCAGTGGAGTACTGGAAATATGAGATGAAATGTGAAGTAAGAAATATAGAAACCTATTTGTAGTAATAAATCTGTGAACAGTAAATTAGATGTAATTCAAGTTTTGTTTTTTTTAACTCAAACTTGCTTTTGTCAGAGAATAATTTGACCTGAAAGAGAGTTTCTCTATCTACAAAATGATCGTAAGCTTACTCCTCTATAGTTTAAGCCTAGTGGCCCGATTCTTCCTTAAGTAATATCAGTATAATGCTATTGACTTCAGTAGGGTTGCACAGGTGAACTTAGGACAGAGTTTGGCCCGAAAGATGTTGAAAGGGAGGATAATAAGTCATATCTTAATTTAAACTCATTAGATTGTTTGAAATATGGAAGGTTTTCCAATACATGGGGAACCACAAAACATACCAGAAAGTCAGTTATGGCCACTGGAAGATTTTGCTCCATATAAGCTAAAATAAATACAGCAAAAGAACCCGTCCAAGCTCTATTCTGGCTGGGACTGTGCTGACCCCCACAAGCCTTGCTGCCTGACACCTTGCATTGCCACCCCCCCCCACACACATTCCTCCATGCCCCACTAGGGAAGCGCATCGGACTTTTTTGATAAGCTAGGTATTTGTTCATTTGCTCTTACCAACTCATCAATTGGCAAGAGCAAACAGGATAAATGCCCATTTTTGTCAAAAAAGTCAGGATAGCCAAGACAGAGCTTAAAAAGGGAACTGTCCCAGCCAGACGGGGACGTATGGTCACCCTATCTCCAAGTGGGGGACTCTGAAGGAGTCCGACCAGAGTGGGGGCAGACCCTGGCCTGCCTAATTGTGCCACTCCCAAAAGGCTGGAGTGATTCCCCATTCTGGAACTGGACTGACCCTGGCTGTACTGCCAGCTCAGCCTGGCAGACACTGTCACCTTCCAGCAGGGCCAGTGAGTGTGGTCAGGGGGCAGGGTGTGAGGCAGTGAGTCTCTGGAGGTGTGTGTGGGGGCTGCTGGGCAGTGGGGGGTCTCTTGGGATGCAGCGAGGGAGGTCTGTGTGTTGGGATGCTGGGCAGTAGGAGATCTGAGAGGAGTGCTGTGTAGTTGTGGTGGGCTGTGGGGAAGTTCATTGGTCAGTTGTGGTGTAGCTGTGTGTGAGGGTGCTGGGGAGGGGTGATGGTGTGCAGGCCACTGTGCATGTGTGGTGGAGGGTCTGTGTGGGTGGCTGCTGGGCATAGAAGTTCTGGGGAACATTGGGCATAGGGAATCGGGGGCTGTGTGGCACAGCATGCTATGCCCCATTGCCCCTGGCTGGCCCCTTGCTCTGGGGACCAACCTCCTCATGCCATGCTCCTTTGCCCCTGGGGGGCCCACAAATATGTTTCATGCCAGGCCTATTCATGAGCAGGACTTTCACTCCTAACTGACACAGCTATGGCAGCAAAACATTTAAGTGTAGACCAAGCTGTAGGCACATAACTTAGTTACATACATGTGACAATCCTAGCTTTTCCATATATTTAAATAGTCATTTTTTCAAACATGATTGTGTTATGATAGGCACCTTCGTCAATTATTAGACATTCAAGTAGTTAGCTTGAATTTCAGAGTAGTGGAGCACTGAAGCTTCTATTAAAGTCAGTCGTTTAAGGTCCTAAATATGGATTTAGATGCCTAATGTTTGGCACCCAGGTTTGAATACGCTGATCAATATGCTTTTAGAAAAAGAAAATAGGCATACACATCTATGTGAGAGCAGTCTTGAGGTAATAATTGTCTTGGGATTCAATTGCCCACATTTTTCTTATTAAAAGTGCACAATTTTAAATGTGCATTGGTCAGTTTGCACAAAGTAGTAACAATTCTAAAGCAATAATATAAATTTGAAGTATTGATGAATGGGTTAAATTTCATATGAAACAAAATAGATTGTAAGAAAAGACAGGTTATTTATCATTTGACTTTGTGTCTGACTTGTCAGCCTTCCCGCTCCTCACTCTCACCTCCCTATTTGACTGTCAATCCTATCAAATCTCATATTCACTAAAACAGCCACTCCCTCAACCTCACTTTCACTATGCATCACACTCTATGACATCGTCTACCCTAGTTCTGATGAAGGCACATAAATAAATGTGGCTTAGATTTTCAAAGGTGCTGAGCACAGTCAGCTCTCCTTAACTTCAGTAGGCTGTGTGGATGCTTTTATTTAGGTGCCTACATAAAAACACAGCTGCCTAAATTAAGGAAACTAAGTTTGAAAATGGAGGCCTCTATCCTGATATTTATTTACAACACACCCAAACGACATCAGTATCCAAAATATAGTCATAAGATTTGTAGGGTATGAAAAAAACCTACAACATTATGACCAGAACTCAAGTTTGAGAGTTGAATTTCATAGTCAGCCTTTGAAATGGTGACAAGTGAGCTCATTGCGTAGGTACAGTAACAGACTCACACACTATTCCTTCACATTGCATTTACTGAGCAGTTCTGGCAGCAGATCTAGAGGGAGACATATATGTTGCCCTCCCAGCTGGTGGCCATCTGCCTTAGTGACAACTGCCAGATGGAGGAAAGCACATGAAACCAAGGTTCAAACACTAAATAAAAGAAAATTACTTTGAAAGCAACTTTGTCTTAAATTATAAATATAACATTTCTAAATGGCTTGCATGTTTTAATTAGGACAAAATGGAGTGTGAGGAGATAGAATATAAGAAAATCAACATAATCAGAATATGGCTTTGATATGATAGAATTACTGGTGAACTTGTTTGTTCTCACTGGAAAACAGACTCCACTGATTTAGAGATATGTTCCTTTTATGGAATCAAACTTATACATCAGACTAATCCAAGAAAGCTTCTTTCCCGTTGGGCAGATTCATTGTGAACCTCTCATAACAGCATTTTTAGTTGCTGACAGTGCTTCTCAAAGTACTTGCTTTGACCCTCTTACACCTGAGCCAACTGACCCGCTTCAGGAACTGAACTCAGAGCAGGTCAAAGGAGATGAGTGTGATAACATTTATCAATCTGAACCAGGCCTAAGGCTGGTATTCAGAGCAGCGGTGACAGACTCCAGAGCAAGAAGCAATCATCCCTTCTTGGTATTGGGTATGGGGAAGGCTCATAAAGATAGGAAAACATACATGGCAGAAAATAATGGGTCCTGTCCAACTGACCATCACAAAACACATACTTTCTCTCTCTCACACATACAGAATCTCTGCACATTTCCCAGTAACACAAACCACACTTTCTATATTCAAATCTAACTACTGTTTTGTATTTCAATTCTATTGAACACACACTCACATCCAGTATATTGAACCAAAAATAATTTAACATCGACAACCTAATATGAAACTACTAGTGTATCCTCAGTAAAGTTTGGATATGCTGCTTCATTAATGAAATGCCTCACTGGATGTTGTGAAGATTAATTCATTAATAAGGATAAATATTTTGAAGATTGTGACTACTATTGATTTTACAGCCACCAAAGTGTGTTGTTTGCATCACAGTACAAGTAAAAAGGCACAGTCCTTAATTGTAGGAAGAGAAAGAGAAACAACAGGGAAGCAATGAGATTATAGTTATTTAACACGGCAGAGCAATTTTATTTTCCAGGAATAAGAAGAGAGAGGCATTTTAAAAATGTTTTTGTTAATACATTATTTGTATGGATGAGCCTGTCAACATTTAAAGTATTATAACTAAGGAATTACAGTCAAACTACTGTGAAAACTCTTATTGGTGTGTAAACTTTATAGGAGGTTATCATTTGGGTGCCCTGCTTGTCTTTTCCTGCGGAGCCAGGGCTCATCTGAATAAATCCCAGTTGCAACAGGATAAAAACTGCCTCCAAAATTCTCTGATTGGAGAACTGGTTTTGGCTTCAATTACCAAAGCAACAAGAGCCCACCTCCTCAGAAAGCAGACAGTGGAATTTGGGAAATGTCAGCAGAGAGGTTTTGAACAAAGCAGAAGTCAAGAAGCCATACTTTTCCCTCCCAACCACCCCCAACTCCCAATGTATTAGGAAGTAAAATGGCTGACTGGGAGCAACACTGAAATAGAGGAGACTCACATCAGAAGGTTTACAGGGTCAGCCAAACTCTCAGTTTATCCTCTACAAGCTGCAGTATCTGCTGCCCAAGACTATATCCAAGCTATGAGCTAGGGGTGTGATTCCCTTGCTCGTATACACATACGCTAGCTCAAGGAGAGCTAGCTCGAGTATAACTAGTAGTGTAACCACAGAAGCCTGGGCAGTGGCAACAGAGGCACAACTGAGCTGTGCACCACACAAAGCCACCGGAAAATGATGGGTACCTCTTCGGCACAGCTCACCTCCACTGCTGCTTCCTGTGCTACCATGGTTACACTACTATTTATACTGTGAGTTTGTGTATACAATCAGGGGAATCACATCCCTAGCTCATAGTGTAGACATAGCCTGAGTGACAAAAACCCTGTATGCTATCTGTGAGAAGAGCATTTACACAGGGGTGACCGCTGAAGTCAATGGGAGTTTTGACATTTCATCCACTAATCTATTTTATGGCCATCAATATCATATAATTGTTGCTGAAGGTGGTAGTTTTGGTAAACATGTCTATTTTTTGCACTTAATCTTAAAATCATTAAAGAGATTATGTCCACATTTTTTTAAAAAGATGGATGCTAGCTATTTCCTTCTGCCTCCCCATCAAAATTATACACAGTCAAAGCCAAACAGCAACACAAACAATACATCTGTCAATAAGGCAACAATCTGTCTCAAATTACTGATACTCCCTCAGCCTGCTCAGTTGTGTCCCATAACATCATTCTCCACACCATGATCACTATATCTCAGTCAGACTAGGCAGAGTCAATGCTTCTACTCTGAAAGGGGACAACGTATAATACTTTATTAGGTATTCTTCTGCCTATTCAAGAAAGTTTTATTTTTTCTAAAAATTTCATTTATTTTCTGAAGAACAGGAAGCTGATGAAACTTCTATGAAAGAGCAGCTAAAGGACGTAATTTCCAGCTGGTCACGAGCTAAGAGGCAGTTTTCGTTCTATTTTGTGTGTTCAGCAGAAGACAGATTGAACTGGTGCTCATGGAATGCCACACTTGGGACCCTACTTACAGCACTTGGGACCCATCAGTGGGACCCATCAGTGTCTGTAGAATTTAACCTTTCATTTTTTGTAATTACTTTTCTAGTCCAAATCACAGGACAGAAAACCTGTGACCCAATCCACTGCTGTCTGTCCAAGCCTGCAGATAGACAGACAAAAAGAATAGCTTTAACAAAGAGGTGAACTGTATCCACCTGTTGCAATTGTGTGATGACTCTGAAGCCTAATGATGACAAGTTACATGGCAACATTGTTAACTACTCTGTTGATTGTTTTGACAGTAAAACCTAACTAGTCTAGGAATTTCGGATTATAGGTAGATTATCACCACCATTGTGCCGCCCCCCCACCCCTGAGTTAGACACCTGGTGTGAAATCCTAGCCGTATCTAAGTCAATAGAAGTTTTGCTATTAATATCAATGGGGCAATAATTTCAATCCAAGTGCTCTGCCTACATCAGGTAAAAGAAAGCATTGTTTTAAAATATCTACATTCTTAATTATATCCTTCATTTCCAAATCCTGTGCAGGGGCCCAATCCAGCTCCCTTTGAAGGCAATAGGAGATTGTCCCTTAACATCAATGGGGGTAGAATTAGGTCCTAGTTGATAGTATTTAAGGATATGTATAGTTACCCACACATTCCATTAACTACTCTGTAGAATACACCTGCTAGATAGGGTAAAACAAATGAAGATAACCCTGAGGTACAAAAATAGTGGTGAAAAGTTCTAATGATTCAAGACTGAAATCACTTGATGATGACCTGTTCTGGTCGTTCCCTTGGGGGCACCTGGTATTGACCACTGTTGAGAGACAGGATACTGGGCTACGTGGACCTTTGGTCTGACCCAGTATGGCAGTCCTTATGTTCTTATGTTCACCCTCATACCTATATTAGGCAGGTAATTCTCAGCATTTTTTCTAGTGATTCCAAAACTATTTTTATAGGAAAGGGATAATATCTTCTCATGTTCCTTCCCCATGGCAATGTGTCTCTTTTCTTCCTCTCCATCCATTACTTCCTTCTACCTATGTTTGCTTTCTTCCTGCACATTATTTCTTTTCTATTATTTGTGGGTTGTCTGGGCTTTGTTTTCCATTATAATTTTGCTATTTGATTGTTGCCCCCCTTCCGCTCTCCTAAGGTGATGTTCCCATTCCCCTGCTCACTCTCCCTCCGTTTCCACACTTAGCGAAAAGTTAAATATAGCTCAGAGGAGGGAGTTAGTGGTCATTGGAGGCTCCATAAGGCTGAGCCCTCTGTAATTCCATGGCTGAGCCAAGTGTACTGGAAACCTTGAGCTAGCAGGCTGCCGTTTGAACCTGCAGCTCTGAACATTGTGTGAGCTGTTCCCAAGGCTGGATGCACAAGGTGTTGCTGTGAGAACAGAGAAGTGAGACAGCTAAGCTTTAGTGAAGAGGTTCATTTGCAGTGGAGGTCCCTTCTCTTCTCAGACCTTGGATTAGTCTAGCATTCTTCCCCTTTCCTTCACAACCAGTTAACTCAACCACCCAGATAAAAAACACTGACCCAGTTAGTTACAGAATCATTTTTTATTCCCATTAAATCAAGTTATGACTAATTTAAAGCAATCAGAAGTGAGCAACACTTTGATTAAAGAGATAATCACTTCTTCTTGGTATATAGATGTAACATTAAACCTCAAAAATTATCTTTAACCTTTGAGAGGAAGAAATTCTGCTATAAGTTACCATTTAACTATGTCTCATCAAGTTCCTCAGAGGTGTCAAAGAAACACAGTTAATGAAGCCTTAATCTACACTACAAACTTATGTTGGTTTAACGATGTTGCTCGGAGGGTGGGGGGAGTAAATCCACACTCCAGAGCAACGCAGTTATAAATCCACACCTTGGAGCAATGTGCAGTTATACCAAGCTGGCTCCCAGCGCAGATAGCACTATGTTCATGGCAGGGCTTCTCCTGTTGACATAGCTACTGCCTCTCAGGGAGGTGGAGAAGTAGTACCTATGCTGACAGGAGAAGCTCTCCCATCAGCATAAGTAGTGTCTTCACTAAACGCTGCAGCAGCACAGAACTGTAAGTGTAGACAAGCCCAGGACTGGCTCCAGGCACCAGTGAAGGAAGCAGGTGCCTGGGGTGGCCAATAGAAAGGGGCGGCATTCCGTCTGTTATTGGGGCAGCATGTTCGAGTTGGCAGCAATTTGGCGGTGGGTCCTTCTCTTTGGCGGCAACTCAGTCTCTCCGCTTCATTCTTCGGCGGCAATTCGGTGGCAGGTCCTTCACTCCCTCTCTTCCACTTTGGCGGGACTTCAGCAGCAGCTCATTCGAGGTGTTGTTTTTTTTTTCCTTCACCGCTTGGGGCGGCAAAAAAGCTGGAGCTGGCCCTGGACAAGCACTTAGTGGTATGGAACAAATCAGACTTCTCTGTCTTGTGTCCCTCTTGTGCAGCTAAAAATCCAAATTATACCACACATCATATGTCATATATTAAACAGCAATTAAAACAACTTTTTGATACTTTTGGCATAAAACTATCTTCAGATACAGAATTGTGTTGTGCCTGTTCCAGACAAGTGTGTGTGTGTACGCACACACAGTGTTTTCATCTGCATTCATAAACTTCCTCTGCCTTTTAGGCTGTGAAAGTACAGGATGAACTTAGGTTAAAAATATGCAGGTTTAAACAGATGTACAAACCATCCACTTCAATGGCAAAAGTGGAAGACAATATTCAAGTGGTTTAGCACAAATCTACAAGTTCATTGGGTAGATCTGATCTTGCAGTTTTGCACGGGGTTACCAGGGCCAGCTGTGTTCCAAATAAATTTGCTGACCTAAATGAACTTCCTATCAACAAGATTCTCACAGGCCCCCATTATTTCTCTTTAGCAATTAATCAACAGCTGTTGAAAAGCTATGAGTGTGCTCGTAATTTTCAGAAAAACTAATGATTCCCTATCTTCCAAAATGCAGAAGGAGGTGTTTCCTCCCAATCCCATTGTGAAGTTCCTGATTTATTCTTCAAATCAATTACCCTTCTGAACTCCCTTGCCTCCTGTCTTTTAGTAGAAAGAATCACAGGCTCTAGCATGGATAGTTTTAGCTGATGCCTAGAAATTCAGTCCTCCGAAGTAGTGAATTTTATTATAGATAGATATCTTTGTCAAGATTATATCATACACGCACAGGATGTATGGGTTACTTCTTTTGAATTGATGTAAACTTTTTAAACTCTCCTGCCCACAATGATTATTTTTCAAATTCCATATTTGCTACCATTCAGAAAAGGATTCCATTTGTGTAAATGCCACCAAATTAAAGCAGTGCTTCATGGCACACACAAGGTCTTCAATCCTGGTAAGAAAGCCACTCAGGCAGACCTGTATGCCACACAGCCCTGTTGTCTTCAGTGGGGTCTCTGCCTACACAGTGTTCCCTCCAGGAACAAGATTTAGGTTTGGACTGGGGTCTACCTGCATCCCTATTTGTTGTTTTTCGGTCCTTGTTGCATGCATACTAAGAAAGGAAGGCAACATCTGACTTTTAAATGCTGATCATATTGTAATCACATATCAGAATACTGCTGAAGGTGACTACAATACAATAACCTATCAAAATATGCTTGGGACCGGATTGTAAACTCACTTGCACTGCTTTAAATTAGTAAAGGAATAATTTAACTCCTTTGATGTCAAGAAAGTTACACCAATGTGAAATCAGAATCAGGCCATGAATGTTGGCTATATTACAATTACATGCAGCCAATTAAAATGAACAAAATAAATCACTACAAATGGAGACATTAACCAAGTTCTACATTTTGAGGGGGTGGTGGGGGGAACCTATTTTGAGGCTTGATCCTGAAAAACAAAAACAAAAAAGTACATGAGTAATCCTACTGAGTCCAATGAGACTCTTCCACTAGAAAAGTTTCTCACATGCCAAAGTGTTTTCAGGATCAGGCCCTTGAACTGCATTGCTCTCTGGACACTAATGATTACGTAATGCTCTTTGGACTTTACTTCAGTTCAAACAACCTGAAACACAATGCTGGTAATTCTGACCCAGGTCGGCCTTTGTTTTCCCTTGGAACATAAAAACAACATTCAACAAATTTGACTGATAAAAGATTTTTATCTTCCATGGGAAAGCAACTCTGGTTCTGTAAACTATACGTAATGTATTAGTAACAATGGTTTTCCACTTTAAATAAATTACAAACTAATGTTAGTGTTCTTAACAATGTTATACTAAATAATAACTCCTCGCAGACCAATTTGCATACAAAATGTAACATTTAAAGCCAAGTTACAATTAGCACTTTATTATTATGGAAGTCTGTGGATTGTAATTTACTGAAGCAAATTTATATTTGCTGTAAGGTATTTTAATATTATGAAAAATTACCCATTGAGAATTGTTGTCACAATGGGCCAACTTGTATTAAATTGATGGGTGCTTTATAAATGCATCTAATATTAATAGTAATAAATGACAACCCTTTCCTCCCGCTGTTCTTTCCATCCCCCCACTCTGAAAAAAAAATCAGGATTAATTATCATGCCTCTTGGTAAATGAATGATTGTAGCTCAAACCCTATTCTTCTTAGTGTGATGGTGGCAAACAGATCAAATGGGTGACTGCACTGATTTGAACAAGGGAGTAATGATGTAGGGAACATGCAAACTGAAAAGAAAAAGAAGAGAAAAGCATATGCTATGATAACGAAATGAAAACTGGTGCAGGAATAAACCCAAGGAGTCTTGCTCAGGAAAGGTGAATCACGCTGGAGCCTCATTTGCCCTAAAGTTAACATAATAAATCACCTACCAATGATAATGAAAGTTCTCATTCCCACAAAATTAGATAATTAAATTCTAAACGTTCTTTAACTTCTAATAACATAATCACTATGAAAACCTAGATAGAAGTGATACATGGATTTGAATGTAAGGGATGTTATTTCCCATTCACTCTCCTAAATTCATACTTCCAAATGTAAAGTATGGTTTTCATTTTGATTTGCAGAAGTTCAGTTCATGGTGTTTGTCACAGTTGAGGGAAGCTGCTCCTGTATTGCCTCTTCTGGGTCCACCAAGGACGCCTACTCTAGGATCTCAGTTCCTCAGCTATCATTTCTCCCGGACAGAGACCTGCCTCTCTTTGCCTCCAGACTAGGTTTTTTTCAGATTGGACAGTTCCCTGCCTACACTGTATTATTCCCAGGAAGCCAGACTGCCTAAACAGGCCAGTATCTGTACTTTGCTCTCTCACCAGAGGCTATAAACTGCATAATTGCCCACTGTTGTACAGCCCTTTATAAGCAAGCATATTTATTTTTACGGTGAACGCATTACAGAAAAAAACATAAAAACCAACAGAAGAATTTATATGTATGCTAATAAGCTTACCAGAGATTCCCTCCTCCCCCAACTCAAACCAAAGGCTTTAGTAGAAGTCAATCCTTCATACCCCACAAAAGGATTTTCCTGTGGCTACAAATTCATAACAGCTTTAGCTCAGAACAAGCACATCCATGCGTAGATCAGTCTTTCCTTTATACAGCTTGGGCCTTTGATTTTCATGTGATGGGGTGAGGGCTAGGGGTGTGGCAAAAAGGGACCTTACCTCAACCTAAGTTATCTTGGAGGGAAGAGAAGTAACCCATCTCTGACCACCCCTGCATTACCCAGAGGAACAAGCTGAGCCTCCCTGCCTGTGGGAAGAGGTGGGACACTTATAACTCCATGACACTTCTTTTCCTCCTGATCTACCTAGCAAGGATGCACCAGCAAGGCCTTGCCTACTGGTTTGGAGGTTGGGTTAAAGCCTGCAACCCAATTACCCTGCCTGCCTGTGAGACCCTCAGGACTGAGCCTGAACACTGGAGACAATGACACGCAGCTTTCAAAGCTCCTCACCCTCTTGTCACAGAAACTCCTTCTCAGTTGCTCCTCTTACCTGCATCAGGTCCCTCTGTAAGGTGGAGTGCTCCCACCTGCTTACTCGATAAAATCCCAATAAGTAACATATCCCTAATGGACTAGTAGCTTTATTTTGAACTAACCTGCTAGAAAGGGCACACACACAGAAAAACCAAATCAGATTTACCTCAGGAACTGCCTAAAAACAGGAGAAAACTTAGGTTTCCAAATAAATACACTAAGCAGTTGAAAGGTCATAAAATATACTAACATGATCTTTATACTACTCCCTACACCCAGATGAAAAGCTATATTAAACTATTACTCTATACACATACATACAAAAAACCCACATCCCACTTTAAACACTAACAGTCTCTTCTGTGGCTCTTTAGTTTGATAGCCCCAGAAAGGGTGAGTGCAATGACAATAATGCCCCACTCACCAGGTTAAGGCTTCACTCAGAACACCACATAGATCATCACAGCAGTGCCCAGACCCCTGCTTTTTCCTTTTTGTGCAAGCCCCAGATCTTCACCTTCCACAGACACTCTGGCTGGAAAGGTCATTAGATGCTGTTCCACAGTAGAGTTGAGGGAGTGAAGTGGGTGAATTCTCTGCCTGAGCACTTTCCAGGACGAGTGGCCAGCTCACCCTCAATCGCTGTAGGCAAAAGTTGACTCAAAAGGAGAGAAAGAGAGACAAAGGGGGCAAAAACCCTCCTCCTCTGAGCTGCAGACTTCCCTGCCTGCTGTGAGGTGGCATCACCATTGCTCATGCTGTGCACAGCTCCCGCAGGTCTTTGCCTCAGGATTGGACTAGACAAGCCTCTCCAGAACCAGCTGCAGCTACCCCGCAGGACTCACTGCCTTCTCCCTGAACTTGGGCTGCTGGGAACTAGTCAGGGCTCCCTGCATGGCTAGTCTCAGGGCAGCATGTGTGGGTATGCAGTGGCGTGGTCACTGGGTCCCCTCACTCCATTCACTGTCATTGGCTGGGGTATCTGTGACTGCCCCTTGCTCTATACAGCCTGTCTTTGATCCTCCAGGCCTTTCCCTACAGGTCCCATCTCTGGTACTGCTGTTTATGCCCCTCCATGGGTTCATGCCTCTCCAGTGCTACTGTTCACACCCCTCCTCATTTCTGGCCCCAGCTCCTCACTCTACCATGGACTGCTCCCCCTGTCTCTTTCCCCAGCAAGCACAGAGAACAGGACCTGAGCTGGGGCTCCCTGATTGGCCCAGCTGCCTGCTCAATCAGATGACTTGGGACACTGGCTATTTTCCATTGGCCCTTGTCAGGAGCTTTCTGATTATCATGTGTGGAAGTCTTTCCAGAATTAAGTCCCAAGATCCTGATTCCTCTTCAGTCCCTCCACTTTTTCCTGGTATGGGAAAGAGGGCAACCAAAAACCCACCAACTTTTACTAAGGAGCCAATTGTCCTCCTACAGATTTTAGGAACAGATTTTAGGAACCGGTGATCAGCATACAATGGTTCCCTGCTCAGGCACAGCTTCAAAAGACTGGAGTCTTGCCTAACTGAAGATGGAAACTTGCATTCACTCTCTCTAGAGATATGCCAGGCAAACCATTTGCCCCTGTTTGTCCAAAGTCCATTCATGTCTTGCCCATTGTTCAAGATATTCCTTTGAAGTTCATAACAACTTCCCAGGATTCACAATAGTACCTAATTTTAGCATTTAATATAAGGGACTCCAAAGATACTTAAACATAATGCAATAAGGTTTTTCAAGGATATTGCATGAAACTGTCAATATGTCACAGTGTTGACTGGGAAATATCCCATTAAAAAATTAGAAAGGGTCATAAGATTACTTAAAATTGCAAGTTGCTAGGCAAATACTGCAAAATATTATAATCAAATATCTTCACAATTATTTTAGTGATTTTCCTACAACTACATACATACTCCTTTGTATTTTAACCCATGAGCATTCATGTACATTCTTTTCAGTCACATTGAAACTGGCATAAGCAAATCTCAAAATCACTTGGGTACGTTCACCTATTCAAAGAACAGAGACATTCCCATGTGACTTATCTGATTACTCAGAACTTCAACATGAGTTCAACCCTTTCAAATCTGAAAGAATCACTCAGAACTGCTTGAGATCAATCCACAAAGTAAATAGACACACAAACACACAAGCACACATAATCTTCTCATGGATACACTGTAAGTGCAGAGAGTCTAACTTTAGATAAATAATTCTTTGTGAATTATTCACCAATCTCTACTTATATCTGATAAACATGATGTATGAAAAAAAATATTTCACTTAATAAACTCACATTTGGGTTATAAATGATTTAGGTAAAAATATATTTAGGCATAATTGGCTAATTATCAGTAGTGCAGAATGTGGTAATCACTCAAAGGGCAACATACATTCAATCACCCACACAAAATATACATATACATTTCATAAATTTGTCATGTTCTCACTTTAATGAAGATGAGGGTGGATTGTGCATGTGCAAGCCTGAACTACACTACCAAGCAAGTTCACTGGAACAAATTCAGCTATGAGTATAACTCAGTTGACGTCAGTGGATTTACATCCATTTAAACTATCACTGAGGGCAGGTCTATGCTATGGGGTTAAGTTGACCTAAGTTATGCAATTCCAGATACATGAATAACGTAGCTGGAATTGATGTACCTTAGGTCCACTTACTGTAGTGTCTACACCGTGCTGGGTCTATAGGAGAAACTCTCCCATCGACTTACCTTATGCTTCTCTTTCTGATGGAGTACCAAAGTCAATGGGAGAGCTACCAGTGGTCGATTTACTAGGTCTTCACTAGACCCACTAAATCAACCCCCATGGATCTATCGCTGCAGCGTTGATCCACCAGTAAGGGGAGATAAGCCCTAAGTTTAACTTCATATGCATGAGTATATATGTAAAATCAGTGTTTCCTGCTTTCCTTCTTTTTGTTCTTTTTTTTAATAAAATAACAATGAAACATACCTTCAGTTAAGATTACTTTATAAATGCGTTTAAAATTCTAATAATATATTTAGATATGTTAACAAATAAAGTTAAAACAGCATATGTACTCAGAGGGACAGGGGAAAATAACCTGCAATACAATGTCAAATTAATTAAATCTTTCTCATGTTAAACAAACAAAAACAACAAAACAGATTGTTTATTTAAAAATATTAAATTATATGGTAACAGAAATATTAAATAATACGTTTTTTATGTGCAGTGTAAGTAAGAACTGTGCTGATGGAATTTTAGGTTTTGTGTTTCCAGATTGAATTATTGTGATTTCAGTTGTGCAAAACTTAGGCACTGATCCTACAAAGACTTATTCATTTGCTTAACTTTATGCCCTGAGTTGTCCCATGGAAATCAATGGAACTAATCACAGATCATAAAGTTAAGCATGTGTGGAAGTCTTTCCTAAACTAAGACCTTAAAGTGTGGTTCCACTATGAAAAGTGCATTACGAGTATGGCTGGTCAAAAAATATATATAGTCAAAATGTATGAAAATGTTGACTAGTTCTAATAGTGAAGTTATATGCACTGCATTTTAGGTGCCCCTCATATCAATTTTGCTGAGTTTATAGGATAGTTTTTCTAACTGCCGACTGTACAGCTTTGGTCTTGGATCTGAAAGACAAGATGGGTTCTTTTTGGCTTACGTATCAACCCAAGTCATAAATATTTTGTGATCCAAATTCTTCCAGTTTCACATTTGCACGAGGCAAGTTGTACATATGGTAAGAAAAGGGGCAAAGGAGAGTTTTAAGAGGGGTTTTGAAGGAGGATAATGAGCTGCTAGTTTTGCATATGTTTCCATGGAGATTGTCACAGGTGTGAGAGAAAACACAAAGGTGATTGTTTGAAACAGGTGGGAGATGAAGGCTGACATCATGTGTCAGTCGGAGGTGGGAGCTGACCTTTCAATAGTGAATGAGAGATAATAGGTAGGTAGGGTGGGGACAGGTCATGAAGGCCCTTGAAAGTGAAACAAGTAGCTGATGTTTGATGTGATAGAGAAGGGGGAGCAACTGAAGGGATGCAAAGAGATGGGTGACCCCCATCTTGTAAGTAGTTTCCGAGAGGTTGCAAAAGTCTTTAACATCTCCAAAGTACTGATCACTAACACATAAATAACATTAATGAACAGTTCTGTGACAAATCCTAGCAAGTGCTATTCATTGGTAAAATAGGGGTAATGACAGTGACCTCCTTTGTAAAGCACTTAATGATCTACTGATGACAAGTGTACATAAGAACTAGGTGACAGTAGTAGCAGTAGTAGTAGTTCTTGTTTTCCATTAATATTATAGATTTTATTTGTTTTTAATTTGTATGATCTTACATTTCTATTTTAATAAACTTTTGCAATAAATATTTTATTCCCCATAAAAGTTTTTGTTTGTTTTCCCACACCATTAATGTACTTCTACAAACTCCAGCATAGATTAGCTAGAAAAGAATACCAAAGAACAGATATACATTAGCACCCTGTTTTTTGAAGACTGGAGCTTTGTTGTTGTTCAGGCTAAATTATCTACGTAAAGCACCAAGACACCTACAAGTAATTAGCCATGGTTTATAAAGTGATATGAAAGTTTTCTACTCTGACCAAATCAATTTTCACCAGTTTCACTTCTGCATCTGCACCCAGTGTGGATCCAATGTTCCAGAATTTCTTGGAAATTCATGTAAAAGAAATTTTGGTTTAAGTATCCACTGGAAGAAAAAGGAGGATTTTCTTATCACAAAAAGTGGCCAGACAATTTTAGAATGCTATTATTCAATAAATACATAAGGGCCCTTATCAGTCAATAATTTTACATTGATTTTCCTCCCCATTTTGTAAAAAAAGCAAGTCCAAACTGAAGCAGCTGCAAAAAAAAAAAATCTTGATCCAAGTTCCCTACTGATGTAAATAAGTATAACTCACTTTAGAGCAGCTATGCTCATTTATATCAGCTGTGGATCTGGCCCGTTTATTTACACTGAAAGGCCCTGATGCACCAAACTGATCTAGTGAGGCCCAGTGTGTGCCTAACACACTAAATTAAGCTGTTTAACTAAAATGAAAACATAATTAAACTGTTTTAAATCAAAAAATTTTTTAAAATTACTAGAATCACTTCATAAACAGAATACTTAAATAAGGCCTGGGGTCAGGCCAGTACTTAGGTATGTGCTTATCTTTAAGTCCATCAAAGTTAATTATGTCTACACTAGGAAAAAAAGGTTTATTTTTAACATGTTAGCTGTCTTATGTTACCTAATATATGTTAAAATCCAAGTTGTAATTTTAACACTTTAGCTGAGTGAGGTAAACCATAGACTCTTCCCTAGGGTTTATCCCAACTAGCTAACTAATGCTGGAACTACAGCTTGCCTAGTCTACTCTCAGATTATTAACATACGATAGCTAACACGTGTTGCTAATGCATCTTTTCCACATCCCCAACTGCTGATGGGACTGAAACTCTTCCCCAAAGCTAAACATATTGCCCTGAACTGAGGCCCTAATACTGTACCCTTATCTAGTTCATGCAAGACAAGATGACATTTTCCTTCAAAACTCATCGGCTGTGAATACACTACAGACTTCTGTGGTCACAGCTATCTTGCTCAGGATGTGAAGAGATGTAATACCTGACAGACATATCTATGCCAGCAGAAATCTGTAGTGTACAACCTGTAGATGCAATTATACTGGCAAAACTGTGCTTTTACTGGTATAACTTGTTTCATTCAGGGTTGTTAGAAAAAGCTACACCAGTAAAAGGGCTTTTTGCCAGTATAAACTGCATCTACACTGGGAGCACTTTGCCAGTGTAGTATGCCAGTATTGCTATACCAGTAAAGAGTTCCTATTGCAGACAGATATCAGAGGGGTAGCCGTGTTAGTCTGGATTTGTAAAAGCAGCAAAGAGTCTTGTGGCACCTTATAGACTAACAGACGTATTGGAGCATGAGCTTTCGTGGGTGAATACCCACTTTGTCGGATGCATGTCACATTCACTCACAAAAGCTCATGCTCCAATACATCTGTTGGTCTATAAGGTGCCGCAGGACTCTTTGCTGCTATTGTAGACACGTCCTTCATCATTCAAGTGTGTTCCACCTCTTGCCCTGAAGTAGTTTTAATAGATGCATTATTTAACTTGGTTCTATTGTACAAACAGACTGCGTTGGTATTATATGTACACACACAGTATGTAACAATGATTGTCCTTTCGACCCCATGATAGATGGCTTCTTTCTTTTTATTAATAACAGTGATTGAAATCAGTCCTACAGCAACAGATGTTATGACACAAACAGAGAATTATGCTGGCTAGTATAAATAGTTAGGTTGTGAGGTGAAATTTCAGGGAAATATTTCCTGTTTAGTTAGATTTATCTTCAATAATTAGTGATAGAGGGGAGAAAAGATCCTGTAAATATAGGTGAAACTGATATGTTTTAGTAATATCTTTTTAAAGTTTGATCTGACATGAAAGCTTATATTTAAATGAATGGTCGCTTTCTCTACCTTCACACAGGCTCAGATGCACATACCTGATCCTAAACCACTTATTAAACTACGTGTCCATTTTAAATTATAATTGTGTATCTTTCTGAGCTAATACGTATACCAAGGAGTTAAGGTCAACATCTCTAATTGGACTGGAAGGCAGTAAACAGAACACCCAATAGTCCCTACTTAATAACAGAGTACCTAGCCTAATGCAGTTTTGGACAAAGTAGCATAAGAAATGTAGCCCTAAATATTAAAATATTTATCAGATTTACTGCATACTTCTCACTTAGCAGAACTATGTCTCTTAGGAAACAACTTGAATTATCAGTTAAGAGAATAGAATATCAGAAGAGGCAACAGATAGGTTACTAACATAGATGCATTTTGTTACAGGATTAATTCATTTTTTCTCATATGGTGCCTTAGAGAGGACCTAGTGTACTAGGACAAAATTAACAAAACTAGTGGTGGGTCAAGGAAAAGATGTCTGATCCTTGAAATAAAACTTTTTAAAATCCAGTGATAAAAAGTTTCAGCCTTTCCATAATTTCGAACAATTCTATCATGTCTATGTTTGTTTCAAGACCAATCTTCCGACAGAAACATCTTACTCACATTAAGACCAGTATAACAATTTGAGCACAATGGGGAGCCCTAACACTTTATGAAAGAATAGTTCAATTATATAAGGTTTTGGAAGGGTTTCTGAATTCTTCTGGTGTTTAATTTCTTTTCATTTTTGCCCTTCCACTTATAAAAGTAGTAGTTATTTCTAATGCAACCACTCGCATTTAGTGAAGAGACAAGAATTCAGGTAAAACTCTCAAAGAATTTATGATTAATCAGGAAGAAACATCTTTCCTCATAAGGTATAGATTTAAAGGAGTATTGTAGTTCATTTTAGAAGAGGAATTGGAAATATTATTGCCTATCAGCAGAGCAAGAAAACAAGGGCCCTTTGCTTCTTAAAAGTTGGGAACCTGGCTTATAATGCCATTTTTTCATATTGAATTTCTTTAGGCTATTTTTTTAAAACAATAAACAACCACAAAAGTTTGTGTTTAAAAACCCTATGATATGTGCAAGTAATATTCAAAGCAAATCTTGAACTGATTAAGACCTAATCAAGCAAAGGAAGTATAATTTAGTGTAGTAAAGTTGAACTTTACTACTATGAACAGTGGCATTGATTTCATCTGCACTGCTCACAGTAGGAAAGTTAAGTATATGTATAAGTGTTTGCAGGATCAGGGCCTTAACTGGACCCCATTATGCTTTGAATATCACTCCTCATTGAATTGAACAGGACAGGGAGGGATTTATTACTAGCTTTACTAGTAATAGTAAATACCTGCTGCTATCTGACTGGAGACAGTTTTCAGTTAGATGGATTAAAGGATCATTTGCTTACACTGGCCCAGATCCAAAAAGGAATGTCTTTCTCACTCTTTCTCTGGGTCAGTTAATTCTTAATCATTTAATACACAACGGAACATCTTCAACAAGAGACTGAGTGACTCAGACTATCCCATAGTCCAGTCATTAGGGCACTTACCCCAGTTCAAATTGCTCCTTCTCATTAGTCAGTGAAGTCTCCCACATCCTGGTTGAGCACTTTAACTACTTGGGTAAAGGTTATAAGGGTGATCTCATCCTCCCTCCCCCCACCCACCCACCCATTTTGTATGGAGTTAGGGGTGCTCAGCTCATGCCAGCCTTTTGGTGCTGCCCCACCTATCTTCAACTGGTTTGATGATCATGCTGGGAGTTAACCATTAGTTAGGTGCCTGGATGCCTGCCTGAGACAGCAGGCTTCATACCCAGGGCAGAAAGTTAGGTGCCTAGAGAAGTTTGCAGCAAAGGTTTAGGCTTTGAGTGAGTTCAAAGTTCAAAGTTCAGCTGAGTGGATCACAGCGGTGGATCACAGTGGTGCTCAAATATGGGCCTAATTTGGGGGTTTAGGCCTAAGTCCCTTTCTGAATCTGAGCCATTGTGATTGGAACTGCCTGACTCCTTTAAAAATGGTTTACTTATTCAAAAATATCATGTAATTATTTTGTTTGTTTGGAAAAATAATATTTGACAACCTTAATTATGGCCATTGCAGGTTCAGTGGAAAACATTTATTTTTAAATGAAAGTTTAGAACTTGCAAATTCTTCTTCCAACTTATTGCTAATATAGGGACAAATTATTCTTTCCAAGTTCCCTCAACTTAAAAATAGCTGAGAGAATTTGCTCAGACTAGTCTAGAAAAGTCCACTTTCAGTCAGACAAAAAGTAAAGTAAACATTTCAGAAATGTATACACATGTGCAGGTGAAATCCTGGCTCTCCTGAAGTAAAACTTCCATTCACTTCAGTTGGTCCAGCATTTCCCCAGCAAGTGAAAATGGAAACTGTTTGAAACCTTAACTTCAGTCACTCCTGGTGAAGAGTATGGCTCCAAATATGAAATCAGTCCTACGCAGATGGACCCTTTCTATCGAGTCCCTCTGAAGCTAATGGTACTTTCATAGGCCCAGGGCTCAACTCACACAGATCAGATTGAAGATTGGACCTGTAATTGTAATTGAAATACAAATTGTGTTGGAATTCATCTGGAGAGACAGTGTTATACAAAAGTAGTCAGTATCATTAAATGAAAACTGATTCACGGGTTTGGCTATTTTTCTCCAATTACTCTTCGCTAATCTAGTAATATTCATGAGTCAGGTAGTCAATATGTCCAACAGCTGAAAAAGTATTGGTTAGTTATTACATTGTATTGTATTCTCAACCTCCTAAAAAACTTTAACAATAATAAATGGCACTATTAATTTCTATGTAAAAAAACAAATGAATTACTATACATAAGAGAAAATAGATAATCTTTCAAAATGCTCATTTCATATACTTCTCACAGTGCCCATCAGTCTAACATATTACCTTTCTTAAATTCATTTTTCCTATTTATAAGAACTCCTGACATTTCTAATGCTGCTGATACAAAACAGACAAAAATGTGCATTGAAATTGATGTGTTAAAGAAACAGACCTGTTATCATAACTCCCTCAATCACATTTTTACCTGCTCCTGGGATATTTTACTTTAGCCCATGGGAAACATACTCAGCTACAGCAAGAGATTGAGTCTCATCTTGAAAACTATTTTGCTCTTTTGTAAAAATCTACTTTTTACTATAAAAACAGAATCACCTTTAAAACAAATTGTAGGTTAAGTAGAGAGCTCCTTGGGATGTTTATACTTCACCAGTAATTTCTACTTATTTTCTATTATACTTATAAGCAAACTAGCAATAAGACACAACAACACACACATAGGTGAGTGAGCCTCATTAAGCATTTAATTGGGGTAGGTAACATTCTACAAAGTCATTGTAAAAAAAAAGAAACAGAAAAGAATTCAGCACCACATTACATATGGCCAAACCTGTTAAAATTGGTTGCAAGACCAGGTGCAGAAACTAACTTCTCACAACCCACATTCAAACAGCTAATTTTTGAAATTCTGAAAGGACTAGTTTAAATTGCCTAGAGATATACAGACATAATGCAGAAGCCCTGGCCTCCATGTCTGTGAATCTTGTATACTAGAAGTATATACTGCTTTTAAGGCTTGAAGAACCATGAGTTATTCATACAACTTATTTTTTGGTCTCAAGAAATGCCAGATATAAACTGTTAAAAATAGCCATTTCCCTTCTCCCACTTACATTCCTCAGAAAAAACTTTGGCTATATGCCAAAATAATAACTAACACAGAAACATTCTCAGGCTGGGCTAATGCTGTTGCTGCTACAGCCACAGCTATTTCATTAAGAATGCCTGGGAGCTGCCAGCGCAGCTGTAGCAGGCAAGTGGGGAGTGCTAAACTGAATCAGGCTGCCCACTCCCTCCCCCAGACCCAGTATATGGCTCCAGTGGCCCACTCACCACTCTGAGGAATCACAGGAGCTCTGTGATTGGCAGGAGTTCTGCCAACTATCAAAGAGTGAAGTGATGGGTTAGGCTCTCCTCCGTGAGCATCCCCAGAACCCAGCACCTGCATCCAGTGTCCCATCTCCCGTCTGGGATATCTGTCAGCTAATGTAGTGAGTCCTGTAACGCAGTTGGTATCAGTCTGTGCTGTAGTACTGAAGGGTCAGTGTTAAAACCATGCTGACAATGTATGATGCGGCTGGGAGCAGGAATTGTTACAGATGCGCATAGTAGAATTTGTTTTAACCTTTAAAAAAACTATTTTACATGTTAAAACCCCATAAAAATATGACTGCCTGACCCCTTGTGTGTATATGCTATGACATAGTCTTCAACTACTTGAGCATAGACTTTTTTTTTCCATCGGACCCCACCTCGTTCTGTGAACAGGATGGAGGCACAGAGGACAGAATTAATGTTGTGTGGGAAACTGAGAAGTCTGACATATCCTAACTTTTAATTGCTTAACTTTATAACCTACGTGTCATTATTGTAACTTATTTTAATATAATTTTATACTAGATATTGCAAGTATTGCAAACAGAAGCAATTATACAGCAGATAATATAATTATTTAAATATTTTTATTTTATTCCCAGGCATGTTTTAATTATTTTGTAATTTTAAATTAAAAAACTGTATAATAAAACTAGGTTAAAAATGTAATGATTGCACAGTTAAGAATTTAAGTTCCAGATAAATTCCTGATATAAGTTCCTGATATAATACTTAGTCCTGCCTTGAGTGCAGGGGCTGGACTAGATGACCTCTCGAGGACCCTTCCAGTTCTATGATTCTGTGACAATTACAAATTCTATGTTGTACATGCAGTCTTAATTCTTCCCTTGTGACTCTGCATTACAATCTGAAGTTTAAATATATAATCAGATAATATTTTCCAAATACTGCAACTAAAAGTGAGGCATCTGTGCAGATTGAGGACCTTTTCCCAAAATTTCTCTCTTCATCTCTTATATCTTCATATGGTTATTGGGTCAGGTAAATGGATTTGGATTTCCACATCTGTTAATGGAGAATAATAAAATACCACAGGAAAAAGGTAACCTGATATTCAGAGGTATCTGTGGGACTCTTTAATCTTATCCCTACTTATAACAAATGTGATGCAGGCTAATAAGATCAGAGTAACATGCTGTTACTAACATTGTAGATGGAAGGAGGCCAATTGCTGTAGCTAGCAACTTTCATTTGCCTAGATATCATGTGTAATCCATAGGGATTCTTGTCTACATCATTAAAAATGTGTTCTAAATGTTTTCCCCAGTTGCTAGTAATAAGCCATAGATCTCCAGTGAGTTGTTGATATCCCCAGTTACCACAAATTGCCTATTATTTGAGTGTTGCAGACCTATAAAAAAGCCATTGTCTCTATACTGCCTAGCTCTGAAGAGAGCAGTAACTGCTTGTAGTTCCTGTAGCTGGGCTTTTTGCTGTGGAAATTCACAGATTTCATCAGCAGCCATAGCAAAGGCTGCTCATGCTCCCTACTTTCTCAGAACAGGAGAGGAGAAAAGACGGTTACTCACCTTTGTAATTGTTGTTCTTCGAGATGTGTTGCTCATATCCATTCCAGTTAGGTGTGCGCGCCGCGCGTGCACGTCTGCCGGAAACTTTTTACCCTAGCAACTCCAGTGGGCTGGCAGGTCGCCCCCTAGAGTGGCGCCACCATGACACCAGATATATACCCCTGCCGGCCCGCCCGCTCCTCAGTTCCTTCTTGCCAGCTACTCCGACAGTGGGGAAGGAGGGCGGGTGTGGAATGGATATGAGCAACACATCTCGAAGAACAACAGTTACAAAGGTGAGTAACCATCTTTTCTTCTTCGAGTGCTTGCTCATATCCATTCCAGTTAGGTGATTCCCAAGCCTTACCTAGGCGGTGGGGTCAGAGTGAGAGGTCGCGGCCTGGAGCACTGCAGATCCAAAAGCAGCATCATCTCTGGACTGCTGGACCAGGGCATAATGCGAAGCAAATGTATGAACAGATGACCAGGTCGCTGCCCTACAGATTTCTTGAATGGGCACTCGGGCGAGGAAGGCCAGCGAGGATGCCTGTGCTTTGGTAGAGTGAGCAGTCACACGGCCCGACGGAAGTTGGGCAAAGTCGTAACAGGTCCTGATGCAGGACGTAACCCATGACGATAACCTCTGAGAGGAGATCGGCAGCCCCTTGACCCTGTCCGCCACTGCCACGAATAACTGAGGGGACCTGCGGAAGGGTTTTGTCCTGTCCATGTAAAAGGCTAGCGCCCGTCGGACATCTAGCGAGTGGAGCTGCTGCTCCCTGCAGGATGAATGGGGCTTAGGGAAGAAAACTGGGAGGAAAATCTCTTGGTTGACATGGAAAGCTGAGACCACCTTAGGAAGGAAAGCAGGGTGCGGCCTCAGCTGTACCTTATCCTTGTGGAAGACCGTATACGGTGGGTCCACCGTGAGGGCCCTCAGCTCTGACACCCTTCTAGCTGAGGTAATGGCCACAAGGAAGGCGGTTTTCCATGAGAGGTAAAGCAGGGAGCAAGTAGCTAATGGCTCGAAAGGAGGGGCCATGAGCCGGGACAGGACCAGGTTGAGGTCCCATGAGGGGGCCGGAGGGCGAATTTGGGGATAGAGCCTCTCCAGCCCCTTCAGGAATCTCGCCACCATGGGGTGAGAGAAAACAGAACAGCCGTCCACGCCAGGATGAAAAGCGGAGATGGCAGCGAGGTGAACTCGTAGGGACGACAATGACAGCCCCTGGGTCTTAAGGGACCAGACGTAGTCCAGAAGAGTGGTGATGGGAACCTCCATAGGACGAAGAGCTTTCTCTGCACACCAGCAGGAGAAGCGCTTCCACTTGGCTGTATAAGTCGCTCTGGTGGAAGGCTTTCTGCTGCCCAAGAGAACCTCACGGACCAGGGTGGAGCACCGCAACTCAGAGTCAGTCAACCATGGAGGAGCCACGCCATGAGGTGGAGCGACGGAAGGTCCGGGTGACGGAGCCTGCCGTGGTCCTGCGTGATGAGATCCCGATGAAGAGGTAGGGTAACAGGGTTGGTCACTAAGAGGTCCAACAACACGGGGCACCAGTGCTGTCTGGCCCATGCCGGAGCTATGAGAATCAATTGGGCTTTGTCCCTGCGCACCTTGATTAGAACTCTGTGAATCAGGGGAATGGGCGGGAAAGCATAATGGAGGTGTGTTGTCCAAGAGATTAGGAATGCATCCGCGAGAGACCCGGGCTCCTGACCCTGGAAGGAGCAGAATGTTCAACACTTCCTGTTCACCCGGGATACGAAGAGGTCTATCCGGGGACGACCCCACCTCTGGAAGAGTGAGAGGGCGACGTCCGGACGGAGGGACCACTTGTGTGAGAGGAAGGATCTGCTCAGCCGATCCACGAGGGTATTCTGCACTCTGGGAAGGTAGGAGGCGGACAGGTGAATAGAATGGACTATGCAGAACTCCCAGAGACGTATCGCCTCCAGACAGAGGGGAGAGGACCTGGTGCCGCCCTGCTTGTTGATGTAGAACATGGTCGTCGTGTTGTCGGTGAATACCGCAACACAATGACCGTGGAGGAGATGGACAAATGCTTGACAAGCAAGGCGGACCGCTCTCAACTCCCGTACGTTGATGTGGAGGTTGATCTCTTGCGGGGTCCACAAGCCCTGAGTTCTCTGAGTGCCGCAGTGAGCTCCCCAGCCCAGGTCGGAAGCGTCCGTGGTTAGGGATGCGGAAGGCTGGGGCGGATGGAACAGGAGCCCCGCACATACTATGGATCGGTCCAGCCACCAGTGTAGAGAGTCCAGCACCGCCTGAGGGACGGTGACGACTGTATCCAATGACCGTCTGGTCGGTCGATATTGAGTAATCAGCCATGTTTGAAGAGGTCTCATGCGGAGACGGGCGTGGGCTGTAACAAACGTGCAGGCCGCCATGTGGCCTAATAGGGCCAGACACGTTCGGATTGAGGTCAGCGGGGCCGCTCACAACCGGAGAATAATGTCTGACAATGACCGGAACCTGGGCAGGGGTAACAAGGCCCTGGCGAGGGTAGAGTCTAGCACAGCTCCGATAAACTCTATCCGCTGCGTGGGGAGTAGAGTAGACTTGTCGGCATTGATTACGAGGCCCAAAGCAGCAAAGAGGGTGCTGATCCTGGTGACGTGATCTCTGACCTGTTGCTCCGACGTACCCCGGATCAGCCAGTCGTCCAGGTAGGGGAAGACGTGGATATGGCATCGTCTGAGGTGAGCGACGACTACTGCCATACATTTTGTAAATACTCGTGGGGCCGTAGAGAGGCCAAATGGGAGGACCGCAAATTGATAGTGCTGGCGGTCGGCCACAAAACGGAGGAAACGCCTGTGATGGGGGGTGATAGCAATGTGAAAATAGGCATCCTGCATATCAAGGGTGGCGTACCAGTCTCCGGGATCCAGGGACGGGATGATAGTTCCAAGGGACACCATGCGGAACTTCAACTTCACGATGTACTTGTTGAGTTCCCGCAGGTCGAGGATGGGCCTGAGACCGCCCTTGGATTTGGGGATCAGGAAATAGCGGGAGTAAAACCCCTTGCCCTTCTCGTTCTCTGGAACCACCTCTATGGCTCCTTTGGCCAGGAGCGTGTGCACTTCCTGACGGAGGAATTGCTCGTGAGAGGGGTCCCTGAAGAGGGACGGGGAAGGAGGGTGGGAGGGCGGGGGTGAGGAAAACTGCAGGCGATAACCGTCCTGTATCGTGCGTAGGACCCAGTGGTCCGATGTTATTTGGGACCACGCCGGGAGGAAAAAGGAAAGGCGGTTGGAAAACTGCGGGAAAGGATCCGTAGGGGAAACTGGTACTGCGCCCTCGGGCGCACCTTCAAAATGAAGGCTTAGGCCCTGGGGGGGCCTTAGCGGAGCCCTGGCTTTGTCCCGCCTGACCTCCCGACTGCCTGCGGCGGTTGTTCCTGCCCCGGCGTCGCGAGGGGTCCTGTCTCGGGCGGAACGGGGGGTATGGGCGCCGCTGCTGCTGCTGGTTTTGTTGCCTGAAGGACCTGCGTTGGGTCGCCGGAGTATGCATTCCGAGCTACTTTATGATGACCCTATTATCTTTTAGGTCCTTCAGCCTAGGGTCAGTCTTGTCCGAGAACAGACCCTGGCCTTCGAAGGGGAGGTCCTGGATCGTGTGCTGGAGCTCCGGCGGAAGGCCGGAGACCTGCAGCCACAAGAGGCGCCGCATGGTGAGCCCGGAAGCCAGGGTTCGCGCAGCCGAGTCAGCGGCATCAAGGGAGGCCTGGAGTGATGTTCTTGCCACCTTCTTGCCCTCGTCCAGGATTGTAGAAAACTTCTGGCGTGCGTCCTGTGGCAAGAGTTCCGCAAACTTCTCTGTCGCTACCCAGGTGTTAAAGGAGTAGCGGCTGAGGAGGGCCTGCTGGTTGGATACGCGGAGCTGTAGAGCCCCTGCCGAATAGACCTTGCGGCCCAAAAGGTCCATGCGCCTGGCCTCCTTTGACTTAGGCGCCAGGGCCTCCTGTCCGTGGCGCTCCCTGTCGTTCACCGACTGGACCACCAATGAGCAGGGAGTCGGGTGAACGTACAGATATTCATACCCTTTAGATGGGGCCATGTATTTCTGCTCCACCCCCCGAGCGGTCGGGGGAATGGAGGCCGGTGACTGCCAGATGGTATTGGCATTATTTTGTATAGTCTTTATGAAAGGCAAGGCAACCCTGGTTGGCGCATCGGCTGCCAGGATGCTCACCACTGGGTCCTCCACTTCCTCTACCTCCTCCGCCTGTAGGTTTAGATTTTGAGCCACTCGGCGGAGGAGATCCTGGTGTGCCCTTAAATCCAATGGCGGGGGGCTGGAGGAAAAGGTACCGGCCACCGCCTCATCCGGGGATGAAGATGAGGAGATTCCGGGCAACAGAGTATCCACGGGGGGTTGTGAAAGGGGCTGCACCTCGGTATCCTGAGGGAGCTCCGGGTCCCGGGAAGCATCCTCCGTTTGTGGAGAGAGGGGTGGCCTGGACACCGTAGCCTCCGGTGGTCTACGCTCCGCCAATGGACGGGAGGTGATGTGATGAGGACCTTGTGCCTGGGCGTATGCCCACGGGGTCCAGAATCCCCACTGTGGGGGTCCTCGATCTTGCTTTGGGAAGCGGTTTTCGTGCCTGTTGAGTGTCTTGTCATAGGCACTATCATCGAGGGAGGAGACGGAGGGCTCCGTAGCAGCCCAGGGAGGCGCTGAGCTGGAATGGTACAGCGCCGCCGGTGCCGCGAGTGATGTTCCCCTCGGTGCCGAGGCTCGGTGCCGTGACTCATACCGGGACCGGGACCGGGACCAGGACCGGGACCGGGACCGAGAGCGGCGTGATGACCTGCGCCGAGATCTCGATCTAGAGCGGGAGCGATGTCGATGTCTAGAGCGGGATCGCGACCTTCTGGAGGCCCGGTGCCGAGACGGCAATGGAGACCGGGACCTACTACCAGCGCGGTGCCGGGAGGTCGACTGGGTTCGGGACCTGCCACCGGTTCGGTGCCGGGAGGTCGACCACGGTGTCGAACGCCGAGGCGAACGACTCCTGGAGGCTCGGTGCCGATGGTGTGATGAGGCCGATCGGGACCGGCCAGATGGTGATCGGTGCCGCGAGTACGACCGGCACCGTCTGGGCGACCGGTGCCGGGACTCCGAGCGGTGCCCTGAGCGTGAGCGGTCGCGCCTTCGGGGTGATCAGCGTCAGGACACGGGAGAGGACGGACGAAGCATCGGCTTGCCCTTGGATAAGATGCGTCCCGTAGGTGGCAGCTGTGGCTGAGTTGGCTCCGTGAGAGCAATCAAGTCCCGAGCCGAGGCGAAAGTCTCCGGCATTGACGGGACCCTTAGCTCGACCCCTGATCGTATTGGGGAGCTAGGAGGAGCTGGACTCGACGGACCCTCCGGGCCCGGAGTCGACAGTCCTGCAGGTGGTGCCACGGCTAAGGTAGGAGCCGGGCGGTCCACTCGGGTCTGCCTGGGTGTGGAGACAGACGTCGAGGGACGTAGGTCTGTCCCCGGTGCCGGAGATGGTCAGTGCCGGGGAGTCTTGCCGGTGTCGGCGCGGTCCGGTGCCGGAGCCGAAGCGGTGGACTGCGCTGCTGGTGCCAGAGAGAGAGCCGCTTCCATGAGGAGGGCGCGGAGACGTTGGTCTCTCTCCTTTTTAGTGTGCGGCTTAAAGGCCTTACAAATGCGGCACCTGTTACTAATGTGCGATTCCCCCAGGCACTTCAGGCATGCGTCGTGGGGGTCGCTTGTAGGCATCGGCTTCTTGCAAGTCGAGCACTGTTTAAACCCTGGTGAGCCAGGCATGGGCCCGGTGCCGGGTGCCAGGGAGGGCAACAGCCCACCCACAGGCAACGTTCAATAACTATTTACAAAAACTTAACTAACTACAGCTATACTGAAAAGGTAACTATAACTAACTGAGAAAAAAGGTTTTAGAAGCTAAACGACGAGGAGAGCTAGGGACGTGGAGGTCAGCGAACCGCACTCCACAGTTCCAGCAACCGACACGGCCGTAAGAAGGAACTGAGGAGCGGGCGGGCCGGCAGGGGTATATATCTGGTGTCATGGTGGCGCCAGTCTAGGGGGCGACCTGCCGGCCCACTGGAGTTGCTAGGGTAAAAAGTTTCCAGCAGACGTGCATGCGCAGCGCGCACACCTAACTGGAATGGATATGAGCAAGCACTCAAAGAAGAATATTTAATGTCAAAAAGAGCTTGGATTTCATTTTTGTATTCTAGTCCTCTCTCCCCACTTTAGACATCTAGGAAGATATGGCAGAAACGTCATCTCCTGTGATAAAAAAATATTAAGGCTGTCTTGGATCCTGGGGGATATGCTAGATTACCAATCACTTGTCCTCATACTACCACATGGATGTCATTCAGAACATAAGTAGCAGTGCCCCAAAACAAATAGGATGAGGAAAGTAGAAAAAAAAATTCCACCCACCCCTCAGCTAAACAGAAAACTTTCATTAGATAGAAGACCTTAATTAGCACCAGCTGCTGTCATTCACCCAAAGAGCAACAGTTGATAGCCTTGGAGCGGAAAGTTGAGTTACCCCTTTGTATCATGTAAGTAGTTTGAAATTATTTCTGGAGTAGAGCTATCAATTGATCAACCAATTAAGCACTGAATCCCAGCTTCTTTCAGTGTTAGGTGTTGGGGTGTCAAGCTTAAGAACAGTTTGGGTGGTCTAAAGCGAGTAACAGCTGTGTGAAGAAATTGACAGGGCAAGTAGAACCAAAGTAACAAGGTGAATGGGGAAGAGAGTGAAAGACAAGCCAAAGTAGCAGAATTAGATAGGTTCATAAAGTGCATATGTGCCAGCATTTTAGTGTAAAGATAGCACAGATAGTGCATTTACAGAGATTTAAACTTGATTAGAGTTATGCAAATTGGGAAGATGACCACACACAATAAGAAAAAAGTAAACTCAACAGAAATGTAATGTATTATACTGACAGTCTGTACAGAAAATTGCAAGAAGTCTCTAGGAATTGTCATCTCATGGGAAAGCAACACAAATCAACCTTGAATGGATTCCATGACTGTACTTCAAGTAGAAACTATAAATATCTTCCCAACAAGGAGTCCAGTGATTTTTTGCTTGGGATTGCAAGTACTTCCAAGCGGAACCTCTCATACAGAATGTACAACTCACAGACTTCTAACCCCCCAAATCTTTCTTCCTCATTTCACCAGCTCTCTCCATTTTCTTCCCATCCTGAGCACCTGGTTCTTTACCCATGTAGAGAGTGAGCCCTCCACGTGTAAGGTATGGTGTGTACACTTCTTTAGTGGGTGCTACGTAAAGGCTTTCAAGCATCTACTCTCAGCTAATATAGAACAGAGATGGATTAAAGTACTGTCCACACTTCAGCTTTAAAGAGAGTTTGTAACCAGTTACTGGAATAGTTGTCTCTAATCATGGTTTGCAGCCACAGAACAACACAGTTAAATCTGATGAGTGACTGTGGTCAGCAAACAGAATTTCAACCATGCTGGAAACCTCATCTCACACTTCATCTTCCAGTCACCACTCTTGTTTGCAGTGTGGATAGGAACACCTTAATCATGTTGGAAATCATGGTAGCTGGTCCTCCTTCCTCCCAGCTACCTAGGCCACATCCTGTATGGTGTCTAAGATGCTCTTGATGGCTTTTAAGACAGTTTTTATACACCCCTCACCCATCCTTACATCTTCAAGCTATTGGTCTAGTTCCCAGCATACAACAGAGAAAACAGCTCTCCATGGAACACCAGTGAACTCTACATGGGCCATAGTTTGAGAATCACTGGATTGGTGTTTCCTTTTTCCCAGGGATTTAGCTGCTACACTCCCTGCCTCAGTTGAGGGATGCACTCTTGAGGGGCCTATTTCAAAGAAAATCTATGAGTTTCCTGTGCCCTTGGTTCCTCCTTCTGAGAGTTTTGCAATAGATATGTATTGAAGCAGCTGTCAAGCTTTTGTTTTCCCATTCCTTACATATAATCTTTTACTCTTATCCTTGAATTATTCTTGTCTGTTTATTTCCTATTTCCCACCACTTTGGAGGTGCTATATCTAGCAAAGACATTTATGAAAATGTATAGTGACTTACTTTATATATTCCATATATATATTGTGCTGTTTCCATCTCGCTGGGAATTAGGAAGCTACTAGAAATAACAAGCAGTTTGTTCTTGTGAAATTTTGAGTGCAAGATCTAGACCAAAGGAGTTTAGATAAATTTTAAATAAGCATCTGAACGTTTGGATGCTTAACTGAGCCTTTTGAGATTTACTCATCACTAACTGAAACAGTGTTACAAGTAAAAAAGAAATATAAGTATGAAATGGAATCAATAAATAATTTAAGAAACACAACTTCACTCTCTTTTGCTTTCTCTTTGGATGGAATTTTCCCTAACTCATTTTTTTAAATCTGTATCCTATATTCATTTGATGGCAAATGAGAAAGATGTAAATTAAAACTAGTGGCATTTTCACATACCCCTACAGTTTTATATTTGAGTCACAGTTTGAGATCAACCAATACCAAACTGAATCATGCTGAACACTGACACTTTTATCCTGAAATATATATCCAATATTCTCTTTTGTTATTTGAACTTTTGCACATTCTCTCTATAATATGTATATTTGTACACACACAAACTTTATATATATATGAACACATGGAATCGCGTATCAGAGGGGTAGCCATGTTAGTCTGGATCTGTAAAAGCAGCAAAGAATCCTGTGGCACCTTATACACTAACAGACGTTTTGGAGCATGAGCTTTCACGGGCTGACGAAGTGGGTATTCACCCACGAAAGCTCATGCTCCAAAAGTCTGTTAGTCTATAAGGTGCCACAGGATTCTTTGCTGCTTTTACATGGAATCATGTGTATAAAATACACAAGGATGTGGTAAAATGGTTTCATCAACATGAGTTGAGACTACAAACATTTTCAAACCAGCTTGCCAAAAGTTAGGCTCCTAAATCCATGTGTAGGCACCTAAGTAAAAATTGATTGATTTTTCAAGGTGCTGAGCACCTGCAGCTCCCTCTGACTTAATGCCTCCAAGGTGTCTAAATATGAATACAGGAGCACACAGATCAGAAATACTTGGTCATTACTTATGTTCAATACTAAAAATAATAATGTATGTATTATTTTATGTGTATATATATAATGTTCTAAAATTTTCATTAACAGTTCTAATTAGCTCTAATGATTTTTTCTAAGACTGTGAATTAGCTGCAAAATCATGCAAGGATATATTTCCATTTGGAAAAAGACTAATGATTAGATTTTGATGTGCAGTCAAATAAAGTTAAGATGAAGAACATTTCTGTTAAAAAGAACAGCTCAGATATTCTGCTAACTAGCTCCCATGATAAGTAGTGAACCTCTAATGCAGTCCATTATCTTGGCTGCTGAGAAAGTCACAGACAGTAAGCGGGAGATATACTTCCACTATAAATTGTTACAGATCTTCTCTAAAAAATGCATAAGGGATTTGTGACAACTTTGTGGGCTGCCATTTTACATCTACTTTCTGGACAACAATCAGTAAAGGCTCTGCAAATAGTAGGAAGCCAAACAGAATAGATTACTATTTTTTCTGAAAGATAACAAAAGCAAGTGAGGAGAGGGGTTTGGCTTATTGGTTAAAGCCACAAGAAAAAATATCAGAGGAGTAACTGTGTTAGTCTAGATCTGTAAAAGCAGCAAAGAGTCCTGTGGCACCTTATAGATTAACAGAAGTTTTGGAGCATGAGCTTTCATGGGTGAATATGAGCTTAAACATTGCTTATACTAATTTCCCCTCTATTGAAATCAACCTACTCGGGACAGCATCAACACCCAGGGCCAAATCTTCATCTAATTGAAGTAAATGGAAAAATTCAAACCAACTTCATGAGACCTTCATTTGACCCTTTATTGATCTGGGAGATTTACGGTATATGGGAATCCATACATTAAGACAATATTAAATGCCCTCATTTATTTTAGACACACAATTGGTCTTATCTGATGAATGAATTGGTCCTTCCAGGCAGCAGTAGGGACAGCTGAACCCCTGTTCATGTGAATTGTTCTGTGGGTATACACCTTCTCTTACTATATCTGTTAATCCAATATATTTTCCATGAGCACAAATGCACCTAGAAATGCACCTGTCAGCATGAATAAATGGAAAAAAGCACACATATGATATGCCTTTCATTTCAATGACATGTGTGTCACAAAATGCTAAGACCCCTACAGCCTTCTTCTGGAGCCCAGCTATTGGGTGTTAGCAAACATGGTTTGATAAAATGCTAGACAAAAGAGTCTGGCCTTCTTTATGATGTGTCCATTTTGGAAAACATTGTCTGATATAAGCTATGATAGAACAATCTTTTGTATTAACTAGAATGAGACCAATTCTCCAACATTAACATATAAATGCTTCAGATAAATCGGTTCCCAATTCAGTTAACTTACTAAGTAAATTCAGACTAGAGTATTCCTAAGGAGTCAGTTTTCTGTATGGCAACTGAAACAAGGCACCTTGAACCAGAATCCTTAGCACTGGTTGGATACTGACCGAATTATTAAGCAGCTGAAACTGATTCCACAGACAGTTCTACATTCCAAAAAGGTATCCTTTGGTAACATTGTAACTGGCCTGCTCATACACATGCCCCTTTAAGTCTTCCTGGCAGTAGAAATGGGCCCTTGATTTTCAGCACTAATGAGACTTCCATCTGTGCAAACAAAGTAAAGGACATTCTGCCATTATTTCTAAAACCAGGTAGTCATTAAGTGGGTTCTCTGTGAAGGTAAACATCTGTTTTTAATATAGGTATTGATATAACTGTTGTGCTGTTTGGTGGAAGTTATATAAAGAAGATTAACTTGACAATATAAAGGGTTCTATTTTACAATATACAATAGGACTGACCTTCAAAACCAAGAGAATTCTCCTTGATCAGATTTTCCATATGGTAGAATTATTGCTCTTTTATTTTTGCTAGCCATTCTAGTCTTCACTTTATCATCTTCCAAGATTTCTCTCCATCAGTTTTCTTTAAATCTTTCTCTTTGATTCCTTCATCTTCTCCATAT
Source organism: Gopherus evgoodei (assembly GCF_007399415.2). Lineage (NCBI taxonomy): Eukaryota > Metazoa > Chordata > Testudines > Testudinidae > Gopherus > Gopherus evgoodei. The sequence continues at coordinate 103,714,116 of NC_044322.1, forward strand.
ACAATTGTTAATTCCTTCATATATTCTCCTTTTTAATCTCTCCCATTCCATGTCCTTTCTGCTGTCCTCCAAAATAAACATGCCCACACTTATACCTGTTCCCCAAAATTCTTGGTCACATACCTCAAACTCTCTGGTCCATCCCCCGACTTTCCCATCCATTCAAACTCCAGCCTTCTCCATTCACACATCAGGTAATTCCATAATCTCCTATTCAGCCCTCCAGACTGCTGCTTCCTGTTTCTTCTCCTGCTGTTTCTAGGAGGAACATTGTCCAGGAAGGGAAGGGATGGGAAGGAGGCAGCATCTCTTAGACTGTCCCTCGCAACTTCTGCAGGAGAGGAGTAGGGGGGTGCTCCAACCTGTGCTTCTCTCTGTGAGCTGCTTTGCAGGCAACTGTGCTTAGCAGGTGTCAAGGCTGATTCCCCACTCTGGCACTTTGAGTGCAGAAGGTGGTGGCACGCAAGGACTCTAAAAAATAATACTGGCCACTCCAGGCTTGTATTAAACTCCCACCACCCAAGTGCAAAAACCCTTTGAGGACCGAGGTAGGCGCACTTTGGAATTCCTTCCTGTGGGGTACCCTCAAACCCTTTTACCCGCCTCCGGGGAATTGCTGTGAAAGAAAAACAAAGGAAATCAGCTGTTGCCACCAGCAAATTAAGCAACATGTGCACAAACCTCGTAGGACACAAAGATCCAATTCTGTTCTTAAAAAAGGTAAATTTTATTTTAAAAAAAAGAAAGGAAGGAAGAAAGAAAATACATCTGGAAACTCAGGCTATTACTAGATTTAAAAAAAAAAACTTGCAAGGATTAAGCATTAAGAATAACTTTCCTGAGTTCCAGCTTAAAGGTTACAAGCAAAACAAAAGCTTGCACAGAGGAGTCCACAGGGCATAAAGAAATAAAAAGAAATAAACCCAATTGCATCTTCCTAGCCATTTCCTGCTCTAATTACATATCTGAGATTTCAAATGAGTAGTTTCTAGGTATGATACCGATGACTTTTTACACCTGGCCCCAAGTTTTTTACAGCATAGTTGCTTTGTGTTTGCTTCTCCCCAACAACAACAACAGACAGACAAAAGGGGAATCTTGTTTCAATTTTTAAAAGTTCTAGCTTTCCCATTGGCTCTGTTGGCCAGGAGCCCACTAACTTCCTTTTACCTATGCATCTCAGTGATACTTTTAACCCTTTACAGGTAAAGCAAGTAGAGAACAGCTACTAAGAGGGATTTTATAGCTAACTGGCTGGCTGGGTCCATAAAAGGGAGCTCCTTCCTCCTTCATTTATCACAGCAGGACCTGACCAGAGGTATTGGACATGGTGCTGGTGGGAGGAAAAAAGCAGCTGACAAGGGCCTACAACATATAAAGGAGGAGAGTATTTCATTTTCTCCTCACTCTCTATAATATCATTAAGTTGATGGGTACATCCACAGCCAAAAAAAAAGTTTAAATGGGGACACATAATCCTCATCTTACTTATGCAATGGTTACACCCATGTGGTGAAAAACCTGCAGTTCCCTGCCTATCCCCTCTTAGCTGACAGCTCTGATTATTTCCCATCACCCCAGTATAAAGTCCATGCCCCACTCTTGTCTTGTCAGTGCAGGATGTAGCTCAAGGGAGAGGTGAGGAATCAGCAGAAGCATGGACAGGTCATATAGGACTGGGAAAGAATGAAGTAGGCATAGACTAACTGGTTCCAAGAGTCCCAATCTGCTCTGCTTTCTGGTAACCTGGTGCCCTCTCTGCTCCATGGTCCAATGTTCCCAATGGCCAAATGACTACCAGCAAATCTTGAAAGTTGGTCAGACCCCAAGTGTTAACCAGAAGAGAATTAGCTAGTTTCCAAAGAGTTAATACACAAAATTAACTTGCCTTTAAAAACTTGCAGGCTCGTTTCAGGCCTTGAGAGTACTTAGAAGTGAAGATCTAATTGGAAGGGAGGACCCAGAAGGCTTTAGTGCCACCTTCATCCCATAATGTTAACAGATTACTTACTGAATAATCATAATCATTCCTTCTACTGGAGCAAGTCAAGTGATGCTTCATATATATATTACAGATTGTGATTTCAATTTTCCATTGATGCTGCTGTGTAATTCAGTACTAAAACTTCATTACCCATTCTGGCTAACATTTTATTGCTTCATTAAAAGAAAAATCTTGAAATGTTCAAGTAATGTTTGACTTTAAACAGTTGTAATTAACTGGAACGCCCAATCTATCCAGTTACATGATTATTACTTCAATAGTTAGCAAATTTCAATGCACACAGTCATAAATTATTCACCAGATTTATTATTGGAGGTACTAACTGTATTTTCTGGAGCACTATGACTGTATTCTTATATGTACTATGTTGATATTGCAAAGGATATTGCAAAGGAATTGAACTAATTGCTAGTTGCTAACACTGAAGTTTCACTTTGCTAAAGATGCATATTCAAATGAGATCTTAAACTAAAGTCCTTCATACAATTGCTGGCAACTGTATACACAGAAATTAAGAATCCTGTGGCATCTCTTAAAAAGAGGTAGAAACAACTCTGATATCCATCATGCCGGTCAGCATTCTTTCTCTCAATAAAAATAATTCTAATATAATAACTAGGGATGAGCAAACTCATTTTACCTAATTCCAAACCTACCTGAACAATGAGAATTTGAAAACTGGACTCAAACTTAATGCTTTTGGGTTTGCATTCCTCTTAAACTATGGGAAGGGGGAAAGGAACAGAAAGAAAAAAATCCAGTGAAAAGATAGGAAGGAAAGACACCGTTGAGAATGCACACTATGAAATATGTAGAGAGAGAATGGAAAAAAACGTGATAGAGTATATGTACCATATGTATGAGAAGCACTAGATTTTAGAAAGCCCTACATCTAAGAGTGGAGATAAGGACTCCTATATTTTTTTCTTCCCAACACACTGGATCCAGAGAGACTACTCCAGTAACTTGGTCTCTCTGCCACTTCTTCTCTTCAAATTGGGAGCAGCAGCAGCCAGAAAGAATTAGTAAGGGCAGATTTTGGTAAGCACCAGACCCTTGGAATTTCTTCACCACAGAGGCAGAAGCAGCTACAGTCAAAGTCCAAGAATAGAAGATCAGGCTACCAGCTTATCCTCTTGTCACACCCCAACCAGAACCAGAAGAAATGCCTACATGATTTGGCCAGGCCTGAAACTTTGACTCTGGACATGCTTTTGGTTTTTTTTTGTTTTGTTTTTTTCATTGTTCTATTGCCACTGATTGCTGTTCTCCTTTCACACGCCTCTCCTACCATTTCAACCTTCTAGCTATTCAACCTCATTCTCCCTCCCTGACCATTATTCTTCCCATTGTCTACCTCTCATTCCTAGTAGGATGATTATTCTCATTTCTTTGCATACATGAAGCTATACCAATGTAACTGCACTTGTGCAAACCATTAGTGGAGGTGTGCTGCAATGGTGTAATTAGTGGCTTTCACCAATGCAGCCTACCTCAATTTCAACACATCACCTTTTACACTGGTACTGCACCTTTACACTAGGGACTTGCGCCAGTGCAGTTACACCAATGAAAATTCCCCAGTAAGGACAGAATTTTACTCAGGCTGTCATTTTCTCTTCCTGCAGTTCCCTTCCCTGGATTCAATGACAAGTTCCCATCCAAAAATAAAATTACAGTGTTAGACTATAAATAAACTAAAAACATACTGTAATGATGAAAACAAAGACTTAGCTTTAAAAAAAACCAAACAATTGGGCTGAATGCATTAATCTCCAAGTAACCACACATCCTTCCTGTTGTAAGCTTTATCCACCTTTCACTCTCCTCACCCATTTTGCCTTGTATTCATTTGTTATGTCATGTCTTTATTTGGATTGTAAAGTCCTCAGATAGGAACTGTGCCTTCTGTATCTTCTCTATGGCAGTGGCTCTCAAACTTTCCAAATTACTTTACCCTTTCAAGAGTCTGATTTGTCTTGCGAAACCCCAATTTTCAATTCACTTAAAAACTACTTGCTTACAAAATCAGACATAAAAATACAAAAGTGTCACAGCCACGCTATTGCTGACAAGTTGTTTACTGTCTCATTTTTACCATATAATTATAAAATAAATCAACTAGAATAGAAATATTGCACTTACACTTCAGTGTGTAGTATATAGAGCAATATAAACGAGTAATCGTCTGTATGAAATTTTAATTTGTTCTGACTTTGCTAATGCTTTTTATGTAGCCTGTTGTAAAATTAGGCAAATAGCTAGATGAGTTGATGTACATTCTGGAAAACCTCTGCATACCCCCAGGTTAAGAACCACTTCCCTAAGGCACTTTTAGAGACTATACAACAAAGAACGAATAACAGTCATTGGAATCTACTTATACCAGCCTAGATTTTGGGAATCTAATGCAAGCTTCTCTTTACCTAGTACAATAGTAACGCAAAATCTCAAACACCATGAAGTTCTCTCATTACTAGTAAAAATTAGAGATGGGCAAAAACTGGAACATTCAATCCAAACTCCCCTTTATTTGGATAAATTCAGAGTCACAAAAAAACTTTATGACTCAACTCCAAGTTCAGTGACAAATCTAATTTTTTTTCAAGATGTAAAAAAAAATGCATAGTATACAATATATACTCCTGTTTTGCTCCTTTTTTAAGGAACAGGACAAATATTAATTAAAGTGAGGGAATCTGTATGGACTGACTCCAAATTTTGTTTTTATTTGTTGTTTTGTTAGAAAATGTGAAACTCCAGAATGTCTAGTTTCCCATGCATTCCAAAAGTGAAGCCCTTTTCAAGAATATCAAGAAGATGGCTCCATTTGATTTTTTTGAATTATGTTTAAGAAACATTTTTAAAAAAATTATTTACTTTTTGCCATTATATATAGTGATTTCAAATAGTTTGTATTACATTGCAGTTTCCTTTTAAAGAAATAAAAAAATATAGTTTCAAATCAAATAATGTCATCTTGCACTGAAATACTGATGTTTTGGTTACATGAAAATGAGATACTAACCATTTTTTCTTATTTTATTAATTCTTTAGAGGGTATATTATCTCAAAACATTAGGCATGAAACCCTTGTCCCATTGAAGTGAATGGGAGTGTAGGTATTAACAGGGAGCACAAGCTGGAGTTGCCAGGAGCTTGGGTCCAGCTGGAGCCAGGTAGCATCAGAGCTCTCAGTGGCATGCAGGAAGGAATAGCTGATGCCCAGTGGGCCAAACAGAAGGCCCTCACGAGAGGCTCTGCCTCTTTGTTCCCCTGCCAGGCAGCCCCTTTCCCTCCCTTCCAAGCTGGCAGGTGCCTGTGCCAGGCTTGGGAGGAAGATGGGGGTTCTCAAAGGTGACCACTGCAGGAGTGGGTAAGAAATCACAGAGACCAGAGCTTCCAGGATTGTCCTGGAGTCTCCAGGAATTAAAGATTAATCTTTAATTAAAAATTATGTCATGTGATGAATTCTCCAGGAATTCATCCAACCAAAGTTGGCAACCCTAGGGCAGACCCAGAGGCAGAGCTAGAGCTGAGTAGTGGCCCTGTCCAGACGGCAGAGCCCCCAGATGGGAACAGAAGCCAGGAAGGGGGAGGTAGGGATGCAATGGACTCTGAGGGGAGTTGCCCCTTGCTTCTCTGGATCCCCCACTTCCCACAACATTGATAGGGGCCCCAGAACTGAGCTTTGCAGGGGGCTCCCACAGGGCAAACGCCACCACTGGGGAGGCACATTATATGTCTTTCATTTAAGTGAGCCCAGGTCACACCCTTGATTTCAGTGAGTGGTAAGTCTATCAGGATCAGATCCAGCAACTGAATGAATGGTGGCTTGTGTCCATGCAGATCCAACTGAAGGATCAGGGCTTTAGATCATGCCATACCATTGTCTATCAGCATTGTGGAACATTTCTATGAAACACTTCACAGATTAAAAGACTTCACTTATGTGCAAGACTACAGTAATGAATTTGCTGCAATAGCTAGTGTTAAACTGAATATAGGTCAAGTATATTGTGTTGCTAGTCTGTTTTTAAGTCAATGTTGAAAAGCATCTTAATTGTCTGATTCTGAAAACAAACATACCAACAGGGGTCATTTGCTTCTTCAAAGTATATTCATGCTTATTACAGCTCTTAGTATATTGTACTAAACAGAAATTGTCATAGGTAACCTTCTTATTATCTATTTTAGCCTTTATTTATGATGTATGACTTTTGAGGAAAGTTATGTCCAGGTTAACCCATCATGGGTTGATCTTTAGGTTTATCCACTGGTATCCTGGTCTTCAAGACCAAATATAAATAAATGCTAGTGAGGAAGAAAACCAGTAAGGCAATTGCCAGACTGTTTCTCTTTTTAAGCCAGAACAAAGTACCTCAAACCAACAACAAAAAATGTCTCATTCTAGTTTTAAGTACAGTACTAGGTCAGTACTGAATGATGCATTTCTGAAGTGTACCTCTACATATATCTTCCACAGCTTGTTTGCAACTAGGTTTGCAAACACTGATCTGCAAAGATCAATGGCAATTGTCTAAATTCTCCTCCCTTTATTGTGCACATTTAATAGATTCATTAAAATCATCATCTAAAGCATTTTCATCATCTGGCCCTAAACCCCAAATTAGCCACAAAATCCTCCTAGAATAATATGTAGCAATAGTACATTTCTATTATATTTGATGACTGCATGTGCACGCAAAACAGATACAAGATAACTAGAAAATATGTTAAAAATACATTGTTTAGCAAATGTTTTGGATTAGATGCCAGGCATGGTAACTGTTGTAAAATATTGCATCTCCCCTCTGTGTTTTGTACAGTGCTAAGCCCATTGCCAGCACTAGGTAATAATTAACCTTCTCCTCCTAAAGCAACATATTATAGTCCTGATTTTTTTATTGGGCAGTTTTGCCATTCAAAATTACAACAATGTCACCCCACCCCTGGAGATGAGAAGAAAGGCCAATAGAAATTTTGTAGCCTTAAAAGACAGTATCATCTTATCTATTAGTGATCACTTAATCCTGTCTAGCTCTTCAGTTCTCTGAATTGTTTGCTAATTTATTACATATTGAATAAAGCTAAAATCAGAGCATGGCTGGGTGATCTTATATTAACCTTTGCAGGTTAAAGTCCTGCCCAGTACAGCCTGATGATCCTGCAGCATGTTCTCAGAACAGTAGAAGGGAAGTCAAAAACAGCTAAAGTCAGGGTTACTTGCAGTCCAGCAGTCAGCCTAATTGAACTACAGGTGTTTTGTAAGGAGCAACATGCTATTAAGTCTAATTGGTAACATATATCTGAATCTCAGAGTGTGTGTGTGCATGAGGGGGCAGAGGGTGGCAAGGGATGGAGGCAATACTATATGAGAGGGAAAATATAAATCAGTATCAAGAAGGGAGCATGGGATGGATAAATTAGAAGTTCTGAGACGAATGCATTGTCTAATCAATGTAGTCCTTTCTTTAAATGATCACAGGCCATTTCCTGGTGTCCTTACTCCGGTTTTAGTCTGATTGAAGTGAATGGAGGTTTCCCCTGGTAAGGACTAGGAAAATGCTGTTTAAAGACCTCAGGATTTGGCCCAATAATTTTATAGATAAAGTAACCATTACTAAGATAATTAGGGCCCTACAAAACTACAAAAACGATCTATAGCTGGTTAAATATTTTTTGTGGATTTTGTTTATCAAATTATCCATGAATAAATGTTTCCGTTATTCAGCAGTTAGTTCTGCGACTTATCAAGTGATTTCCATCCGATAATCTCAATGGACTTTAGAAACTCTAATTAACCTTCTGAATACCTTGAATGAGGAAGATATGGCACAGACTGGCTAAGTGACCAGGCAAAAGTCACCTGCCAAGTCAGTGGCAGAACAAAGAATGAAACCCTGGGCCTCTATTCTCCCATGACAAAATATAAATAAATCCTATTGACTTCAGTTACTTATACCCGCCAATAGTCTCAGACATGCTGGGATCTGCTATGCCAATCATAGCACGATGTGTGATATACAAACAAGCAATGCTCCTCTTGTGGTATTATATAAGTAGCTCATATCTTGGGCAGGGTGACACTGTTGAGGTCAAATGTGCCAGTGGTGCATAAGCCTCCTATCGCTAATAGTTGCTAGTGTATTTTTCAGAATCAGAGAACTGGCAACAGTCACCCAACTTGAGCTCTAGGAAGATGTTAAGCCACTTAATTAACCAGCTGAAACAAAAACGATCACGGGTACCATCAACAGTGGTATTAATGACAAAGGTGGTGCTGCTGGCAGCTGCAGCCTAGGCAGATGAAGCATTAGTGTTGCTGGCAGATGAAAGTGACCTTAGCAGATGGAGCTGTGGTAATACCGACAATGATCCTGTTGGGTAGTGACTGTGGCCAGTCAACCCATGACAAATGGATCATTAGTAATGATACTGGCACCTGCAGATACACAGCAGCCCCTGGCTGCTCAACTGGGGGATTGAGCATTCTCCAAATAAACAAAATGTCAATTTAGGCCTGTATGTGCTCATTCTCTTTTCTCCTGCTGTATCTTTTATGTTCCGGTGTCTGTACATCAAGAGTCCCTCCAGCAAACAGACACACACTATTACTCTGCCCTTTTGAAAATGAAAGAAAAGAGACTACAGTAAGTCAGAGAAGAGTGCAGCCAGAAGTTGTAAACTCTGTTAGGTTCATGAAAAAATATGGTGTTTTAACTGAATTTTTACCAAGTCTGGTACAATGACAGTTGCAAGTAGCTTCCTTTCTAAACACTCTGTACCAAACAGCTCCCTAGCCTGTTTCCAGAGCAAGTTGCTCCCTGGCACAAGCCTTCCATCCTATTTCCTGATTCCTGATTGACACCTCTTGGGTCGCAACTCCAACTTAGAAAAAATTTGCCTTTCTGCATTTAATTAGGCTTCCAAGACCTCTCTGATGTGGCTTCAGATATAGATCCAAGTGCTACTTTGACATGGATTTCAGAACAGGGTCAAGCATCCAACCCATGTCTAGCATAAAGGGACAGAACAGACAACTGCTACTACCTTAAAGCTCTACAATTTTTTTCCTTTGCTCCAAAACTGCATTCTAATAATGTGAATGGATTGGCTTTTCAAGTGCCTCGGGGTAAATATGTCGATTTAAATATTGTTACATAATGGACAGAACTGCATTAAGAGTTCTTTTTTCAGTATCACATTTACACACTTCATAAATATAGCATAATACCAAAAGCCTTTAGAGAGTTAAAATGTGAATGACATAAAAAGGAGTAATTTAATATCATGTTAACTCATTGTGTGTGATACTAGGTAATACTGCATCATGACAAAGACATGGTGTAAAGTATTCCCATATGATTTTATAACCATTAATATGAGAATTCCATATTTTATAACATCAACAAACCAGATGAACTTCATCCACTTAAAGTATGGAACAGTGAAAAGAGCAAATGTCTTGTGAGCAGTGGAAATAAGAACAATGTGTGTGAGGTTAAACAGTGGAAATAAGTTGCGGATGTTGTGCATGAAGTAATTATTTCTGCAGTGGGGTTCTGCTGTTTCTGCATTTAGTTTATAAGCAGGTTAGAGCATGCAATCCAGCATATTTTAAAAAGAAAAATATCCAATTCAATTTGACACGTAGAGAAAGTTGAGTTGGACATAAAGAAACTTTAAGAGCAAATGGTAGAAAATAGAGATTTTTTTGATTAAGGTATTTAAGTAGAAATATACATAAGTCTTTCAATGCAAAGTATATACTATTCCTAGTAGCAACATTTCAAGATGCTGTCTGGTAGTAACTATCAGGTGGGTTTCTTGAAAGAATGTGATGTCTGCATGACAATCAAGGATGTATCAAACCCTTGCCAAGACAAATGTGTATGCCAATATTCCATATACGATCAATATGCCATTTAAATAATTTTTCCACATATATTATCCATCCAAGGTGGCATTTGAATCAGAAGGGAAAAGAATTACTCAGCTGAAAATAAATAAGCCTGTGACAAATAGAAATACAAGTATATGGAATACAGACATCAAATAGAAGTACGACCTCCTCATGCTAAAATAGCAGAAGGTGAAATACTGGCCCTATTAAAATCAGTAGGCACTCTGATATTGACTTCAATAGTGCCACAATTTCTCCTCAAGTTCTTAAATGTCTTAAAGTGCTTAAAATGTCTTCTACTTTATTTCTGGGCATTCAAGGTTTTAACAAGTTTGAAAGAGAAGCGATTAAAGATTCTGCATGTTCAAGATGAATAAAATCTCCTCTGCTGAAATACTGAAGTTCCATTTACTACCTGACATTTGGTATCAATTATATTCTCATATTTGATGAGTTCTTGATGGTTTATCATTCCTGGACACCATTCCATCATTCTCTATACCAGTGCTTCTCAAAGCCGGTCCACCGCTTGTTCAGGAAAAGCCCCTGGCGGTGCAGGCCACTTTGTTTACCTGCCATGTTCGCAGGTTTGGTCAATCGTGGCTTCCACTGGCTGCAGTTCGCCGGTCCAGGCCAATGGGGGCTGCAGAAAGGGCAGCCAGCACATCCCTTGGCCTGCGCTGATTGCCGCAGCTCCCATTGGCCTGGAACGACGAACCACGGCCAGTGGGAGCCGCGATCGGCTGAACCTGCGGACGTGGCAGGTAAACAAACCATCCTGGCCCACCAGGAGCTTTCCCTGAACAAGCAGCAGCCTGACTTTGAGAAGCACTGCTCTATACCACATCTTAGCTTTCAGTGGTGCCCACAATTCTGGAAAAAAGTTTAAAGTTTTAAACAATAAAATCTAAAACAACAAAAAAAGAAAGAAACATCTCTTTATAAATAAGTCCTAATCCTGCAAAGAGCTCAGCACATCTAGTGTTCTTTGGCACGGGCCAGCCACAAGTGTCTAATTGCAATGTAGATGTATTATCAGAACCCCACTGGAAAGTTGAGCATCTTATGATATTACTAGATAACATATTCATATGAGAAAAATTAGAAATGAGCCCAAGCCCAAACCCAAATTTTGGATTTGGATCTAACACCCTCTGTTCACGTGCACCCACACACAGAGATAGTCAAGGTAATTCAGATCTGGAGGGAGGAGGGAAGACTGTTTTTTAGACACAATTCTAATTAAAATAGGATTAATGATAGCAGAAACATTATCCTTCAAATCACTGCCTAGAGCTGAAGAATGAATTATTGCACTGACTGGGACTGACACGCATGAGAAGCTCGTGTTCAGTTTGCAAGATAAACAAGTCTGAAGATATGTAGAAAGAATTTCTAAACTACGGTTCTGAAAGAACTGGCTTAGTTTGTTAAGGAAGAAAGGAGTCATCACATTTGATACATACTTATTTGTCAGTGGTAAAGATTTGCTATATATGAAGTTTTAATTATTTTTCTGATAGAGATGAGAACAATAAGAGTAAAAGTCTGTGACAGAATGGAGATTCTCTTAACCTCGAATAAATCCCCTTCTATTTTAATTTTGTTTATTTTTTAATGAAATTTTAGTGCTCGTGAAAGAAGTCAGATGTCATCTGTCCAAATGACAGTTAGGATTAGATTCTGATTCTGGCTGTGTGCCTGCACGGGGGTGTTAGAGGAACTGAGAACTGCTTCCCCCCCCCCGCCCTCACACCCCTTAATCTCTGCATGAGTTAGTAGGACCTTGGGTACAGACATATAGGAGTAAATAGGACTATGCCCCCACTTACTCTCTTCACAGAAGAGGGGATAGGTAGTCGGTCAGGAACTGTGCTGAAAATGGAAGGACCCTTCGTACCATTCCACTATTAGCTGGCCATAAATTGTCAAATGTTTGAAATTTCTCCAAAAATGTTTTGGAAATATTTTTCAGAATTTTTTTTAAAAAAAATGTTATTGGGTGTTAGATTTTCAAAACTCAAAAATATTGATTTTTTTTCCTACAAATTTTGAACTTTTTTTATAAATATGTTTTTCTGTATTTTTCTTAAATAGCTTTACTGGCCAGCGTAACTGCACTGGGGGTTGTTGGTCGAGACCAGTAATTAATTACTATCCCCCAGGGAGTAAGGGCTTGTCTACACTTACCGGGGGTTTGGCACACTGCGATCGATGCATCAGTGGTTGATTTAGTGGGTCTAGTGAAGACCCACTAAATCAACAGCAAATCGCTCTCCCATCAACTCCTGTACTCTGAAGCGCAAGAGAAGTCGACGAAAGAGCATCTCCAGTCAACATCACATAGTGTGGACCCCGTGGTAAGTAGACCTAAGTACTTCGATTTCAGCTACATGAATAACGTAGCTGAAGTTGCATAATTTAGATCACTCTCCCCCCGTAGTTTAGACAAGGCCTAATAAAGGAGTAGGGTAGAAGTAGTGACTCAGAGGCAGGTCTCTGAGGTTCAGTGCCACCTGAGGGTCCTTGAGCAGACATGTGCCTATAGTCAGAATCTACCTGATAAAGTACAGAAAACTGCAATGCTTGTTTCACCACACTGCTTGCAGGAAAACTTCATCCCAAAGAGGAAGCACTTCTAGAAGTGAGAGCACAACTCCTGATGCCCCTTGAATTCTCCATGGCCCTGTTGAGAAAGTTGTCATTTGCACAGGTAGTTTAGTTTAGATGTTATTACTTCTCACTTAAGAACTTAACTGATGCTCCCATTTACTGGCTGCATTTTATATAGGCTGCTAAACAGAAGATGGAAATAAGTTTTCTCTCACAATCTACCTTGGGTCTCATTGGCAGAGATGAAAAGCTCCTTACCCAATTACCAGTGAATTTTAGGGCACTACAACTATTTAGAAGTTCATCAAGCAGTGACTATTTGTTTAACCCTTGTTCCTACAGAGGTGGAGAATTTATCCCCCAAGAGTTGGTATGACAACATGTACTCCTTTTCCACACCAGTGCTGGTAAGCAGCCCCAATTGTCTCACCTGAGCTCAAGGCAGAAAGAGTGAATTGCCTGCGTCTCATTACAGTGCAACTGGGTTTCATTCTCATCATTTGGATACATCTGGATTTCCGATTAGGCTTTCCCACAGTAAAAGAAAATTCTAGCCAGTCAGGTCAAACTAGCTGATGACTAAACAGCTTGAATTACTGACCTGACCTGCTGCTAACCTTCATTTAAAAAAATAAAAATCCTTTTCTACTTAACTCTCAAAAACTTAAAAATGGGTGTGGATTTGGGCTTTTGAAGGTTAATTAATATAAACTTACGGTTCCTTCTTATTTAACCTGCACAAGCATAGAGTAGCTAATCTTTTTATTTTTGTATTTTATAAATTGTAAACAAAATAGTAATGAAGCAACTTTCACATAGAAAAGAGAACACTACATTTAATGCAGCTGCAGCACAAACAAACAAAAAGCTAGGCAGCTCCTAGTTAAAGCTGACATTTGACTGTCATGTTTAATAAGAAAAAGGCATTAGCATCTGTTCAGGGTACATTCAGATAATATATTTTATTGGACCAACTTCTGCTGGTGAAAGAGACAAGCTTTCAAGCTTACACAGAACTCTGCTTCAGGTCTGGGAAAGGTACTCAGCATGTCACAGCTAAATGTAAGATGGAACAGATAAGTAGTTAACACATATGGAGACCCTTCAAGGTGAAGTGGCCAGTTAGCACCTCTGCAGTCACAGGACAAAAAACAGCGGGTGGACGGGAGGGGCTAATGGGTTTGTACAAGATACAGTGTAAGCCTTAATCAGGCATGACCTACCTTTTGTTGTCAAGTATCAGAGGGGTAGTTGTGTTAGTCTGGATCTGTAAAAAGCGACAAAGAGTCCTCTGGCATCTTATAAACTAACAGAAGTATTGGAGCATGAGCTTTCGTGGGTGAATACCCACTTCGTCAGATGCAACCTTTTGTTGGTTCCAGTACATTGCTTTTTTAACATATCTGTGAATTGCTTTAGACGAACACTCATTTACCCATACTGAACAACTACATATATTTCACATTTAATAAATGATGGTGTATAAATTGCCTCATTAAAACTAGAAATTGCTTTTATAATGGGAGGAGGATTTAGCCCATTTATTGCTGTGTGCAAACTAAACATATGTTAATGTCCATATTTGCCCAGTATAGCTCAACAGATACATTGGCCAGACCATTTTGTTTTCAGTTGTAAAACCAAAAAATGTTCATTTAAGCTTGCACTAAATTTTTATTGCTAAGATATAAACCAGGAATAATACACATAAATGAAATACTTATGAGCATAGTGATAATGGAAAAGCAAGGTTTTGTAATTAGGATTAATCAATAGATTCTTTCTCCACCCTTCTCAATTTCACTTGGGAGAGCAAGATTGCTTTCCAAGACAACCATTGCATAGGCATTCTGTTTTTTTCAGCTTTGAGTACAATATATTATTTGTTGTCATTAAACAAACTAACACACTCCTAACAAGAAAATAAAACATGTAACGTAACAGGCTTCACTCTTTCCTCATTGGAAATGTAATCTCCCCTTATACTAGTTTATAATGATTAAAATAACAAGCAGACAGTTGGCTGATGGCACAAACATACCACTTTCCATTCCTCAAACCAGTGCTCTGAGTTGGAGGTTTAGTGTAATTTAAATTGAATCTAAGGGCTTGTCTACACCTAAAATGCTACAGTGGCACAGCTGTGCTGCTGTAACACTTCAGTGTAGATACTACCCAGGCTAAGGGGAGAGGTTCTCCTATCAGAGTAGGTTATCCACCTCCCCAGGAGACAGTAACTAGGTTCCTAGTGCTATCTATGCTGAGACTGAGGTTGATTTAACAATGCTGCTCAGAGGTGTGGATTTTTCATACCTTTCACTAATACAGTTAAATTGATCTAATTTTCTAGTGTAGACCAGGCCTAAATCAGAATATAGGTATGTCTACACTACGAAATTAGGTTGATTTAATAGAAGTCGATTTTTTAAAAATCGATTTGATACAGTCGATTGTGTGTGCCCCCACTAAGCATATTAAGTAGGCGATGTGCATCCATAGTACCAAGGCTAGCATCGACTTTCGGAGTGTTGCACTGTGGTAGCTATCCCACGGTTCTCGCAGTCTCCGCCGCCCATTGGAATTCTGGGTTGAGCTCCCAATGCCTGATGGGGCAAAAACTTTGTCGCGGGTGGTTCTGGGTACATGTCGTCAGAACCCCCTCCTTCCTTCCCTCCCTTGATGGAAGCAATGGCAAAAAATCATTTCTAGACTTTTTTCCTGGGTTACCCGTGCAGATGACATACCATGGCAAGCATGGAGCCCACTCAGCTCACTGTCATCATATGTCTCCTGGGTGCTGCTGGCAGCATCCACTTGCCTTGCCTTGCCTTGCGGATGGCAGATGGTACAATACGACTGCTAGCCATCACCATCATCCCAAGGGAGCTCCTGGCCAACCTCGGTTAGGTTGGTCAGGGGCGCCTGGGCAGACATGGGTGCTCCTGGCCAGCCTCGGTGAGGTCGGTTGGGGTCACCTGGGCAAAAATGGGAATGACTCCAGGTCATTCTCTTCTTTAAGTTTCGTCTAATGGAGTTTCGGTCCTGCCTGGAATATCATGCCAGCTGGAGGCTTCTGCCTCAGGCTGCTCCCCCAGTCAGCAGCACCGCGCAGTTGCACCTACCCCAGCCTACCCCTTGCTCCCATAGCTCATGAAGCCTGGACAGTAGTAAGGATCAGTTCAACTATATGCTGAGCAAGTGCATAATGGTGGTAGAATGTGCCTTTGGATGTTTAAAAGCTCGCTGGCTCAGTTTACTTACTTGGTTAGACCTTAGCAAAACCAATATTTCCATCGTTATTACTGCTTGCTGTGTGCTCCACAATATCTGTGAGATTAAGGGGGAGACATTTATGGTGGTGTGGGAGGTTGAGGTAAATTGCCTGGCTAATGTTTACATGCAGCCAGACACCAGGATGGTTAGAAGAGCACAGCAGGGCGTGCTGTGCATCAGAGAAGCTTTGAAAACCAGTTTCATGACTGGCCAGGCTACGGTTTGAAAATTTGTTTCCGCTTGATGAAAACCTGCCCCCTTGGTTCACTCTACTTCCCTGTAAGCCAACTGTCCTCCCCTCCCCACTTTGATCTCCACTTGCAGAGGCAACAAAGTCATTGTTGTTTCAAATTCATGCATTCTTTACTAATTTGTCACACAAATGGGGGGATAACTACCAAGGGAGCCCAGAAGAGGTGGGAAAGGAGGGAAGCACAGGGGTGGGATAGTTGTAGGGGAACCGCCTAGAATGGCATGCAGCTCATCATAAAAGCAGCATGTCTGGGCATCTGACCCGGAGTGGCCATTTGCCTCTCTTTTTCTTTGGTAGGCTTCACGCGGCACTGCTGCGGGTCCCTGTTATAACCTCTGTTCTTCATGCCCTTTGAGATTTTTTCAAATATTCCGGCCTTTCGTCTTTTGGAACGGAGTTCGGAGAGCATGGATTTGTCTCCCTATACAGCAATCAGATTCAGTACCTCCCATTTGGTCCATGCTGGAGCTCTTTTGCAATTTTGGGACTCCATGGTCACCTGTGCTGATGAGCTCTGCATGGTCACCTGTGCTGATCAGTTTGCTACGCTGGCCAAACAGGAAATGAAATTCAAAAGTTCGTGGGGCTTTTCCTGTCTACTTGGCCAGTGCATCTGAGTTGAGAGTGCTGTCCAGAGCAGTCACAATAGAGCACTCTGGGATAGCCCCAGAGGCCAATACCACTGAATTGTGTCCACATTACCCCAAATTCAACCCAGTAGGGTCGATTGCAATGCTAATCCCCTTGTCAGGGAAGAGTACAGAAATCAATTTTAAGAGCCCTTTAAGTTGACAAAAATGGCTTCGTCATGTGGATGGGTACAGGGTTAAATTGATCTAATGCTGCTAAATTCGACCTAAACTTGTAGTGTAGACCAGGGCTAACTTTACTTTTTATGGAGGCAAAACACAGTACACGTACCATTTGGGTTCCCAACCCTCCAGAATTGTCCTGGGGTCTCCAGGAATTAAAGATTAATCTTTAATTAAAGATAATGTCATGTGATTAAACATCCAGGAATTCATCCAACCAAAGCTGGCAACCTTACTTTTCCTCCAGGAATTGCTTTTCTGTTCTGCTCTGCAAAGAACATCACAGAATAGTAAAATATGCCATCTGTGATTAATATTGAAGAAAAGCCTGTTTGCAACTACTATTTAGTATCTATATTGTAACATTGGTGGAAGGTATGTATTAGCCTCATGTTACAGAATGGGAAACTGAGGCACACAGAAGTTAAAGATTAGATTGCTCTTTTTAGCCCAAATTAAGGGAGGGGGACCAGTGCAGGGGAAGCATAAGGAATCAGAATGTGTCCTTGTGATATCTAATACACCAGGGTAGCTGCTCCCCACTATACCAGTTTATGGAGTGCAGCCTTCTCCCTAACCTCTCATGCCATAATCTTGCCCCAGGAGTCAGTGGTAGAGAAAGGAAAGAATAGGAACTAGGAAACCAAGCTCAGGAAGATTAAGGCCAACTTTTTAGAAGTGATTTTGGGCACTTCGATTTTTGATGGGGTCTAAATTTAGGCTCACTCTGGTTGAACAGAGGAGGGGAGGAGTTGCATGCTGCACGCTCCTGGAGGAAGCTGCTGGGGCTCCAGACCAGGCCACACTGCAAAGCTGCCCTGGGCACCAGGGATGACAGACCACAGCTAATAGAGGAAGACCATCTAGAGTGCAATCGGAGAGAACTCCAGTGAGAATCCAGAAACAGATCAGTGACACTGAAGGAGCAACCAAGCCAGGGTAGGAAGTGGCCCAGGGAACAGGGCAAGGACACAGGGCCCTGGGTTGGAACCCAGTGGAGCAGGAAGCACGTGGGTTCACCTACTCCATGCCACTGATTCTTGCCACTGGATGTTACAGCCCAGACCACTGTCACTCAGTGGTGCTGCCAGGTTTGGACTTCAACCCCCTGACATGAGAGGAGCCGGAGATAAGGCTCTTTCCCCAGAAGCAGTATGTACTTGTGTAGAGTATTATGATACTCTGATTCTAGAATTATCTTTAAAAATAATATTAAACACAGTGTTCTATTGAAACGGAAAGTTAAAATGGAAGGTATAGCTTCATACTGGACCATTGGGAGAAGCTGTTCACTGCTATCTTGCAGACCAGCCGTGCCAGGAGAAATAACAGTATGTGAGAGCAGAAAAAATGACCTGAGAAGAAAAAAGGAGTGAGATGCAGGGGCTAATGAGAGAGTGTGAAGAGGCAACTGAGCCCTTCAGCTTGATTAGGTGGCTCTTCCTTTTTATTGTATAAACTCCTGGATAGTTATAAAAGCTCAATCCAGAGGGGGTCAGAGCAAATCAAGGAAAGAGAACCCTGCCCAGAAGAAGTTATCGTGATTGCTTTAGTTTTATCACTGTTAAGTTCTCTTCAGCTTGTCAGATGTCTCTTAACTTTTCCACTCAAAGTGCAACACTAACAATATCTCAGAAACAGCCTCTCCTTATACAGTACCATCACAGTTGGCATTCACCGAGGGGCTGTAGACAACAATCTCCTGTTTTAGCTAGGAGGGAACTAGACACGGAGTTTTCTGTGCGGGGTAGTAGTTTTACCATCTGGTCTGTCAGAACTTAATTTATTGACCATCAGGCCATGCTAAGTATTGAATTAGATGGTAGAAGAGTTCTAATTTGAGAAGGCCTGGGAAGACTTTATCTTTTGGACATTAATTTCGAATTGTGCAGTTAATTTCAAAATCCACAGTTCATACCATGTTGGCTAGCTGTGCTGCTGCTTACTTTAGTGAGGCTACTCAGAGGAGTAAAATTACTCACATGTGTTCGCAGGGCCAAGTCCTCCAATTTTGCAGCCATTTCCTTGATAATTCATGAAGAGAAACAATGGTGATAGCTGTTGAATAAAATGTTTGTTGTAGATTATTTGTCAATTTCTCATTTCAGTCTTAACTGCAGCATACTGTCAGCACCTAAATAATCATGGTTGTTGTAAGCTCCGTAAATAATATTTTTTTTTTTTGCAGTCTCACCTGCTTTTGGTGTGTGTACACACCTGGTAAGATTCTAGAGAAACACCTCAAATATTAGGAGAGAAAATGTTAAGTTCAGGTCAACTGAATGAAAGAATCACAAAGAGACACATTTTAATTCAAATATGTGTGAAGACATGAGTTACACTGGTACACTGTTCCAAATGAACTTTCAAAAAAGGCCTGAGTTGAATCCTTTATCTCTACAAAATATATGCAATTAAAAGTTTTCAGTTTGCCAATGCAGGAAGTTACTGTCTGGGCTGCTTCTGTACATCTTCTGGTTTAAAAGAAAGTATTTTAACCATCCCATGCCACCTGCAGTGTTCTCAATCATCTCTCAGTGCCTCCAAGTGTCACCCCCCATGTGGAACAAGTTGCACTCACACTCCTCCAGGCTGTGTCCATCTCAATAAGAACCAGTTGCACTGCCTGACTTTTGCTACAGGTAAGAGGAATACCCCTTTGTTAATACTTTAAAAACTAGTTAATAGATTCTGACTAAAAAAATCTTAAACCAAAACGTGAATTTTCAGTTATCAGTAATGTCAAACCACAGCCAGATGCCATGCAGACATTAAAGTGGTAAATGTTCCCTTACGTTGAAAGTGGAGCTGCGTTAAAAGATTTGTGGTATTAAAATGGATCTTTAAGACAATGACTTCTAATGGCTCCATTTTTTTAGTCTAGCTATAGAATTCTTGTTGACATTAGTGCACACATTCAGCTCTGTACAACAAAACATCAGCAGGTGATTTTCAAGTGATGACTGATTTTTCTTTTAAAAAAAAGATATTCTGACCCTAGCCCATATTATGAAGCAGCCAGCAAAAAATCACTTTATAAACATACAGCTACTTAAAAAAAAATGGTAGTACAATTATAGAAGTGATAGAACCTGCTTAATTATATTCTCATGTGTCAGGAATAATCAAACTGATTTTTTCCCCTTCCCTCTCCAAGTAAATTGCAAGGCAGAGATATTGTCTTATCTAGTTAAAGCCCAAAGGCAGTTGTTCAACACCCACAGTTTCAGCAATAAGGCAATAAGCTTCAAAGATATAGAATATTTGCAGTGAATCTTCAAAACATTTCCATTCTATTAAACTACACTTATAATTATAATTGATAATGGTCATAGCACTTTCAGAGCTCTGTAACAAAACATTAAATGAAACTTACCAACTTTTGCAGACCTTTTCTGTTCATCCAAACCGCCAGCGGACTGTGTATGCATTTGTATCAAAAAAGTTGACAACTGACCAAAAGCTGTAGTTTGTTTCTTTTCTTGGGGAGAATTACCAAGAAAGTAAGCATCATATTATACACTTCTTAAGCAAGCGGGAATCCCATTTACATCAATTGGAGTTATGCCAGAGTAAGGTATGATCCAAAGAGTTTCTCCTGTGTAGTATAAAATACATTTGTTTACTATGGTCCAATCCTGCAAATAGTTATGCCTGTGACTTACTTTATGCACTTGACTTCAATGGAACTAGTCACATGTGTAACATTAAGCACATGTTAAACTGTTTGCAGGATCAGATCCCAAAACTGGGGGAGAAGGGAGGGATAGCTCAATGGTTGGAGCATTGGCCTGCTAAACCCCACATTGTGAATTCAGTCCTTGCAGGGACCACTTAGGGGTCTGGAGCAAAAATCAGTACTTGGTCCTGCTAGTGAAGGGAGGGGCCTGGACTCAATGACCTTTCAAGGTCCCTTCCAGTTCTAGGAGACAGGTATATCTCCTACTATTATATTTCAAGCAAAGCTCAAAATTAAATTAAATTAAAAATTTAAAGTAATGGTTTTAAAATGTCTATTTATTGTAATTTATTCCCTTGTCTTTGTTACAATTTAAAGTGCAGTTATTTTATGCCTCTTACTTTGATTAATTGACTAATCTAAGCATTGTTATGGAAACTATTTCAGCAATAGTAACATTTAAAAATATAATTATAATCTACTTTTTTCCTGCATCTGGTAAATTATAATAAGAGTGAAGTAAAAATTAAACCTTTTAACTTCCATGTGGTACGTCCAAGACTTAGTTTCTGACTATTAACTAACCACCTTAAAGGGACACAGATAGATAGCAGCAGTCTAAAAATAAAATGAGTATTTTTTTTATGTTCTCAGAAATATCCTCATTGATTTAAAATAAATACTGTATGAAATAGCTGTGGATAACCATTTTCTTTTCTTGATATTTATTGTTATTTCACCAGCCTCAAAATAGGAAATGCAAGCACTTTAGTAAATGCAGTAAGAACGGCTGTCAGCTCTCACTGTATCTTCTATAAGTCTCTATATCCTTTGCTGAATTCTGTTTTGTTAAATCTTACTGCAATCTTTCTAGTAAATAACAGCACTATATCTCTTACGGCAACTGAACACATTTTCTCCCCTTTGTGGTTTAGAAGCAGAAGAATGTCACTTTCCCAAAAGCTGGGCTAAATCAAGGCACCGGCTTTTTCTACAGCTATACACGTACAGTCCATTCTAGAGAATGGTATAAGCACAGGTTAAGCAATAATGTACTCCTTGCCACTCCATTACACGAAATAAGTAATTTAAATTGGAAGACTCCAATATCAGACACGAGCTGAGTGGGAGAGATCTTTGCAGGGTTAGGACTGACTACAAAGTAGGTAGTGCTGGCTAGCAAAGGCTGTCGGGGGATCTGTTGATTCAGTTCATCTTTTCAGCATCTTCCACTAGCAAGTGGAATCCCTTTGGAACCACAATGACACGTTAAAGTTGCCTGCTTGTGCTACCTCTCTAACAATAAGAAAATGAGACTATAGTACCACAGAAATTAAAAATACTTATCATCTGGAAAGGAGAATGATACAGATTGAAGCAGTCAGATACAAAATGGTCACATGTATTTGCCTGCATCTCCCAAATATAAAGGACAAACTTTCCGAAGTGCATGCTGGGAAATTAACCCACATGATTCAGAGAAAACTAGGAAATTTTTATGAAAGCTCCTTCTCAAAGAGTTATTCTGTCCCCAATCTGTGCAAGCAAGAGATCTGAGTAGGAAGGTTTTCAGATCTAAAGGAAGGAGCAATGCTAAGCCAAGAATTTGAAAGAGTGCTGCTATTCTTCATATAAACTGAAAACTGTTCCACAGAGACCAAAAATACTCCATAAGAAGGATTATTTAACAGTTAAATGGACTATTGGTAGCTTTTTTCTAGTCTTCTGGGATGAGGGGAAATGGCTAATAAAACAATGAGCCAACCTGAAAGTCAAAGGAGTGTAAACTACTAAATGATATTTAGTGTGCTAGCAGTATAGGAAGAAAGTTATACACCTCCCTCAAAGTCAAGCTCACTGTGACTCGCTCTCATGATTTTACTGTGAATCCCAAGATAGTTGGTGTTTTTCTTATACACACAGCTCGTGGAGTCAAGTGATTTTGTGGTTATGTGAGAATCTCAGCTTTCTTTCTCTCTTTCAGTAAGTTTCTAGACCTCGTGAATATGGAGAAAAGCTTGCGAACCTATAAAACTCAAAAACCTGAAGACAAATAAAAGAACCCCAAATGTATTTTTAAACCTCATTATTTTTAAGTTGATCTCATTATTTTCACTGGGAGATGGGGCTGACTCATGACATTTGGATGCTTGGCATTGACAATGCTGCAAACCATATTGCATGCTATGGGCTAGATATGCTGAAACTGAGAAAAGAGGTCCCCTTATCAATAAAGAGGTACATGAGGACATGCCACATTCTGAAGACTACAAGAAAAAAGAAAAAGCTATAGTATCATTTGTCTGCCAAAAGGGAGGTGAGTTCTGCCTATAGCTTTCAGATGCAAAAAAGCAATCTGAAGACTGCAAATGCTGTCTTGTCCAGATTTAGAGGAACACCTACAAAAAAGCATGCTGGGACAGGCACCCACAACCACCTTGCTACAATGGTGAACCACAACTAGAGAGTCCTGTAATGACCAAGTATCAGAGAGGTAGCCATATTAGTCTGTATCCACAAAAACAACGAGGAGTCCGGTGACGCCTTAAAGACTAACACATTAATTTGGGCATAAGATTTCGTGGGTAAAAAACTCCACTTCTTCAGATGCGGGCTGTCCTAAAGAAGGTCATTCATAGGGAAGAAATTGAAGGCTACAGCAGAAAAGACTAAAGGCTATATGTCTGCAGAAGTTATATCCCAGGGATCGGCAACCTTTGGCACATGTCAGGGAAATCCGCTGGCTGGCCAGGACGGTTTGTTTACCCGCAGCGTCCACACGTTCGGCTGATTGCAGTTTGCTATTCCAGGCCAATGGGGGCTGCAGGCAGCATCATGGGCCAAGGGATGTGGACACTTCACTTCACAAAGTGGGATGCAAATTGCACATATCTCCTTCCAAGGAAGGGAGTCCAGCTGAAAAGCTATTAGCACAGTGATAGTTTGCAGTTGCCGCCCTCGAATTATTACCATGCTTTTAATTTTCACATACTTATAAAAACTACATCACAGTTAAGCAGAGACTTTAAAATAAAAAGCAGTTGTGGCATTTGTGCATCAGTTTAGAAGATAAATAAATACATTGTTCAGCCATTATGTATCCTTGTGTGCATTTACTCACACCACCATATTTATAAACATCACTGTTAAATATGGGACAAAAATTGAGAGCCCTAATTTATTCAGAAAACCCTGTCAGCAGATGATTGCAAAAATCCCCCAAAGTCCACTGTCTGCTAAGCATATTCTTTTTTTTAAAAATGAATAAGATTACATGGTTCTGCTAGTATTTGTGTTTAATATCATCATTGTTGGCCGGGTTGTAGCCATATTGCTCCCAAGACACTTGATCTGTGATGGGCAGCCTACGGCCCATGCCCACCACTGTATTAGAGAAACAATGTGGATAAGATAACATATTTTATTGGACCAACTTCTGTTGGAAAAAAAATTGAGCTACATGGAGCTCTTCTTTAGGTCTGGGAAAGGTACTTAGAGTGTGACAGCTGAATACAAGGTGGAACAGATTGTTTAGCATCCATAGTTAACACATATTCTAGGATGAAGGTGAAGTGGCCTGAATGAGCCCACACAGAAAACTGATAAGAGACAATAACACCATAACACCCATAGGTGAATACTTTTCACAAAATGATCATTTCCTATCTGACTTCTCTGCTGCCCCTCCCCTTTCAAAGATCTGACTTCTCAGTCCTCGTCCTTAAAGGAAACCTGCACAGTGCCTTCAAAAGATGTGCCTAGAAGCTTAAATTCATAACTTTGATAGACACTAAAAATCATGGTCTTAATAAAGACTGTGGATTTATGGCTTAGTACAACAATCTGTAACTTAGGGCTTGTCTACACTGGCAAGTTTTGTCACCAAAAACTGCCTTTTGACCACAAAACAGCAGATCGTACACACTACAATTGGACTTTTGTCATGAAAAACGTCCAGTTTTGGTGACAAAAAACTTCCAGACTTTTGTCTTTTCTCCTCCCTTTATTTGTCAACAATGAGCCACTGTAGACACTACTGATTTTTTTGTTGACAGAACTGGCTTCTGCCAGTATCCCACAATGGTTGCCCTGATTGCTCTGCTCAGTGTTTTGATCTCTGCTGCCTTGCAGGCATGCACCCCTCCCCTTTCAAAGATCTGTGCAAACAAAGAGCAAATCATTGTAATACTCCTGTTCTGCACTGCACTAGGAACACAGCAGCAGGTTGCTGCAGGGGAACAGCGACAGATTGCTCTGCTGCTTTGCCATTCCTCAGTGTGGAGAGCTCACAGAGCTATGCATAATGCTGCTCTCAGCAGCTAAGGGGGCTCTGGGAGAACTCAGAGAGAATCCCAAGGTACGCAGTTGTCATGGTACAATTCCCCACTCTGAACCTTAGCGTTCAAAAGATAGTGTACCAGCATGAATTCCTCTAAGCTCAATTACCAGCTTAGAACCTGTAGCGCTGCCACCAACCAGGAATTCCAGTGCCTGGTACACTCTGGTCCCCACAAAACCTTGCCCGGGGACCCCCAAAACCCAGACCCTCTGGATCTTAACACAAGGAAAGCAAACTCTTTCCCCCACCGTTACCTCTCCCAGACTTCCCCTCCCTGGGTTACCCTGGAAGATCACTGTGTGATTCAAACTCCTTGAATCACAAAACAGAGAGGACAATTCACCTTCCTCCTTCCTTCTCTTTCCCCCTCCCAGACTCTTCCTGAGAGAGAAAGTAATCCTGACACAGAGAGAAATTAGCCTTTCTCTCCCCCTTCTCTCCTTTTTCCCCACCAATTCCCTGGTGAATCCAGACCCAGTCCCCTGGGGTCTCACCAAATAAAAAAACAATCAGGTTCTTAAACAAGAAACTTTTAATTAAAGAGAAAAAAAACAGTAAAAATTATCTTTGTAAATTTAAAATGGAATAGGTACACGGTCTTTCAGTTGTAGACACTGGGAACACCCTCCCAGCCTAAGTATACAAATACAAATTAAAATCTTTTCAGCAAAATATAAATTTGAACTCCTTCCAGCCAAATACACATTTTCAAATAAAGAAAACAACCATAAGCCTAATTCACTTTATCTACCTAGTACTCACTATTCTGAACTTATAAGAGCCTGTATCGGAGAGATTGGAGAGAAACCTGGTTGCACGTCTGATCCCTCTGAGCCCCCAGAGTGAACAACCACCAAAAACTAACAGCACACACAGAAACTTCCCTCCCTCAAGATTTGAAAGTATCCTGTCTCCTGATTGGTCCTCTGATCAGGTGACAGCCAGGCTTATTGAACTTGTTAACCCTTTATAGTCAAAGTGATATAAAGTACTTCTGTGCTATTAACTTTTCTTATCTGTTTATGTCAGCAGTGATCAGCTCTTCCTTCCCACAACACTGCACTGTGGGATACATACCCATGATGCATTGCTCACCCTGTCGATGATGGTGTCCCCAGTGTGAACATGATCTGTCAACAGAGGGAACAAGTGTGAATATCCTTTGGCGATTTTTGTTTTGTGGACTTTTGGATGTCGACATAAGTTTTGTCAACAAAACTTGGTAGTGTAAACAAGCCCCCAGTAACCTTCCTTATTTGTTCCATGACTGGAGGGTTTAATGGGCCACTTTATCTTGAATGGTCCCTTAGAATATGTTAAACAATCTGTTCTACCTTGTGTTTAGCTGTGACACTCTGAGGCCTGGTCTACACTAGAAAATTAGGATGGCTTACTACCTTGATCAGGGGGTACGAAAAATCCACACTCCTGTTAAGCTGACCTAAGTCCCTATGTAGACAGTGCTAGGTCAAAAGAAGAATTCTTCCATCGACCTCGCTATCACCTCTCAGGAAAGTGGCTTACTTACGCTGACAGCAGAACCCCTCCCATTCGGTACATGTAGTTTCTACACTGAAGCACTACAGAAGCACAGCTGCAGTGGCACAGTTGTGCTCCTGTAGCATTTTAAGTGTAGACATACCACATGTACCTTCCCCAAACCCAAAGAACAGCTCTGTAGCTTGAAAGCTTGCCTGTATCACCAACAGAATTGATCCAATGAACAGAATTTTCCTCACTCACCTTGTCTCTCTATTGTCATAATTGCTATTTAACTACCACCTAAAACATGGTATTCAGATTGTGACAATAGGGTGATTTTATTTTAACATGGCTTTAAATCAAATCCTTATAGTAGGCAATCTGGGCCAGATTTTCTGACATTATTGCCTAAGTTGCAAGAGCAAAAGAAGTGTGTGGCAGCACTGTGATCCCATATTACTGGATGCAAAATGGTATTTGAACACATGGATTACTAGGTAACTGCAAATGAAAACTAATGATTGTCAATGCAATTACCTTCGCTTCACAATTCCAGGGAAATGGTTGTATGGAGTTAAGTTCCACCCTGTACGAGGGGGTAGGAGGGTTGAGGAGTTTCCCTTTGCAGCATCTATTCTTTCCAAACCCACAAGTAACGAAAACACAATGGGTTTATAACATTTGGTCATTCCTGTGCTCCCTTGCCTTTCCCTCTCTCCTCCCCTTTAACTCCTCTCTCTCAGCTGCAATATCCTCCAAATTCCCAAAACAGAATTAGAGATGTATACAGATCCAAAGGTTTGTCAATTGCATTCACTTATGATTCTAAAAGTGTGATTGTTTATCTGAACCTATCCAAACCCCTTACTTTGGAAATAATGCAGAAACTGGCTTTTTTGCAAGATTTCCAATATTTGCATTAGAGACGGGCCTAAATACAAAAATTAAACCTCTGGAATTTGGAATAGGATCCAAAATTTGTATTTTACATCTTAGACACAATTCTAATGGCCTTGTTTTATCCAGGATAGAAATACAGAGTCACTGGGTTTAGGTTTTACTCTTTCTGCTTCTGGCATTATACAACATAAGGGTGATTAGAAATCTGCAGCACTTTTGATCAAGCTAATTTAACTGTTTTAATCTTCCACAATATTATTGGTAGGACAGCTGCAGTTTAGGGTAAAGATTTGAATAACTTTGTTTTTTCTCCAGATCAGTTTCCCCTTCCCTAATAGGGAAGAATGTTTTTTGAGATTAATGACAGGAAACCAAAAAATCCATGTTCTATTCCTTGTTCTGCCACAAACTTCCTGTATAGCTTTGGGCAAGTTAATTAACCTATCTGTGCCCCTGTTTCTCCCAGCTATAAAATGGGACTAGTAATCTTTGTCTACCTCCCATGGAGGTTGTGAAACTGAACAAATTAATAGATATCTAAAGTGACCCTACAATGGAAGGCACTATGTCAATGTAAGTTATTATAATTATTGTTAAACATACACATGCTATTATCCCAGGCAAAATAGATATAAAATAAATGTAGATTTTATAGGGTTCTATGCAATGTAAAAACATCTATCATTACTGATTATATGATCTGCTTGCCTTTTTTTTCTTTTTAGCTTGTTTGGAAATGTGTAACAAAAACAAAGGAAATTCACTAACCAAAGAAGGGGGATTCAAAGCATGTTCCAATTGTAACCTAAGCTAGTAAAAACTAGGAAATTGATAGTTAAGGATGACTTCCAATATCTGGGCACAACAGGGTGTCTTCTTAATCATTTCCTCATTGGGCCCCATTATGTTTACATATTGAAGGACAGCCTGAACTGTGAATTTCCTTATTATTAGTTCCTGTCACATTAAGATAGTTAACAATCTGTGTTATTTGTTTGCACATTTAATATTCTCTTTTCATAATGCAGATCTGACCCTAGGAGGATACTCTACTCTCCCATCCCAAGGGTCAGTTTGAGAAGATTGAGAAGACACATCCATTACTGCTAAGTTAAGTTCTTGTTTACTGTCACTATTAATGTTCTGGGTGGAAAAATAGTGTTTGGCCTGAAATTTCTCAGTCCAATGATGACTTTTTCAGAAAACTGAAGAAAAATCCATTTGGCCATTTTTGAGATACCCAAGCATGAAGAAGTTTTGCATTGTTAGCTACAAAATGTTTCAGATACTTTCCAGCTGGGGAATGAAAAAAACCAGCTTCATTTAAAAAACTATCAAACATGTCCTGGACTCAGTATCTGGTCTTTACTCATGTGAGAAACTCTGACTCAATACACCCATAAAAAAGGCTTATATAAAAAGGGATGCACAGGATCAGAACAAGCAATTTACCTTGACATTTTTGAAAGGATTTCATTTGTAAATATTAGTGTGTTTGAAAACTGGATAAACTGCATACACACTTCACACCTTTCTTCTCTTTAATGCACTGAAGCAGTGCATTCCAGATATATGCTAACATCACAGCCAAGATCTCATTTGGGAGTATGTTTGAATAGGGCTTTAATTTTATGTTATTTTATTTTATTTTATTTTAGGGTCTATAAGAAACCCTCTTATATGATGTAGTAATTACAAAATATTTTGGGAGTTCCTTTTGCCCAACTAAATACTGCTGCTATGCCTGAATCCAAAATGAGATCCTACCACTGTGATGGACCTAAGTCTCTTAAAGATTTATTTTTAGTAATTTTCTTTTCTTTTCAAATTTCAGATGACATCTTTCTCACTTATGACCTGATCCTGCAAGCATCACTGTTCCCATGGGTGACCCTTATTCAGGTGAATAATTTTACTGAAACCAATTAGTAAGGATTGAAGGATTGAGAACTTCATTCTTAATTTCAATTCTTAACCAACTTCTAAAATGTTCTATCTATATTTCTGTTTCAGAGTAGCAGCTGTGTTAGTCTGTATCCGCAAAAAAAACAGGAGTACTTGGGCACCTTAGAGACTAACAAATTTATTTGAGCATAAGCTTTCGTGGGCTACAGCCCACTTCATCGAATGCATAGAATGGAATATATAGTAAGGAGATATATATACACATACAGAAAACATGAAAAGGTGGGAGTTGCCTTTCCAACTCTAAGAGGCTAATTTATTAAGATGAGCAATTATCAGCAGGAGAAAAAAAATTTTGTAATGATAATCAAGATGGCCCATTTCAGACAGTTTGACAAGAAGGTGTGAGGATACTTAGAATGGGGAAATAGATTCAATGTGTGTAATAGCTCAGCCATTCCCAGTCTCTGTTCAAGCCTAAATTGATGGTATCTAGTTTGCATATTAATTCAAGTTCAGCAGTTTCTTGTTGGAGTTTGTTTTGAAGCTTTTCTGTTGCAAGATTATCACCTTTAAGTCCGTTACTGAGTGACCAGAGAGGCTGAAGTGTTCTCCTACTGATTTTTGAATGTTTTGATTCCTGATGTCAGATTTGTGTCCATTTATTCTTTTGCGTAGAGACTGTTCAGTTTGGCCAATGTACATGGCAGGGGGGCATTGCTGGCACATGATGGCATATATCACATTGGTAGATATGCAAGTGAACAAGCCCTTGGTGGCGTGGCTGATGTGATTAGGTCCTATGATGATGTCACTTGAATAAATATGTGGACAGAGTTGGCATTGGGCTTTGTTTCAAGGTTAGGTTTCTGGGTAAGTGTTTTTATTCTGTGGTGTGTGGTTGCTGGTGAGTATTTGCTTTAGGTTGGGGGACTATCTGTAAGTGAGGACAGGTCTGTCTCCCAAGATCTGTGACAGTGAGGGATCATCTTTCAGGATAGGTTGTAGATCTTTGATGATTCTCTGGAGAGGTTTTAGTTGGGAGCTGAAGGTGACAGCTAGTGGTGTTCTGTTATTTTCTTTGTTGGGCCTGTCCTGTAGTAGGTAACTTCTGGATACTCTTCTGGCTCTGTCAATCTGTTTTTTCACTTCAGCAGGTGGGTAGGTGCTTGTCTCTGTCTGAGGGATTGGAGCAAATGCAGTTGTATCTTAGAGCTTGGCTGTAGACATTGGATTGTGTGGTGTGTCCTGGATGGAAGCTGGAGACATGTAGGTAAATATAGCGGTCAGTAGGTTTCTGGTATAGGGTGGTATTTATGTGACCATCGCTTATTAGCACAGTAGTGTCCAGGAAATGGACACTACTATATTTATCTTATATATTTTATCAATATTTTATCTATATTTAAATGCTTTACCTCTCTCTGCACCATCGTCACTCTAACCTTGTAGTCTTATGACCATACAGAGGCAATGTGTGAGGGAGGAAGGTTACCTGGAGTCATGTGCCCCCCAAATTTGCTGCTTGGCTTGTACAGAGCATGCTCAGTAATATCTGCTCAAGCCACTTCCCTCACTCTGACTCCCCTCCACCACACTCTTGACTGGTACAGGTAGTCTGACATTATCCAGCCACTTTTTTATCTGCTCTAATATACAATGTAGGTGTTCTTCCTCCTTCTCTCCCTCAGCCAATTACCACATATGAGCCAAGTATAGGTACCAAATGATACAATATATGAATATGGAGGGGAACTTAGCACATGGCTTACTGATAAAATACTGTAATTAGCCATATTTAAGGCATATAGAAAAATATACCTGGCACTCAGTTATCTAATATTTATTCCCATGAGAACTACTCAAGGGAATAAAGATTTGCAAGATTAGGTCCAACATTCATTATGAATATGTACATACACATGCACATACAGAGATCAGAAGAGCTCCTTTCCTCACATGCTTTTGGAGCGCTTCTGATCTCTTAGGTAAATATGTTATTACAGGAAGACTATAAGTACAGTACTATTTATCTGATAGCCTGGAATGGCTTTATGACTAAGTACATAATTATGTAAAAAATTACCTAAGACACTGCAAGGTTCAGAGCCTTTATGGTCTCTCCGGTAAATAAATAATAGGAGAAAAAAACTACATAATTTACCCAAGAGGCTAGAACATCTCTTGGGCAATTAAGTAATTAGGTTGCACACTATACATAGAACAAATTCTAATTTATAATGATTGGCACTGCTGATTATTTTATGTCTGTTTTCCATTAGCTTCTTTTTTTTCCATTTCTTTTTTTTTTTTTTGAAAAGTAGCACAAAATATTCCAATAATGGGGAATTACTTATCCCCATTACTGTAAGGTAACTATGAGAATGATGTTAAATCTGTGTATATTGGTTATATTCCACTGATACAAATGATAGACCAAATCGTGGTGATCCCCCTGCAGACTTTTCAATGGTCCCCAACTAGGCACACATAGCAGTGGGTGCTTTTCTTTGCCAGACATGTGACCATAATGATAAGGATAGCATCAGAACAGAACAGAATAGAGATCCACTTGGTGCAGAAGTGAAGGGGGATATTCATGGCCTGTTCTGATTCCAATGATGCTTAGAGTTACTTCTGGGTAGTTCTTAAATCCATCACTGGGATAGGATCCTTTAATCTCTACGTCGGCAATCCTATCCCAGCGGAGGATTGCTTTGTTGTACCATAAGGAGGCAGAGGCATAAAGCCTGGATCCATTTCAGATGCACTAGCAGGGAGTTCATCTATGCTAGAGAATTCTCTGCTGGTGATATGTGGCCAGAATCAAGTACAAAAGCAGAGTTAACATATACCTATATTCTGGGCCTTGTCTTGTTTTGTATTTAGGATGTAATTATTCTATGTTTTTTTTAAAGGGGATATATTAGCTAAAAGTAGAAATAATATGTGCAGGGGGCTGAGTGTAGAGGGTATTGGTGGGTCTGGGGACATACATGCATAAACATTCATCTAGACCATGTTTTCTGGCTGCTAGACCATAATCTGTAACAGTCCTTTGAAGTTCCTGTCATGAAAAGCCTGTGAAATGGTATCTCTGTGACATTTCAAAAGAGCCAGCATCTGTGTGGCCAACTTTTGCTGGTATGTACCAGCAGCCAGAATTTGGCCTCAAATCTAAAGCATTGCGCTGGTATGTAACTTATGTAGCCGAATAGGAGTGTGAGAATTAATGTGTCAGATACAACGGAGCGCATTTAGAGCACCATAGGAACATACATTCAGAAATCCATTATTTCTGTGGGGTTAAGCATGTGCTAATATATGTCCAAGATGGGGAGGGAGAATGGAGCTATTTATTTTACTCTGAGCCAATAAAAGAAAACTTCATAAACTGAAGAAAGCAGGAGGGAAGATCTGAGCAAAAGTAATATAATGTGTATTTATACATTTGTGTATTTGCACAAGAAAAACCATAGCAGTAATAGCAACAAATGTTACTTGTTAATTCAAATTAAGTGGCCAGTTCTGTGAAAACCTGAAGATGAATAAATACTTGAAAATCAATACCTAAATCTCTGACAGATCGCTCACATAACTCCAGCACAGCAGAGTACTCGTGACATTCCTAGTCTTGCTTATCTTCCAGACCCAAGGATCATGCCACTTCCATGAGTCACTGCATGCTCCTCTTTAGGAAACATTATCCCTTTCACTAAGGCAGCTTATGTCGACCTAACTATATCAGTGTCTACACTACAGTCTTGCACCTGCCGATGCAAGTACCCAAGTACAACAACATAATAACTCAACCTCCACAAAAGGCATAGAGCTTATATCGGTGTAGATTTAGGGCGACAGTGTCTGTGTAGACACTGCATTCCTTATATCCGCTGTTGGCTGTCGTTCTTGTCAATTTCACACTCACAGGAATCTTGAAATTCACAAGAAAGCCGGCTCCCAGCTCCCCAGCTGGGCTGCCACCCAGGCTCCTGGCTTGGGCTACCACCCTGGTTCCCTGCTACCCATAGAGACCCCTACTGTCTCCTGGGGTCCTGGATCCTCTTTCCCTGCTGGGAGCATGGCAACTGGTCTCCAGGCACTGATCTCACCACCAAATTTTATACCTTAGATCAGGGGTTCTCAAACTTCATTGCACCGCGACACCCTTTTGACAATAAAAATTATTACACAATTCCAGGAGTTCAGACCGAAACCTGAGCCTGCCCGAGCCCCATTGCCCCGGTAGGGAGGTCAAAGCCGAAGCCCCAGGGCATTTGCCCCAGGCTGGGGGCCTGTAACCTGAGCCGTGCCACCCACAGCTGAAGTCCTTGGGCTTTGGCTTCGGCCCTGAGCGATGGGGCTTGTGCTTCATCCCCAGGCGGTGGGTCTCAGGCTTTGGCCAAGGGCCACAGCAAGTCTAATACCAACCTTCATGACCCCATTAAAACAGGGTCCTGACTGACTTTGGAGTCCTGACCCACAGTTTGAGAACTACTACCTTAGATCCAGCCTTAGCCTGAAAATGATCATTTGCATTATTTAGCAATGGCCCCAGCCTGCCAAACCACGGCCGTATATGATCAACAGATTTAGACTGATATATTTACCATTCAAATCCACTGGTCATACATTGAATGTAAACAAATCCCTTTTGCACAATGATTTCTCACAAACTTAAACTCCATCCGTTGGAACTATATAGCTTTAAAATACTTGACTGATAAGGTGTCCCCAAAGAAAATACAGTGGAACTAAGTCCCAGCTGGTAACCAGACTTGAGATGCATCAGAGGGGTAGCCCTATTAGTCTGGATTTGTAAAAAGCAACAAAGACTCCTATGGAACCTTATAGACTAACAGACATATTGGAGCATGAGCTTTCGTGGGTGAATACTCACTTCATCAGATGCATGTAGTGGGAATTTCCAGAGGCAGATATAAATATGCAGGCAAGAATCAGTCTAGAGATAACGAGGTTAGTTCAATCAGGGAGGATGAGGCCCTCTTCTAGCAGTTGAGGTGTGAACACCAAGGGATGAGAAACTGCTTTTGTAGTTGGCTAGCCATTAACAGTCTTAGTTTAATCCTGAGCTGATGGTGTCAAATTTGCAAATGAACTGAAGCTCAGCAGTTTCTCTTTGAAGTCTGGTCCTGAAGTTTTTTTGCTGCAGGATGGCTACCTTTAAATCTGCTGTTGTGTGTCCAGGGAGGTTGAAGTGTTCTCCTACAGGTCTTAGTATATTGGCATTCCTAATATCTGACTTGTGTCCATTTATTCTTTTATGTAGGGACTGTCCAGTGTACATTTATTCTTTTATGTAGGGACTGGCCAATGTACGTAGCAGAGGGGCATTGCTGGCACATGATGGCGTATATTACGTTGGTGGAAGTGCAGGTGAATGAACTGATGATGTTGTGGCTTATCTGGTTAGGTCCTGTGATGAGTGAGTATTCACCCACGAAGACTTGAGAAGTGTCTCTTCAACATTACAGAAGATGATACTCATGCTGGCTTTCAATGATGCAAAAGCAGCAGCTTCTCTAAGATGAGCCAAAAAGAAGTCTACCTGTGGGCCAAACTAGAATACTCTGTGCTAAACTTTTTACAACTAAAAGTCATTCTTTACATATCATACACACAAAGCAGTGTGTTCAGTTCTACACTTTAAAGATCTTAACAATCAAGCTCTATGATGCTTCTAATTTATTATGTCTTATTTCCGATTTGCAATAAAATTCTGAGTAGAGCTGGGTGGAGAATGGTAATTCCATTTGACAGAAGATTTCCACATTTCTAGATTTGTTTTTGTTCCAGTCTAGAATAAAAAAAAACAACTTGGTACATTCTCCACACAACAGAAATCTGAGGGTAAAATTGTTTTGGAAAAAAAATGAAATTATTTCATTTTGATAATTTCAAAATGAAATTTCACCTAAGAGGCTGAAGGAGAGCAAGGAACCTCAAAGCCCTGGTTCTCCCAGGGCTTCCAGTCTCTTGGCTCCATTTCAACAAACCAGGCAGGCTGCTCCAGAGCAGGACAGTCTGCTATCTGTCTGTCTTATAGCCATTGATCATGGAAGCCTTGGGGTCCCTGATTCAGAGAAACTTTGCTGGGTGGGTTGTCCTGGATCCCTGGACCTCGGAAGTCCTTGAGCTGCTGAGCAGCTGGGTGGGCAAGTTGGCAAGAAACCAGGCAGGATTCTGTTGGAAACTTGCCTGATTCTGAAGGAATTCTATTGAAATCAAACCATCTTTACTGAATGTTTCCATTTTGATGAGTCTGCGAATTATAAAGAGAATCTATTTTGACAAAAAAATTTCCAACCAGTTCTATTTCGGAATAACTACATAAGGATGCATTACCAGTCCTTGGTGCAATAGTGGTTTAAATTTAAGGATGCCATCTCCTTATCCCACCTGTTACACAGGGCATGCTTTAGAAGGGCTATTTTTGCAAATTGAACTTGTAAGAAAATAAGCCCCACTGTCAATCTGTGCACATATATATTATACGTTATTATATTTTCATAATGAAAGAAAGCATCCTAAGAATACACAAACCTTGTTATCACAGTGGGCCGAGTTCCCAGGGACCATTAATAGAAGCAGAGGTTGTATTGCTCTTTGTAATATTCATGATTTATGGAGGGCCCAATATGACTTCAGACTAGCCCTGGAATACATCAAGGAATGAAAGGGACAAGATACTCCGAGATATAAAAGATATTGCACCCCATAGAGCTCTTAATCATCAAATACATTTTAAATAACAAAGGGGATACATATTCAGTATAATACACAAGGATTCATAGATTCCAAGGCCAGAAGGAACCATTGTGATAATCTAGTCTCACTTCCTGTATAATACAGGCCACAGAACTTCCCCAGAATAATCCCTAGCCATATATATATAGCCATATGATTAATATTAAAGCTAAGGGGAGATGTCTGACTAAATCCTTGCAAATTACATTTATCATTGAGTCTGCTTAAACCTCAAGTAGCAAGAAAAGTTATAGGTAAGGCCCTAATCCTGCAAAGATATAGACTCATAGACTCTAGGACTGGAAGGGACCTCGAGAGGTCATCGAGTCCAGTCCCCTGCCCTCATGGCAGGACCAAATACTGTCTAGACCATCCCTGATAGACATTTATCTAACCTACTCTTAAATATCTCCAGCGATGGAGATTCCACAACTTCCCTAGGCAATCTATTCCAGTGTTTAACTACCCTGACAGTTAGGAACTTTTTCCTAATGTCCAACATAAATCTCCCTTGCTGCAGTTTAAGTCCATTGCTTCTTGTTCTACCATTGGAGGCCAAGGTGAACAAGTTTTCTCCCGCCTCCTGATGACACCCTTTTAGATACCTGAAAACTGCTATCAGGTCCCCTCTCAGTCTTCTCTTTTCCAAACTAAACAAACCCAATTCCTTCAGCCTTCCTTCATAGGTCATGTTCTCAAGACCTTTAATCATTCTTGTTGCTCTTCTCTGGACCCTCTCCAATTTCTCCACATCTTTCTTGAAATGCGGTGCCCAGAACTGGACACAATACTCCAGTTGAGGCCTAACCAGCGCAGAGTAAAGCGGCAGAATGACTTCTCGTGTCTTGTTTACAACACACCTGTTAATGCATCCCAGAATCATGTTTGCTTTTTTTGCAACAGTATCACACTGTTGACTCATATTAAGCTTGTGGTCCACTATGACCCCTAGATCTCTTTCTGCCATACTCCTTCCTAGACAGTCTCTTCCCATTCTGTATGTGTGAAACTGATTGTTCCTTCCTAGGTGGAGCACTTTGCATTTATCTTTATTGAACTTCATCCTGTTTACCTCAGACCATTTCTCCAATTTGTCCAGATCATTTTGAATTTTGACCCTGTCCTCCAGAGCAGTTGCAATCCCTCCCAGTTTGGTATCATCTGCAAACTTAATAAGCGTACTTTCTATGCCAACATCTAAATCGTTGATGAAGATATTGAACAGAACCGGTCCCAAAACAGACCCCTGCGGAACCCCACTTGTTATACCTTTCCAGTCTAGCACTTGAATACGTCTTCTCAGGATTGAGGCAAATGCTGTGATTCCCAGCTTAGAATGCCACATTGTGCCCAGTTACAACATGTTCTATCAAAGTGTTAAATAATGATCTATGCCTACTTACACTGTATGTGGGAAATCATTAAATTCTGGTTACATCATAAACACTGTGACTAGAAGAAAAACAAGAAAAAGAAAATTGCATGTGCATACCTACCACAGTAGTAACATATTAATCTGTGGTGTGGTAACTTCTTTGGAGACTAGGGGCCCAATCCTATCTCACTGAAGTCAATGGGAATTTTGCTGTTGACTTCAATGGGAGTATGAATTGGCTCATGGTCATGGCTTCTCCCAAAGCTCACTGTTGCCTTTTTCTTAATTTTTAAAAACTGAAGTCAAAACTGATAAATATTGAGCACTGGGGACTCTACGACAGTTTATACTGGAATGCGCATAAATGAAAACTTGACCACTTTTTAGAGGTCACTCATTTGTGAGTCATATGTTTCCTGTGAGGAATTATGGTATATGTGAAATGTTTCTGATGTTTGCTTTTGGAATGGTCATTGCTCTGGAAGAAAGGCCCAAAACTCTCAAGAAATCATATAGAATTATTATATCTCTGGAAATGCATATTAATTACTAATAAACATCTTCAGTTAGTAATGTTTCTGTAACCTCTCATGGAAGTCTACTCCACAGTCAAACTGATGTGCTTGCTAGTCTCAGACATGCAGATTCTTTAGGAAACAGAATTAGAATTAGAGCCAAAAGGCAAATAAACCAAATAAAATGTTTTTTATGCTCTTGGCCTGCCATCTAATTCTGCAGGCCCTACTACGGTTTATGCAACATTTAAAGGAGAATATCAGGTTTATTTTTTTAATGAAGTAACATTCAAGCTCTTATCCTTGTGAAGGTAACCTTGAAAAAGTAACTGAGGGAAACCAATCACTATGGTTGAATGCCTGTCACTGATTTTTTCATACATGGCACAGTCCCTTCAGTCCCCCAGAGTGATGGTGGGTCAGTAAATAGTACTTTTCCTTTGAAATGATGAATTCTCAAAACTTTTCATAGTGCGGACCATATCTTGTCCTAAATGAGGATGAAAAGAAGACGGGGCTATGGCCAGCCCCTGCACACTAGCCAACACAGACTGTGTCTTTACTTTGTGTTGGCTAACATGTGATAACTAACATGAGGTAAAAGCCTAATAAAGACAAGGCAATTGTAGTTTTAGCATGAGTCAAGATAAACCCTAGGATTCACCTAGGTCTTTCCTTTGATCTGCTACTACATGTGATACTGACATTTCTTCACTAGGTTTTCACTTCATGTTATTTACCATGTGTTAGCTAACCTAAAGTAAGAGCATGCCTTTTTTGTTCCTAGTAAAGATGCACCCAGAGTGTGCTGAGCCATAGCCCTACAAAGCCTTCTACATTAGCCCACAGAGTGGGTCAGTTATGCTGAGGGAGCAAACCACAATATCCTAATGGACAGTGGATCCTTCATATTTCCTCTATGTGCTGGGGTATCTGGAGCATGACTGTGCCTCAGCAGAATTCTCACTATCTGATGTCAGCCTTAAGTGACCATTTGGGCAGATCACCACAGCACAGGATCATCCTGGCCATGCCCTTTTTCCCCTCAGACATACCTCCAACGCTGAGGTCCAAAAGGAATGTTAGAGCAGAATCTGTTATGGCAGCTCTTTCTCCCCTGATTTTCCCCTATACTGGTGGAATCCTCTACCAGCTGCTTCGGCTGATATAATAGCTGCCTGCGCCACAATAGCAAGGCTGAAGATCTGGCCCCCCAAATCTGTTTATTTTGTCTTTAGCACATTTATAATTTGTTAGTGAAGATTGGTCTTTATTCACAAGGGAAAGCTATTTTTGTGCTGTTGCCAAGAGACTACAGGAACTAGCAGCCTGATTAAAATAATAATTTGATGCAATGAACTATCATGATGGTTCCAAAAATGTAATTTAAATTAGGTTTAACTAACAATGGGCCTGATCAGGGTGTCCTCCTCATGCAGATCTCCTGCTCCTGGATGGAAAGAGGTGGAGAAAGGTCATCTATCACCCAACGTTGTTTCCCCCTTCCCTGTCCTTCACATAGAAGATTCTCTATGAGGCCAGGGTGCTCATCAGGGATAAGAACAGGCACTGAAAAGGCAAAAGAAAAGTGGGCAGGGCAGGGGCAGGACTGGAGGTGATGCACGTCATCGATGCCCCCCACTCCTGAGCCCATACACCTTATCCAAAATAGATTCCCTCAGATATGTAATGCAGCTAGAAGCCCATTTTAAGGGAGGTTCTGAGGAATGTCATATTGCCAGGTAGCATGAGGGGTTAATGAAAGTGGATGAGGTGCTAGAGAGACTCAGAGCAGGTGAGGAAACGCAGGGCTTCTGTGTAAATGGTCCAAATTTTGAAGAAAACTCTGCAAGGGAAAGCAAATTTGTGGCTGTTTTCTCTCCTTTAACTAACTCCTTTACGTTTTCCCACCGGAGGGGCAATCAGGCTTAATGTCAATTAAATAATCTTAGGAAAAGTGGCACAGCAGTGGCTCAAAATCATTTACTTTGAGCAGCTTGCTTAACCCTTACTACTGAATTTCCCATTGTAGACTCTAATAATGCTTCATATTTGTTTGGAAGTGCTGCCAACATTACAGGAACTCTTTCCTTCAAATAAGTGAGTCTCAGTTTAAAATGATGTGCTTCAAAATATATCCACTTTAAAAAAATAAACACATCAAATGTTTTGTGTGTTACTAAAAATTGAAGAATAAGTCTAGGTAAAAAAATAACACAATTTGTAGTCAGTAACGAAAATATGTTTAACAAAATGTGTACGCACTTTGCCTTTATATTTCTGTAGCTTGGTATATACACAGTAGGAAATAATTTATCAATGATTCTGGCTGTTACATTAGTGATTTTGCTCTCACATAAAAATGTAAAGTATATCTCCTGATTGTAAACCTTGTGCACTTCGAAATGCATAGTCTCCGTCCAATAAAAATCCTTCAAAGTCACCTTGCATAATATACCAAATAGCAATACAAGCTATCTGGAGAGTTTTTAAATATAAAGTTTTGGTTGAAAAAGAATTTGTACTACATTTATAAACTATAATCAGAACGATAGTATGTTATCATATATATTATATAATAATAATTTAATAACTGAATTTTGCAGCAGTATATCATACTGACAGTGCTGAAAAAAATTCAGTGCTTTCCCCTCCGGTCAAGGGATATAGATAATTACCAGGAAAGGTGTAATTCCTGTATTCTATACATTTTCATTGTCAAAAGAAAGGCTAAATTATAAGTAATTGAGAATATATAGCATTTTGCTGACACTAAAATTGTGTGTTGTGCTGTCAAATGAGATTTTTAAGAACATCGGATGACTCTGGGCTAGTTTTGAAACTTGGACAAAGTGCTAGGGATGGGAAAAGTCCTTTTTATTAATACAGAATACCTTTAAGAAAATCATGGGTTCTAGATTTACAACCTAATTCAAAACCTTTGAGGTGCTAGTTCAATTTGTTTCTGGCAAAATGTTAATTTAGGGCTTTTTTCTGCTTCCTTTCTCTGATAGTCTTAAAATCAGTGCCAGAATTCTTTCAAATGATAAACATTTAATTTTTTAATACCCCAGGCTTCCATTTACTTGAACATTTAATTAAAAAATATTTTTTGAAAGAAAAGGGGAAAGTTTACATTAAGGAGACATATATTCTGTTAAACTTGCAAAAGTTCTGTTAAATCTAAAAATTCAAAATAAAAATGTTAAAAATTCCAGGGGTTTTATGGAATGCCAAACACTAGTGGGAAATAATAACCAGCTGGGATACTACAAGCCAGTCATTAACCTCTATGAAATGTCCTTGAATCATTGTTATTCTGTACTTATATCTATTTTATTTTGGAAAGAGCTGGTCTTTTGATGAGAAGAGGGTAGGGGAGGAAAAAACACTGAAACTAAAACAGAAAAATGCAGAAGCACTTGTGTGGCACTGACAAACAGGTGCCAGCTCTTGTCAAGACTTTAGGCCTTAGCCGAGCACTGACAGCTTCATTGCTGGAAACCAATCTTTTTTACTTCTGTATTAGTATGATTAAGAAGGGTATGGAACTTATAACAATGTGTTTAGTATTTAGACTTTATGGTATACTTGTAAGTTGCTGCATGCATTAAGCTCACTTATAATATCTTTATCACATATTATAGGTGATATCAAGTTTTCGCTTCATAACTATAAAAATGTTTGCTCTGAAATAGTGAACCCAGTCAGCAGGGATAGCCTCCTGCCCATCAAGAAGGCTATCAAAACTAAATGGGCTGCTGTGAACATCACAATACAAATATTTTGTTAATTGCCCCCTCACTCCATGAAGAAGTTGCATGCAAAAGGGCTCATCCCATCAGATTGAATTCTGTCAGAAAGAAATAAAAATAGCTGACAAGAAAACATTTAGTCTCTTTTGCTGTTTGGACTGTCACAGGGCAGGAGCTACAAAACAGAGTTTCCCAGGGTTAACCTGGGTTAGCCCTAAAAGACGTTCAGAGCTAACAGATTACTACAACTCTCTCACGTTTTACAAATAAAAACTGTAACTCATTTGTGTATATATGTTTGCGTGCTTTAACCTTGTAATAATTCTCTCATTTCTTTTTCCTAATGAATAAATCTTTAGTTAGTTTATTACAGAGTTGGCTGTAAGCATTTTATTTGGTGAGAGATCTAAGGTACAAGTTGACCTGCAGTAAGTGACTGGTCTTTTAGGATTGGAAGTAACCTGAATATTTTGCAATCTTTGGTGTATAGCAACCTATCATCACTAAGTCCAACTTGGCTGGGTGGCAAGATAGACTGGAATGCCAAAGGCGACTGTCCGTGACACCATGGTAATAATAATAAATAAATAATAATTGGAGATATACCAATCTCCTAGAACTGGAAGGGACCTTGGAAGGTCATTGAGTCCAGCCCCCTGCCTTTACTAGCAGGACCAATTTTTGCCCCAGACCCCTAAGTGGCCCCCTCAAGGATTGAATTCACAACCCTGGATTTAGGAGGTCAATATTCAACCCACCGAGCTATCCCTCACCCATGGTAAGAATGTGATAGTGCTTTAGGAGTTCAGTCTTGTTACTGGGTTGGTGAACTCTAATTATAGAATATGCAACCAGTTTGGCACTCATAGTCATGAACCATTCTTCCAGACAGCATAACAATTTGTTTTATTTGCGAATTAGAAGTAAGAAACTCCTGAGTTTCATTCCTGATTCTGCTACTGACATACTGTATCACTAATGAAAATAAATTAACTTCTGCTTCAGGTCCCCCATGGTAAAAGGGGATCAACCATATCACAGGGGTATGACAAGGACCAATTAGTGTTTGAAAAGTGATATAGAGACATAAAGGGCTATATAAGTAATAAATATTATTGGGATTGGGTGAAGCATTTGTTACCAAAACATCTGATTTATCAAAATTTGCCCGTTTTCAGTTCATGAACTGGAAGCAATTTTGTTTAAAATTGCCAAATGCCATAACCATGCCTATAGCCGCAGCATAATAAGTCTACAAAACAGATGTGATACTCTTATTTTATCTGGCACCCATTAGATTCCACCAAAATACTGGGGGTAATACCACAGAAAGTCATGGAGGGGACTCAACATTGTCCAGCAAAAAAACAAGAACTGAAGAACATAAATTGTGAAGAATAATAGAGCTAAGCTTATTCACAGTGAAAAAGAAAAAAACTTTGGTAATACAATAAATAGGTGATTTTTCAAACCCATGAAGGGTTTTGGTACTCAGTAGAGATACATTTTTCACAATTGTAAAGCAGCTTCAAAACCAGGGGCATAATCTCTAATAACTAAAGAGGAACCTCATGCAGAACTACTTCATACTAAAGGCAAGAAGCATATGGAATAAGTTACTGATCAATGGCAACTGAAACAAAACTATACATAAATTTAGGAGACAACTAAATTTATTTCCGGAGAGGAAGGGAATCGAAGGTTATGGAGAAAAAGCAGGAAAATGGGATTAAGATACATTTTTAAAATGTAGTTATGTTAGTCCAAACATTGTCCAGATCCCAAAGTTTCTTGTGTTTGTTGAGAAAAGTCTGGTCTACTTCCTTTTGTTCTCCTCCATCTATTTACCAGACCCCAGAGGGTTTACTTCTGCCTGCAGGTCTTTCCACATACATAACTTCTTTAGACTTCAATGGAAACTACATGAATATAAAACAGCAGAACTGGGTACCAGAACACCAAGATTAGGGGGAGGTAAAGAAAGGCATCAATTACAAGATGAATGTTAAATCTTGCATTGTGTCACATATTCCATTTATACCATAAACCTTTTATACCATTTATACCATAAACCTTATAATTTCCTGCTGTGAGAACTTTGACAGAATAAGGCCTGGTCTACACTACAAAGTTAAACCAACACAACTATCTGCCTGAGTGATGTAGTTAAGCCAAACTAGTCCCCAATACAAACAGAACTAGGCTGATAGAAGAATTTTTTGATCTACCTACTGCCTCTCAGGGATGGGAGAACTCCTTCCATTGGCCTAGGCAGTGTCTACACTGAAACACTACAGATGCTGTAGCATTCAAAGGGTAGACAAGCCCCAAAGGAAGACTTAGAGCATGGCTACACTTGCAGATGTAGAGCGCTGTGAGTTAAACCTGCCTTTGGAGAGTGCAGTAGGGAAAGTGCTGCAGTCTGTCCACACTGACAGCTGCTTGCACACTGGCATGGCCATATTTGCGGCACTTGCAGAGGCATTGGGAGCGATGCATTATGGGCAGCTATCCCAGCATGCAAGTGACTGCAACATGCTTTTCAAATGGTGGGGGATGGAGTGGGGTGTGACAGGAAGTGTGTTGTGTGTATGTAGGGAGGTGAGAGAGTGGGTTTTTGGGGGGCTGAGAGCATGTCAGCATGCTTTCTTGTAAATTCAGACAGAAGCAGACCCCTCCCTCCCCCGCCCCTCTTTCTCACACACAGCATTCCACACTAATCTGTCTCAGAGCAGATAATCAGCCAGCTGTCAGAAACGGAGCTTTCAAACAGCATATCTGCATTCCTACAGAGAATTCAAAACAATGAGAAGAGAGGCCACTTGACTTAAGGGGATTATGGGACATTTCTGGAGGCTGATCACAGCGCAGTAATGCAACACCTTGTCCACACTGGCTCTGTGGCGCTCCAGCAGGGGCGCAAAAAACATTATTCTACTCGCCGAGGTGGAGTACCAGCAGCGCTGTAGCCACAGAGTCAGAGCGCAATCCGTGCCTTGCCTGTGGATGGGTAGTGAGCTAGTGCGCCCAGGGCTCCTTTACTGCGCTGTAACTCACAAGTGTAGCCAAGCCCAAGGACACGAACATAATATAACACATAACAGAGAGCAGCTGTCATATGGACAAGGTTCTTCATTTTGGTTTTTATTTTCTTTAAAATGTCCCCCAACATTTATCAGTGTTTTCTTTTTTTAAAAATGGGTAAAAATCAGTGCAAAAATGTACTTCATCATTTTCTGGGTAACAATCAGGGTTAATACTGGT
Organism: Gopherus evgoodei; assembly: GCF_007399415.2. Taxonomy (NCBI): domain Eukaryota; kingdom Metazoa; phylum Chordata; order Testudines; family Testudinidae; genus Gopherus; species Gopherus evgoodei. Next base: position 103,758,960 of record NC_044322.1, read on the forward strand.
GGATGGTAGAACAGAAAAGAGGCAAGAAGTAGATAAAAGTACATGTATTAAAAGTAAAAATAGTTTTGTGCTGTTATTTATTTAATGAACTGTACATTAACAGACTATATATACACAGGCATACTCATATGTGTGTATTTTCCACTACATTGCCTTACTTTAACAGATAACCTCACATTTACACTTAGACCTGTTTATTACTTATATAAACACAACTACCTAATATAATGGATTGGGTTTTCTTAACATAATCAGCATTTTCAGGTAAATGAGTGGTCCAAAATTTTGGTGAAAAATCAGTAAAAAAATAGCTTTTGTAAAACCCAGGCATTTTTCAGTAAGAACTGAAAATGAAGGGTCTTACATATGGCCAATAAAAGGTGGTGGTTAGATGGTCAGGAGGAACTTTGCTCCGAAAAGAATTTTAAGTTTCTTTTCTGCATCAGGACAAAACCCAAGACCTTTCAAAAGTGTTCACAGGTAAGTGAGAGGCACTGCCTGAGAATAGCCAATAGCCTGGTGGTTAGGACACTGATCTGATACAAGGGAGAACCACATTCAGGTTGCTGTGGTACCTGATTTAAATCTACTGCTTCCACACGCCAGGGAAGTACCCTAACCACCTGGATATTCTTGGATTTTCTGTGTGCTCTGCTTTTTCAGAAAGTCCATCCTGGACCTAAGAAATATTCTCAGTGACAGTTACATTAAAACAGATACATTTCTGTGAAAAGTCTGTTTAGATCAGGGGTCGGCAACCTCTAGCACATGGCTCGCCAGGGTAAGCCAGGCCAGTTTGTTTACCCGCCGTGTCGGCAGGTTCAGCCGATCGTGGCTCCCACTGGCCGTGGTTCGCCATCCCAGGACAATGGGGGCGGCAGGAAGCGGCGTGGGCCGAGGGGTATGCTTACCCTGGCGAGCCGCATGCCAGAGGTTGCCAACCCATTCTTTAGACTAATCAGTATTTTCCAATTAAAAATGTTTCATCAACAAATTCCTAGTCACTTCTAAGACTGGGTTGGCTGGGAGCTCTGGAGGTATTGGAGAACATGGTTTGTAACAAGACATGTGCGTAACAGCTAAGTAACCATATGACCTTACTTTTGTATTCGTGTTCTGCCCACCCTCCTTTTTCTTCTACCAGTTGTTGTGGTTCTTACTTGTTGTGTCATGTCTACTATTCAAATGTAAGCTCTTCTAGACAGGGAAGGCATCTGCCTAAATGTTTGGAAAGTGCCTAGCACATTTTATATGTTACCACAATATGCATAGAAACAAAATAATAATAATAATAGTTTCATTGTTTTTATATGGCAAAGTAATTAAGTATTATGCTATTTGGTTGAATCAAATTATTTGAAATCAGTGTTTTCCAAAACACAGGTAGTGCTCTTGCCAATGTATTTCTTACAATTTAATGCTGTTGGTACATGATCTAACCTTGTTCTTATACCACACCCCATTCTGTCTTCTTGTTTTGATACATTAGGGTGAGGTCTTATTTCCATTAAAATAAGCCATTCACTGACGTCAGCAACCAGAAATTTGGGATAACAAAAGGTTATCCTAATGGTAGCAACAGCAAATTTTTTTTTAAAGAGGAGACTTCTACATGATATTGTTCTACAGAATAGGAAAAGATAAAAGACCTGAAATAATAATCAAATGACTAGCCATTAACTGCTCTGTCAGCAGTCTAAGGCCTTCCAAGTCTTGCTATCAACAGATGGACAATTACACTAGCTTGTTTTCCTTCAAACAAAAGTGAAAGCTTTATGTTTAACTCCTTGTGCATGCCTTATTATGTGTCTGCATTAGTACTGATTTGTATTTGCATTACTTTTAGATGCATTTAGATGTTTGGCATGCCAAAATTCCCATTGACTTCACTGGAAAGATGATTAGATCCTAATTATACTTTGAGACTTTCCCCCTTTCTTGGATATGATCTTAACCTAGAAAACTGTAACTGATAAAGACCAAGTAATTCTTAAACAAGCAGTGAAAAGTTTTGGAAGGAAAATAATACATCATATTCTCTACATTCATTCTGTCACTTAAAAACAGTACACAGTGTTCTGAACTAATATATATTGTTTCAGAGGAGGCCCTGTAACTTTAAAACATCAAAGATGTAAACATACAGATTGGTAAGGCATGTATTGGCTTGGTTAATATTTATGTTTGACGAGTTTTTGGTTGGTGGGCTTATTTTGTTGGAGTTTTTTTATATGCAGTACTGCTTGAACCAACCCTTAGTGAAAGGAATGTATCTTCATTGACTTCAGTAGCACTGAACTGAGCACATATACAGAAGACTTGCATATTCAAGTCAGATGTAGCTCTTGGCATCAGACCCTTACATATTAGGTGTCCCACTCCCAAAAATGGATTACCAATATTCAGTTATAATGAGAGTCAAATGTGTTTTTTCCCCAACCTCCCTTTCTCTGCACCCCGCCCCCTTGGGCATGAACAAAACATAAATGCCATGGTTTAAAAGAGATACTGTTCCTTCAGAACACTTAGTCTCACTGTTTTGGGAAAACATTAGTTATGGGCTTGATGCAAGGGCCACTTGGTGTAATTCTAAGGCCTGTGGTGTGAAACAGGTCAGACAAGAAGACCATAAGGGCCTTTCTGCCCTTAAAAATCCATGAAATTATGAAAACACCATCGAGGGTACAAATAACATTTACAGTATCATCTCAGGCCCTCCTTCAGCTTTCTAGATGACAGGATTAATCCTAATTGCCATCAATTCTATAGCAGATCAGATCAAAAAACTAATCTTGAAGCAAATCAGCCAACAGTCTGGAAATAATACAACATTACTACCACATACCTGCAGGCAGAGCACACAACATGCATAGATGGTGAGGCCCAGCAGCAGAAAATTTGTCACAGCTGCTGAGATCTACAACTTAAACATCAACGGTAAGGGAGGAAATATGGGCAGATTTATCTAAAACAATAAAATCTTTATAAAAGATTTAGCTCTAGGATTGGGCTGGTTCTCATTAGGAATGTGTGAAATATGTGTAATTTTTTAAAGAGGTTTTCATATTTCAGACTCAGTTTTCCCCTGCATCCAACCTCTGTTTAGCATGGAGACAGTTGTGGCACCCTGAGGCTATGTGACCTTGATGTCAACTAGAACAGCCTAAGGGCTGCTTTATTTACTCCAGTAAAGGATTGGCATAGTAGAGCTCTGCTTTGCAAGACCCCCACTAAATCTTCTCCCTCCTCCACCATACCCTGAATGCCAAGCTGAATGGGAAGCAGCTAGTGAAACAGCCACCTGACTTGGGTTTATACTAGCAGACAGTTCCCAGTACAGGGGAAAGTCTCCACTGCCCATTTATGGCCAGAATCCAGCCTGTTGGACCACTTGAGTGGTGCAAAGTAGCTGGACAATATTGGAGAATCTGGCCTTTTGTCTAATATATAAAATGACATCATTTTGGCAGGAGGAACACAAAATTTTGATATCATCACTTAAGAATAGAACCTATTTTGGAGTGGAAACTTGAACTGTTTTTTAAAAAACCTAATTTCATATAAAGATCCATTTTTTTTGTACCATGAAGTTCTCATGTTTTGATGCAAATCATCCATTTTGCAGGAATCCTATGAAAAGCAAAAGTTCTGAGCAGTAAATTAGCCTAGAATATAACTGTGAATATGTTACTGTGCAATTTCACCACTCAAAAAAAGTCATTTTCTTACACCACTCGTTCTTATTCCACTTGAACTAGCTGTCCTGTTACTAATCAAGAAACATAGTAATTCTTCAAAGCCAAGACATAACTAGGACCGATTTGGTAGGAATTTTAAATGCTAGGGGATGGCAAATTAGACCTGATACTGTCCTCAGTTTGACTAGTTAAACTGCCAGCCCACCATGACTATATTTCATTTGGCTTTAAACAAAAATTACTGTAACTGATTCTTAAATAGTCATCATAAACTACAGCAGTGGAGCTTGGGGCTAGGAACCATGAATGTATGAGTTTTAATCCTGACTCCTAATATAATACTAGGGCATTGGCTCAATACTAACTGAAAGAGTACCACCTGCCAAATCACTAATTCCATATCCTACAGCACCTGATTTCCTCTAGTATCTCCCATATAAACACTGAACAAGCCCAATCTTCCTTCACGATCATGAGTTCATAACCCTAGATGATATGGCTGCAAAAACTTTTCACTAAATCTCTGTACAGACATCTATGTAATAGAGTATTAATTGGTAAATAGTGATTTCCTGCACAAATCTTAAAGTTGCAGTTTTTGACCACTAGCTATTCTAAGGAATCCATTCCACTGCTCAAATAACATACATGAAAACTATGTGTTTTCCAGAGGATTCTATCGAATAGCTTTCCTAACAAATCATACATTGGACACATCCTAATTCCTTCATTTTCCATTACTGTTTGTCTAGTAGGCGGTTAGACTGATTTATTGAACAGTAAAGTAGATAGCAACTCTCATCATCTCATGCTTGATTTCTTCAGGATAGGCATTACCCATAGTAAAGTGTTTTATTACATAGTGAAAGAAGGAAGGGGTACATGGTTTAACAATTAGTTCCTTGCACCAAAATACCTAAGATTTTTCTTTTTTAAACTGAAAACTAAGCAAAGGAAAGGAGATATAGAAACTAGACAACTATGAAACTGAACAGCTGGTTTTGGAAATTCAGCAAGCCAGTCGCTGGCATTAAAGATACAATTTCTTGGGCACCAACTGCAGTTCAGTTCCAGGCATCATCATGAATGTTAACAATGGATAATGAGATGACTGAACACTGTGAATTCGTTACATGATTTGCTTTCCTTTCAGACATGGAAAACCTCCAGAATGTGTCTGGACAAGACAGCATTCCAGAAGTGAGATTTTGGATTGAATGACATTTCAGGGAGAAACTACTTTTTTTAATAAACTATTAATAAATGTGCACCTGTATTCTATTTTGTGTGAAATAATGCGAGGCTATGCTAACAGCTATGAAGAATTGCTTTTGGGAATAGATTTCTAAATTCATAAATCCTGGGGGGCTAAATTTTCACTGGAGAAATCACCTATTACCCAAGGAAAATCTCTGAGGAGGAAGAGCCACTGGTGATGGTCAATCTCTCAGTTCCCTCACTAGGTTAGTGCCATATCTACAATTTAGTTGGTCTCTGTGATGAAATATAAAAGCTAAAATTAAATTAGACAAGCCTTACTGGTGCTTTGTTCTGTACCCCTTGGATTAGCAATGTTCAGTCTACAGAGGAAAGCACAGAGTAGAATACAATTTTCTATGACATAATGTTTTTCATACTCAAAGAATCACAAAGATTTTGATAATATTTAGCCCTGTCTTGAATGCAGAGGACTGGATTAGAAAATCTCTCAAGGTCCCTTCCAATCCTACAATTCTATGATTTCTTTGAGCATTATGCAAGGAATTTCATTGGACTAAGGGAGAAATATTATTCAAAAAGCTATCTGTCTTTGTCTACTTCTGAACCTTCAGTGCTAAAAGTTAAAATTTCAAAAGCACCTAAGTGAGCCTAAATCTCATTGGCTTTCAAGTGGGATTTTCAAAGTGTTGACTTTCAATGAGACTTGGGCTCTTAAATCACTTGGGTGATTTTGAAAATTTTACCCAAAGTTTCACCAGACTCCTCCAGACTGGCTTTCTGCTGCAGGTGTAAAAAGCAATGTATATATCCTCCCAGAACCTATTTTGAGAGAGAATGTTTTCCAGAAGTCTAAGTTACATACAAGGATAATCCTCGTCCCTATTCATAAAAGATCAGATTTTCAGCAACCTGGATGTTGAGCTTTTCTGAAAATCTGACCATAGAGTGTCAGAATGGGAGTTATTGAGTGCTGAGCTCTTGAAAATGCGTCCCTAAGTGCCCTCATGTTTTTAATTTCTGTTAAGCAACCTCAAAGCATCTCAGTTTAATATTTCAGGAAAAGGTTATAAATCTGTTATCTCCTGCTGTATAATGGTGTCAGGAGTGGCTACAAGCCCAAATCTGCTTGTGAGGCTTGAATCCACAGCTTCTTGCTTGGAGCCATACTGAGAACTCAAAAGTGCCAACTCAGTTCATATTCACTCTACTTGCACCCACTTGCGCTTCACAACAGATTTTTGTACTAAGAAAAAAAAAATCCATCTAGCCAATAGTCTGGATATCAGAGGCTTCATAGATTTAAATATTTTATTATTTTTTTCCTAATTTAATGTTATTTCTAACTGCACTGGGTTTTAGTTAATGTACAGTCTGTGAGCGCAAAGTAATAGAGGAGCTAGATCTATTTTAATCATAAACAAGTTCAAATTCATTTTCCATATTTAACATGTTCAAGGGCTTTTTGTTCTGGGTGGGGTTTTTGTTTGTTTGTACTTTTGCATGCTAAATCTCTGCTTCTGAAGTAAATGCTTACCTTGCATAAATGATATAAAATATCGTACAGGATGGGGAAAAAATACATGCCACCAGGAAAAGGCATTCTAGCACACAATTCCTGTCCACATGCTTTGCAAACATTTTTGGAAAAATTAGATGTTTAAATATTTTCCTATGGTTAAGCCTTCATTACTTGATTTTGTAATGCAGCCCACCAGCTTTGGACTCTTGAACCTGTACCTGAGACCCATTGGACTTGTTCAGAGTAGCCTAAAAAGTGTTTTTTTAAAAATGTGTTAGCTAAAATGTTTTAACTAACAGCATTTAAAACATCAAGAGTAGGCAAGGCAAACTATTATAATGCATACTACCTGGTATAACTGGTTGACATAATTTACTTATGTGTGTGGAGTTGGCATAGCTGTGTTGGGCCCAAGCTATTAGAAAGACAAGTTGGGTGAGGTAATATTTTTATTAGACCAACTTCTGTTAGTGAGAGACACAAGATTTTGAGCTTAAACAGAGCTCTTCTTCATTTCTCAGACCTGAATTTACTTAGACTTTCAAAAGATCATTGACGAGGTCTTTCATAAAAAGCTGCTAAAGAAACTAAGTAGTCATGGAGTGAGGGGCAAAGTCTTGTCATGGATAAAAACTGACTAAGAAATAGAAACAACGAATGGGCATAACTTTCTCCACAGCAAACAGTTAACAGCAAAGGTTTTGTATTAGGTCTGGTTATTGTGTAGTATATTTGTTAATGAACTAGAAAGAGGATATGTGGAGCAGTGATTTAGCAAAATTTGCAGATGGCACAAAGTCATTCACAGATAGTCAAACCTAGAGAAGAAAGTGGAACTTCCTAAGGACTTAACCAAGTGAGATGAATGGGTGACACAATGGCAGATGAATGTCAATATTAATTAATGCAAAGTAATAACCACTGCAGGGAAAAAACCTAAATTGCTCATATACCTAATAGGGCTATATATTACTGGGATCAGTCCAGAAAAGAAGCTGTGTATCACCATGGACACCTCAAGAAGACCTCTGTTCTGTTCCATGTGCAGTTGTGGTCAAAAAAGCAAAGATGATGATAGGATCCATAAGGAACATGATGATGAATAATAATATGGAGAATATTATAACGTTATTGTATAACTTAAATATACAGCAGAAATAATTCAGTGGCTGTTCAATGAATTCATCCATATCTGTGATAGCTTCTACTCCTGCATTGCCACAATCCAGGTAATCCAGACCTGAACTTTGGCTCATATTCCTGATTCTGACTTTGGTGCTGACCCTCGACTCTGGCACCTGGCCTCTCCCACTGACTCTTGACTCTGATACCTGGCTACCGACTCCTGCTCCAATGCTGGGCATGGCTGCTTACGTCCTGTTCACTGACACTGGGCTTCCTGGTATCTTACGAGGAGACCTGCTAATGAGACAGCAAGGCAGGTGGGTGGGCAAGCTGTCAGAAAACCAGGCAGGTTTCCAATGGGAATAAGCCTGGTCCTGTCTAAAGTTTTGTTAAAAATTATGCATTCCCATAGCATGACTAGATATCAATTAGTCAGCATTTTTCAACTGAAAAATATTCTGTCAGAAAATTTCCAACTTGTTCTACAGGAAAGTCTACCAGTTTTGTTCATTAAGGGGGTTTGAACTTTGACTTAAAACTGCTTCAGAAGAGTGAGTCTTTAGCAAGTAGTTCATTACTAAGAGTAGCTTTCAGAGTGGTAATAATTTTAGTGGGTTTCAGCATTCTATGCATTTTCATACCCAATGAAAGAGGTAACTTATAAAAGTAACTTTGTTCAGTGGTGACCCACTAGATTATTGCTTGGCAGTGTAGTAAATCTTCTTTGAAATAGATTATTCCTTTACCAGCCATTCCTACATGAAGTTTCACATTATGTGTAGTGCTGGAAAAGTCATATACTGGTTTAACATGTCTGATTATCACTGCATTGTATTATGTGTTAATGAAATTCTGTTCCCATTTAGCAGGTTTCCTGCTTTTTCAGAAAATCTTAGGGTTTAGGGGGATTGGGTTTTAGTAAGCGGGGGGCTGTTTTTTTGTTGTTTCGCTCTTCTCTTTTCAGCAGTAAAGGTGCCAGCATTCCAAATATGAACTACGTGTCAAATGTGTTTGCCAAAAAACTTTCTTCAATGCCAGGAAGACTCTTGCTCCATGAAGACGTCTTTGTACTGTAGCCTATATTTAGTCATACTACCTCAGGCTGTGATCACCTTAGATCACACATGTTAAGCAGGTTCAGAATTGGGTAGCACTTAGCTGAAAGAATTCCAGGGAAAATCCAGAATACTAGAGGGAGTAGTATAGGCAGCATTCTTCTGTCTGGTTCACCATTCAACCAGCCTGATGTCAGAAGCAGAGTGTTGAAAATGTTAAGCCAGATTCTTTGGTCTGGCTAAGCTCTGGTCAGTGGAGGACTAAAGGATGTGACGTAGGGAAAAGGGGTTTTGCCCCAACTTTTTGTCCTCCTTATCCAGGGCTGGCTCCAGGCACCAGCTAAAGAAGCAGGTGCTTGGGGCGTCCAATACCAAGGGGTAGCCCTCCGACCACTATAGGGGAAGCACATCTGGACCTTCGGTGGCAATTCGGCAGTGGGTCCCTCAGTCCCTCTGGGAGGGAAAGACCTGCTGCTGAATTGCCGCCGAAGAGTGGAGCGGCGTGATTGCGCTGTTGCGGGTTTTTTTTGTTGTTGTTGATGCTTGGGGCAGTAGAAAACCTGGAACTGGCCCTGTCCTTATCCAAGGGTCATCTATCCACTAGGCCAATCCTCAGCATAAAGCAGAGCAGCCTCAGGGTTGATGTACTTTACACACCCAGCAGTTTATGACATAAAGATGCTAATCTGACAGTCAAAAATTAATGGATTACAGAGACCTCCTTGACATGCTCTTTTCTCCTGACAGTCCCTATGAAGGGTACTGGGAAGAAGTGACATGAGTTGCTAGGGGAAATCCTCCACTGGCCAGCTAATCTGGGTTAGTGGCTGCTATGCATCCCCAGAGTAGCAGAAAGCAACTTCAATGGATCAGAGAATCTGGCCCATTGACTGTCAGTTGTGGAATAGCTGTTGACTGTAATTCTTAACCAATTTTTAATCCATGTCACAACATCTCTGCTTATCTCCATACTTATCTATTTCAATTAACATACTTATTGATGGTTAATTAATAGGGGATTTTTGTGCATTTTTTTCCAAAAGTATTTTGAAAATCGACACCCTCAGGTCATTTTTGTCTTTTGTATTAGTCATATTATTTTCTAGTCTCACCTCCAGTATAGTCACAGGTCCTTAAATTGCACCAATTTATCCCTATATTTAACCCAATAACTTACACTACACCTTCCAGAAAAGCATCCAGTATTGATTTAAAGATATAAAAAATGGAAAATCCCTTAATTCCCTTTGTGGCGTGGTCCAGGGGTTAATTGCCCTCATTGTTTAAAAAAAATGTTTTATTTCTAATTTGGTTTATTTGGCTTCAACATTCAGGCTTTGGTTCCTGTTATTTCTTTCTCTACTACATTGAAGAGCCCTTAGTACCCAGCATTTTCTCTCTGTGAAGATACAAGTCACATATTGATCATCTTTTTGGTAAACTAAACAGACTGAGCTCTTTCGGTGACTTACTGTGAGGCATTTTTCCCAGCCCTCAAATCATTTTAGTGGTTCATCTCTGCACCCAATCAAATTTTTCAACATCTGTATAAAAATATGGACCCCAGAACTAGATGCAGTGTTCTATTATTAGTCTTGCCAAGGCTATTTATGGAGTTCCTTACATTTCCCATCTTTTTGAGCAACTTTGCCCTGAAGATGGTGTATGGAAAATGCTGGCACATAGTGTATTACTCTATTTTTCTAGCAAGTTTATTGTTACTACAGTTACAGTATCCATTTGATGGAAGTTGTCCCTTCAATATATTTACAAACTCCGATGTGCTCCTATTTTTATCAAGTAAGTGAGGAGTAAATCTAGTGAGAGTCAAACAGCTCTGTTATGAAAGGAGAACTACTTAATAAGAAAAGGAAAAAATAATTTTAAAAGTACATTCCTTACATATTGCAAGTTGACTGGCTTAGTGAACAATTATCTTTTCAGTGCTTTCTCTTAGGACAGTAATTTCAGGGCTAAACACCAAAAAGGATGGGCTATACCAATAAGCCTTAATTTGAGAGGGAGTTTTCCCTGCCTCAGGTTATGATAAGAACGCAAGATATATTCCTAGTGACAGCTAAACATTTACTTAAATGTTTCAAAGCATTTGCTGAGAGCAATACAACCAGTTTTTGTCCATGCTTTCTCAGCTTTCTGGTTTATTTCTGTTTAGTAACAATCATTTGATTAAAAAACTAGAAAGATATAAAATTAACATGGCACACATTAAATGCTGGCTAACTGATATGTCTCCAAATGTAATTGTTAAGAGGGAATCATCAAAGAACAGGTCTGTTTCTAGTTCTTGGCACTGTGCTATTTAACATTTTTATTAGTGAACTGGAAGAAAACATGAAATCATCACTGAAAAAGTTTGCAGTTGACGCAAATTGGTGGAGTGGTAAACAAAGAGGAGGACACATGACTGATACGCAGTGATCTGAATCACTTGGTTAGCTGGGCACAAGCAAACAATATGTATTTTGATATGGCTAAATGTAAATGTATACATGTAGGACCAAAGAATGTAGGCCATACTTACAGAATGGAGGAATCTATCCTGAGCAGTGACTCTGAAAACGATTTGGGGGCCATGGTGGATAAACAAGTGAACATGAGCTCCTAGTCTGATGCCGTGGCCGAAAAAGCTAATGTGACCCTTGGATGTATAAAGGGGAAATCTCGAGTAGTAGTGAAGTAACTTTTTCTCTGTATTTGATGTGACTGCTGCTGGAATACTGTGATCAGTTCTGGTGCTCACAATTCAAGAAGGATGTTGATGAAATTAGAGAAGGTTCAGAAAGGAGCCACAAGACTTAGAAAACATGCCTTAAGGAGCTCAGTTTATTTAGCTTAACACAAAGAAGATTAAAGGGTGACTTGATCATAAGCATCAACTCCGTGGGTGCTGGTGCTTAGCACCCACTGGCAGCCAGCTCCTCCCCACTCCCCCACCTCAGTGCCTCCTGTGTGCCGGCAGTCCCGTTGATCAACTTCTCCCCTCCCTCCCTCCCAGTACCTCCCACGTGCTGCGATCAGCTGTTCTGTGGCAAGCAGGAGGCACTGGGCAGGAGGGACAGGAATAGGAAGAGGATGTACTTGGGGAGGGGGCTGAACTGGGCAGGAGGAGGGGACAGGAGCAGAGCGTGGATGGGAAGAGGCGGAATGGGGTGAAGGGTTGGGGGAAAGGGTCGGGACCTGGCGCAGAGCTGGGGGTTGAGCACCCCAGGGCCCAGAGGAAGCTGGTACCTGTGGACTTGATTGCAGTCTATCACTGCCTATGTGGGGAACAAATATTTAATAATGAGTTCTGCAGTCTATTAGAGAAAGGGGTAACATAGTCCTATGGCAAATTCAGACTTGAAATCAGGGATACCTTTTTAATAATGAAAATATTAAACCATTGGAACAATTTGTCAAGGGTCAAATAGATTCCCCATCACTGCCAACTTTTAAATCAAGACAGGATGTTTTTCTAAAAAATATGCTCTAGAAATTATTCTGAGGGTGTTTTATGGCCTGTATTATATAGGTGGTCAGATTAGATGACCACAGTGGTCCTTTCTGATCTTGGAATCTATGAAATTTATACATTTAACAAATACTGGTGTGCTATATGTAAACTATGCACTATTCCCATTTTAGGCTATTTTTTACATCTGATTAATCTTATCTAATTTAGTTATTTGCATGTTTCATTCTTATTAGGAAAAGTTTTCTTGCTAGTGTTAGCAAATTATCTTGCGAAAAATAATTTAAAACTCAATGCAGAAACAGTGAGGAAGTTTCCTATGAACATGCATCATTTTTTTTATTAAGCCACTGACTGTACAAACTCTCCATCTGCATAAAGATAATAATTCCATGCCCTTTGTTACTTAACAAGCCAGGTAACTTTATATGGAAAAGTTGTTTTTGTCCTCCAAGTTGTACCTAACTCTGCCTAGCTCCAAGTACCCTGTAACCACATAACTGATCAGGTCACAATAACCTATAGTCACATTGCTGCCCTAGCTCACAGTAAGTTTGGTTCCTTCTTATTATTATTTCAAGTTCATTCTGAGAAGACTCTAAAGGAAAAAAGTAAGTAATTTTTTTTAAAAAGTACTGAATTGACACAGTGAATTTAGTATCCTAGATTACAGTACTGGTATAATGACCATTGAAAGATTAATTAAGGAGAGTTTTTATAAAGAACTGTGTTATGCCTATAATTTTCAAACCAAGATATATTGCTGTAGCCTGTGCTAATGGATTTGCAAGACTTACTGCTGTCTAAGATGCCATTTTAAAATGGAGTAGGGCATCTATAACCTTACACAGGAGGTAAAATGGAGTGGTTCTATACAAAACTAAGCAAACAAACAAACATTATAACAGCCCATTGTAAATCAATCCGAACAGAACAGTGATGCTTTCAAAACACCCAATGGCTTCATTTTTTTGTTTGATGGTCCTGCTGGGGAGGATGAATGATATTATGGTTAATACATTGGTCTAGGAATCAGGAGACCTGGGCCCAGCTCTGCCACAGATTTCCTACATTGTTGGGCCGGAGTTCTGCTCCCCTCCTGGAGCAATGGGGACCATATAAGCATTTCAATATAGAGAGAGAGATAAGTGTATCTTTCCACTTAAAATTGGGATTTAAGCTTGGCAATTATTTCAAATGTCACTGCGGATGTTTGAAGAGCTTTCCAGTTGACTTTTTTCCCCTCTGTGATTGGATATTTTGCTGATATGATTAACCTCAAGGTCTTGTCTTGATGCAGCTAGATTGTACAATGAAAAATAAGTTTGATCTTTGACTTTGCACTGAAGTTTAATCTGATAAGGAATTCAACAATTACAGGCCTAGTCATGAATAAAGCCCAGACAATCGTGCAGGAACGAGAATTTAGTTTTATATTTTGTGCAGCTCTACATTAGTCATTTTGCAAACCTGTTTGTTCAAAGCCTCTATTTCTAAGATAGGCAATATTTAAAACTTTACTGTAATTGCCTTTGAAAAACATTATGAAACATTTAGACAGTTCTGTGCTCTTCAGTTATTAGTCCTGATTCCTTTCCCTCTTACACTGGTATAAATGAGTGCTAGTCGATGGACTTATACCAGGGGGTAACAGGTGTGACTTAGAGGAGGATCAGGGTCAATGTATTATTTATAAGCCCTATAGAATTTCAAAGATAAGTCGGGGTTTTGGAAAGTTCTCTTAGTTTCTAAAATCTGCCTTGGAATGGAAGCTTCCATCAGAAAAATATTTGATTCATTTAACTTCTTGACACTGTTTTATCCAAATTGACTGTCTTGATTAATTGATCCACAATGGTCACCACAGTGACCTCACCTGATAGTAGTACAACTCTGAAGATGCCAGCTTACATTACTGATCAGCAGTCACAGCTAGAACATGTCCTCAGCTATGATCCAAGAGCATGGATAGCCTGTACAGTTTGATGTGAACAAGACTACCCTGAGTGTTTTCCTTTCATCCAAAGTTAGCAATTCCTAGAAAGCGTCAAGACAGATTTATTGTTAGTGATACCGCCTGTGGCTTTGATTCCCACGTTAATCATAAATCCTGAGAATTGGGACTAATGTGGTATTCTACTAAGAATAGTATTTGAAAGCTAACTTGCTTAGTTTCGGAACCACCACTGATTACTCCCTGAATCCATCCAGCTTCTGACAAAAAGTAGAACTGTTCTTTCTCTAACATGTTCATATAACAGTAACTGTAAAATGCAGTATTAGCAAAATTTCCATTTAGCATCCTGAAGTTAAAAATGATCTAGTAAAACATAATGATTAAAGCAGAATACCAGAACTCAGGAGCATTTAATACTAATGTGCTCGAAAGGGCATGTTTTAGAAATTTTGATCATCCTGCAATCTGCTCAAAGCTGTTAAAGTATGGATAATTTCACTCAATTTTCCAGTAGGTTTCTGCCTTGAATAAGTAAATAGTGGGTAATGGTTTGTGTCAAAGTCCTTGTAACACTCCATTAAACATAAAGCATGACAATCTGATCAGATGTCTCTTTTATAGTCAGAAACTGACTTGTGACTTTGGGAGTTACTCAGCTGCATCAGGTCACATCACAGTCTAGTCTTTTCATCTTCCAAAAATCCCTTATGGCTTTACATTTGACAAATTCTCAAACATAGCATTATGACCTCACTTTTCAACCTGCATTTTATGTAGTCCAAGTACTGTTACTGAATGGGAGCTACTCATCTATTGGGAACTACATTTTAAAAAGGCTTATGTTTTAGTGATATTTCAAACTTAAATCAGATTCCTAGACTTTAAGAATTTCACCCATCAAAAAGAAAGATATATTTTGGTACTGTCAAAGGTCTAACTTAAACATGCAAGAGCAAGGAAATCCAGAATTAAAACAAACTCTTGTTTGCACTTTCCAATGTTTATATTCTATGAAGATAAAATAAATTAAAAAAACAGATTTAAACACTCAAGACATAACTCACTTTGTTGCACACAGCTATTGCCAGGAAATGAGATTAACATGTGCAATTATATAGCTTATGAGACATATTGTGCTCTTGATCTATAAACGCAATTGCTAGTCACCTCATATGTTCTTGTAGTTAAAGCACCTGGGTTCCATTCCTAGCTCTCCTGCCAGCATCCTGTGTGACAATGGGCAAGCCACTCAACCTCAGTGTGGCTCAACGTCCCCATCTATAAAATGCATGTAATGATAAATTAAATAAAACACAGAAGGGTAGTAAGGCTTAATTAAGCTTTGCTTCGAGAACCTCAGATAGCAATGAATAAGTGTGAATTATGGTGGGTCAAATCCTGAAGTGATTACTCAGGTCAGACCTCATCCTTTGGAATCATTAAAACCTTCCTTGCTGGTATCTTTCCCTCTCCTTGTGCGGAGTGCCATCTTCCTCTGAGACAATTCCCTTCTCCCTGAATCTGCAGAGGGCTTACCATGTGTCTGAGGCACAACACACAAAGAAGGGCAGGGACTTTGGCAGGCTGAGGGAGGGGCAAGAGGTCGGGGAACAGTGCCAAGGACAATGACATGGTGAGGTGGAGGAAACTTGCATTGCCTTTCCATGTGTGCAGCAGAGGAGCTAAAAGAAAGTGAATACAGCCTAAGGCTGTGTTAACTGTTCAATGAGCCCAGCTCCACAGCAAGGAACTCCTCTTAAGAGTGTTGTGGGGCAGCCACTGGCAGGAAGAAAATGCTTTGCCACAGGGCAGCCATGCAGATGGCCCTGCACCTTATGGATCTTGAGGATCTGCATGGTTTGTAGACAAATATTTTCTTTCCTCAGCAGGATGGGAAGGCGTGTAGCCTTCATGATGGAATATTTCAGAGGACATGGGAGAGGATTCCCCTTGTGGCATTTCTTTTTCCCTGTGGGTATGTTTGCAGAAAGGAATGATCAGGGTGAATCAGATTTGTAGCCAATGGTAGTTTGCCTGAGCAAAGGCTGAATAAAACTGAGTAAAATCTCAGTAAAGACTTCAGGATCTGGCCCATTAGTATTGCTGATTTACGATGCTAATGATATGTGAGCAAAATTTTTTGTGGTTCAATTTCCTGTTTGGGAAAAATCCAACATTCAGCCACCTGTGGAATTTGATATTACTTGAATGACAATAAGATAGTTAAAAATGAAACTATTCTCCCACCAGAAACCTTGTTTTCAACTTTCACATTGCTCAAACGTCATCATAACCTATCCACATAAAATCTCTTGCATCTTATCACAAGGCAATATTGTTAGGAATTGTGCAAAGCATTTTGTACACAGCTTAGGGAAAATTACAAAAGAGACTTATGAAGTGTAGGGTTTTTAAAATGTCCTGTCATTCACAGTTCAAAGATTTTCCTATTGCTCATCATATCTCCAGAACAGATGGGCAGCAGGTTTAAAACAAATAAAAGGTAGTTCTTCACATAGCACACAGTCAACCTGTGGAAATCCTTGCCTGAGGAGGTAGTGAAGGCTAGGATTATAACAGGGTTTAAAAGAGAACTAGATAAATTCATGGAGGTTAAGCCCATTAATGGCTATTAGCCAGGATGGGTAAGGAATGGTGTCCCTAGCTTCTGTTCGTCAAAGGGTGGAGATGGATAGTAGGAGAGAGATCACTTGATCATTACCTGTTAGATTCACTCCCTCTGGGACACCTGGCATTGGTCACTGTCGGTAGACAGGATAATGGGCTAGATGGACCTTTGGTCTGACCCAGTATGGCCATTCTTATGTTCTTATATAAGCAGAAACATCAAACTTCCCTTTTCTAAGACCCTCTAACAAGCAACAATGTATTTCATAGGTTTGGAGAAGGTGTGGGAGGATTAGGCTTTCTTTCCTAAAAGATTAGTTTATTAAACTGAATCCTGACCTGTAGAGGCAATGTCCTCCCATACTCTGTAACCCGGACAAGAATCTCTCACATTACTCTCCAATGAACTCTACAATCAAGTTCCCCGGTGTGTTCCCACTATCCAAATACAAACAACAGTAAGTCAAATATTAAAATATCCAAATTCACAACTACATGTAATGTTTGACAGTCTAAAACCATATCATCAATTACAAATTATGAGACTATTTAACACTTTTTTCATGAAAATGAAAACACATCTACGTGTCCTAAAAACACAGGACTATTTTAATGTCTAGAAGGTTGCCTCATAGTTTCAAACTGTTCTGTGGCTATGGGAGCAGAATCAAGATCATTTCAGAGACCTTCACTGTACATTAGATATCTTAAATGTTTAGGGAGTCTTCTGTAGAGCAGAACTTCAATGCAGCTCTGAATGCTTTCCACAAGAGTGTGCCTGCATGGTGCTGCTTGCCAGTGTCATCTCCTGTACTTCCTTGACTAATCCTGGAGTTTTTGGACAATGTTCTCAGAACAGTTTGTTACTGATGTCAGAGACTCCTGGACCCCTAATATCAGGTTTACTAAATTTTCTGCTGGTGGTTTCTTTTTTCACTAGGGATATATAAAAATACATTTTATGTAATATGTTAAAACAATGTAATATAATTGGCAATTGTTTTCTAACTTCTTGTATCTTATTAAAACGACACTGTATTTCTGGAACACCAGTTTGTGTTGAACCATACCTTTGCTTATACTTAAATTTCATCAAATGGAGCCATGTATAGGCTGTGAAAAGGAGTAGTTTTTAATCAAATATAAAAAATAATAATAGTACTCTACAGTAAATCCACATTACCTTTTTTTAATCCCACCTGTAGAATAGGAACCACAAGGATTATTAAACTTTGCTAAAGAAAATGCCAGTTTTCTTTTTTCATTTGTGGAGTAACACAGATTTCTCAGAATACAGTTAGCTTTCCTTGCTTAAGATACTGATAAGAAAAATTAAGGGAAGTTTAATCTGAGTTAAAACATCCACAAAATTTAATAGTAATCTATTGTTTTCATGGGATTTCAAATGCTTATGCCTACTATCCAGTAGATTGCAAAGGCAAACTCTAGACCAAATATTTGGTGTAACTTGAGTTTTGCCTGTATCCTTTCTTCTTACTTGCTAAAAAAGAGACTTGCTGTAATTGTACCCCAGAGAAAAGCCATTTAATATGAAGCACAAAACCAGGTGCTTGGGAGCTTTCATTAAGAGCAATTAGTTATAAACTGAGACCTGCATGGTGGGTCTCTGTGCTGTTTGGGTCTCAGACAGTTGTAAAATAAGATAAATGCCAATCCACTGAACTGTCTGATATAGTTAATATTCTATGAGTTGTTCTAATGAGCCTCAAGAAAGAGGCTTCATATAATACAACAATGTCTGTTAGTAGAGCAATTAAAAATTTATTAAAAAAGCAAATAAAATCAGGAAAATGGCATTTCATAATACTGCTATAAAATATTTATGACCCTTGGGATAATCACTTTATGGAACAAAATAAAATTTACTCTTCGACAATATGTTTACCTATTGCCATCAAATTGTGATGGATTTGATTTTAGAAAGTTTGTTTACATTTCATTTAATAAAGAAAGAAATCCCTTTTTAAAAAATAAATATGCTTCTGGTACTGAACGACTACAAATGCAAAGAGATTTGTGGAAGGGATCTGAATAAAAGTGATCAAATAAGGTAGAAGTGCTTAATTCAAGAGATTATTAAAGTCTAATTCCAAACTTCAAAGAGATATTCATCCCTGTGTGTAGGGCCAGCACAATGCCGTTGCATCAGAGAAGCTCTACTTATTCTCTATGATAGAGCTATGTACAGGGGTGAATTTCATCGTCTATAGCTTGAAATCAGAATGAAATTCTGCTTATCCCCACAGCCCTGAACCTTCCTGGCAATGTACTCTTAAGAGGAGTACATGCTAATTTAAAGTAAAACTTTGCTTATACCAGTAGTCCCAGAAAATTCCCAGCTGAGTTTCATTGTTATCAATTTTCTTTAACATTCAGTTCTCTCCCCTAAACTAAGTGTTTTACAATTCAGATCTGACATGTTTCATATGACCACTCAACTCAGCATTCCATTCACATTTTCTGACTTGCATATACATTTACCATGGATCACTACTAAGTCTGGGCTTACTCAAATTGCAAATGTAAAAGATATGAAATTTCATGGGGTGGGATTGCATGAGGTTCAGTGGTGAGTGACAGGAATTGGGTAATTACTATGCACAGAAGAGGATGTTTACGCCTAAGTGATATATTCTTAAGAGGAATTGACTGCATATGGTTTTAAATGAAAGCCTTGGTATCAATTTATAAAAGCATGAAATCTGATATTGTACATTAGAATAGATTTTAACAAACATGGACACATCATGCACTGAGGTCCCTCCTTTCCATGTGCCTTGCAGAGAGCCCTTCATGAGAAGAAGGATCTGAGTATGAGGAAAGGATGGCTTCCACTACCAGCCAGACAATAAAACTTATCATAATAAGAATTTTGCCATTGACTTAAAGGGAGACAAATCAGGCCCAGCACAGGTTAACTTGCACAGCAGCCATTTTGTTTGTTGATAGAGGTCTTCCGGTATGTACATACAGCCCCTGTCACAAGCACCAGACTCACAATTATGGTATATCTGTTTGCAGAGATTGGATAGACAGATATTTTTAACTTTAACATTTATTTTGAGGAAAAAGCAGTCATTTTTAATACCATATCACAGCCTACACATTTAGCAACTGATAACAATGCGTAACAGCTGCTACAACATTGCACCAGCTTCTGAGTGTCTGAACTTGG
This sequence comes from Gopherus evgoodei, assembly GCF_007399415.2. NCBI lineage: Eukaryota > Metazoa > Chordata > Testudines > Testudinidae > Gopherus > Gopherus evgoodei. The sequence goes on from NC_044322.1 coordinate 103,778,831, forward strand.
ATAGCAAACTGAGCATTCAGGTTTGTTTCAACCAACTGTAGCCTGCTAAATATGGTTGAATTGATAGCTTTTTAGTGGTGGGCAACAATTGATTTGGAATACAAGTCAAACAAAATGCCCTATTCCATAAGACTCAGGAATTGCATACCAGATTTAATAACACATATTAATACATATAATGCTAATTCCTTCAGAAATAAAAAACCATCTGCAAACAGCCTCCATCACCAGCCCTTCCTATCTCTTTTCCCTGAAGTAATATGTCAATTGCATGAAATCACTAAATGATGGCGAGAAATAGCAATGCTTTAAAGCCTGGTCCTTCATTTCTTTGAGCACCCCAAATTTCCAACTCAAGTTAATGGTTTGGGTACACTTCTAGCCCTCAGTTAGCAGGCGATGAAAAGTGTTTATCAGTCGAATACTGCATCATTTATTTTAGTGCATTGCTTGATTCCTCTTCAGTAATTGTTTACTGAGATTTATCTAGCATAGTAATTTACTTTTTAGTTAGGGCCCACTGTCCATTTACTTCAATATTTATTTCATTTAGAATAACAATCAATAGAACAAAGCTACTGTCTAAGACCATCCCTTCATGCAAATAGCATGCAAAATTGTCAAGTAAATGAAAATAACCAGCAAGCACTGTCAAGCTCCACAGTGTCATTTCAAATTAATCTTGGTAAGCAAATTTAGACTTTATATTAATAATAACAATAGCGGTAATACATCTTTTTCCCTTCTTTTTCTTAAGCAAAATAAAAACATTGGCAGCACAAGATCTGAAAATTCAATTAATATAGACAGCAGAAAGAATCGTCGGAGGACGAGATAAAACAGTGTTCTACTGCTTATTTGTGGAGCAGTGTAAGAGCAATACACTATCTAATGTACATACCCATTATGCTGTCTAAGACACAAATGTGTGTACTGCAGCAAGAAGTCTCTGCATAAGTGATAAAGCAAATAAGACTATGCTGCAGTATTCAACAAAATTGTTAGTGAAGTTAAAATTGGATTATCCACTATACTATAGTTTTGTGCAGTCTATTGTATTTTAAAACCTTAGACAAATAGTAGCAGCCAACTTTGAGTTCTGCTTCAAATGTTTCCATTGAGCCTTTCCAATGTTTTGGGAATAGTGACTTTGTTTAATTATTTAACATTATAATATAGTGAAGTTGATTTATATTTTTCCTCCTTTAAGTCAGCCCTTAATGCTTTCGCACCCACCAATATATTTTCCTGTGCTGGTTCAAGTGTAAGGAGGAAGGATTTTTTGAACTGTTCATAATCCTTACAGTCTTCCCCCCACCCATTTAGCTTATAGGCTTCTATAGCTTTTGGCCCCAGCCAGGGATTCAGATAATGGAGCCATTTTGCAGAACGCACCTGGTTCAAATGGCAAGCATCCTCAAAGGCAGTTAGATACATATCTGTATCTCTCTCCCTCCTTAAACTGGGCCAATCATTTAGCATCTATGACCCTGCAGAATTGGTATTCCATATCCCTCTCCACTTATTGGATCATGGGCTCTCATGCTCCTCAGCTGTGAAAGGTCCAACCCATGTTGTTTCTCCTTTGCTTGGTCAGTAAGCCTGGAATGCTCCATCTCTGTCTGCTTGCAAGAGTTTAAAGGCAAATATTATCTGAAAAGAGCTAAAGTTCCATTTTATAGTAATCCAAACACCCCGTGTCATTAAAAATAAATCCACACACTAATCAAAAATAGCTATTCTCTCCCCCTTCACTGCCACCCCCCCCCCCCCGTGAATTACTGTGGAATGTAAGTGAGTTTGGTTGTGCCACACTCCCCAATCAAGCAAGATTGTGAGTAGCAGAGCTTTCAGCTCTTAAATAATAAAGTAGGCCGCAGATCAGATCCAGGGCCCTTTTGAAACTTTTTCACTCCCTAAAAGGTGTTAGTGTGTATTGGGGGAAAAAGGAGTGTAGGGTGCTAACCTCTTAAAGCCACCAGCATGAAAAGAAATAAAAATATCATAGTATAATGTCACTCTACTGCTCCCCACTCACTGACAGCAGAAAAACCCGTTCTGCCTCCCCTGTGCCTAATATAGACATTATAGTAGGCAAAGGGAAGGCAAGCCTGGGTCAGGAGTAAGTGAAAGTGTGGCGATTAGAAGGGGATTTTAGAAGGGTGTAATTAATTTTTTGAAAGTGAGGCTTTCACATGATGTAGTATAAAGGTTTCTCAGAAATCTTGGTAACTGCAACCATATAAGAAAGGTTCAACGAAAAGTACAGTGAACGTAATGATCCATAGATGGATATTATCAGAAATTGATATCATCTCAGATTTATGACATCTATATAGGGGGTTTCAAGGTAAACTAAAGGCCTCTTTACGCAAAACTGGCTGTCACTTGCATAAGTGGAAACACATGCATTTTCATTGTATAGCACTTAACAAAAGTGGTTTGCCCTGGATTTGAAAAGCACATGCAATACATATGTAATCAAATGACATCTTGCTCTGGGTTTAGGTCTATGGCAGGAGTGGAAGTTTATGTGGAACCATATAGGCATGTGAAACCAACCCATTTTAATTGTAATCTAAAGTTTTATTGAGTGCAGTATCACAAGGCATTCATGACAAACTCATCTTGGTATATTTCTCTTTCCATATGACACAAATTTCTGCATGCCATCGATCCCCACGCCCCTAGACTCACCTCCTATGATGTGGCGTAGGAGTAAAATGACAGAGAAAGCCATGATGAGACACTGAAGAGGGGAAGTGTAACTATGGTTAGCTACCTTTCCCCTTCAACTACACACATCACAAGTCTGGGACAGGAGCTCCACCAAGCAATGTGTTCCCCAACAAGGTCTGCAGTAATACTCATAGAAAGCACATGCTCCTGGAAAGTTCACAGATAGACTTGAAAAGATTTGATTTTTGGCAATAGGTGTCAATTTCACCATGCACACAACAGAAAAAAAAAATTCACTGATAATGATCAAAATGTACAGCTAGGCAAAGTATAAAATGCTTGTTGAGAACTTATGAGAGTCTGATCTAAGGCCATTGGCATTGCATACATTGACAAGAGAGATTGACAATTTATGTTAATGTTATATAGCTTTAACTTTTTGAATCTCGAGTCTACCGTCATTAAATAATTTTTGTCTGACACCTTCATTGTCTGACCTCTCAATAATTTCCCACAACTCTGAAAATTTAAATAGACATTAATAAGAAATAAAATGCTTAAAACCCATAACTTTGCCCAACTGTGAAACATTAAAATTGACACAAATCACAAAATTTCCTAAATCAAGTTCTGCCAAGCCTATTTGTAGAGCACATTGAAGGATGCCAGCCAGGAGCAGCACAGTAGATAGTCTCCTGTCTCTGTGGGAGTGGCTGAAGGTGGAGATCCCATTACTGGAAGTGAAGCACCTTCAAACTACCTTGGTGTGCAGAACTACACCGCACACCAAGCCCACCAAGCCCAAAATCTGGGTTTCCAGTACTGCTTATTCTAACACATTCTGGATAAAATCTGTTCTTTGATTTATCTCTTAACATTTTGCTACGGTCATCTCTTTGCAAGCCTTATAAAGTGATTATTTCCGATCAGCAATGCACTTATAAGCAAACTGAAACAATTAGTGTGACATCCAACTGTCTTAGAAGCATTTATGGAATATTGATTTATATTAATGTATTCCTACATGAATTGCATGAAAATGTTATAAAATAAGTCAGTCTGTCACGTTTTTGACCATATTATTATCTTGGATATACATATGGAAATTATTTTTCAAGATTTCCATATTCAGTTGAGTATATTACATATATTAACCAAATATCCAGTGCAGTATTTTGAAGAGGTAACACATTTATCCCGAATGAGAAATGCTGCCCTTTGGCTGGATATCCTTTTTTATGAAGACTATCTGTTATAATGTAAAATACATCAGTGATGCATCAGGATCTGTCTGGCAGGGTTCTCAATCACACAACCCACTGCAAAGTGATAAGTGTTGAAGATCAAGATTTTCCAGAGAAACTGTGATACACTGGAATTGTCAGGTTACAATAGCAGCAAGATCTCAGTTGAAAATCAAAGTACAAGACAAAAAGCTGTTGATTGCCATTGGTATGTTTGATGTGTTTCTCTCCTATGATGTGCTATGGATACCTTTATTTATATTGCATTAGCACGCTAATCAGGATCAGGATCCCATTGTGCTAGTCAAAGTCATACTCTCTGTCTCTGAAGAGTTAATAAGATAAACACGCAACAGGTGGGTGTAACAAATAATGGGAAGGAAAAAGGGAGGGAGAATGAAGGTGTGATAGATAGGTAGTTAAGTAGACTATTATTGTCACAATTAGATGGTTTCAAATCATTTTGACTTTTATGCATAAGATACACCACCCATACAGCAGACTCTTCTCAGTAGATAATGGTGCACAGAGAGTGGGGCAATGCCTTCTCAGATCACAACCAGTGCATTCTGTACTAGCTGTCACCTCTTGTACTCCCCAGCTTCTTCAGCCAAATCATAGCTGCCTCCTGCAAGGTTGAATTAGAGGTGGAAGGTCTAGAGGTAGAAGATTTCTCTGCTCTGTCCTCACCTCTAGTGTGCCCACACATGGCCAGACATAAAATGAAAATTGGTATATTGTAGAATTAATTATTATTGATTAAAAAATCCCTTTGATCTGTTCTTAAAACAGCAGATTTTTCTCTCATTTTTATTTCAGAACAGTATCACCTAGCAGTAGCTTTATTTAGGAACCATGAGCATTTTCCATATCATCCCTGTTTTCACTAGGAAGAAGCAGTAAGAAGGGTAATTCTATCACAGCAATACAATCTTGGCTAAAGCTTTATATTCAATGTTTCAGACTAGTGTGAAAGTTTCTTTAAAAAAATAAATTTAAAAATGTACTCCCAAAAACCTGTCATTGTTTTTAAGTTATGTTACCACAATAAAAACTGCATGCTGTGGTTTTGTATTATCTCATCTTCCAAACAACATTAAAAGAACTTTATTTTTCCCAGTGAAATTTCACACTCTATTAGACTCTATGCAATGCTATTTAGTTCCTTTAGATAGGTCAGTGAGGCAGGTAATAAGAATTTAGAAGTGTTGGCATTGTAGGTCTATCTATTTTCAGTCACTTAACTTTGGCAAACATTTCAGAAAGAATGTTGGTACATGGATCAAACACTAGAATGACACAGTGAACTTCATTGGTTACTGTCATGTCAGGAGTGGCTCACGTCTGTGAGCGCCAACCTCAGTGCAGACTGTCAAAAACATGGCAGACGCCCCAAACTGGTGGTATGATTTATAATTAGACTTCACCAACCCAGTAACAAATGTGAACTCCTGGATCACTGTAACAGTCTTACCACAGAGTCACAGACAGTCCTTGTAGGCTTCCAGGCTATCTTGACTGTAGTAAGAGGAGGCCCTGAGATATAAACCTTGGTATCAGAGGCCTGTTATGAGGCCTAAGACCTGAACTAAAGTAATGGTCAAGACTTTGCTAACATAAAGCAAAGTGAAGCTCTGAGCCAGAGGCAGGCCCTGCTCACAGAAGCTGGCAAGGAAAGGGCTGATGCTGCAAGAAGATACGTACCTAAAAGGTACTGAACACTAGAAATCAGAACATTCACATACTTGCACGTTCCACACAGATAACAAGGAACAGGCTGACCCATCCCAATAACAGGGCCAAGAGGGTAATATGATGGATAGAGTTGTTTTGTTAGAACCAACATGTACAAGGTGAGAGGCGGTATCATACTACATAGAGGGGTTGTACCTTGCTACATAGAAGGGTTGCACCTCAGTACGTCAGGAGTGATGTGTAACTTGTTTGTACCTGTGTATAAGAATGCATCCCTGGGGCGGTGTCTTTGTCCAGCCAAGGGGGCAGTGGAAAGTCCCTCCACTGACTGAGCTGAGTCCATTGCCAAGGGGTACATATTAGTAGTATGCCCTTTACTGGAGTAACAATCTAGGGGAATTATCATTGTGTTCATAAGGCAATAAACCTGGCTGATGTGCCTTCGTACCTTACTAGACTCTGTGGTCATTGGGGGTTCTCTTCGGGTCTGCTGTGTCAGCTATCTGCAGAGCTGGGGCAGCACACAAGAGGGAACACAAGCAGGCAACTGAGTGATACCAACATTGAACAGAGCAGAGCACCACACCGGTAGCATCTGACAACAAGTAATCCAGGGAAGCCAGACTTAGTGATAAATGGCCACCTATACCAAAAACCACAAAATATTCCAGTTGATCCCTGTTACAAAAGACCAGTCACTTACCCCAGATCAATTTGTACTTAGATCTCAAACTAAAGACAACATCTGTGGCCAGTCCTGTAATAAACTAGCTAAAGGTTTATGGACTAGGAAAAAGACATAAGAGAAAGTTATTTACCGGTTAAAGCAGGCAAACATATACACAAAAAAATGAACTACCATCTATGGCTCCTAAAGATGACAGAGATGTAGTAATCTGTCAAGTCAAAATGTCTGTCAGGGTGGACCATAGGGTAACCCCTTCAGATCCTTGCCTTAGTTTACTGTCTCTGGCCCTGTAAGAGTTCAAAGTACAAAGAGATGAAAAATTTTCTTGGGACCCTGTTTTATCTTTTACATTTAACCTTCTGGTCCATGAGACGAGCTCCCTTGCATGTAGCATTTCCAAAGTTGACAGGCCCATTCACCAGTCCTTTGTATCATGATGTTCCTTAATGTCCCATTTAATTTTGACAGGCATCCTGAATGGGCAGGGGTGTGGGCAACAATTCCCATGCCTGGGTTCTCAAGTTCAGAACAAATATTTTCAAAGTTATAAAAGAAAACGTACATATTTCTTTTCAGCATGGAATACAGACATAGGGTACTTCTGCACTACAGGATTATTCCAATTTTACATAAACTGGTTTTGTAAAACAGATTGTATAAAGTCAAATGCACGCAGCCACACAAAACACAATAATTCGGTGGTGTGCGTCCATGTACCAAGTCTAGCGTCTATTTCTGGAGCGTTGCACTGTGGGTAGATATCCCGTAGCTATCTTATAGTTCCCGCAGTCACCCCCGCCCATTGGAATTCTGGGTTGAGATCCCAATTCATGATGGTGCAAAAACAGTGTCGAGTGATTCTGGGTAAATGCCGTCACTCATTCCTTCCTCCGTGAAAACAACGGCAGACAATCATTTTGCGCCCTTTTTCCCTGGATTGCCCTGGCAGACGCCATAGTATGGCAGCCATGAAGCCCATTTTGCCTTTTGTCACTGTCACTGTATGTGTACTGGATGCTGCTGACAGAGGCGGTACTGCAGTGCTACACAGCAACATTCATTTGCCTTTGCAAGGTAGCAGAGACGGTTACCAGTCGTTCTGTACTGTCTGCTGTGCCATTGTAAATTGGCGATGAGATGACAGTTATCAGTCGTTGTGTACCGTCTGCTGCTGTCATGGGTGCTCCTGGCTGACCTTCGCTGAGGTCGGCCGGGGGCGCAAAGACAAAAATGGGAATGACCCCCTGGGTCTTTCCCTCCTTTATGTTGTATCTAAAAATAGAGTCAGTCTTGCCTAGAATATGAGGAAAGTGTATCAGTGAACCAGAGAGCACATCCGCTCCGTGTCAGATCCCACATAAATGATGAGCTACATGCCATTCTAGGGGGTGTCCATGCAACAACTCCACCCATTGCTTCCCTTCTCCCCCCAACCCTTCTGGGCTACCATTGCAGGGTCCCCCCATTCGTGTGATGAAGTAATAAAGAATGCAGGAATAAGCAACACTGACTTTTTAGTGAGATAAAATGAGGGGGAGGCAGCCTCCAGCTGCTATGATAGTCCGGTGGAGGGGAGAGGATCACAGCATCCCGCTGCTATGATAGTCCAGACAGTGCAGAATCTTTTCTTTAGACATGAAAAGGAGAGGGTTGATGGAGTTCAGTCCCCAGTTGCTATGATGAGGACAGTTACCAGCCGTTCTGTACCATCTGCCAGGAGTAACCGGGAGTCGTTCCTATTTTTACCCAGGTGCCCCCAGCCAACCTCACCTGAAGCCAGCCAGGAGCACTCATGGGCTGATGATGAGGACGGTTACCAGTCCTACTGCACTGTACCGTCTGCCACTGGGGAAGGGAGGGGAGAGGACGCTGCTTTTTATTGCCTCAGCACCGTGTCTACCAGCAGCATGCAGTAGACACAAGGTGACGCTGAAAAAAGTCAACAAAAGATTTTTTTCCCTTTTCTTTCACCGGGGTGGGGGGGAGTAAATTGACGAGATATACCCTGAACTACCCTGGACAACGTGTTTGACCCTACAGGCATTGGGAGCTCAGCCAAGAATGCAAATATTTTTCGGAGACTCTTGGGGACTGTGGGATAGCTGGAGTCCTCAGTACTCCCTCCCTCCCTCCCTCCATGAGCGTCCATTTGATTCTTTGGCTTTCCATTACACTTGTCATGCAGCACTGTGCTGTGGACTCTGTATCATAGCCTGGAGATTTTTTTCAAATGCTTTGGCATTTCGTCTTCTGTAACGGAGCTCTGATAGAACAGATTTGTCTCCCCATACAGTTATCAGATCCAGTATCTCCCGTACGGTCCATGCTGGAGCTCTTTTTGGATTTGGGACTGCATCGCCACCCGTGCTGATCAGAGCTCCACGCTGGGCAAACAGGAAATGAAATTCAAAAGTTCACAGCGCTTTTCCTGTCTACCTGGCCACTGCATCTGATTCAGATTGCTTTCCAAAGCGGTCACAATGGTGCATTGTGGGATATCATCCAGAGGCCAAAACAGTCGATTTGCGGCCACACTAACCCTAATCCGATATGGTAATACTGATTTCAGTGCTACTCCTCTCGTCGGGGAGCAGTACAGAAACCAGTTTAAAGAGCCCTTTATATCGATATAAAGGGCCTCGATGTGTGGATGGATGCAGCGTTAAATCAGTTTAATGCTGCTAAAATCGGTTTAAACGAGTAGTGTAGACCAGGCCATAGACTCTAAACACTAAATACATTCTTATATGTTGAATAACTAACATACAGGTGAGCTGGTTTGGTTTCCAGCTATGAGTTTGTCAGTGCTCAGCTGACACGTACAGACTTGCCCAGAGTTGGCACAGTTACCACAGCTGTTATCTTCACTCATCGAAACGCCATATGTGAAGGAAGTCTTTAAGCGTGACAAAGTGGGTCTGGTTGTGATTAGCTCTAACACAGGTGCACAGAATTGTGCATTGAGTCTGCTCCTTGCATCTTCCAGATACCCCTTTGCATAGTTGTACAGAATATGCCAGTCACAGCTATTGGCCTTGAATTTGGATTCAATTTTCCCTGGCATAAAATACCTGAAATGAGAGACAGATAAAGTAATTCCAACTCCCCTCTACAGTGACCTGCAGTATATGTCAGGCTCACCAGAGAGTGGGGAGCCTGCATGCAAACATGATCCAAGAGCACCTGGAATCTTGGGCAGGAACTGATGTCTCCTAGGGCTGTTCAGATCTGCACTACCCCATAATAAGGCTACTGCTTGTCAGGTACAATTTGGCTCAAAATATTGCACCAGCTGAACAGGAACTCTTGTGAAGCCCAATTCTGCTCACACAGCAAAATTCCCATTAGCTTCAGAGCAGGAACAGACCCCTAGAAAATGGGTGAAAATTCTACTTTTTATGATGACACAAGGCTACATGTACATTTGAGCTGGGAAGTGTGATTCCCAGCTTGCGTAGATGTTCCCGTGCTAGCTCTGCTGGTGCTAAAGCACCCCCAAAAATGCAGTAGCTGGGGTAGCACGGTAACAGGTCAGGCTAGCCCCCTAAATATGTAGCCAGTGGGTCCAGGTGGGTAAGTACTCTGGTGATTAGCCCAGGCTGCCACCTATGCTATACCAGCCACTCTATTATTTCTAGTGTGCTAGCTCCAGCATAGATAGTGAGGGTATGAGCTGAGAATCACACTTCCCAGCTAAATGCAGACATAGCCAAAGTGTGAATTCACTTGTCTGTAAAACTGTGACATACTTTACCGGCTGTTAGCTAAATAATTTGTGGTTTTGCCCATTCTGCACCGGAGTTGAAGCAGTGATATCCAGAACTACAGTTGGCTGACAATTTATATATATTAATTTTTGCTTCCAAAATTTCCCTTTTTTTGTTTTTTGTTTTTTTTTTCAACAGGAAATTAAATCCTCAAAACTTTTCAAAAAACTGAAAATGTTCAAGTTTGGGCTCAGTTTTTCATCAAAAAATGAAAAATTTCAAATGAACCTATTTTCTGGAGAGCAGGGAGAATGACAGAAATATTTCAATGAATTTGAGCCAAAATCTTTGCTCTTCCAGCAAAATGCAAGACAGTGTGCTTGACCAGTTTGACAACTCTGTGACATATTTAATTAAAATCAGTTCATAAAATGTGATTTAATTCATTCCTTAACAGACATGGAAAAGTGTGTTGTTGGGAAGAAATTAGGTTTAAACTTTGTTCTGGCTAGTTCAATTTGAAAATAAATTTAGGGTAGATTGGGTCATATTTACATAATAGACATTTTTCAGCAATATTAAATATAATGGATTTTATCCACTATATTCAGACCCTTGCATTATTTTAACATAGGAGTGAATTTTTTCGTGTGTGTTCATGCATTCTGAAAAGAGAAAAGCTTTTATCTGCAATATCATATATTGCTTAATAGGTTTTTCACTAGAATCATTCTGGAATCCTAAATCCATTTATAAAATGCCAACTACAGCTGTGTCGGACATGTAAAGGAACACAGCCTAATTTTAACACTACATGAATTTTCATACAATACGCAAAGGTGCAAGTTAATACAAAAAATGTTGTAAATTACTTCAGTGACTCTCACAGGGTAGCTCCTTTGAGGAAATGCTGAGATGAATAGTTGTTACTAAGAGGGATGGGGAAAATCCAGTAAACATTTTTTATTTCAGAAAGTCTTAATGTCCACTTCGAATCAAAACAGCTGTAGCTAGGGATACATTTTCTAATGTTCACTTAGCAAACACACCGTTACTGTAATAAAAAAATATGAAGGAATATTTTTCAAAAGCTTGAATGCACACAATTATCCTTATATTTGGAATTGCAAGTAGGAGAAAAACATTCATGGACTTTTCTTAAGAAGGTGACTGGTCATGCCAAAATAGATGGGGTTTTGAGTGTGGGCACAGGGAGAAGTGCTTAGACCTACTATCAGAATTGTTAGCTCAGGATGATGCAAGCATTTGCCAGGAGCCAGGTGGGGCAAGCCAGAGACATTAGAAAAAGAAGATATTTCCAGTTACCTACTAGTAGCTGCTGAGACATCCACTGAGGTACAAAAGAGGCAGCAGATAAAGGCCATGTCTACATCTAAAATTTTGCAGCGCTGGTTGTTACAGCTGTATTAGTACAGCTGTATAGGGCCAGCGCTGCAGAGTGGCCACACTTACAGCAACCAGCGCTGCAAGTGGTGTTAGATGTGGCCACACTGCAGCGCTGTTGGGCGGCTTCAAGGGGGGTTCTGGGAACGCGAGAGCAAACCGGGAAAGGAGACCAGCTTCGCCGCGGTTTGCTCTCGCGTTCCCGGAGCCACCCAGCAAACCGCAGGGAAGGAGACCTGCTTGCTCGGGGTTCCGGGAACGAGAGAGCAAACCGGGAAAGGAGACCAGCTTCGCCGTGGTTTGCTCTCGCGTTCCCGGAGCCACCCAGCAAACCGCAGGGAAGGAGACCTGCTTGCTCGGGGTTCCGGGAACGAGAGAGCAAACCAGGAAAGGAGACCAGCTTCGCCGCGGTTTGCTCTCGCGTTCCCCGAACCACCCTGCAAACCGCAGGGAAGGAGACCTGCTTGCTCGGGGTTCCGGGAACGAGAGAGCAAACCGGGAAAGGAGACCAGCTTGATTACCAGAGGCTTCCTCCTTCCACGGAGGTCAAGAAAAGCGCTGGTAAGTGTCTACATTGGATTACCAGCGCTGGATCACCAGCGCTGGATCCTCTACACCCGAGACAAAACGGGAGTACGGCCAGCGCTGCAAACAGGGAGTTGCAGCGCTGGTGGTGCCCTGCAGATGTGTACACCTTCAAAGTTGCAGCGCTGTAACTCCCTCACCAGCGCTGCAACTTTCTGATGTAGACAAGCCAAAGTGCCCTGGTGCATAATTGCTTTTTTATTTACATTACCCCGATAGCTCATCAACATAATGTCACCTTGTCACTGAGGTTGCAATTTCTTTCTAAAATACTTCTATACTGGCCACTCAGCCCAGCAGCTGCACCAACATTAGATTAATCTGCTCTTTATTATTAATCACTATTATTACTATTATTATTATCCAAGTGCCTAGGAACCCCACATGGATTAGAACCTAGGTGCTATCAAAACACAGAATAGGCAAACAGCCTCACCATATGACTGTAGCCTCCACAGGGCCAATTTTCATACATTTATGAAGGATAAGCATAGTATTGCCAAAAGTCATGAGTCAGGCCGTTGTATCAACCAGGCAAGGTACTAACAAACTTCAACAGGACTTTCTTTTTAAAGTGGAAACCTCTTTACCATGCTGCTGCTGCACCCTCTGTAACTCTCACTTTGTCACCTCAATTCCTTCCCCGATCTTCCTGTTTCCTGTCCTGTCAGACTCCCAACAGCCAGTGCTCCCCATTCTAGTAATTACAAGCAACATCTAAACACCACACAGCACCCCCCCCAACAAAAAATCACAAAATTGACTGGTTTAAAATCATGAGGGTTTTTCTTTATTTCTTCAAAAGAGGTTTGTTTTTTTCTACTGCTTCTTTGTTACTGAGTCTTTAGGTTGCAGTTGCTGCATGTTTCGAAGCTTTTCTCTGCAGAGGGCGTGTAAAATACTTCTTTAAAAAAAATGATAGCTGATACTTTTATGCAATCTATTGATTCTAGCAGTTGAAGCTTTAAGGAAAATACTACATATCTCAATACTCATGATAAAATCATAAGTTAGTGACACTGTGAAGGTAAGAACAGATTTAAAATTTTTATTAAAGCTAAAGTTAAAAAAAAATGTATAATACACAGGTTTGGAAAAGAGTGTCTGTACATCTGGGTATAGTGCTTAGATTATTCACAAATACAAAGCTAGTTTTTAAAAGTCATATGACTATGTGTCATATGATACATAGAGTACATAATCAGCAAATTTATGTGAATAGATTTAACAAGGCAGTTTGGGTATTAGAATCCCAATTCTCAGGTACATCGCTCATGAAAAGTTGTAAAGAGATTTGGCTGTGGAAACCAAAATATATCAATGATTGGAGATTGTCCCTCAGGAATTGAGAATTAGGTTGGTTGTCCATTTAGAAAATACAATCCATGAGGAAAGTATTTCAGCTAATTTCCTGACTGCGCTTCTCATCGTACTACAGTAGAAGCTCAGAGTTACGAACATCAGAGTTACGAACTGATTGGTCAACCACACACCTTATTTGGAACGGGGAGTATGCAATCAGGCAGCACGCGCGCACACACACACACACACACACACACACACACACACACACACAGAGCAAATACAGTACAGTTCTGTGTTAACCGTAAATTTCTAAAAAAAGAGGAAAGTTTAAAAAAAACTGACAAAGGAAGGAAACTGTTTCTGCGCTTGTTTCATTTAAATTAAGATGGTTAAAAGAGGCATTTTTCTTCTGCATAGTAAATTTTCAAAGATATATTAAGTCAATGTTTTTCAAAAGTTTACAACTGAACAACCATAATGTTTTGTTCAGAGTTAAGAACAACATCCATTTTGAAGTGTCCCTAACTCTGAGGTTCTACTGTAATAAGACACCAAAGTGTAGCAAGGCTGACCTGATTCCCATCAGCCTTGCTGGTATGGTATTTGAGTTTTTAAAAATTAGCTTTTTGAATGGCCATGCTGGCAAGTGTGTACATGCTGATATCCCCCATGTATCAAATTGAGCCAGCGGGAGAATGAAGGTGCATAGTGGGGACTGTCTTTAAAAGGAAAACAGTCTGGTTTGCCCACAGATTTAGAAAGATCACTTTAATCTGGCATAGCACATGCCATGGAAACCTTAAACAGTGAATCCCACCTGCTTTACTCAAGAGATATAAATGATCTATACATGTATACCAGTCCCCACTGTAACACCCACACTAGTTCGTTGCCCGTGGTCTGGTCCCCTTCATTAAACATTAAACAGAAATCAGTGCTAGTAAGTCAGAAACTCTCCATGAAGGAAATAGTATTGTGACTTACCCAGCCCTATCAATCACCACTACCTCAGTGCTTGTCTAAGCAGCAGCAGTCAGAGACCAATAAGTAGACTTCTGTTATTTTAAAGTGCCACTTTATATTTTTTTCTGTGCATGTTGCTTGGGAGGATGGAGTAAGGAATGGATTGGTTCAGTGCATGGCCCATGCAACATGGGGCATCCCAAGACTTTGGCTTTGCTGGAGAAGCAAACACCAGTAAGTAGAAAGAACCAGTCCCTACCGCCCATCGTTTGCTGTAATAGCCATGCCAAAAAATGACATATTGGAACAGCCAGATTATGGAAGGTTTGAATTAAGAGACCAAGAAAGTTTTTAAGACAATGTAAAAAGCCAGATCTATTTACTGCCAAATATCCACTATCTCTCAGGGCATGTCTAGACTTGCCATTTAAAGCACAAAAAGTCACTTTTTTGGCGCAAAAACCATGGGAGCGTCTACACTTACTAATGACTTTTTGCAGTGAAACTCAGAAGTTTCACCACAAACAGAAAACCATCTCCCTGAGAGGTGTACAGCTCTTACCGGTGATGCTTTTGTGGTGATGTGCAAATGAAGACATGTTCTTCCTGTTTACACAGCTTTTAGCCTCCGGAGGATATCTCACAGTGCCTAGGTGACCACTCTGGCCAGCAGCTCTGCTGCTCTGACTCCAGGAAAACAGACATTTACCCCTTCCCATGGGAACTTTGAAACTCCCCTTCCTGTATTCTTGGCAAGTGCTCACTTATTGTCTGGCCAGGTGACAATGGCTGCTCTATGGAGCAAATTATCCTCTGCTTGGAGCAATACTGAGCTACTGGAACTAGTGTTTGGGGAGAGGAGGCTGTTGCAGGGACCCTGGATGCCCTGTGGTCACAAGACCTATCCTCAAAATAGAGAGAGCTGCATTGTGGGATAACTGCCCGCAGTGAGCTGCTCTCATCGGCGTTGGAAGTGCTGCAAATGTGAACAGGATCTGACACCTGTGGAAGTGAGAACACAAACCAGCGCTTTTCTTTTACCGGTTCCCTATCACTGGTGAAACTGACAGAGCAAAAACTCTGCAAGTGTAGACATAGCCTTGGACACTAATATTGTACATTTAGCCTTGGAAGGATTGGTCAATTCCCATGGCAGGTGGGTACAGGGCTGAAGCATTTAGAGCATGTAGAAGTTCATCTTGGATCTGATCTGCCTCCAATTTGATGTTATAAAACACTTGGCAATCCATTCCCCTAGACTAGGCAGGAGGCTCTCTGGCAGTCCAAGTTTGCCTTGGCCCCTGTTTTAGCTGATACAGCATCTCTGCAGCTCCAGGATGCCAACAGGCAGTATGCATTTGAAAAGAATCAGTGAAACTTATCCAGATGCCCCAGGCCATGTTGTATAGACATTTGATTGCCATGAAGGACATATACAGTACCATGGTGTTTGGCAGCAGTTTTCCAGTTATAAGTGAGTTATTTTAGCCATTGGCTCAGAAAGTAGCTGATTTGTGCATGAAATTGTAGCAATTATGCAAGAATGTACCTATAAAAGTATGTACATATCTCAGGTCTTAGCTTTCCAAAATTCACACCCATAGATTCCAGGTGCCACATTTCCCTTGATTTCTAGTGTGTGAAATTCAGTGAGACTACATGGGATATAAGGCAAAGAATATCTCAAAAACACCATGGACCAAATTCCCCTGTCATGGAAACCTGTGTAATGCCACTGAAATCACTGGGGTTGCACGTGTGCAAAAGAGAGGCAAAAGTGTCCCCCTGCTTTCTTCACCATAGTGCACAAAAGTTCACAGGCACCTTTGCAAATGTAAAGGGCCTAAGGCTGCTTCTGGGGCAACAAAATTGTTCTCTTTTGTTGTTGTTGTTGTTGTTGTTTTAACTAATGTTTGTTAAAACTTTGATGGTCTCCTGATATTTTAAAAGTTATCAAAATAGGAGCAGAGTAGTAGCAGGAAGGTTGCAGATGGACCCTACATGTTGGCACATCATCCCCTATCAGCTAATCCTCCAAAGGAGTGCGGTAGTTGATTGTGCACATTTACACTCCTGGAGTTTCCTTGATTTTCTTCCAGTGGGTGGGACATACACTATGTTTTTTTCTGAAATGCCCAGTAAGGCCTGATGTACACTAGGAAATTAAGTCGGCTAACCAGCTTGCTCAGGGGTACAAAAAATCTACACACCCTGAGTGGCATATTTAAACATACCTAACCCCCAGTGGAGACAGCGCTAGGTCAACGGAAGAATTCTTCTGTCAACCTAAATACCACCTTTTGGGGAGCTGGATTACCTACACTGATGGTCATAGGTCAGCATAGGTAATGTCTACACTGAAGCTCTACAGTGGTGCAGATGTGCCACAGTAGCATTTCCAATGTAGACAAGCCAAGTGAATCAATAGTATTGACAGTCATTATATGTCTTAATTTTATATACTATCATCTCAGCAATAATTATAAAATCAAAATCACCACAACGTTCCCAATCCTTTACTGAAAAACTATGTGGTCTCAAATCTCAAATTGTAAAACTTTTCCAGAAACCATCTGTGTTCCTGACTCCTGTAAAGCACTCAGCACACTTTTTAATAAAAGACTAGATTGTTTTGAATTCAAAATTAAAAAGTGTGTGTGTGTGTGTGTGTGTGTGAGCATTAACATCAGTAATATTCAATGCCTATTTCAACGAGCAAAGACCTTTGAGAATTATGGGACCACTGTCCATTACCAAGCACAAATAACCATGTAATAATGCTCTAAATACATGACTGTTGACAGTGTAAGTACCATGTAACCCCAAAGTAATTATCTGCTTCTCTATACCTTTTAAAACAAAGCCTTATCCTAACATCTAAAAAGTGTAAGTTACATGATAATTATTTCTTGAATTACTTGGTAACTGGAAGTGTAATTATCAAGTAATCTGCATGAAAATAATTAGGTATTTACATAGTCTTTGCAATGTAATTACAGAGGAGTTGATTGATTATACAGTGTGTGCCTTGTAACAGAAAATGATACCGAAAAAACAGAAAATCAGTATAAAAATAGTTGTCGGAGTAAAATGAATTAAACCTGGGAGATGATTTCTCCACGTACGGAGGAGGGCATAATGGTTGGAGGAGAAGAACCACAGAAATAAAATAATCCAACAATCATGGCAGTCAATCAAATCAACATCCAGCATGGAAGAAGACTACAGAGTCATTCACTGTCTGATTCAAAGTGTTCTAAGAAGGCAGTAAGAGTTGCTTTCATAATTCACAATGGCTTTTACATCATTTACTGCAGCACTTAACATTTTTATCTCACCTCCCCATCTCATTGTCCCATCTGCGTTTAGACATGTTTAGTAAGTAGGTAGGGACGTACTGGGAAGCAGCAATTGAGTCAAGCTGATTATTTAACACAGTCACTGTAGCTGACTTTTGCTCTAATTATATGTCAGTTGGTAAAATGAATGCTGTGTAGAATTTTTCTTGTTTTAATTTTACATTATCTTCATTTTTTTCTAAATATGCTAATAGCAATAGTTCCCTTTTGTTGTGGGCTCCTTAGCCCAGTAATTGACTCTGATCCCTCTTACGTGTCTGTGCTTTCTGTTCTGGATGCACAGCTCCCATCATAGCCAATTATCATATGGCAGATCATGCAACAATGGAAATTATTACTTAAGTAGAAAGTCATTATTTGGTAATTGTTTGCATAAAAATAGCGATACAGAGTGAATAGTTTGTGAGTGCTCTAAGCATTGTCTATAAATAGTCCCGAAGTAAATTATGAATGGAAAGTGAAAAAACACTCCTTATATACAAAGATAACAAAAAATCAGAAAGTTAAAGAGCAGCATTTCATACCAGTGCTTGTCTCATTTAAAGGCTAGAAACATCATTTAAAAAAACTATTAATATCTTAAACTCCATCCTCATTAAAATGTTTCTCTCTAGTTTGGATGTCCTTCGAGATTTTTGTTTCAAACTTCATAGTTCATCCTTACCATGAGCCCAGTAGGATACTTACTTTTTCTCCATAGATTGCTTAGAGCACTCACAAACTTTCTAATCACACAAAACCAAACACCCTAGCCCTGCCCTTTCCCTGAGGCCCTACCCCCTGCCCCACGCCTTCCTGGAGGCCCTAGTCTCCTGCTCACTACATTCCCCTTCCCTCAGTGGCTCACTCTGTCCTATCCTCACTCACTTTCACTGGGCTGGGGCAAGGAGTTGGGGTGCAGGAGGGGATGAGGGCTCTAAGTAGGGGTGCAGGGTCTGGGGTGAGCCCAGAAATGGGGCATTCCGGTCGAAAACAGGATGACTTGCAACTCTAAACTCAGTTGGTTAGTACTATTATGAGCTGAATGAAAATTGGTTATGAGTTGAATAAAAAACCCACTGAGATTGATAGGTGTTGACTAACATAACTGTAAGCCTAAACAGTCATCTAAGATAAAAGGTTGCACAGGAACTTTTGGTTGAGGATTGTTTTGGGTAGGTGGGTGTGTAGTGGGAAAGAGAGAACACACTGAACCAGAGGCAAAAAGCAAGAAAGACTAGCAGTAGTCTATGAGCACAGTGGGACCCTGGAAAAAGCTAGAAAGAGAGCCTTTGAGTCTGGTAGGGCTTGGGGCTGTAAGATAAGAAAGTGCTCCTTTTATTCTTGGTTCTTTCTGCTTTCAAAGACCTCATGCATTCTTTGTAAATAAACAAGATTACATCAAAGAAAATACCAGATTCCATCGATTTCTGTTTTCAACTGGAACATTCCCAGGGCCTTGAACTTTGACTAGCTGCTTCAGTAGAAAGGGACAACTTTATTATTAGCAGGTGCTTATCCTTTATGCAGGCCACTTATTAGAGGAAGGCATGATCTCGCACTTATACCAGCATGTTACACACATTCACAGTACATCAGAAGTAGTTCATTCTCAATGTTTGAGCTACACTGAACGTGGGACAATTATTTCTGTCTCTAAGGTGATAGAGACCTGGGCTTTTGGTGAAGAGGTCTCAAATTCTATTCCCACTGACAATCGTGGAGGTGAGGTTGTTACCAAGTCTAAGTACCTGACCATGTTCTGCAAATTACATACCTAGAATGTTGATAGCAAATAAATGTGTCTGCAAAATTATAAGTGCAGAAAGAGGCTGTGTTCAGAAGATTGTGTCCTTAAAAACCATTCTGTGAACTTACAAGAATTAATTGTAGAGAGCAGAGCTTCATTGAAAAACGCTTTCCTTTATGCATTGTTTCTTTTAAAAGTTTAGTTGATGCTGTGCTGACTATGAAATAAAAGTGGTTTTTATTTCCTTCCCCTTATTCTTCCTACCAAACCTTTCTAATCTGAAGGGAATCTTTTCATGATTTGAAGTGGCCATGCAGCTCCCATAAAGATTTCTGGGAGGTAGATGCCCACATCAAGAAGAACTTGTTTCAGTTGATTTTAAAAAAGCATAAGGTCAAATTCAGCTATCCCATTAATGTATGCAATCCTACTCAACTCGGCAAGGACTTTGTGTGTCATTGAAGGCAGAACGGGGCCCAGAGATTTTAACTCACTGTAAAAGGGTTTCAGTACCCATAACACCTACTTGTGAACTAAGATTTTGTGATTCTTTTATGGAATTGAATTACGTCTTTAAAAGATACCTTAGAGTGCAGGCCCATCAATGATAAATTGTTATAAAGCTTGTGTAAGTGTCAGACCAAAGCTATGGAAGCTTGAAAATAAACAAGGCACTGTCAAGGAGATAAAATCAGGCTATTTGTTTTAAGACAGCCAGTGGCATCAAAGGAGTTAACCAAAAAAAAAAAAGAAAAGAAAGAAAAGAAAATCCAATTGATAGCATGATAGGTGTTTCAGGCTACAGACAGATCTGAAGTTTGTTCGGACAAGTTTAAACCACCAAATTCCATTCTTACTAGACAGCTGCTGGTGTTTACAAAGGTATTCCCATTTGATTCAATTGATCTTTGTGATAAACAGTACACGCTCTAGGGCCATCCAAAGGCCTTTTCTCCAGCATATGTTAGTGGTCCCAAAAGCCCTCAAGGGCTCACACCATTCCATTTTTGTATTTAGCTTTCCACACTAAGCTTCAGAATTACTTTGATTATTTCAGTGAGAGTTGCAGCTACTACAGATAGGATCCCACAGTGCAAGTCCCTGAGCATTGCACATCAGGTAAAGCAGGCTTGTTGCTCTCCAAAACAAGTGTGAATAGGGCTTCTCATGAGCACAAGTGAAGTTAAGCACAGGATATGCAGCAGTAAATCTCAATCCCACTGTGCTCCTTCTCTTTCACAACAGTGTGAGATTAAAAAAAAAATTAAGATTTGACTAGAGAGTAGATGTGTCCAAGAAGACATAGCCTCATGTATAGCTCTGAAATGAGGATTTAGATCAGGGATCTGCAAACTTTGGCACATGGCCCACCAGGGTAAACCCCCTGCAGCCTGGGCCAGTTTGTTTACCTGCCGTATCCCCAGGTTCGGCTGATTGTAGCTCTCACTGGCTGGAGTTCACTGCTCCAGGCCAACGGGGGCTGATTGGCCAAACCTGCGGACGCAACAGGTAAACAAACCAGCCCGGGCCGCAACAGGTAAACAAACCTGGCGGGCCGAGTCCCAAAGGTTGCCAATCCCTGGTTTAGATAGTTGTAACTGGGGCATTTGGTGCACTGGATGAGGTACGCCAAGTGTTGTGATAGGCATGTGTAGGACCATGGACCTTGAAAGGTGTGTTGTAGGGGGTGTTGATCACTGTAGCAGTGGAATGCCTGCAGGCTTGGCATCTGTTGTTCTGGCGGGGTCTGGTGCTGCTTTGAGTTGGTGTGTCCTGGTCTGTGTAGAGCTTGCTTCTGGTGAAGAAGAGCTTCAAGAGGTTGGGGGATTTTTGAAGGCCAAAAGAGGGGGTCCTATCACAATCTGTGGTGTACCTCATCCAGTGCACTACATGCCCCAATTACAAGTATGCGGGTGAAACCAGACAATCACTACACTCTCGAACGAACTCACATAAAAAAATGATAAAGGCAAAAACACCCTATCACCTGTGGGTGAACACTTTTCACAAAGTGATCACTCTATGTCTGACCCATCAGTCCTCATCCTCAAAGAAAACCAGCACAATACTTTCAAAATATAAGCCTGGGAGTTTTAATTCATATCTTTGCTAGACACTAAAAATCATGGACTGAACAGAAACACTGGATTTATGGCTTTTTACAATCATCTGTAACCCACTAACCCCTCCTCTTTCCTATAACTGCAAGGATGTTAACAGGCTACTTCATCTTGAATGTTTTTTTTAAGAATATGTGCTATCTACTTATGCTAAACTATCTGTTTGGCCTTGTATTTAGCTGTGACACTCTGAGTACATTTCCCGTACCTGAGGAAGAGCTCTGTGTAGCTCAAAAGCTTATCTCTCTCACCAACAGAAGTCGGTCCAATAAAAGATATTACCTCACCCACCTTGTCTCCCTAGTACATGGGTGTTATGGGCCAAATTCAACTTTACTCCAGGTGGTGCAACTTCAAGTTGAGCTTCAAACTTCTTTGAAATTGCAGCTACTTAAGGTATCTAATATGGCCCCAATTCTCTAAAAAATCCTTTGTATATATTAACACACTCCAGCATCAAACAGATGAGCAAATTTATTCACTTGATTCCACTTCAGTCTTTTATCTTCCCAGAAAACCATTCATCTTGGGGAAGCAGAATGGGCTGGTTTTGGTCCACAAACCCAGAAATTCTTTTGCTGACTCTTCCCTGTTTTTCCATCAGACCTCTATCTTACTCCAGTCCTATGAAGTGACTTGGTTAAGAACGGAGAGCCTACGCTGTGCCTCAGAATTAAAAAGAAAACCACTAAAGATCTCATGCTAGATCAGGGGTCAGCAACCTCTGGCATGCGGCTCCCCAGGATAAGCACCCTAGTGGGCTAGGCCAGTTTGTTTACCTGCCACGTCCGCAGGTTCGGCCGATCGCGGCTCCCACTAGCCGTGGTTCACAGCTCCAGGCCAATGGGTGTGGCGGGAAGCCACGACCAGCACATCCCTCGGCCTGCGCTGCTTCCCTCAGCCTACATTGGCCTGGGACAGTGAACCGCAGCCAGTGGGAGCTGCGATTGGCTGAACCTGCTGACTCAGCAGGTAAACAAACTGGCCCGGCCTGCCAGGGTGCTTACCCTGGCTAGCCACATGCCAGAGGTTGCCGACCCCTGTGCTAGATCCAGAAATTGGATGCAGAAAAGGATACCCTATTTTAACATTGCTTTTTGTATATTAACTCTATAACAGTAATAACTTTAGCACAAAACATTTCCTGGGAATTAATAACTGCTTGAGCCTAGCACCTGGGGTGCAACAAAGAGCCATCTACTCCTCCCTGCCAATTATTTAGTCTTCAGGAAATACCCTACACCTCATTTATTATCGCTTAATTAAAGTCTCAGCACTGCACTTCTCTGCAATGCATTAAACCTTGGGATGAGTAAAGTCTAAAAAAACAAGTGGTCTTACGAATAATAGGAAGAGTGTAAGAAATGACCAACATTTGATTTGAAACAGAGTGTGATGTCTAAACAGAAATCCCATTAAAAAAAATCCCACCCACGTACAACGTCACTAGCTGACTCTGCTGATACTTGTTAGTTTTGCAAGTGTTGGCTCCAAGTCCACTGATAATATGGAGTAAGTAATTTTGCACGGAGGGGGTGAGGCACAGACATTTCCAGCTGTATCCTTGAGTTGACAGATTTATGCAGATATTGCATTTTATTTCAATATTATTTTTATGACCTAGCCATACAATGCACACTGTTATTATTGCATGTAAGAGGCTGGCAGTGTTCTCCTGTGAACCCACCCTGTTAGCAGGTGTTGATCCTGCTGGGAGATGCTAAGTGATGACTCACTGAAGCAGATGGGGCCCATTACCTCCACCCTGGGCATAAGGGAGGTGGGAGTAATTCCTTGGGAGAGAGGTTCTGGGCTGAACAATTCTCAGGGAGGAACTTTAGGGCCAGGTAGTCCTAGGGAGGAAGTTTGACCTGGCATTTATTATGTTGATTGTAAACTTCTTTAAAAATGAAACAAGTTGTTAGAAGAAAATAAGTTTTGATCATGGACAGATGTGGGCTGTATTGGAGAAGGCTGGGAAAGCCACTTGCTTACATGACATATTACAACCATCTTAGTATGTGCTGTCACCTCTGCACAAAAATAACAAATGCCAATAAAAAGTGCACATATCAGAACCTGTTATCTGTCCAAAATCTTTAGTTTAATTGGTAACATTTGCCATGAAAAAGTCATCAGTTACGTTGCCCTGCTTTTGTTACAATTCCTTCATATTATAAGTACAAGGGTAACCGATATGTGTAGTTAATTTTAGCAAATGCTGATTTTTTTAAATGCTGATCTCACTGTGTTACAGTAACTTATTCAAATATTTTATATTTTCCCCTATAAACTGAGATTAGAATAATATGACTAGAATAATATGCTTCAAAAGACTCTACAGCTCTGCCCTCTTCTTTTAACAGTTCAACACTATCTTGTTATACATTTTCATTAAACACTATACTAGCCATCCTCAGAAATTATCTTGAAGTCCATATACAGACATGCCCAAATGCTTAGTGATTTTAATTGGCGCTAAACATACATAACTCCTGTAAGACTAGCTGTTCTTTTTATTGATTGAAAATGTCTTGATTGACTTGGACTGATTTATGTTTTAACTTCCTGTCCTCTTTTTCCAGACCTTGCATTATTCATTCTTCCTGACTGCATCTCAGACCCAGTCTCAATTTCACATTGCCTGCCTGCCAGTCATGTCACCCTTTTCGTCTCCTTCCTTCATGAATAGCGCCATGCTTTCCCTCACACTCTCAGCAAAGCTTGGATCTCTCTCCTCAAATCTGGTTAGCCAGACACCTCTCTCACTTCACCTAAATCTGTTTCCAAAACTCACTTCTTCCACGAAACCTAAGAAAAGTATGGATGGAGGAAGGATAATTGTAATCATTAAAAATATACAAATAAAAAACAGAAGGGGGGTGTGTGGTGACTTCAGGAAGTAATCATCAGATCTTACTATTGTCACCTACACATTTCCTCTCCCCTCCATCTTTCTTGTCTGCATACACCTTTCACTTGTATGACAATGTTTAATGTGGTTTGTATGTGCTTGGTGGAGAGGAGTCACCTAACACACCTCTGGTCTATCAAAAATAGCGAATAAAGAGCAGGTGGTAAGCAGTGAACCCCATGCATGCACCTATAAAAGTTGCATTCAGGACTCCAGATAACACTGCTTGGGGGATGCTCTGACTCAGAACCCTCACAGCTATGCTCATTGCTAAGCATACCATTGCACATTCATAGATCAAGGCCAGAAAAGACCATTATGATCATCTAATCTAATCTCCTAGGCCATAAAACTTTCCCCAAAATAAATCCTAGAGCAGATCTTTTAGAAAAAACATCCAATCTTGATTTAAAAATTGTTGTTAATTGAGAATCTACCATGACCCTTGTTAAGTTGTTCCAATGGTTCATAGGCTCCAACTTCGTCAGTGCTCCAGGGTGCACCCATGGGGAAAAATTAGCAGGTGCTCCTTACCCACTGGCAGTGAAGCTCCCTCCTCCTCACCTCCTTCTCCTCCCCCTGCGAGCATGCCACATCCCCGCTCAGCCTCCTCCCTCCCAGGGCTTCCTATCCCCCACCCCCCGCCACCTAACAGCTGTTTGGTGGCCTTAGTACTTTCTGGGAGAGAGGGAGAAAAGTGGGGATGTGGTGTGCTCAGAGGAGGAGGCAGAGAAAAGGCAGGGCAGGGCGGAAACTTGGGGTAAGGGAGTGGAATGGGAGCAGAAAGGGGGCAGGGCTGGGGTGAGAAAAGGCGGGGTGTGGCAAGGATTTTGGGAAGGGGTGGAATGGGAGTAGGGTGAGGATGGTGTAGGGGCAGGAAGAGGTGGGGCCAGGGACAGGGTGGAGTCAAGCACCCACCGGGCAGATGAGAAGTCAGCACCAATGCAATGGTTAATTACTCTCACTTTTAAAAAAAATTAAAACATGCCTTATTTCCACTCTGAATTTGTCTAGCTTCAACTGCCTGCCATTGGATCATTTTATATTTTTCTCTGCTAGACTGAAGAGCGCATTTGTTCTCCATGTAGCTATGTACAGATACCCCTTAACTTTCTCTTTGTTTAGCTAAATAGATAGAGCTCTTTGAGTCTATTGTTATAAAGCATGTTTTCCAATTGTTTAATCATTATGATGGGCTGAAGCCTTTCCAATTTGTCAACATCCTTTTTGACTTGTGGGAACCAGAACTGGACACAGTTTTGATCAGCGATCAAGTTTTAGGGGTTGCACTGACTTGTTCAGGACCTAGAGGCAGTACAGACACTTTCTACTGTCATAGAAAGAATCCATTAGAGCTGGTCAAAAAACAGGGACTTTTTCAAGAGTTTTTTTGTTTTGTTTTGTGGGGGAGAAAAAAACCATCCAAGTGTTAACAAATGTCTCCCAGCTCTAGAACTGTCTGGACAATTGAATGGATTTCCTGGTTTGAAATGAAAAATATCAATGAAAAAAATTGTTGAAATGTAAGGATTTGGAAAACTTCACCCAGGTCTAGAATCAAGGCCATTAATTGTAAAGTGCTGTGAAAATTACATAGCACTATGTGAGAGTCAGTAATAGTTCTGCATAGTACTACTCAGACAAGAACAGCATTACTTAGGCTATGTCTACACTATGCAACTATTAGCAACACAGCTGTGCTGCTACAGCCATGCCACTAAAAGGCACCACTGTAGTCGCTGTTTGTCAGCAGGAGAGACCTCTTCTGCCAACAAAGCACTGTTCACACCGGTGCTTTTTGTCTGTAAAACTTTTGTCATTTGGGGCTGGGGAGGTTCACACACCTGAATGACAAAAGTTTTACCGAAGATAGTCCAGTGTAGAAAAAGCCTTAATCATGAATCAATACTATGTAATGTATTTATTTCAATTTATAACCATTTTTTTAAAAGCCATTCATTCTGGGCTTTAATAGAATCAAAAGTACAATGACATAACATTTATACCAACAGCATTGGCTCACCTCAAATTCAGAAAATAAGGACTTGGTCAGGAATTTTTTGATTAACCTTTTTGAGCTATAACGTACTGGATATTTAGTAATGTAATGCACATGCACACTTAGGAGGTGCTGCAGGGGCGAAGTGCAGAGAGATTGGCACTCCATGAGATATACTAAGAAACTTATTGGTTTCAATGGGAATCGATAGTACTGTGCACCTCCCAGGATGCATTCAACACCTTGCAGGATTTATGCCTCTTATGCAGCAGTGTACTTAGTCTATTAAGTATAGCGTGTTATTTTATCAATGAACTGTATTCTATTAAATAGCTTATTTCTTTAGTAAATAATGTACATATTCCTTCATAAATATGCCCTAAAGCCTTCTTATACCTATAAAATATCAGCTACATTCTTTGTGCACATCCAGTGGTATGGATTTGTCAGGATGAACACTTTACAGCAGAATTTTCAATTATTTTTAATCATGAGCTCTGTTAATCCTAAATATAAATAGTAAGGCAATAAATAAAATAATTATCCAATCCTTGGATGATATTCTTGTTGTCTAGAAAGTAATTACAAATTTAAAAGTTTTACTATATTGCAGTCTGAAAATCTGTTTAGTATATAGTTAGGGCATTTTGTCAGAGTCTGTAGAGTAAAAATCATTTTACGTTGCATTAAAAAAATCACAATGGATCCTATATAAATATTCATACAAGATACATCACACATTCTTAAGCAGTAACAAGATGCTTAAAAAGTATGCCACTGGAAGAAAAAAAAGAGTAGAATATTTGCAAATGTTGCAGTTTTCCTAGAATACAATATACCTGAATATGCTGCGGGTTTTAAGTGTAATTCTCCTCAGATTGACAGCCTGACAGCCTAGGAGAGAGACTGAAAATATCAGTTGATCTGTGGAATAAGTAAAGCATAAAAAGCACTTCTACCCTCCCCACATTACCCTGCCAAAGTTGTTAAAATCATGGGCCACTTCTAAAGGTGAAGTGGAAGATCAGTCTCTATCCCTGTTCAGCAAAAAGAACAGGTGCCACAAGTACTCCTGTTCTTTTTACTGATACAGACTAACACGGCTGCTACTCTAAAACCTATTCCTATTCAGTCTTTTTCCTAGCTATCTACTTAATCTCTCCCTCATCACCATGGTTTTCAGTTATACACAAGTCTTTGCAGGATAAAGGCCTAAATTTGTAGGATGGGGACTGCCCTAAAGAAATTGGAATAATCCTGAAAAATATCAGTACATAAAGTATGAAATTAATTATCTTACCCAAACTAATTGTGGCACTAATCAGGAGGACTGTTATGTGTGTGCAAGTTTTCCTTACCTAAAAGAAAGCCATGAAGCAGGATCCTTCATCTTCTCTGACTTAACTGAAACAAAATTTCACTTTCTGACCCAGCCATATCTTTTTTTATGTGGTGTGCCTTTCTGTGGAACATTAAGAGGATAGGAATTTCCTAGAATTTCTAAATAATCAAGATGATGTTCAAAGAATGTATTAGTGTTCAACAAATCAATATTTACACCAGGCATTTTGTAAAGGAAACTTTTAAGGACACCTAAGATGACATAATATATTTGACTTTGCCACTTTTGGTATTATGAGATGGAAGCACCTTGGTAAATAATGCCACCTAAGGATCAAGTAAACCTCTTTGAAATCAAGATGACAGAAGAAAACACACATATCCCCCTGTGCAAAAGGAAAACCAATAAAGAAGGTGCACAACACCAGCTGGTACATCTGCTTGTTCAGTGCCTCTTGATGATGGTAAAGGGCAAGAAGACACTTCATACTCATTCTTTCTGTATGACCTAGGGGACAGAAATGTTTAAGTATAGAAGATAGATCACTTTGCTTTTAGTTACACTTGGGCAACGGGTAAAAACAGAAGCACAGAACGATCTAACCATCATTGCTCAGAGCCTGAAAATTCCTTGAAAGACAGTTGGAACAATCTACATATTTCCCATGGGAGGAGGAATAGCTCAGTGATTTGAGCATTGACCTGTCAAACCCAGGGTTGTGAATTCAAACCTTGAGGGAGCCACTTAGGGATCTGAAGCAAAAATTAGTCCTGCTAGTGAAGGCAGGGGGCTGGACTCAATGACCTTTCAGGGTCCCTTCCAGTTCTAGGAGATAGGTATATCTCCAATTATTATTATTATTATTATTACATTAAGGGTCAATCATTTGAAGACATTGTACGAGTCCTCCCATGGATGTCTTAGCAAGCTCAGCTGAGAGTTCCTGACGTCATTCATATTTGCTGCCTTAGTGTTGTTGACCATTCCTGTTTTTCCAGGGAATAACCTTATTTCAGTGAGATTAATGCTTAGAGAGCATTAACGGGGTGCAAAAATCTTTCAGGGCAGCATAACATCATCCCATTGTCACATTGCACTGCAGTGTTTTGTTGCAAGGTGCCATCCATAGGAGGACACACTTTAAAAAGGCATCATTAGGCAATGGGGTGGATGTCTGTTTATTTCCCTGAGTTGTTCAAGCTCTCCATACAAGGAAATTGATAATTTTGGTTTCTGAATGAGGGTTATGCTCCATTGAAGGCAAACTGTGAAAGCTTATCAATGTGGGCTACATTTTCAAAAAGGTGCATGGGGATTGACCTGTGTTTTTTCTCAAGTATTATGTAAGAAGTATGACCTGCATCTGTCTTTTTAACAGAATAAAATACATGTAAAGGGAAGAAGCAAAAAGACAATCAATACTTTTTGCCTTGTACATTAAAATCAGAGTCCACTCAGTCTACATGAATCCAACTTGCACAAGGGCTGTGGAGGATAGGAATCACTGCTCCAGAAAAGGAATGTAATTTGACCTATGTGGGTAGAGGGTTTTGTTTCTTTTAATCATCCAAGTCTTTTATGAGTATTCTGTAGTTGCAATAATTGTTAATTAAGAAGAACTAACAACAACATGCTAGAGAGGCACATTATAGGCTACTCATTACAGGATTCTAGGTAGGGGATGTGTCATTTTGGCATGCATCCTGACAACCTTGTTATGTTTAGGAATATATTATAGTCTGCAGTAAGGCATATGTCCTTGTTGTGAATCTTGGTAACAGGAAATTTTGTTATTAAATTGAATCTACTCTAATTTTTTGCCTCCCTTTGCCAGTCTTATAACAGTAATTGTCACAAATATATTTCAAATAGTAGTATGTTCACATGAACCTGTGACTTTAATATTGCCAAAGAGCCTATAATAAACTTTCCTGATGTTTTTATTAATTTAGCATGATCAGAAGGATTTTTAAGGATAAATTCTAAGATTTAAAAAAGTTAGAGCTTAAAGGTAGGCTTCTATAGCCTCGTTAAGATTCCTAAAAAAGTAGGATGATTTTCAAAAGCGCTGACCATTCCACAGCCGCCACTAAGCTACTGGCTGTAAAGCAATTTTGAAAATCAGATTGCTTTTATGAGAGTCTAAACCCTGATCTTTCAAAGATTCATGTGTTTAACATTACACATATGAGTATTACCATTGACTTTGGTGCAGGACTGGAGGTTTTAATCAGGATTTTGGGGCCTAATTTTAAGCACCTGTTTTTGAAAAATTTGGTCAAAACATTTTTAAGCATATTTTATTATCAGTTGACTTTAACATTCTATCTCCTTT
Organism: Gopherus evgoodei; assembly: GCF_007399415.2. Lineage (NCBI taxonomy): Eukaryota > Metazoa > Chordata > Testudines > Testudinidae > Gopherus > Gopherus evgoodei. The sequence continues at coordinate 103,808,899 of NC_044322.1, forward strand.
TATATTGACATTATAACTGACAAATCAAAATTTGTTTGTTCTGAGTTTCTCAGTATAAAACCAGATTGGCTTCTTACATGCTAGACCCACAGATTGGCCAAAAAAAGAAAATAAATAACAGATTTTAATTTTAAAAAATACAAGACATTTGTCATATGAATTTGACTAAATGTGTACATATATATTCACCCTGATCAATAAATTGAATAAATAATGAAAAAAATCAAACAGTATACTGAAAAAATTGTGAAATTTGGCAAATAAATTATTTGATTAATATTATTTGAGCAGATATAGCCAGACCACATCCGAGCTGTTATGTTATATTAGAATGTATTTGGTGCACATATTTTGATTTCATGAAAATTTAGTGCACAAAACCAAAGTTTCAGCGGCTGTTAACTGGAATGGTTTTTCAAATGCACACTACCGTGACGGATATAATGGCTCTGACTGTGCTTTTATTTACACCAAAATAACTTCATTGGAATTTGTGCCACTTCAAAGTCAGTCTGAAAGAAATCAGAATCAGGCCTGTTATATTTTAATGTTTACCACAGTAGCAGCTGTTACTATTCACAAACAGACCAGTTTGCAACACATGCTTTCACTAACATGCAAGCTAAGCCAGGGTGGAACACAAGAGGGTGGATATAATTATCCCACCCACTTGCCCACAACTTCCTCAGAAAATCACACATTATGATTTCAAGAACAGACTAATATTGTGTGAGTAAATACAGTCCACATTTGCTATGTTCATCTGCTATATCATGTTCTTTTCTTCAGCATGATCCAAATATTGGCAAGTAAAAAAGATTTGATGTTTCAGTCAACACTACTATGGCTCTAACGCAAGCACAGAACTTTCTGGAAATAAGAATCTGTGAGATTCATTACTGTCCCATTTCAGCACAGCTTTAATCATATGCTCAACTGTTTTGTAAATAAAGATGGACTGTTAAATCAGGTCCTCAATGAGCTAAGAAGGTTACCAAGAGTAACTCAGGGGTGCTGGAACTAGAGGTGCTGGGGATGCCACAGCAGCCCTGTCTAGAAGTGGTTTCCATCACATTCACATACAGGGTTTACAGCTTGGTTCAATAGCTCTCAGCACTCCCACTGTACAAATTTTTCCAGCACCCCTTGGAGTAATCTTAACACTTCTCATTATAAAGTTCTATTTTGCTCAATAATTTCCTATTAATGGACTGAAGTAAATATTTAAGAGCATACCAAAAGGTAAGATTTTTCCATAGCTATGAAAAACAAAAATTTAAAAATTATTCTAAGAAGTTTTTAAGTAGCAAACAGGGACTGTATCTAATATTTATTTAGATGTCTTATGCAAAAATGTGCCCATACACAAGCCCTAGGCACTCTGACAACTAATTAAACTGGTAGTCCATATAGGAATAGCATAAGACCAAAAAGGAAATTAGTTTACTAGGCAATAAATCAAAGTAGTGGAACACCCTCCCCTCCCCTTCCTTTTCAACCTCATACATAACTTTTGCTGCTAGCTCTGAAAGTCAGCTCTGTTGTACTAAGAGGGAGGATAGGTTACATATACTACAAGATATATAAAAAATTATTCAATATTTGCATTGTAGTAACCCCTCGAGACCACAGGTAGGGATGAGGGATCAGCTATTTTAGTCATTATATTCACATGACAAAGACACCATGCTTATTATTTGTGGCTCTGCAAAGACTTATACATGTGCTTCACTTGAAATCAGTGGAACTATTTACAGTGGGTAACATTAAGCAAGTGCCTAAATCTTAGCGGGATTGAGGCCTATATGTACAGTAACTCCTCACTTAATGTTGTAGTTATGTTCCTGAAAAATGGGACTTTTAAGTGAAACGATGTTAAGCAAATCCAATTTCCCCATAAGAATGAATGTAAATGGGGGATTAGGTTCCAGGGAAATTTATTTTTCCCATACAATACAGTACAGTACTGTAGTTGGGAGGTGCCTCTGCCTTACCCCACACAGGCACAGTCCACTGGCACTGGAGACAATGAGGCAGGCAAGGAGGCTAAAGGTGCTGTAAGCTAGGAGAAGCACGCTGCGCAGCAGCAGCTTCCCCTACTCTGCAAGCACCAGCGGTGGGGGGCTCAACTCCTTCCTCCAAGTCTCCACCTTTAACCCCCCTCTTCTTCCCCCTTTACTCTGCACACCAAGTCCTTGCTTCTCCCCCTTCCCTCCTGAACGCCAGCTGATTGCCGCAGGCAGGAGGCAGGGGGAAGAGGGGAAAGGCGCTGATTCGCGAGGTCTGCCAGCGGGCAGGAGGCACTGTAGGGGTGGACGTTGAGGAGCTGCTAGGGGGGCTGCCAGCTGTGGACAAAGCAGGCAGCCAAACGACATTATAGCAAAGCATTGCACAACTTTAAATGGCGCATGTTCTGTAATTGAGCAGGGACATAAGATCAAAACAACTTTAAGCCAGAGGACATTAAGTAGGGAGTTGCTATATTATATGTAGTGCACTGTGATAGACCCAGCCCAGTTGGGAACAGCAGAGTAGAAGAAGGGAGATACACTAGCCACTGGATAAGCAGTTTTCTGTTCCCTGAGTTAACAGAGCAGGGGCTGCTCCAGGCTAATGAGAACACCTGACTCCAATTAACCTGCTAAGAGTCAGGTGAGGCTGTTAAGCACCTGACTCTAATTAAGGCCCCTCTGATGCTATAAAAGGGCTCACTCCAGTCAGGCCAAAGGGAGCCAGAGGAGAGTAAGTGAGTGCAAGGAACTGGGAGCGTAAGTAGCCATACTACTGGAGGACTGAGAAGTACAAGCGTTATCAGACATCTGGAGGAAGGTCTGGTGGTGAGGACAAAGAAGATGTTGGGAGGAGGCCATGGGGAAGTAGCCCAGAGAGTTGTAGCGGTCGCGCAGCTGTACCAGGAGGCACTCTAGACAGCTGCAGTCCACAGGGACCTGGGCTGGAACCTGAAGTAGAGGGCTAGCCCGGATTCCCCCCAAACCTCCCAACTCCTGATCAAACACAGGAGGAATTGACCTGAACTGTGGCTTCTATCAGAGGGGAAGGTCTCTGGGCTGTTTCCCAACCCAGAGGGTGAATCTGTGAGGCGAGCAAATCTGCTAATAAGCTCAGAACCCACCAAGGTAGAGGAGGAACTTTGTCACAGCACATATATGTCTATACACTCACACACCACATTTTTTTCCAATGTAATTTTTCAGTTGACCAGTTTACATTTTGCCAAGCCATGTAGCCTTTACTACAATCGCACAATAGAGAAAAGAACAGTTCTAAACTGTTTATTCTAAAATTGCTAAGAAAGACCTAAATGTTTGGAATCAGAATATGAAATTGTCATTGGGGAACAGTTACTTAATAATGGACTATTGCCCCAATGAAGTCTTAATCAGTTCAGTATCCACTTCATGAGGGACCATAAAACCCAGAGTATACATGACCTCCAAGGTTAGTTTATGTTGGATTATAACTTGAATCTCTAGAGACTGAGATAGTTAAGAGAAATTATTATTAACAACTAATCACTTCAAAGAGTTTTCCAAAATGTATTCAATGTATAATGTACAAGTATATCCTGAATTACAAAAAAATATAGATGGGGACCTGTATATTTCCATAAATATATAAAGTTTTCAAAAAAGTGCTACATAATTTTCACCCAAAAAATTTAGCTTACTGAAACTTAAAGAAAATAACCCCAAGTGCAGTCCTGTCATAGGCATTCTGTGGGGACCTTTCTGATCTTAGTGCACACTCCAGTAAAACAATTTTATGAACATTTAATTTATTTAATTTTGAAAGGATTAGAAGAAGAAATGTTAGCATGACTGACTGCAATCCACATTCCACAGTACCACCCCCACTACCATTTCTCATTCCAAGACAATGGGAATGCCTGATACGGTCAGCATGTTTGTGACTTGTGGCTGCTCAGGAAAGATGATGAATAAATTTGAGGTTCTTCAGCTAACTAGCTACTTAAGAAAAAAGAAGCTGTAAGCCAAAACATCTCTGAATCATGTCAGTTAGTAAATCCCTGTCTCCAGGTCCCCCATCTAAACTGGAAAGAAATGATTATTCTCAATTATCATACACATTTATGTGTTAGACTGCACGTATTATGGAGACAAGGTACTAAATGAGAAAGCCTGGAGGAAAACTTGCAAAACATGGTTTAGTGTATTAAGCAGATCTCAGAGAGTAACCCTTAGCACACTGCTCACTATAATTTATAAATATACTGCTAGTCAGAAAGTAAGATAATTTTATGGTTAAGTCACTGGACTAGGAAGCAGTAGTACAGTGTTCACTTCTTAGCTCTGCCACAGATTTCCTTTTTTCACCTGCAGAAAGTTATTTTCTCTGTTCCCCATCTATAAATAGGGATAACATTATTTCCTTTCTCCCACTCCTTGCCTATTTTGTTTCTTTCGGATATAAATTCTTCAGAAGAGCAACTGTCACTTACAATGTCTTTGTACAGTGCTTAGCAAAATGGAGCCCATGTTGGGGAGTCTAGTTTCTATGATAATATAAATAATGATAATATCCTCTAAGGCTACATATAATTAGAATACAAGATTTTTCTGTTGCATCCCAATATTAATATTTGTTTTCATATAAACGACAAGCTTTTTTTTGTGTGAATATAAGAGTCTGGCATTTGGGGTAGTTCCACTGAAGAGTTTGTCATGATTCATGATGGAAAAGAAAGAAAGAAAGAAAGAAAGAAAGAAAGAAAGAAAGAAAGAAAGAAAGAAAGAAAGAAAGAAAGAAAGAAAGAAAGAAAGAAAAACTACCACCAACAGCAATAATAAAACATATCTACTAGCTCTCTGTAAATCAGAGCTGGCATTTTAACCACAGAATGCTGGCTTTTCTATGTAACATCCATTTAAGTTGACATCTGACCACATTCAGTGTTGCAGCAGCAGAAGCGTGCCAGCGCTCTCTCCATTCAGGATGGGCAGTGTAAAATAAAACAAAAAACAGATACTGGCCTTGGTTTTATTAACTGGGAGGAACTGCTGTTTAAAAAGCATTTAAATAATATCACTATGTTTCTTAACAAGATTAAAAAAAAAAGGTTGAAAAAACTAGCTCTCCCACCACTACCACCCCCCTCAACCTTTTTTGCACTCTCGGTTTGAAATCATCTTCATTTTACATCTCTAGCCTGAAAAAGTGAGGTGAGTGGCCATGTGTGACTGGGCTGATTGGTCACTTGTGGACGTCATGTGATGACCTAAACAGAGGTCGAGATGAGAATCTAGCACCAAGGTTTAAAACACCACACCCCTTTGTTGCAAAATCAGTGGTATAAATTGAACCCTTCACTGTGAAAGATGAACAAAGGTGGGGAAGGCAAAAAACACACACAAACAAAAAAAAAAACAGCTGAAGCTGCTTGTGGCATCCAGAGAAATACTTCATTTTTATTTTTAATATCAAACTGACTAACCAACTTCTTTGTATATGTCCCTTTCCCAGGAATCTGCTGTATATCCAAATATAGTCAAAAGGTTAACAAATTGGCTATGGAACTGCAAAATATCAAGGCTCCTGGAATTCTGCAGGGAGCAGCATATTCTATAGCACAGAACTGTAAACTAATTTGTCATCAAATTCTGTTACCCTTTTTGCAAAAGCTAGGACTCAAGTGCTGCAGAATTTCATGGGCCATAACTGTATATTAACAGTTCACCAAAGGACATACAGCAAATATATCTGTGTGTATGCGCATGCAGCAGGTCAATGGTAAAAAAGGGCATTTTGAGCAGCTATAATTTAGAGACCAATATAATTTGCATGGAGACTTTTATTCATGTTAGTTTTAAATTGTTTGAAGATATATTGCTTATCTTTAAATGTTTGTCTTTATAATAATTTATCCACTCTATTTTAAAAATATGGATGCTGTAATTTAGACTTTTAATTGAATGAATTAGCTTTTTGACATTTTCTTGGAAAAAGATGTTCCCTGTGTGGTTTGGTTTTTCACTCACAATTAAACATTAGCACCATGTAAGTATTTTACTAAGGAAAATAGGATTTACAACCATGTACCAAATTCGTAAGACACCCTGACAAGTGAGTTGCTAACCTCAAGAATTATTTGCTTTTGTGAGGAACAGAAGCAGGAACTGAATCTGAATTTTTTGCTCCCAATAATAAACAACTGCAAAGAATTATAGTACTGACAGCAAAACTTTTCTAACCTCTAAGATGTCATTAACTCTGATCGCTTGTATAATTACTTATAATGTTGCCATTCAGTTTACTAACTGCAGTCCAGATCTTGCCCATACCTGGATATGCCTTAACACTGCTTTCATGTTTCGACTGCAAATGTTCCATTGGCACATTCCTGTTGCTTGAAGTTGTCAGAGGAGAAAGTTAACTCTGTCACTAAACAAAGACCTTTTCATATTTTCCTAAGCTTTTGCTGAGTGATCCATGCATATTTAACATTAAACAAAAGTACAGGAACTGTATCATCATTGTGTAAGCCTCATGGAATCACACTCTACATAATAATGGGTGACAAAAAAAAAAGCTATCATCAACAGAAAGACAACTGAGTTTTTTCCTCACTGCCTCTGTCATTTTTCATGTTGACTGTTACAATTCAGCTATTTTCATATTCCTGCAGCACCCCAGCTACAAATCTTTATATTTTAGATAAAAGAATGCTGTCAGCTCCCTTTTGTATTGTAATGTTTATCCTTTTTTTTCATACCAGCCTCCTAGAAGTTTAGAAATTAGTTCTCTCTACTTATTTTGTGTCTTTTTTCCCCAAGCTGTATGTACTTATTACAAGTGAAATGGCTCTTTTAAGTCGACTTGTCTGTGTGTCTTAAAATAATTGTTTGTTGCTTCCTGACTGCAGAGCCAGCAGAGGGAGCACAAGAGCATGACACAATGTTGTTTTGTAGGTCTTCCAAAAATAATACTGAAATTTTTTTTGGAAAATTCACTGCTTCATATTTCCTGATTTATACAATTATTCAAATATGATTTTAAATATATATTTAAAACTCCTAAGCCTTTCCCCCCCACAAAAAAATACTATAAGTTCAGATCTCTTATTATACAAATTTAGAATATTTTTACCAATAGCTTTACTTTGCACCAAGTTAAATGCATTTGTGTAGCTCACTTCCCAATTTCAATAAATGCATCTAGAATTTTTCACTGTTCTTCATGTTTGCTAATTTAGACCACTAGCCAATTTTACCAACTTACTGTCCATCTCCTCATCTAAAATATTATCAAATTCTAAACATTAAACAACTCTAGCCCAAATACAACCAATGGAAATCCCACTAGGGTTGCCAATTTTGATTGGAGGCATTCCTGGAGGTTTTCTCACATGACATAATCTTTAATTAAAGATTAATCTTTAATTCCTGGAGACTCCAGAACAAGCCTGGAGAGTTGGCAACCCTCGAACCCACTATTAGTTTCTGTCCACTTTGTAGAGTAGTCATTATCTACTATTAGTAGGAAACAAACCTTTAAGAAGAGAAGATGACTATATTAAGTCCAATTATTAAACATATGAATAATTTTAAACATAGAAATCCAAATTCATGGTTAACATTTGAATGTTGCACTGGGAACCTCTGCTCCAGCCCCCAGAATTCTATCTGGCCTAAACATAGAAGTTACTTCCCCAGAGTTCATAAACATCACCACTTCTATGAAGCTCTAACTAGCATGAGGCAGAGGATGGAGTACAAGGCTGGGACTCAATTGTCTATTTCTGGATCTGCCGGGTAAGTCACTTCACCTCTCTCTGCCATATCTGTAAAATGCAGATAATGATATTGACTTCCTCTGAAAAGCACTTTGAGACCTATGGATGAAAAGCATTATGTAGGAGCTAGGTGTTATTAACATTTCAGTGAGTAGCTCCACCTAGTACTAATCTGTATATTGTCTGAGAGCACTGAGTGAGCATGTTGGGAAACAGAAGTAGCAAGGGCAAATAGCCCTTTGCTTATAGCACATAAACTGGATGGGGATCTTATACACACAATAGGATTGAGGCAGAGTGAATCAGCTTTCCTACCCAAAAATGAAAGGTACAATTGGAATAGTGGAAAGAAAAGAACTCAAATTTTCTGGAAGAGGAGACTCCTGTGGCCGGGCTCAACAAAGTGTGGTTTTCTGCTTCTGACTTGCCCACCATGAAATACAGGAATACCCCGAGTGCCACAAGTGGATATTTACTTAAAAAAAAAATGTCCGGCAAAAATATTGCACATCACTTTGTCTTAAAGAAGCAGTCCTGTCTCATTTCTCCTCACTTTCAGGAACTTACTACAAAAGTCCACTCCTTCTTACCTCCCAGATCTCATTATTTTCTACTTCTTCTTCGTTCCCTTCTCTAGTCCCAAACCTCCGTTGTAACTGCTACACTCTAGTTTTTATGCTCTTTTCTCTGCTGCCACTAAGTCCTTATAGTCCTTGGCCCTATGAAGGCAACAGCAACACTCGTATTGATTTCAACAGGGTAAGGCTTTCACCTCGGTCTACTCTCCCTACTCCCTCCCTTTTCATCTGCCAGGTGACATCCTAGCTTCTTTCAAATCCGTTCTCAGGACACAATCCTTAGGTATGAATCTTTTATGCAGTGAATGCTTCTGATTCCTGCCTCACCTGAAACACAAAGCAGCACCTATTGAACTAAAGAAACTTAATCTAGTTAGATGAAGCACACACAGAACTGGGGAATTAAAACACAGACTCTCTTCCTTGTTCTGCCAGTGACTTGGTTGTGAAATTAAGTAAATCATTTAACTCTTCAGTGCTTAAGTTTCCCACTCTGTAAAATTATTATTGCCTGCCCCAAAAGGGAATAGCCAGGTTTTGTGTCATTAATGTTTTTAAAGGGCTCTTTGGGGCTATTGCCACATCAGCAGTCAGCTTCATAAAAACTATCATGGATCCTGGGAAGGTGTGAGACCACACTAATCAGAGGGAGATACATTATGGTGAAATGTGGAAGCTTGCCCCATCAGTACCCATGCTATCTTTTCCCCCCATGTCTATTAGTTTACCCCCTCTTATGAAGACAGCATTTACTTAAGAAAAAAATAATTACAGAAATTAAAGTTGTGTTATTATTAAACTCAGTAAATACATTATTTGAATGCAACTGAAGCTAAAGGGAGCAAGGGGAGAAAAATTAAATCAATTTTTACTATTCTAAGTTTGCATTATAAATAATCAAAATTGGAAAAAATAAAATTGATAAAAATTAGTAGACTGTATTTCTAACTACCATGGTACAAACAGTTGCCATTGTGTCATGCCACTAGATTAGAGATTAAACTATAACTGCATATGGGTTTTGAATATATAGTGCAATTATTTAATACTGAGTAATAAGTTTACCAAAATCTAAAGCATCTCCTTCAAAACAAAGTTATCAAAATTCAATATCAAGCTAAAAACTGGTCGAATTCCTAAATACTGCTTTTGGTCTCATGGACTACTAGTTCATATACATGTATTTTCAGCTGCAGAAATCTGATGGAGAATTAAATAAATGATTATGATCTCATTATATATAAATCAATTCCATTCTTTATTAGAAATTTTTCACAAAGAGTATTAGATAATTAGGCTGTTCTATAGTAACTCATGCATATCAAATATCTCAGCCAAGAAGGTTAATTGAAGCTCCCTCTTCATCATTGTAAATGTCTTCAAACTGCTTTGACTGGGTCAAGTTGTAACAAAAAGGTACACTCTAATAAGCGCTCAGAACAAATTAATGGCAGAAAAACACTAACGGGAATAATATATTTCGTTGCATATTTATGGGTTTTAAAAGAATATTACTCTAATAATTCTTCTTGGAACTTGTTGCCTTAACCAAGTACCATGTACTAAAATGTAAAACAGTGTGTGTGTGTGTGTGTGTGTGTGTGTGTGTGTGTGTGTGTGAGAGAGAGAGAGAGAGAGAGAGAGAGAGAGAGAGAGAGAGAAGAACTTCGGCCCTGTCTACACTAAAAGCTTAGGTCGACATAACTGCATCACTCAGGGCTGCGAAAAATGTTGTGCCCTATGAAATGTACTTAGGTCATTCTAATCCCTGCTGTTGATACAGCTAGGTCGACAGAAGAATTCTTCCATTGATTTAGCTGCCACCTATCAGAGAGGTGGATTACCTACATTGATAGGAAACCCCCTTCCATTGATATAGGAAGTATGGACACTACAATGGTACAGTGGTACAGTTGCAGAACTATAGCATAGTGAGGACATACCTTAAATCAGTTTTTGTCAATAGCTACTATATAGTGGTAATTGACATGCCACGTCTTTGTGCTGAATTTAGGGTAGGAAATACAGATTTGGAACTAACTGCCAGTTTTAACTAAGCCAAATAAGTATGTAACATCAATATCTACGGTATTCCCTTGTACTCCCCTGTACTTAATAAAGGATGCGTCTTGAACACTGAAAATAAATTAGTCCCCAATTCCACATTGAGCTCAGTGGCAGACGAATCCCCATATGTGCACAGAGACCCACAGAAGTTTTGAGCACTGGGGTCTGCCATCGTGGCATTACTTGGAGAATTGAGGCCTTAGTTATCTAAAGCAATTGACAAGTTTTTAGTTACCTCCAGTTTGATTGTGTGCTACCTGTTGGCAAATGATGACTTCCTAACAGCAACCCCCACTGGACATACAAAATTCATTTTGCTTTCTTTTTCCTTGCTTTTATAATGGATTTTCCAAGACAGATTCATGTTTCTAGTTTATGTTGTGCTCTTGTCATTGATTAATTTTACTGGCCTCACTCCCATTGACTTAAAAGCTTTGCTAACTGTGCTACTATAGTCCTCTCCTCCTTCTCTCCCCCTTGCCTCCCATAAATATCCCCTCTTTATTCCTTTTTATAAAGAGTCTTTAACATGATGGTGTCAAAGGCGCCTCTAATGACTAAAGTCATGCTGCAAGCTTTCAATCCACTCATTTCCTCAAGGAGCAAGTTCCAAACAATTATCAAAGTGCCATGGCCAACCCTATTAAAGGCCAGCTAACACCTCACTGGAAATATTGAAAAGTGTTCACTTACATAATTCTGTCTATGTGTCCTATATTTCCTGTTTTTAATTCCTCTCTCGCTTATTTATTACAAGGGATATTTGCATGAAAACAGCATCTTTGTTTCTTTAGGTATTCATCTACTCCATCCCATTTACAGTATCATCCTGCTCCCACTGATGTCAATGGGAATTTTGCTATAGAGCTCAATGGGAGCAGAAGCAGGTCCTTAGGGCTTGATCCTGAAAAACACTGGATACCTTCAAATCCTTTTGAATTTGACAGAAAACGTGTGGTGCTCAGACACTTTAAAACATAATTCCCTTTTTGTGACACCGCAATTAGCTGTTGCACAGATGCTTATGATGTCACCAGGGATTATGACTTTATGTGAGGAGCAAACAGCAGGAGCAGATGAATTGCTAAATCAGAAAAAAACAAAAAAACAAAAAACACCCTCTCTTTTCAGGCAAATAGCCCTAATAATACAAAAGAGGAAGATAAAACAGAAAATGCAGGACATACAGGCATCCTATTTAGGACGAAGTTTTCCATGCAGTGTCAGTGGCTGATTCATCATCTGAAGTCTGCAAAACTCTTCAGCCAGCAGTATAGTAAGCAGGGAAACATGGTTCTTTATATTTTTATTTTAGAAAAACAGCTTCTGTTTTAAAATGAAGGGAAATGATTCCTAACTAATTAATTACCCATGAAAACATGCTGTCACTGTGAGGCAAAGTGCATTGCACAGACACATTTCCTCCATGATACATATTTGTTAAGCTCAGAGAGCAATCATTTTCAAGATGCTTTGTTGTAGGGTTTGTTTATGAAGATGTGACTTGTTCCTCAATAGAACTTCAATTATGTGTGTGTGTGAGAGAGAAAGAAAGTTAATCCGCTAGGGCCAGAAAGTGGAATTTTGATTGGAAAGTCCTGTCAAAGTCTGTCTGAACGATGGTTGCACTTTTCATCCGTGTAATCTGTAATCCTTATTTTCATTGGTTAGATATAATTCATTGCCACAGACACACAGACTTCTGTTTCCTGTGTTGACAAAGAAGAAACACTTCTCACAAGAAAGGATGCTCCTGCATCCAGTCCAAAGCCATTTACATTCAGCCATAGTTGATATATAGGCTGATATCCACAAATTATCTAGTAAGAATCTTCCTTAGAAACACCTGTATATTGTAATGCAGTTGAGAATTTACCACTTGTCAGGGAAGCACATGTCCTACCATGCTGTGTCAATCATGGCCTGAAGCCTTTTACTCCGAGCCTTCAAGCTGTTTCTCACACTGCTTGAAGAAGTTTGACATCTCATAAAATTTAAAAACAAATTTGTGCTGCAAGAAAAAAGAGGAGACGGAAAGTGTTGCTAATTAAGTAAAAGATAATATACTGTAGGTCAAGTTGAGACATGAAACCTAGGTATTTTTAGAATGTTTACGAATGGAAAGTAGTACATTAGCAACAGGTTAGTATTTCTTGTTTCTTCAGTTTTCTTTCTTCTTATTTTTCCCCTATAATTGCAGGTTTAAACTTGAAAGGATTAAAATTGTATGTCTTCAAATATATATTTTAATATTTAATTATTGAAGTTTTACAAATAAAATTAAAGTATCCACCTGCAAGCAATTATTTTTCTTTTCTAAGGGACCAATACATAAAGATGGGACATTGGATGGGGTGGGCCAAGACTCTGAAGTAGCACCGAGCATCCTCTTTCCTGGCTGGCTGATTCTAGCTCACAATACTCAGGGTTTAAGTGATCACCATATATAGGGTTAGGAAGGATTTTCCACCTAGTTCAGATTGACAGTGGCCAGTTCCCCCCAACCACTACAGAATGTGGGACCAGGGTTATTTGGGTATATCTCACTTAATTGTTTTCCTGCCATTGCGGGGACCTCAAGCACTGGTGCACCTCATTTCTTTTTATTCTGTGCCTGTGGCATATCATAGTCTAGTCTTCTGTGGGTTGTAATACCTTGGTCTAATTTTGATTGTTGAGTTTAGTGTGTGGGTGTTGGTGACCTGTGATAGACAGGAGGTCAGACTAGATGTGGCCCTTTCTGGCCTTAAACACTATGGCTCTATTAAAAGATGCACTGGTGTGACTCGTGCACTTGCAGGGAGTCCTAGTGAATTCAATGTGGGACCTTATGTGGGTGTAAGGAACCATTCAAATGCATCTATACAGGACAGAGGTCTAAATAAATTAATTCTGTTTGGATTGATTAGTCTAAAATTCTGAAAGACAGTGAGTTTATCAGAGAGACTTTCGTTTGACTGCAATCCATGGGGCTGATGTCCAGCGATTAATTTCTTACATATTGCCACACAAAGTGCCATTTATCACAGTTTATAATATGTTTTAAAAATAATCATTTGAATAATCAAGAAGTGCACACACCCTAAATGAGTATATACATGCTCTAAAGTATTGTGACCCTTGTCCTTCCTCATGCTTTCTCCTCCCCACTTTCTCTTAATTCCACTCACTGAATCACATCTATAATTAGACTGGAAGCTCTTTGGACCAGCACCCACATCTACTTCTTTGTAGTTGGAAGAATCTGTCACAATTTTGGGGGTGTTAATATAACTAAATAATAAAGCAATAGCAAACACAGGGATGTTGTGAGTATGAGTTAATGTATTTTTGAAGAGCATGATGAACGTGAGAAGTGCTATATGTTCTCTATTTTAAAAGAGACAGAGAAAAAAAGCCAAAGGAGTATGGTCCAGAAAACTAGGAACCACTAGTTCATGGTCACCAACCTGTCTCAGCTGCCATCCACAATGTTTATTGATTGGAATACACACAATATATGTAACGTGAGCATTAACATGAGGATCATGATCAGGAACACTTAACAGTAACTAGTGACCAATCATATGATAGGTAATACTTATGTGCCAATTGGGGTTTTTCTGCAAGAAAAGTTAAATTCAGCCTTCAAACTAAATTTCAGCCTGCAGACCACAGCCAATTGAACAGTTTAAGAAAATTGCACTGAATTCACTTCATTTTTGATTCATTTGCTCCTATTATTCATTATTAGTATTTGAATATTCTGACAAAAACACTTTCGAATCTCAAAATTTTCACAAATTTTAATATGACTGATTATTTGTCCAAACATATTTTAAAATGTCGTCATGAATCCAGTACTCTCAATTTTTAAACATGCAATCATCCAATCCAGGGGACAGATCAAAGTCATCTGATTTAGATTCCCTGTCACACAAAGTGAAGAAACAATATTCAAAGTGATCTTTTGCTGAACAACGAATGCGTTGAAAATTAGTAGCTGAAACTGTTCAATGAATGCTGAAGAATAATGGAAACATTAACTGAAATTAGGATAGTTCTGTAGCACACTGTTCATTAAAAGCAGCACCCTGGAACCTCCATATTCACCACTGTCATGTAATTATTATATATTTTGTACAAAGTATGTCTTGTGAGGTAAAGGTCTTGAGCTATCATTGTATAGGAAGTTTTGCTATGTGTGTGTTATTGAAATATGTTGTGAGGTTGAGAACACCCACAACCAGCCTTTCTGGTACAACAATGGAGCAGGCAGACACTGCTGATAGCCTTTAAAAGGGAGTCCACACTCACAATGACTATCCTAGCAACTGTATACATTGGAGACTTCTCAGATATAGCACATAGACAATGGAGACTGCTTGATCCACGTCATAGCAAAGGCTGTTTTCAGCAAGTTGGAAGAAACTGTAAAAGAGGGGAAGTGACATCATCACTGGGCCTCACTCCTCCCACAACTCAACACCTGGAAACATGTCTGAAGGACAAAGATCTTGAACTGGGGAGGTGATCCCTGGCTGGAGGAGAATTTCAGTCTATATATGTACTATCTATCAGGGTGAGACACTGCTTGATTCAAATCCTGTTTAGTTTATAGATAGATTGTGTGCTTATTTTTCTTTTATTTTCCATCTCTGTCCATTATGCCTACCATTTTTAATCCCTTAAAATCTTTCTGTAGTTAATAAATCTGTTTTATATTTTAGCTAAAACAGCGTGTTTTGCTTGAAGTGCTGGGGAAACTTCTGCTCAGTTTACAAAAGCTGGTGCATGTCCTCTCCACGTTGAGGCAGGGTAATAAACTTACACTGGTCACACTTCTGACCAGAGCAAGACGATACAGCTGTGGGGTCCTAGGCTGGTGAGCTGGAGGGAACTGGATAGAGCAGTGGTTCCCAAACTTGTTCCACCACTTGGGCAGGGAAAGCAGGGAGGGCCAGGCCAGGCCGGTTTGTGCTGCTGGAAGTGGCCAGTGCCACTTCCAGCAGCTCCCATTGGTCTGGAGCAGCGAACTGCGGCCATTGGGAGCCGCGATCGGCCAAACCTGCAGATGCGACAGGTACACAAACTGGTCCAGCCCACCAGGGGCTTTCCCTGCACAAGTTGCGGAACAAGTTTGGGAACCACTGGGCTAGAGCTTCTCATTTGTTGATTCATGAGGGGCAGAGAGAAGCATTCCTGTAATTCAACTGTGTGTGTCCCTGCCTGTGGATGCCTAGGTAAATGCAATACCTGGAGAGGTTTGTAGCTTGTCACAACATCACAATGTGAGAAGGAGCCCAGGTTAGTAAGCCAGAGGGCGGAATGGCACCCCAGTTCCACTTCCTGTAAAAAGCTCATAGAAGAATCATTAACCAAAACAGCCAGCTAAATACATTACAAATATTATACATAATTAACAGTTTAACCAGTGTTAATTCAGACTGTCCTGAATTGTTTGCATGTTTTTGTTGTTGTATCTTTCCACCCACAAAAATGTTGACATAAAGTTTTGACTCAGAGTAACTGTGTAAAAATTCTCTTTGCACATTTTCCAACAAAAGAAGGAAAAGGAATGAGGTAATTGATAGAAAGCTCCACTTGCTAATCACTTCTCACCATCTAGGAATTTGCTGAAGAAACCCCACCCATAAGAATTGCCTGTAATAAACAGTTTCCCAGTAAGAAATCTGACCAAAAGGTGGATCAGTTTGACAACACAGAGATACTTTTAATACCTGTGAATCACAACATTTTGCTTAGTTTGTGGCCTGTCCAGATTAAGACATTGAGGAAAGAGTTTTCTGAAGAAAAAAAAACAGATGTCATAATATCATTTAATTATAAGGATCCATTTGAGTATTTAAACATTTGAGCTGGAAATGCAGAGATACTTTAAGTCAGTGACATATTTAATTCCAGGAGGGAGGAATTAGGTGTGGGCTGACTCCCTGAACTATACCCTCATGATACACAAAGCATTTCCACAGCTTCGGGAGAAATATTATCTTTCCCTTTCAGGAGTGGTATAATCTTCCTTGCCATAACTTATTTGATTTTCTTCAAATAAGACACTTCTGACACTTCTCTTTTAAAACTTCCAACTGTGTAAGAACTAGAGCAGCCTGTACTTAAGGAACAGACCATCAAAGGATTCATTTCTTATTTCTTCTCCTGGTATTTGAAACTACTCTGAGGATAAAGTCTATTCAAGAGGACTGCACTTGGAAGCTGTAGAGAGGGAAGAACTTTACCTCAGAAACAAAGATGGGCATTTTTCTGAATGTTTGTTACTACCTCATAGCAATTCACAGAGTCAGAATTGAAACTCCTGAGTATTCACAGTGGGATTGATTTTCAGAGTGCACACTTAGGTGCCTAACTCCCATTGAAAGTGAAAGGGAGGTAGGCACCTAAGTTTGTCTGATGTATAAATAAGCAGCAGACTAAATACACTGAGATAGAATTCCAATCTTGATTATGCTTTCTGTGTATACAACTGTGGTATCTAATGTATTCAGATATAACAAATATAGATAGATCATTCTTGTGTCCAGTGTGCAAACTTGGCTTCTCCAGCCATTCTGTTTGAAGCTGCTAGAGTATCTCTGAGTTTGGGGGAAAAGACAGTGATTACAGTAACTTGTCAGGAAAAAAATCAGTGAAACCAAAATGTTCATTTTTTAACCTCAGATGGTGAGTTACTGGAAAAGTTATAAAGCAAAAATCTAGGACATGATAACAAAAGAAAAAAATAATCCATTTCTGAGAGTTTTTCCATTGGCTTCAAAGGGGTTTTTATTAGGCCCCACATGATGCAAACAATAGTTACAATGTACACACACATACAGTCTAGAACTCGTCTTTCAGTGCCAAAAATCAGACCTCTCCCACTTGAACTGAACTGTACCTTTAGCTAGGTATAGCCGTAGTTACCTTTAGCCTGTCTGTGGATCAACCACTAGACAACAATATTACTCACTGATGTAGATTATACCCCTGCCTCCACCCTTTCCATCCTCTCATGCTGAGACAGGATTAAATATACCTAGACCAGGGTTTCTCAAACAAGGGTTGCCGCTTCTGTAGGGAAAGCTCCTGGCGGGCCGGGCCAGTGTGTTTACCTTTCCCATCTGCAGGTCTGGCCGATCGCGGCTCCCACTGGCTGCGGATCACTGCTCCAGGCCAATGGGAGTTGCTGGATGCTGCGACCAGTAAGTCCCTCAGCCCGCGTCACTTCCAGCAGCTCCCATTGGCCCAAGGATGTCCCAGCATCGGCCTTTTGATTTAAGATGATTAAGATATATTTATGTGAGAGTTCCTACTAGAGCTATATGAAATTCACAATTTTTATTTAATTTCATACAAAAATGCTTACCATTCGCTATTGCATTATTTGGTAGTCTCAAGAATCTGTTTTATTCATGATTGTGAGGAAATAATTATGATTATGTAAAAGACTTTCAAAAATATGAATGTTCATGTTTTGATACAAAGGTATTTTTGTTTTTTAAAAGTGCCCATTTTGGCTCAGAAAGAGGCCCATTTTTACTAAAAAATTAGTCCGTTTTCATTGGGAAAAGAATACCTGTACAGTTTTGTAGCGGTTGTTTTAATAAAACATTTTGAATGGATAACAAAATTTTAAAAACTTGAATTTCAACTTTGGATTGACTCATTAAGTAGTTTGCACAGCCTTACAAATACTTAATGCTCATGAGACTTAAGAATAGACATGCTTGTTCTTTGGAACACAGACCCACACACTGTTTGCATTGAATATCCCTACTATGAGGGATTTGTCTTGCCATTTTTATAATAACTAGGGTTCAAATAATCATACTTTGCATGACACTTTATTCTATGAGTTTTGTTAACATTATGAGCCAAATTCTCTGCTGGCAAAACTTAAAGTTAATAATTGAGAATCTGGCCCATAATAAATTTTCTACACTTTCTAATCTCCTATTCCAGATGAAGTACTGCACTGCAATTTGATATTTCATCTCTTAGCAACCTCCCCAGTTGTGAACTTTTAGTAGCCTTTTTAATTACTAGAAACTACCTTACTTTTCCTTGTTATGATTTGATTGGTTGTAAAATGTAATCAGCACTTTTGTAACAAAAAGATTTATTTTTATTTAATTTTAAAATATTTGACGTGATTCATCCATTTATTTTTATTTATTTTTAACAAATCTTCATTCGTTCTTTTAAGACCTGAAACCGAAATGGGCGTTGGCTTTAGCAATGACACCGTGTATTCTTCTTTTCAACCTGCCTTAATTTCAAGACTGGTAGCAACTGAAGACTTCTATGGAAGCCAACTATTGTTGTTTGTCATGTTTCAGGGATTACTATTTGTTTTTCTAAAAATATTGAAACCAGAATAGCCACCTCTGGAATCCTTACCACAAAGCACATGCTTACGAATGCTAGAAGTATTTGTGCATTTTGGTTACATATTCAGAATTATGAATAGGCAACCACACAAACACTCTCAGTATTCAAATGTGTCATATGAAAAAGAATCATAATAAAAAACTGCAATGGCACATCACATTTTAGCTTTTAATGATGAAGTAACAAAAAAGTAGATTAGTTGTTGCCCATGCAAATACAGCATGGTTTTCCTCATCCATGAAGAATTTGCCTAATGAATTATTTTGGGCTTTTGATAAGGAAAGATTTTAACAAACACCTGATGAATCATGAGTTAGGAATTTAATGTTTTGAATAGTTTACACCTATTCTGAAACTCTGTCACAAGAACATATAAGTATTACATTTTTCTCATTCACATAGCTGAACAAACCTGTTACATAAGAATTAAGCAGTCTTTACTTAAGAAAGCAATTTAAAGAAGATATATACATTTAGATAATGCAATGAAAAAATAGAAGTTTGATATCTCTACATGAGAGGATCACATCCTGAATTGAAGGGCTATTGGGCATAACATAATTCTCTTTAATCTCTCCCTACCAGATGATCTATGGTATAATATTGACATTAGTTTAAAGATAGCCATCTCTGATCCACCCAACTGGAGAATGAGTTACCACCAGAGATGTCAAAAGGAGATGTGGGAGAAAATGCAATTACAGATTTCAGAGAAGGGCAAAAATTAATTGCATATTTTGCCACCTAGTAAGGCAGAGATTTCTCCCTTAAAATCATATAAGGCTTGATTCAAAGTCCATTGAAGTCAATGGGCATACTCCCATTGACTTCAATGGGTTTGGATCAGGTTAATATGCACCTGGCTTTTATATGGCAAAATAGTCACGGAACAAATAGCATTGTTTAACTAATGCATATAAGTCCATCAATAGTGGCAATACCATACTATTCTTAAATTCACATACCACCTTGCTACAGAGGATGGGATTTTCAAAAGAGCTCAGATTTGACCTAACTCTGCTCCCATTGAAGTCCATTGACTTCAGTCAGAGGAAAGTTAAATCAATGTAGAGTGCTTTTGAAAATCTCATCCAATAAGTAACAGCCAAAAGGTTACAGCTATGTGGTGGCCTACATGAAATGGGTTGATAGTCTAAATCTAAATTGTGGTGGACAACTGAATATATCTCACATGAACACCACCATATTTGGCACTTTTATTGGCAGCCTCAGCAAAGGGTGCTAGAACTACATAGGCATGGAGAGTCTCACCATGGTGGGGAAGAACTTCACCCCAGAAACAAGGATAGGTGGGGAACAGATAAGGCACTTTGGCGAACAAGATAAGGAAGCTTATACTGCTGCTATCGGCACTATTCTAGTGAAGGACTTTCATTCTCCAGGGAAGTCCAGCTAACACCTTTACTGAGCACTAAATTCACTTTCTCCCCCCAACCCCCACTCCCACCCCCCCACACACAGAGGAAGTCTGGAAAAAGAGAATGAGTCAGAATTTTAAAAGTTTTTAATAATTCAGTTCATGCTTTTTCTCCATTAGAAATAAAAATCGCAAATACTATTGTAGCTGAAAGTGTAACCTTTGTGATAACCTTTCAGAATATATACTGTCATGTACTTCTCAGCTCTCTGATGCAGAAGTCAGGGACCCCTGACATGCATAAAACTAAGCTTTAAGAATCAGAATAGGGGACAGGGAAGGACTCAGATGTTCACTGGTCCCCATATGTGTGTGAGAGTGAAGAAGGGGATAAAAACAAAATGAAGGAAACATACAGTATCTTCGCTGCAATGTCCTGCTGTCAGGTATCAGTCACGATTGAGATTCACTCCAAATCACTTATTTTTTTGAGGCAACATCCTTCAAGTTCCCTTAGTGTGTATATACTTTGAAGATAGACAGATTAGAAATGTCTCACAGACACACCACTCAGAAAGATTTAAGATATATGATTTAAAACCTACCATATTGCATGGCTTTGTACATTAATATTACAGTACTTGAACATACTTTTCCCAGGTCAAGTTACTTGGCACTTAATTAAGGTGCCAAGGTGGTCTTTGAGGTGTTTTTTCTGATTTTTTATGATTTAGGGTTTTTTTAAGTTACTTTTAGTTTCTTAAAACTCTATATTTTATGAATTTCTACTTTTAAAAGTTGTAATATAAGCTACCCAAATTTATTACCATAACCAAAGTGTACTTTGGCAAAGAACCATGGCAAGAATCTCTTTTTGGCATGAAGTTAAACTTGTGGTTCACAGAAGCACAGAAACTCTTCTAAGAAGCCTGTCAGATTTTGAATACACAATTGTTTTTAGAATCATAAGATATTTTGGCTTGAAACAGTGATTACAAATTAGGAGCTGACAAACTATGATATCATAATCACACATTAAAATTCATCAAAAGAACTAGAGAAGTTCAGTTTTAAATTAGTGATGATTACAAAGAAAAAGTTTCCTCCACATTAAAAGACCTGTACAGCATGTGTTTTGTAACATGGAACTAATGGAAAGTTATTTGCCAAGTTTTGTGATCACCCACTGGAGCCACTTTAACATTTTGGCATGTAAAATGAAAATGACAAAATTTGCCTTTATGTCAAGGATGAAAAAACTCTATTTTTTACCTGTTTTCCTTTTATGACTGGATTACAGGGAAAAGCTCTTATAAAGTGAAATAAAAACTGCTGTAGCATGAGTCTCTGTGCATGTGTCACAGCATGTGGACTTTGTCATAATAGGTATACATGTGACAAGAGAAAAGGATCAATGTTCAATGCTAGTAGGTACATCCCCTATTAATTTTAATGTTTGTATTGCAATAATACCTGGAGATTCCAGATGAAATCAGTGCTTCATTGTGCTAGGCACTGTACAAACATAGAATAAGAAACAGACCCTGTTCTGAAGAGCTCACATTCTAAAAATAAAAATTTTCATGGGTAACTGCCATTAAAATCAGAGTTTAGGTCCCTAAATCATGTCGGCAAGATTTTTAATGGAATTTAGGCAATGCTTTGCTCAGCATTGCAAGACCTAAGTGATTGAGACAGCTAAACCCATTTTCAAAAGTGCCTACATTACTTTTGAAAATGAGACTTAGCCATCTAAATTGCTTAAGGGCTTGGCTACACTCACACTTTACAGCGCTGCAACTGGGGTGAGAAAAAACACCCCCCTGAGCGCTGCAAGATACAGCGTAATCAGGGCAGCAGCGTTGGGAGCGTGGCTCCCAGCGCTGCACACTACACCCGTAAGGGATGTGGTTTACGTGCAGCGCTGGGAGAGCTCTCTCCCAGCGCTGCCGCTCTGACTACACTCACACTTCAAAGTTCTGCCGCGGCAGTGCTTTGAAATTCCAAATGTAGCCATACCCTAAGTCTTGCAAAGGAGAGCATAGTAATTCCTAAATATCTTTAAAAGTGTAGGCCAGGGATCGGCAACCTTTGGCACATGGTCTGCAGGCCGGGCAGGTTTGTTTACCTGTCTCGTCCACAGGTTCGGCCGGTCGTGGCTCCCACTGGCTTCAGTTCGCCCTTCCAGGCCAATGGGGGCTGCAGGAAATGGCGGCCAGCACATCCCTCGGCCCACTCCACTTCCTTCAGCCCCCATTGGCCTGGAGCGACAAACTGTGGCCAGTGGGAGCCACAATTGGCTAAACCTGTGGACATGACAGGTTAACAAACCGGCCCGGCCCACCAGGGTGCTTACCCTGGCAAGCCGCGTGCCAAAGGTTGCCTACCCCTGGTCTAGGCTGTAGGCATGCTTAAAATATTTTCCCTAAATCAATGAGACTGACAAAGAAGCATGGCGAGAGGAAATGGTTTGCCAAATGTCACACCCACTCAGTCACTGGCAGAGCTGGCATTAAAACCCAGTCCAGTTCCCCGTCCACTAGGCTATTCTCACTTGCTCTTGAGATGAGTTTTATTACCTGATCACCAGTTCTCCTTAGGGCTGCCAACCCTCCAGGGTTGTCCTGAAGTCTCTAGAAATATAAGATTAATCTTTAGTTAAAGATTATGCCATGTGATGAAATCTCCAGGAATACGTCCAACCAAAATTGGCAACCCTAGTTCTCATAGAGACAGAACCAATTTCCTGGAAGGAAGGGTAATGATGGCCAACCGAAGGCCAGGATGGCAAATGTCCTGGGACCATATACAGTTGTTACAATCCGGACTGATGAATCTAAATAGTTTTATTAATCTTGTGTTATTCCTTGAACATTATACTATGCTGATAAATCAAATTCTTATAATATCTGTTTTCTACAGAGAGTTAGGAACTCTGGGGAATTGTTTCAGTAGTTGCCCTATTCTCATGAAAAATGGTTGATGGACTCTAGCTAACTTTGGCTGCTGCCAGTTTGAAATTCATTGATGTAAAATAGTCTTTTGGTATTCCAGTAGAAATATGTGACTTGTCAGTCCTTGTGATATATGAAGATATTCACCGAGTAAGTTTCATTTCATAATTCTTACATGAAATCAGCACTGCTTTTCACTGAGCTAGGATGGCCAACAGCTATGAATTTTGTGCATAGGACAGCTCTCCTCTTTTCCTAGACACAAAACAAATTCTCATTTTACAGGTTTGACTCTTCTCCTGCTGAATTTTCTATTTTAATCTTGAATGTAAATGGCTCATATTAGGGATGGATGCTGATGTTTAGTTAAAATAAGAACCAACACCAGCTTATGCTCCAGACGAAAAACAAACCTTTTTGAAGGTTCATAATTATTAAAGAAAAATACTGGAAAAATATTCAACCATCATTTTATTGTAAAACCTGCACATTATAAAGATTAGCCCCATTAGACTCTCCTATCCTCAAAAGTCTGCCCTCAATCCCACCTGCTTCTCTTTGCAGTGCCCATATGGTTTTCACCTCACCTCCAAACTCAGAGACACTGTTGCTCACCTCCAGATCTACCTAGGAGCCCCTACAGTCTGGCTTCTATCCACTCTACTCTGTTTCACTCAATTGCTCTCACTAAGGTGACTAATGAGCTCTCCTAGCAAAATCTCACGGCCTTTTATTGCAGTTTCATCTCAACTGCATTTGATAGTGTTGATCATGCTATCTTTATCAATACCTTTACCTGTGTTGGCTTTTGCAACTCTATCCTGCCACCTATCTGGTCCTTCAGTGGGTCCTTTTCTTTTTTCCTACTTTCCATGGCGATCCCATAGGGCCCCTTCTTTTCTATTTGCAAACTTGGTGTAGGTGTTGTCATTTTCCCATAGGCTTCATCTAGCACAGGGATCAGCAACCTTTGGCATCCAGCCCATCAGGGAAATCTGCTGGTGAGCTGGGATGGTTAGTTTACCTGCAGTGTCTGCAGGTTCAGCCGATCACAGCTCTCACTGGCCGTGGTTTGCCGTTCCAGGCAAATGAGTGCTCTGGGAAGCGGCACAGGCCGAGGGATGTGCTGGCTGCTGCTTCCCTCAGCCCCCATTGGCCTGAAACGGTGAACGGTGAATGAGAGCTGCAATCGGCCTAACCTGCGGACGCTGCAGGTAAACAGATCATCACGGCCCACCAGTGGATTTCCCTGATGGGCCACATGCCAAAGGTTTCTGATCCCTGATTTGGCATCTGTATCCTGATGACTTGCAAATCTACCTCTCCACACTTTAGGCTTTGTCTTCGTTGACATAAACCAGTTTGTTTTACAGTGAAATAACAAATGTGTGATAGTTATCTCACTATAAAATCCTAGGTGGAGACCAGGCACTTGTAGTGTTTACCATGAGGCAGCTAAGCAAGGTCAGCGCTGTATCTGCAATCAGTGATTGACCTCACCTAGTTTAACATCACAGTAAAAATAAATTGCTATGTCTTCATTGTTTTTATAACAGGATAGCTTCCTCTCTAGCTTCCTTGAAATCCACATCGTTTCCCTCCAAAGATCATCTTCTTGGCCCTCATGTTGAAATAACAAATTTCCTCCTTCAGATCCTTTTATTGCTTTCCCCTTTTCTATCTCTTCACAACATACAGTTCAAGTTTCTTCTTGTCACAGTTCTGCCACTCCCTACTTCTTTACTCTTGTCTCTGTTACTCTGTCTACACCACCGGTCATGCCAGTCTTAATCACTCACTTGTCCATCTCTCCCCGAAACATCTGTGTTTTTTCCCATGATGCCCTTTAGGCATGGAATGCCCTCCCTGAACAGATCTACAATGCTACTACACTCTCCTTCTTCAAATCCTTCCTCAGGGCCCCTTTCTTTTAGTAGCCTAGCGAGATCTTGAATGCCATAATTATCATGTTGAGGCACTATTGGGTATATTTGGTACACTTCTTTAAAAAATATATAAAATATAGATGGATTAGATTTCCATTTTGCCCTACTTTCATGTGTTGCTTGTCTTATGGAAGGGGTAGCACAGGGGAAAAAAAACCACACACACAAAACAAAGCAAATGAAATGAAAAAGACATGTGCCTAGCATCACCCAGCCATTTTACTTGTATGCTGTATCTTGACACCAACATGTGCATGCATGCACACACACAGACACACACACTTTGGGCTCAGACTCAGCATTGAGATATCTAATATTTAGGTACCCTGCTGACAAGTGGAATCCGCAGCCCCCAGTTAGGTGTCTAGGTTCCCACTACAATGCAAGAACAGAGTTAAGACACCTACAAATGGAATTCACAAAAGCCAGCAAGCTTAGTGGTTAGCCACTAAACTAGCCAGTAGAAAATGTCAAGACAGGGGTGTGGCCTAAAGCTCACCCCTCAGTGTGAGGAGGTGCCTAAGTCCAGGCCATATAGAAATATTTCTCTCTGCTGAAGATTCACAGCCACAAACTCCCTCCTGGAGTTAGAGGCATAAAAAGGAGGCATAAGGAGGAGGAGGAGGCATAAGAAGGAGGCATAACAACCCCCTAATAATATTTAGACCAGTAACTGGAGCATTCACCTAAGATGTGAGAGACCTAGGTTTGAGCCCCCTAATTGCAGGAGATACAGCAAAGATTTTAACTTTATTTGCCTACCTCTCATGTGAGTGTCCTAGATACTGGCCTCTAGAGTCAGTCTTATGCTTTTGGTAGTCCAATGACTGTTAAGTGTGTTCTATAAAGTGGAACATTTTCAACAGGAGAGACTGACCAAGACCCAACCCAGAATAGGGCACTCACATGGGAGGTGAGAGACCTGGGTTCCAATCACTGCTGCACATCAGGCTATGGGTCAGGTTTTCTAAACCTTTTATCATTTTTGTTGCTCTCCTCTGGGCCGTCTCTAATTTGTCTACATGTTTAAGGACATAAGAACATGAGAATGGCCATACAGGGTCGAACCAAAGGTCCATTTATCCCACTATCTTATCTTCCAAAAGTCACTGGTGCCAGATGCTTCAGAGGGAATGAACAAAACATAGCAACTTATCGAGTGATCAATCCTCTGTCCAGTCCTAACTTCTAACAATCAGAGATGTAAGGACACTCAGAGCTTGGGGTTGTGTCTTGACCATCTTGGCTAATAGCCATTGATGGATCTATCCTCCATGAACATATCTAGCTCTTTTTTTAACCCAATTATACTTTTGGACTTAACAGCATCCACCGGTAATGAGTTCCACAGGTTGACTATATGTTGTGGAGAAGTACTACCTTATGTTTGCTTTAAACTTGCAGACTATTAATTTCATTGGGTGACCGGTTCTTGTGATATGTTGAGGAATAAATAACACTTCCTTATTTACTTTTTCCACACCATTCATGATTTTGTAGACCTCTATCATATGCCCCCCGCCATCATCTCTTTTTTAACATGAACAGCTCCATACTCCAATCATATTTGTTGCCCTTCTCTGTACTTTTCCCAAATTCTAATATATATATCCATGGTTTTCTAAGTTGGTTAGCTTTAAGAACTATCCAGGAAGACTCCAAGATCTCTATCTTGAGTGGTAACAGCTAATTAGACCCCATCAATTTGTATGTTACATCTTACAATGTGAGTTAATTTGCATTTATAAACATTGAATCTCATCTGCCATTTTGTTGCTCACTCACTCAGTTTTGAAGATCCTTTTGTAACTCGTCACATTCACCTTTGGACTTAACTATCTTGAGTAATTTTGTATTGTCTGCAAATGTTGCCATATCACTGTTTATCCCCTTTCCCAGCTTGTTTATGAATATGTAGAAAAGCACTGGTCCCAGTACAGATTCTTGGGGTATTTACCTTTCTTCACTGTGAAAACTAACCATTATTTTATTCCTATTATATCAATATCCTCATTTAATACCAGATTCACCCCTATTGATCTTTAGACTTCTAGTATTTGCATACAAGCACTCAGGAGGCGGCGAACAGAGCGGCTAACAGGGGAGTTTCAGTGGGAGTGCTGTTGGAGGAGCAGGTTTTTGTGGTTTTTGTAGTTTGTGGTGTTTGTGTGTGAGTGAGTGTGTGTGCAGGCTGCTAGGGGCTGTGTGCTGGGAGCGAGGCTGAGCCCTGAGTTGGGGGCGGGGCTTACCTGATTAGGGGTCCTATATAAGGAGCCAGGCACTCAGGCAGCGGCACAGGAGGCGGCGAACAGAGCGGCTAACAGGGGAGTTTCACTGGGAGTGCTGTTGGAGGAGCAGGTTTTTGTAGTTTGTGGTGTTTGTGTGTGAGTGAGTGTGTGTGCAGGCTGCTAGGGGCTGTGTGCTGGGAGCGAGGCTGAGCCCTGAGTTGGGGGCGGGGCTTACCTGATTAGGGGTCCTATATAAGGAGCCAGGCACTCAGGCAGCAGCACAGTCAGCTGCAGCGGCACAGGAGGCGGCGAACAGAGCGGTTAACAGGGGAGTTTCAGTGGGAGTGCTGTTGGAGGAGCAGGTTTTTGTAGTTTGTGGTGTTTGTGTGTGAGTGAGTGTGTGTGCAGGCTGCTAGGGGCTGTGTGCTGGGAGCGAGGCTGAGCCCTGAGTTGGGGGCGGGGCTTACCTGATTAGGGGTCCTATATAAGGAGCCAGGAACTCAGGCAGCGGCACAGGAGGCGGCGAACAGAGCGGCTAACAGGGGAGTTTCAGTGGGAGTTTCCAGGGGGAGGTTTCAGGGGAGACCAAGGCAGAGGAACCAGGAAGGCAGACCAGGGAAGAGGCAGTGGCCTGCAGAGTGGTGTGAGGCGTGGATTGCCAGGCACACAGTTGGAGCGCTACGATGGAGGCAGAGGTAGCAGGTGCAGACACACTGAGGATGACTGGATGCGGTAGCTGCGGCATGTACATGGTCCTAGAGGGAGCACCTGAAAGGAGTTTCACCTGCATGAAGTGCCGCCTGATAGAGCTGCTGGAGGAAAAGGTCAGAGGACTGGAGATGCAAGTGGAAACTCTGGCTGATTTTAGAAGGGGATTTGAGCAGATGATGGAACACAAACATGATGAGGCGCAGGGGACAAGCTCAGACGAGCGGATAGAAGCAAGACCAAAGGACTCTGAGGAGGGGCTGCTGGGTGAGGAAAGTGGACAGTGGCAGCATGTGACTAGGAGAACCAGGCAGAGGAAAAGACGGGCCAGCGATGGAGAAATAGAACTCAGGAACAGGTTTGCTGAGTTGGGAAATGAAGATGGAGCACAGCAGGCTGCTGAAGGACAAAGGGCGAGGAAGAAGAGGCGAGCAGCTAGTCCTGCAGAAAGAGGGGAGGAGTCGATGGAGGCGACACCAAGTGTGAGCCCTAGGAGGACTGTGAGGGCGAATACAAATCGTAAGGAATTGCGACCACCTGCTGTGGGGGATAGACCGCAGAATCGCACTGTCGCCAGGAAAAGGCAAGTTTACGTGATTGGAGACTCTTTACTGAGAAGAGTGGATAGGCCTGTAACTAGACCTGATCGGGAGAACAGAAGGGTGTGCTGTCTGTCAGGGGCTAAGATACAGGATGTGGACCTGAGGCTGAATACGATCTTAGCGGGAGCGGGAAAGAATCCGTTGATTATCCTTCATGTGGGAACAAATGATACGGCTAGTTACTCGCTGGACTGTATCAAGGAGGACTATGCCAGACTGGGGAAGAGGCTCAAAGACATCGAGGCTCAGGTGATCTTCAGTGGGATTCTGCCGGTTCCTAGAGCGGGGCGACGAAGGAGTGACAAGATTATGGCGATCAACAGATGGCTTAGGGAGTGGTGTTATAAGGAGGGCTTTGGGATGTACGGTCACTGGGAAGCGTTTACGGATAGACGACTGTTCGCTCAGGATGGACTTCATCTAAGCAAGGAGGGAAATAGAATTCTAGGATGGAGGCTCGCCGACCTCATCAAGAGAGCTTTAAACTAGGAAGTTGGGGGAGATGGTTGGGAGATGTTCGGGAGATCTCCACGCCGGAATGTAACCTGGAAAGGAAAGTAAACAAAGTGAGAGGGGATACCCTTGTGGTCCCAAGATTTGATCCGAGGAGGAATAGTGGAGAAACCAGAGTAGCGGGTGATGCTGGTGGTAAAAGGTCTCTGCACGACGGGGGAAAGAATGTCACTGATGCAAAACGCCAAAAATTAAAAGGCCTGTACACTAATGCGAGGAGTCTAGGTAACAAGATGGAGGAACTGGGGTTACTAGTGCAGGAAGTGAAACCGGATATTATAGGGATAACTGAAACCTGGTGGAATAGTACTCATGACTGGAGCACGGGTATTGAAGGCTATGTGCTGTTTAGGAAAGACAGAAAGAAAGGCAAAGGTGGTGGAGTAGCCTTGTACATCAATGATGACATTAACTGTAGCGAAATAAGAAGCGATGGAATGGATAAGACAGAGTCTGTCTGGGCGAAAATCACATTGGGTAAAAAAGCAACTAGAGCTTCCCCTGAGATAGTGCTTGGCGTGTGCTACAGACCGCCGGGATCTGATTGGGATATGGATAGAGACCTCTTTAATGTCTTTAATGGAGTAAACACAAAGGGGAAATGTGTGATTATGGGGGACTTCAACTTTCCAGATATAGACTGGAGGACGAGTACTTGCAAGAATAATAGGGGTCAGATTTTTCTGGATGTGATAGCGGATGGATTTCTTCATCAAGTAGTTGAAGTACCTACGAGAGGAGATGCCATTTTAGATTTGGTGTTGGTGAGCAGTGAGGACCTCGTAGAAGAAATGGTGGTAGGGGACAACCTTGGTTCGAGTGATCATGAGCTGATTCAGTTCAAACTAGATGGAAGGATAAACAAATGTAGATCTGGGATTAGGGTTTTTGACTTCTCGAGGGCTAATTTTAAAGAGTTAAGGAAATTAGTTAGGGAAGTGGATTGGACGGAGGAATTAGTGGATTTGAATGCGGAGGAGGCCTGGAATTACTTTAAGTCGCAGCTGCGGAGACTGTCGGAAGCCTGCATCCCGAGAAAGGGGAAAAAAACCATGGGCAGGAGTCGTAGGCCAAACTGGATGAGCAAACAACTCAGAGAGGGGATTAGACAAAAGCAGACAGCTTACAGGGAGTGGAAGAAAGGCAGGATCAGCAAGGAAAGCTACCTTGGTGAGGTCAGAACGTGTAGGGATAAAGTGAGGAAGGCTAAAAGCCGCATTGAACTGGACCTTGCAAAGGGAATCAAAACCAATAGTAAAAGGTTCTACAGCCACATAAATAAGAAGAAAACAAAGAAAGAAGAACCTAGGCATGGCCCAACATCTAAACAAGTACTTTGCTTCAGTTTTTAATAAGACTAGTGAACCTTGGGATGATGGAGGGATGATAAACGGGAATGTGGATATGGAAGTGGATATTACCGCAACTGAGGTAGAGGCCGTACTTGAACAGCTCGATGGGACGAAGTCGGAGGGCCCGGACAATCTCCATCCGAGGATATTAAAGGAACTGGCGCGTGAAATTGCGAGCCCGTTAGCGAAAATTTTTAAGCAGTCGGTAAACTCGGGGGTTGTGCCATATGATTGGAGGATTGCTAATGTAGTTCCTATTTTTAAGAAAGGGAATAAAAGTGATCCGGGTAATTATAGGCCTGTTAGCTTGACGTCTGTAGTATGCAAGGTCTTGGAAAAAATTTTAAGGGAGAAAGTAGTCAAGGACATAGAGGTCAATGGTAATTGGGACGAATTGCAACACGGATTTACTAAAGGTAGATCGTGCCAAACCAATCTGATCTCCTTCTTTGAGAAGGTGACGGATTACTTAGATAAAGGAAATGCGGTAGATATAATTTACCTAGATTTCAGTAAGGCGTTCGACACGGTTCCGGACGGGGAACTGTTAGTCAAATTGCAAAAGATGGGAATGAATACGAAAGTTGTTAGTTGGATAAGGAACTGGTTAAAGGGGAGACTCCAGAGGGTCGTATTGAAAGGTGAATTGTCAGGCTGGAAGGAGGTCACTAGTGGAGTCCCTCAAGGATCGGTTTTGGGACCGATCTTATTTAACCTTTTTATTACTGACCTTGGCACAAAGAGCGGGAATGTGCTAATAAAGTTTGCGGATGACACGAAGCTGGGGGGTATTGCTAACACGGAGAAGGACAGGGATACTATTCAGGAAGATCTGAACCACCTTGTTAACTGGAGTAATAGGAACAGGATGAAATACAATAGTGAAAAGTGCAAGGTTATGCATTTAGGAACTAATAATAAGAATTTTGGATATACGTTGGGGGCGCATCAGTTGGAAGCGACGGAGGAGGAGAAGGACCTTGGGGTGCTGGTTGATAGCAGGATGACTATGAGTCGCCAATGTGATACGGCTGTTAAAAAAGCGAATGCGATTTTGGGATGCATCAGGCGGGGTATTTCCTGCAAGGATAAGGAGGTGTTAGTACCGTTATACAAGGCGTTGGTGAGACCCCATCTGGAATACTGTGTGCAGTTCTGGTGTCCCATGTACAAGAAGGATGAATTCAAACTGGAACAGGTTCAGAGACGGGCTACAAGGATGATCCGAGGAATGGAAAAACTGCCTTATGAAAGGAGACTCAAAGAGCTTGGCTTGTTTAGCCTGGCCAAAAGAAGGCTGCGGGGGGATATGCTTGCTCTATATAAATATATCAGGGGGGTTAACGTTAGGGAGGGAGAGGAATTATTTAAGTTTAGTACTAATGTAGGCACGAGGACGAATGGGTATAAACTGGACATTAGGAAGTTTAGACTTGAAATTAGACGAAGGTTTCTAACCATTAGGGGAGTGAAGTTCTGGAACAGCCTTCCGAGGGAAGTAGTCGGGGCAAAAGACTTTCCTGGCTTTAAGACAAAGCTTGATAAGTATATGGAGGGGATGTTATGATAGGATTGTTAATTTGGGCAATTGATCTTGGATTACCACCAGATAGGTCTGCTCAATGATCTGCGGGGAGATGTTGGATGACATGGGAACTGAGTTACTGCAGAGAATTCCTTCTTGGGCGCTGGCTGGTGAGTCTTGCCCACATGCTCAGGGTTTAGCTGATCGCCATATTTGGGGTCGGGAAGGAATTTTCCTCCAGGGCGGATTGGCAGGGGCCCTGGAGGTTTTTCGCCTTCCCCTGCAGCGTGGGGCACGGGTCGCTTGCTGGTGGTTTCTCTGCAGCTTGAGGTCTTCAAACCAGTTTTGAAGATTTCAATAACTCGATCCTGGGATAGGGGTTGTTATAAAATTGGATGGGTGGAGTTCTGTGGCCTGCCTTGTGCAGGAGGTCAGACTAGATGATCAGATTGGTCCCTTCTGACCTATTAGTCTATGAGTCTATGAGTCTATGAGTCTATAAAACTTGTCCATATTTATTTGTCTGCCTTCATGTGATGTAACTGAATGGAATTCTCATTTAACTCTTTCTTTTCAGCTCCTATCCATACTGTATCAACTTCTAGTCTCTCCTTTTTACTCAGCTATAGAGTTTTCCCTTTAATAAATCTTCCGCTGAGGCATAGGAGCCAACTCCATGGGTGCGCTGGGGCTGGAGAACCCAAGGGGAAAAATTGGTGGGTGCTCTGCACCCGGCAACCAAGCTCCGCCGCCCCCACCCCACCTCACCTTCACTGCCATCTCTTCCGTAACAAGCTTTGGAGGGATGGGGGAGGAGCGTGAACATGGCGTGCTCAGGGAAGGAGGTGGGGAAGAGGCAGGGCCGGGGCGAGATTTGGGAAAGGGGTTCGAATAGGGGCAGGGACGGGGCAGAGTTGGGGTAGGGACTTTGGAAAAGGGGTTGGAATTGGGGTGGGGCAGAGGTGGGAGGGAGCGGGGTGGGGATGTAATCGGGATGGGGTCAAGGGCAGAGGGAGGTTGAGCACCCACCAGCGCCAGCAGAAGTCGGCGCCTATGCCCTAAGGGATATAGTTCTGTCTGTACCATGTGCTTCTTCACACCTGTCAGTTTTCCTATAGCCTTTAGCTTCAAAACTCTTCTATAACCTTTTTAATTTAACATGCCAGCAATCTGGTTCTGTTTTGGTTTAGGCAGAGCCCATCCTACCTGTATGGGCTCCTCCTTTCCAAAAATATTCCCCACTTCCTAATAAATCTAAATCCCTTTTTCAAACACCTTTGTTTCATCCATGGGTTGAGACCCTGCAGTTCTGCCAGTCTAATGGGCCCTGTGCATGGAACTGGAAGCATTTCAGAGAATGCCACTATGGAGGTCCTGGACTTTAATCTCTTACCTAGCAGCCCAAATTTGGCCTACAGGATCTCTCTCTCTGACCCTTTCTGATGTCATTGGTACCTGCATGTACCATGACCACCAGCTCCTCCCCAGCTCTGCACATAAGTCTATCTAGATGTCCACAAGCTTCACACCCAGCAAGCAATTCACCATGTGGTTCTCCCAGTCATCACAAACCCAAATATGTACAGGTCTAGTAATCAAATTCTCCACTACTTTTACTTGTCTTTTCCTAATACCTGTCATTCCCTCCCCTGGAGGTGCATCCTTAATGTGAGACCATACAATTACATCATCTGGAAAGAGGGGCCCGACTATGGGATCACTTCCCTTTACTTAAGCTTGATATTCTCCTTCCCCAACACTTCCATCCTCCTCAACAGCACACAGACGGTCAGCCTTAAAGTATTGCACCCAAAACTGAACACAGTACTCTGGCTGAGGCCTAACCAGCACCAAGTAGAGCAGAACATTTACCTCTTGTGTCTTACATATGAGACTCTTTTTAATACATCCCAGAATATTACCCTTTTTGCAACTGCAACACATTGTTTGCCAGTATTCAATTTGTGATCCACTATAACTCCTAGATCCTTTTCAGCAGTACTACTGTCTAGCCCAGGGATCTCAAACACACAGCTTATGGGCCGCATGTGGCCCACGAGGTTATTTTCTGCAGCCCGTGAGGTCCTCACAGCCCTCCCACCCTCCCCCGTTGTTTACCTAGAGCAGCTTTGGCCAGGCATGCACCAGGAAGTGGAAAGAACGTGGGGGAAGAGAGGCGCAGGGGTGTGTGTTGATGTTGCTTCAGGCACCACCCCCAGCAGCTCACATTGGCTGCAATTCTCCATTCCCGGCCAATGGGAATTGAACCCGACCCCCTGCCCTGAACGCCCGGCCGCACCCCAACCCCCTTCTCTGAGCTGCCTCCTGCACCCTGCCCCCGACCTCCTGCCCTGGGCCCCCTGCCACACCCCTTCTGCATTCTGATCCCTTGACCTTTGGGGAAGGGGTTGGAATGGGGTCAGGGAAGGTGTGGGAAGACTTGGGGCATCATGGAAGGGGTGGAGTTGGGGTGGGGGCGAGGGCAGCCAGTGGGAGGTATCAGTAATGCTGCCCTGTGGGCAAAGTGCTAGTCCTCATGTGGCCCTCATGGTCATTTAAGTTTGAGACCCCTGGTCTAGCCAGTTAGTCTCCAATTTGTATTTGTTCATTTGATTTTTCATTCCTAATCGTAGTACTTTCCACTTGTCATTACTGACTTTCCCCTTGTTGATTTCTCCAATATGTCAATGTAATTTTAAACACTAATCCTGTCCTCCAAAGCGCTTGGAACCCCTCTTTTCTCAGTGTCATCCACAAATTTTATAAGCATACTCTCCATTTCATTATCCATGTCATTAATGAAAATCTTTAGTTGTACCAGACTCAGGGCAAACCCATGTGAAACCCCACTAGATACTTCCATCCAGTTTGATGGTGTGTCATAAACAGATAGCTAAGGGTTAATGTCTCTTTCACCTGAAAAAAAAAGTAACCTGAAGCACCTGACCAGAGGACCAATCAGGAATCCGGATTTTTTCAACTCTGGGTGAAGGGAAGTTTGTGTCTGAGTTCTTTGTCTTCTGCCTGAATCTCTCTCAGCTAGAGAAGGATTTTTCTATTTCCTGCTTTCTAATCTTCTGTTTCCCAGTTGTAAGTACCAAAGATCAGATAGGGGATTTTTATGTTCTTTTGTATTTACATGTCTATAGTTGCTGGAGTGCTTTGAATTGTATTATTTTGAATAAGGCTGTTATTCAATATTTCTTTTAAGCAATTGACCCTGTATTTGTCACCTTAATACAGAGAGACCATTTGTATGTATTTTTCTTTCTTTTTTATATAAAGCTTTCTTTTAAGACCTGTAGGAATTTTTCTTTAGTGAGGAACTTCAGGGAAATTGAGTCTGTACTCACCAGGGAATTGGTGGGAGGAAGAAGTCAGAGGGAAATCTGTGGGTGTTAGATTTACTAGCCTGACTTTGCATTCCCTCTGGGTGAAGAGGAAAGTGCTTTTTATTATTTATTAGAGAGGGTGGTATCGCTCTGCTTAGATTCACGGAGGTTGCTTCTGTGTAGCTCTCCAGGAGCACCTGGAGGGGGGAAGGGAAAAAGGATTATTTCCTTTTGTTGTGAGACTCAAGGGATTTGGGTCTTGGGGTCCCCAGGGAAGGTTTTGTGGGGACCAGAGTGCCCCAAAACACTCTAATTTTTTGGGTGGTGGCAGCAGTACCAGGTCCAAGCTGGTAACTAAGCTTGGAGGTTTTCATGCTAACCCCCATATTTTGGACGCTAAGGTCCAAATCTGGGACTAGGTTATTGACATGGTGAACCACTGATAACTACACTTCGAGTACAGTCTTTCAACCAGTTGTGCACCCACTTTACTAAAATCAAGATAAATCAAGTCTACAGCCTTCCCTCTATCCAATAGGCCAGTAACCTTGTCAAAGAAGGAAATTACGTCTATTTGGCATGATTTTATTCTTGACAAATCTGAGTTGGCTATTAGTTATCACCTTATAATCTTCTAGTTTTAGATACTTACAAACTGATGGATTAATAATTTGATCCAGATTCTTTCCAGGTATCAAAGTTAGGCTGACTGACATATAATTCTTCAGGTCCTCCTTCCCCCCACCCCCCCTTTTTAAAGATATGTTTATCTTTTTATGGTTCTCTCGGGCCTCTCCCATCCTTCATAAGTTCTTAAAGCTAATGTTTCCAAGACTGCTGCAGCTAGTTTTTTAAGTATCCTTGGTGACTTTGTCAGACCCTGCTGACTTAACTAAATCTAATTTATCTAAATATTCTTTAATCTATTATTTCCCTTTTCTGGCTTGTGTTCCTTCTCCAGACTTGTTAATATTGAAAACTAAAACAAAATAGGCATTAAACAACTCAGGCTTCTTGGTGTCATCTGTTATTAGCTTTCCTACCCTGTTAAGTAGTGGGCTTACACTTTCCATCATCTTTCTCTTGCTCCTAATGTGTTTATAAAATTTCTTATTGCCTTTTATGTCCCTTGCTAGGTGTGATTCATTTGGTGCCTTAGCTCTTGATGGACTCATATTGGCCTCCTACTTTTCTTCCTTTTTTAACTTCGCACTGAGATAGAGACAATATTAAAGTTACAACAGCAAACTGAGAGATTGGCAGCTCTCCTGCCAATTTGGTAAACTTGTTAAAGTCTGATTTTTTGAAGTCCACTGTTCTTATTCTGCTGCTCTTACTCCTTCCTTTTCTTAGAGCAATGAAGCCTGCAATTTCATAATCACTGCCATGCAAGGTGCTTTCCACCTTCAGATTCAAAACTAATTCCTTCCTTTTAGTCAGAATCATGTCTAAAATGGCTGCTTCGTGGGTTACTTCCTCTACCTTCTGAAAAAAGAAGTTGTGCTCAACACATTCCAAGAACTTATTGGACATATTGTGTTTTGCAGTATTACTTTTCCAACAGATGTCTGGATAGTCAAAGTCCTCCATTACTACAAGGTCTTGTGCTTTAGATATTTCTGTTATTTGTTCTAGAAATTTCCCTTCCACAACCTCCTCCTGATTTGGTGACCATGTAGTCACCCCTGTTTTCCCCTCTGTTATTTTCACCCAAACATTTCCAAATGGACTGCCCTTCACCTCCCTATGGACCTCAGAACAAGTATATATATTCCTGATGCAATTCTTCCTCCCATTTTTCCCTCCCTGTCATTCCTGAACAAGCTACACCCTTCTATGCAAATATTCAAGTAATAAGATTTATCCCACCAGGTCTCTGTGATACCAGTTACATCATAAATTAGTTTGTGTAGTAAGACTTTCAGTTCTTCCTGATCATTCCCCATACTCCTTGCATTTGTGCACAGACATCTACGATGTTGAGAAGATTCCCTCACTTTTTTTTGGTGCTTATTGCTCCTATGACTCTATTGTAATTTTTTATTTCCACCCCCAATTTCCAGGCGGCTTTTGTAACCTGCCTTGCCTAGGTAGGTGAGTAGGTGTCTGAAAATGCTCTTCCTCTTCCTTGTCAGGTGGACCCCAACTCTTCCCAGCAGTTCTTCACAGAACAGAATCCATCTAAGTTTTATTATATTATATATTTTATAGTATAATATAACGGGTCACAATTATCAAAATAAAACTAATATCCAAATGAAATTTTTTAATAAGATAATTTCTATGTTTCTGAATTGATGTTCTTTGGAATTTCCATTTTACGAAAATTCAAAATTTTGTATGTTTACCCCAAATGGTCTGAAAACAAATTTTGAACAGTCAGAATTTTCTTTGGGATGGAAATTCAGTTGTTTTCTGACTAGCTTTACTCAACAACAACAAATCTTGCTTGCCTTAGCACTACATCTGACTAAGATGAGTCAGTTCCACAGCAATACTGAGAAAAGCGGTTCTTAAAGCAAATAATTAACTGCATTTCATACCAGGAGTAAATTCTGTGGAAAATGTATCATTTGGATAACTGGCATATACTGAGCCAAATTCTCTGCTGAGGAAAGTGAGTGACATTCCATTAATATCAGTGCAGTTGTACCTGCTTACCCAAGCAGCATATTTGGCCTATTGTGTTTTTCAGCTGAATCTTCAGGTTAAGATTTTCAATCCCAGCTACAGCAGTTGGATATTAAATTCCTTGCATGTCCAAAGCCTTCTGTACGCAGTGTTATTGTAGCTTGTCTCTCTCACCAACAGAAGTTGGTCCAATAAAATAGATTGCCTCACCCACCTGGTCTCTCCAAAGCCCTCTGGGCAGGTTTGAAAAAAAAAAACTTAAAAGTTACAAAAGCTAATTCTTCCCATATTTAAAATGTGATTTCCCATGCAGATTTAAAGTATTACACTTTTGTGGGCTTTAAATAATATTATAGAATGACAATAACTACTAGTGGGATGCTAACTAATATGCCACATTTGGACTCTATTTCATTGTATTTTTTTAATTCCACCACTATTAAAAACAACTCTTATTAAATTAGATTACAAGATACAATATGATAAATGCCACCACAATCCTTTTAATCAAAAGCATTATGCATTCTTCTGTCAGGGCTTGTATTAAATATCAGTCCTTCTTCTCAGTTAATTAAAAATGAAAAGATAAACATTTGAAACCTATGAAGAAATTACTTTAATTATTGACAGAAAGCCCTATAACAAGCTTCAAATTCAAATCCTTTGTATTTCAACATGTTTAGCTAGTTATTTTGGTGCCCAGCATCAGGAGACTATTTTGCACAATCTCCTCCCTTTCCTCTCATAGCGCATTGCATCAGGAAGAGGGCATCTTCAGAGACATGCCAGTTTTTTGCCTGTCCCAGCAAAACAAGTGCCTGACCAAATACTGATATGTTTTAGGCACATTCAGCACCATATTTCTGAAACCTGTAAGCTAAATCCAGCTAGCAGGTGACATTCAACTCTATGCAAAGAGGCAACCAAAGGCCTATGCAACACTGAAATAGGGGGACCAAAGGAAAAACGGGACACCCTGCAGGGCTGGCCTGAAGTCCACCTCCCCACCAGTGCCCCCACTGCTGCCTGTCCACACCAAAGGCCACGCAAGGACCCCTCTCCCCCCTTAGGGTTGGCTGGCCCAAGCTGCTCTCCTGAGCTCTCCCTCCAGCACAGGGCTGGCATTGCCACTTCCTCCCTGTCTCCCCCTCCCCCCACAACATTCCTCCATGCCCCACTAGGGGACCCACAGCACTGGATGTATGGTCACCCTACACTGAAATCCCAGCACTTCAGCACTATTTGTGATGTCCCTTTGCTTAAGTCCATCTGCGGGAGAATCAGCTTACTCCATCTAGTGCTCTGTACCTCATTTTCTCTTCTTTCTATGCTCTGGAGGTAATTTCACCATAAAATTGAAATTTCTTCTCAGGTTTATTAACAACGAATATAACCACTGTTAAGGGGTCCTCAAGTCCCTTTGGCCCTCTTCCAGGGCCCCCAGTCAACCTTATGTCAGTGCCTCCTGCTTATCTTGTTCCAAGGTTCTTGCTCAGCTCCCTCACAACAGGGAGCCAAAACCCTAGCCCTGATCTCTCCATAAGTAAGCAACGGACCATGCTTTTTATTTTATGCCTTGTTCAGATGATCAGTCACATGACTCCCATGTGCCTCTGTATTGCTTACAGGAAGCTGTGGCCCTTTCTGGGCAGAAGGGTTAATCCTTTCAGTGCCAGTCTAGAAACAGGGTCTGTGCACCTTGTTACACCATCTTTTTTTACTTCAGTTGCTGAATCAGGGCCAGAGTGCAGAAATATGATGCTGTGTTGGAAAGGGACGGGTGGGTGGGGATTCAGAAAATTGTCCCCGTGAATTGAAATTCACTTCACTGTAGCTATTGTTTGAAAGAATTATTGTCAGATAACTCACAGTAATTAATCATACTTAGAACAATCAGGTCAAAGTTTGCAAAAATGATACAGTGAAGTAGAACAAAGTAATTATGATCATGAATTTGGTGCTTAATATGAAAAATGCATAAGAGAGCTTCAAATCTTATGACATTTTTGGATCATGAAAATGCCATCTGGTCCAATACCCCTACCCATTTTCTGATTGGTCACTGTCCCAGCTTTCCTGCCTCATTCTCCAGAAACCAAACTACATGTCTCTCGAACTATTTGTATTCTTTGTTTCAAATTGTTTTTCCCTGGTAACCTATTCCATATGTTTATTACCAATTGCATGAAGCATGAAAGTCCATATTGTGTTTTTTTTCAAGGCATGTAAATTCAATAAGCACTGAAAATAGTGAATTACATAACCAAAGTCCCTTATGAAAAACTAGCGTGCCAAAATGATGCATGTTAGACAATGCAATTAAAACCCTAAAAGTTGTACAGTAAGGGCTTGTCTAAACTACCATTTAAGTCGATGTAACTTTGTAGCTCCGGAGTCTGAAAAAACCACCCCCTGAGCGACGTAAGTAACACCAACTTAACATGCCGTCTACACTGAATGCTCTCCTGCTGATATAGCTTCCGCCTCTAGTTGAGGTGGAATAATTACATCAATGGGAGAGTGCTCTCCTATTGGCATAGATGCACTAGTGATGACAAGCGCTAAGTAACACTTTCAAATAAAGAGTATCATTTTTGTTTCTCTTAGAATCTGGCTATTTTTCAGATCTCCTGGATGCATCTTAATAACTATAATAAAAGGCATCCAATATGCTAGGGTTCAAATGTATTATGTATAGATCATGTCATATTTTTATAGATGCATTGATCGTGTGTTTATGCACCGCAGCAGTCTGCATTCAGAGTTCACATATTCTTTTCCTTTGAGTATTTCCTGCAGGGAAGGACATTGCAAATGGAGTAGCTAGATTCGTCTTCCCAGACAACGTCACTGCTTGCTTTAGGGGGACAGCAGAGTCTCTCAATTCATCCTCCAGACAGAACTATTTTCCCATTCCACCCCCCATTAGTTATTGGGTGTGTTTATTTCATTTTTTAAAAGAATGGCCTTCAGCCCAAAACTACACATAGCTCCCCTCAGCCTACGGTAGTTTATTTTACATCAAACCTAAGGAAAATACAAACACAAACACTTATAGTATAATACATATTGTACATAGAAGCCAAGTTTAAAGATCATATTTTAACCATGAGGCCTTTTTTTGGGGTCAAGAATAATCACAAGATTGGCTGGAAAGAAAAGAGGGGACTGAGACTGGGGAATATAATGCAAAAGAGTAAGATAGAAAAAGGAAAGTAAAAGCCTTGGATATAAAACAAGGTCTAGAGTGCAATTTGGACTCCATGCTCGTATAAGAGAGTACGAACTTACTTCACTACACAGGCTAGCCAGACCTTGTGCTGAAGTCTGAATGTGTAAACCAGGGGAACTTGGTTCCTTATTCTCCCAGCACCACCTAGAGTAGGTGGTCAGGGAATGGACAGAGGCATGGCTTCTCCCCAACCTTTCCACTCATTGTCCATCATAACTGAGTTGCTGTGAGGGCTATTGTAATTTACTGCTGGCATAAGCTAGCAGCAAATTACTCACCCTTGTGAGCCAGGAGAGAACTATAATTCAGAGAGATGTCTCTGAATCAGTGTCTCCTGGGGCTGCTCCTGAGTTGTTGCAAATTATATATCACCTCTTGCTTAAAGAAGTGTCTAAATTAACAGTCCTGCCAGAAAAAGTATGACCCCAGGGTGAGATTCACAGCCCAGAATGAGGGAAGGAGAAGTTTGCTTTGCACCCTCCCAATCCTGGAGTGCTCTGAGGGCTGGAAAAGTCCTAGACACATGTGAAATAGTCTGGGGAATGGAGGTGGGGGATGTCTAAATTATGGCAACTTATCTGGGCTGCTCTATGAGCTACAGCATTATGCAAAATCTCCACAGAGGTATGAGCTGTATCCCCACCTCTAATAAACCTATCTTCCCCCATGTCTCATCTCAACATGCCCTCTTTGCTGGCATTTGTAAGGAGAGATCTTTGAAAGCCACCTTACAGCTGTCTAATGTAATCTCCCCACCACATACAAGGATTTGTATGGCCCCTTTACACTGCTCCAGCCCTTTTATCCAACATAAAAGAGCCAGAACAGGAGTGAGAATCTCACCCTTAATGTTTTAGAGAGCAATTCACTACCATGCAGAGGGCCAGACCATGGCCTATGAACCATAAATCACAATCTAGGGCTTATAGCAGGAATTGGCAACCTTTGGCATGCGGCTTGCCAGGGTAAGCACCCTGGCGGGCCAGCTGGTTTGTTTACCTGCCGCATCCACAGGTTCGGCCAATCACGGCTCCCACTGGCTGTGATTCACTGTCCCAGGCCAATGGGGCTG
The DNA here is from genome assembly GCF_007399415.2 of Gopherus evgoodei. Taxonomy (NCBI): domain Eukaryota; kingdom Metazoa; phylum Chordata; order Testudines; family Testudinidae; genus Gopherus; species Gopherus evgoodei. The sequence continues at coordinate 103,851,173 of NC_044322.1, forward strand.
TGGGAAGCGGCACGGGCCGAGGAATGTGCTGGCCACCACTTCCCACAGCTCCCATTGGCCTGGAGTGGCAAACCACGGCCAGTGGGAGCCACAATCGGCCAAACCTGCGGACACAGTAGGTAAACAAACGGGCCCAGCCCTCCAGGGTGCTCACCCTGGTGAGCCACATGCCAAAGGTTTCCTATCCCTGGCTTATAGGGTGCACAGGCCCTATGCTGGCCCCTATAGAGGGGTGAATTTGATCCACAACTTGGGACCCCCCACACAAATCTCTCTAAATCACTTAATCCAGCTTTGGGGTTCTTTAGCATGGGGTAAAGAGGAGACAGTATGGGGAAGACTGGATCCAATGGCCCAAACCCCCCAAGGTAGGCTACTGATGGACAAATTGACACTGCCATTGCATCTGCTCTTCCTTTTCAGGGCAATATTCTTTAAGATAATCATTTCACCAGTTTTTTCTGGTTTATGTTGGAAGACTCTAACCCAGAGGTGGGCAAACTACAGCCTGCAGGTTCCTCTTGCCCAGCCCCTGAGCTCCTGGCCCCTCGTGTGCTGTTCTCCCTTCCCCCCAGCCTCAGCTCACTGTGCCACCAGTGCAGTGCTCTGGGCGGTGAGCTCCCGAGACAGGGCAGAGCAGGTGCAGAGCCTCGGCCTGACCCGGTGCGCTATGCTGTCCGGTGGCGTGGCTGGTTCCAGCCGGGCAGCACGGCTGCCTATCCTGGTGCTCTGGGTGGCACAGCTATAGCGTCACCAGTCACCAGTGCTCCAGGCAGCACGGTAAGGGGGCAGGGAGCAGGGACATTGGATAGAGGGCAGGGGAGTTTGGGTGGGTGGTTAGAGGGTGGGGGTGTGAATAGGGTCAGGGTGATCAGAGGGCTGGGAACAGGGGGGTTGAATGGGGGCAGGGATCCTGGGAGGGGCAGTCAGGAGGGAGAGGAGCAGTTGGATGGGGCTGCAGGGGGAAATCAGGGGCAGGGGTTCTGGGAGCAGTCAGGGGACAGGGAGAAGGGGTGGTTGGATGGGGCAGGGGTTCCGGGGGGCATTCAGGAATGAGAGGAGGGGTTAGATGGGGCGGCAGGTTGCAGTCAGGGGTAGGGAGTCTGGCGGCAGTCAGGGGACAGGGAGCAAGGGGATACTAGATGGGACAAGGGTCCTGGGGGGGCCTTAAGGGAATGGGGGGGTTGGCTGAGTCAGAAGTCCCTTCTGGGGCGGAAGTCCCAGCCCTCCATACAATTTCCGAAACCCAATATGGCCCTCAGGCCAAAAAGTTTGCCCCCACCTGCTCTAACCTGATCTCTAAGAGCGCATCCAGGTCAATCTCTGTTAGAATGTTTAATTTACATTGCACCAAATAAAAATATTTACTTGTCCAGTAAGACTACTAAAGTCAAGTCATATGGAAAGTGCACTATATGCCACAGTTATTCCCCTAGTCCCTAGCTTTTCAGACACCTAATACAGAAGCTAAAACTTGTGAAGTAATGTATTTTCCACCCACAGAGAAAGATGCCATGTGGTAGGATTTACAATCTTTTTGAATTTTAAAGCACTGGAAAATGAATGTGTACAGAAGGACCAGTGCATTCATTACATACACTGAAAATGCTGGACATTCCATTAATAATGTTCCTGTATAGCCAGTCCATTGCCTTTGCTTTTGTGTTAACAAAAAAAACCACCCCTTTTTCTTCCCCCTCCTGACCCGAAAGTGTTCTAAGAGACCAATTCTCATAGAAGTAAAGAGCTAATTGTACAAATTGTGGTATTTTCACAAACCATACAATGGCTAGGCTTCCGTTAAGGAAATACTGTGATTTTAACATTATGCTAGAATACCAAAGAGGGAGCATTCTTATGTTAATTGACTATTCCAAGCCATTCAGAAATGAAAAGCCCCTTGAATAGTGTAAAGTTGAATTGTTAATGGGGTTTGTTTGGTTTAAGGCGAGAAAAAAAAATCAGAGTTTACAACTTGTGGTGCAGTTCAAATAGTTTGGGATTTCTTACACTTTTCTAAAAATATCTATTTTTTACTACAAAATACAACAAGGCACCTTTCCAAGAAGAGAACTCATCATAAGTGGGAATATCAAGTGCTAATATTTGGAGAAAAAATAATTACTTGAGTCATGGGACAGCATGAAACCCACCCTGACTGAGCTGAGCTCTAATGTAATATGATTGTTATTTTTGACATTCAGAGTTTGTGAATGATATTTTGCCCTTCTGGAAAGAAAGATATTACTTTTTATCAATATCACACCAGAAATTATATGATGTTATTAAAACCAAAACCTATAAAAAGGGGTTTGAGCTATGAAGGACGTTTGGTATGAGGACCCGCAGCCTGCTATTTACCAGCTATCACATTGAGCTTTATTACTGGAATTAGAGCACAAAGGTTCCATGATATAAGGAAAATATTTTGTTTGCTAATTTTTAAAAAATTGCCTGGCAATTAAAGAAATTAATAAATACCTATGTAACGCTACTTATTTCCAAGACAACTGTACAAGAATCCTGGAAGTAATGAATCATTGATAAATTTCATCCATGATGAATATTGTCTGTACAGAAGGCCTACAAAAGACCTATGCACTATTTGATTTTTCTGTTAACCCTAATTTGAGGGTTTAAATGTGATTGATAGGGTTCTTAGGCTTCTGTTGGTCTGAGAACAACAGAGGGTTCCTGATTAGAGCTCAGCAAATAACTGATTTCTCATTGAGCTGCAAGTCCTGAAAACATTGAAAAAAGTTTCAGCTTAGCCTAAACTGAATTACAAAATTGTGAAAAATCTCAGTGAATGGAAAAAAATTGTTTTGGATCAAATGCAACATGTTTCATACAATCCAAAATGGACTTCTTCAGGCTGGTGGATGGCATGGCACCAGTGGCAGGCTAGGCTTCTTTATAACTTTTAGCCTTGTGGCTAACTCACTCATCTGAGCTAGGGGAGACTCATGTTCAACTCCCCGCTTCAGCTTGTCTTAGGAAAGACAATAAATAAGAATTAAAACAGAAAGCAAGAGAGAATGATCACATTGCCAAGTGGTAAGGGTACTCACCTAGGATGTGTTAGCTATTGGAGGAAGGACTTTTATTATTTATGAACAGTGGAATAATTTCAAAAGGAGACACTAAGCCATCCCCACACCAGAGTATCTCATAGTCCAGTGGCTAGGAAATGCTCCAGCAATGTGGGAGATCCAAGTTCTGCTCTGTTCTTTACAGGTTGCCATACAGTGCTCATCATTGTAGTATCTGAGAGTTTTCCAGCAGTATATGAAGAAAACATGACATATGTGTGGTCATGTTGTTCTCTCACCATCTGCCCAGAGAGAGATGAATGTTTAGGGGTGTCATAACATTTCTTCCCAGATCTGGACCTTAGCATCCAAAATATGGGTGTTAGCATGAAAACCTCCAAGCTTAGGTACCAGCTTGGACCTGGTATCGCTGCCACCAGCTAAGAATTATACAGTGCCTAGCTAACTGTGGTCTCCCCAAAACCTTCCCTGGGGGACCCCAAGACTCAGATTCCTTGAGTCTCACAACAAAGGGGAATAAACCATTTTCCTTCCCCCTCCTCCCCTCCAGGTGTTCCCTCCCTGGGTTCCTGGAGAGATATACAGAAGCAAGCTCCGTGAATCTAAACAAAGGGATTCTACCTTCCCTGTTTCCAGTCCTGGAAACACAAATACCGAGAGAGCTAATCTCTCTTCCTCCCTCACCCAGAGGGTATGCAAAGTCAGGCTTAGTAAATCTAACACAAAGAGATTTTTCCCCGACTTCTTCCTCCCACCAATTCCCTGGTGAGCTGCAGACTCAATTCCCTGGAGTTCCCACTAAAGAAAAACTCCAACAGGTCTAAAAAAGAAAGCTTTATATAAAAAGAATGAAAAAAGGACATAAAATGGTCTCTGTAATAAGATGACAATATACAGGGTCAATTGCTTAAAGGAAAAAATGAATAAACAGCCTTATCCAAAAAGAATACAATTTAAAACATTCCAGCAACTACACACATTTAAATACAAAAGAAAAACAATATAAACCTATTGTCTTACTATCCTTGTACTTACCATTTGTAATTAGAAGATTAGAAAGCCTGGAGATAGAAAAATCACTCTCAGAGCCGAGAGGGTCAGACTCAAGACAAAAACAAAGAACTCACACCCAAAACTTCCCTCCACCCAGATTTGAAAAAATCTTGTTTCCTGATTGGTCCTCTGGTCAGGTGTTTCAGGTTCCCTGTGTTAACCCTTTACAGGTAAAAGAACATTAACCCTTAGCTATCTGTTTATGACAAGGGGGGTGTCTTGTTTTGGTAGTTTGTGGTTGTGATGCTTCTCAGGGCACCTAGGGCTGTGAGTCACCTAGGCTATGTCTACATCATAGCTTATGTCCGCATAACTTATGCCATTGAGGGGTGTGAATAAACCACCCCCGAGTGACATAAGATACACCAACACAAGCACTTTTATGGACAGTGGTATGTCATGAGGACAGCTTCTCCTAGCCACTCTCAGGGGCTAGAGTAGAATAGTTAAGCCAATGGGAGAGCTCTTTTCCATTGGCTTAGAGCAGCTACATTCGACAACTTACAGCAGCGCAACTGCACCAGTGTAGCTGTAACCCTAGTCACAACCTGCCTCCAGTGGGAGGGAGTCTTGCCTGCTGGATGTTAGCTCCCTAAAACAACCACTCTTTCAGCCATTCAAGCACTCTCCTCTGTGCTACACCAGCCCTGTCTTTGCATTGATGGTTGACAGTAGAGCCACCCCAGCCTCCAAGTCCCTTCAAAGTGTCCCCATGGTATCCAGCGCCTGATCACTAGATGCCCACAGAAATCCCAGATCCTCTGTTCTCAAAGGAACAGTGTACCCCAGTTTTATCTTAGACCACTGCTCCTGTATCATGCACAGCACTTGAGCTCAAATATAAAACAAAATAATTTATTTAAGAGAGAATAGAGATTTCAAATTAAAATCAGTGAGACGGAAACAAAAGGTTATGTATAAAACAAAATAATAATACGCATTGTTCTTGAAGCTAAATTTAAGTAATCCTGTCTAAAGAAGTTTCTCACCCAAAGTTCTTTTCCATCATTTTCAACCAAGCTTGGCTAAATTCCCTTTTTTGAGAAGCAAATCCTCTGTTAATTTAATCTCTAAGCGAAGAATCCTAGGTTGTGTCTCAACATTTTCAAATTTATCAAAACAGAACTTTGATGTTTACTTCAAAACAGGATGTCCCACCCCCTGCTGTTTACCTCTTCCTGTTAATTTTCTTCTAAAGTCTCCACTGCGGTTCATTAGCTTTTGACTTACAATGCTAATAGATTCCTATAGTAAGTCATATAATATGTAATAGTCTACCATGGAAATGAGTGTCTTCTACCCTCTGTTGGGAGACATTTGTCTCAAGACATCCTATCTTTATGTTACCTGGTTTTAACAACAGATCTAGAGAACATACTTTTTAGTATCTGTACATAACCCCTCACATAGTTTCCTTATATAATCGTGCAATGATTATGGTCAGTGTGACATAGGTTTTCAGTAAAGACCTTACATGAGCCCTTTAGGTGAACCCATGAGATCCTTGTACCCCATGTACTCCTGTAGCCTATGACACTTGGCATCAAGAGGTTCTTGGGTTACAATGGTTCATTTAATATGAATATACCAATAGCCATGTGTTTAAGTTAGAGAAGGCAAATTCAAATCCCATCTCTGCATGAGCTGAATCTGAGTTTCCCACATTCCAGGTGAATACCTTAACCCTGGACAAAAAGTTAAGGCAATCACCTCCTCAACTTTGTCTGGATATTATGTGAATAATATCACATTAAAAAATAAAAATTCTAAAACTATTCAGCATATGTAAGTAAATTTCATTAATAATTTCAAGTTGACTGAAAGTGTGCTTTTTGGTGAATAAACTATGAGTCAATTTTTTTTTGCTCAGCTCAGTTGTTGGTACAGGCCCAAATCTATTTCACGCTTGTCAATGGAAAGATTCCCAACAACTTGAATAAGCATTGGATCAAGCCCTGCCACAGGTTGGATATCCGTTTCTCTCATTGGTCTTATTTCATTGGCTTCAGTGGAGTTGCTCCTGATATGTATAGCTGTAAATTGAAAGGTGAATCATTCACAAAATGTAAAAATACGCTACGAAAAAGTAACATGAAAGTTGAGGCTGCATTCTAGCATTTTTCTCCATATTTCATCAGAAATAAGTATTCCCCAATCTATTAGTCAAGGGAAATTGACACCTATTCATTGATCACTTTACTCATCTATAGCGACTCTGTAATCAGTTCTTCAAATGAAATTATGGGTCCAATCCTTCTTCCATTGAATTCAATGGCAACACTCCTATTGACCTTAATGGGAGCAGGTCCAGGAACAATGTAACTTTCACCGCAGAAATGTCTTAATCACCACCAGAAGCATATGTAACTAATCAGCTACATTATGGTGAATAAAATTTTAAAAAAGTTAGAAAGATGACATAATCATAACAACAGCTGCTGTACAAATGGCACATCTGATTCCTGTCAGAAATGATTTTTGAATAAAAAAGCAACAATAAAATGGGTGGTAAGATATCTTAGAAAAGTTAGAATAATGTACACTATACATGTGGTCAAATCATGCTTTTCTCACTGACACAACTAGTCCCATTGAAATCAATGGCATTATTCATGTAAACAAAGAAAGCAAGATTTGATCCTATACTGCCTGTATACATGTACAATACATGAAAGTCTAAGTCTGATACCACATTTATCTTCACTTGTGAGGACAACACCTTATATCAGTAAAGCTTTCTAGAAACCAAAATAGGAAAAGAGTTAAGGAAGTCCAGTAGAGACCTCACTAGTGATATTCTAATCAAAGTAGAAGGTGCTAAACTAGTGACAGGCAGTTGTACAAAATGCTATGTCTGGTAGTTTTCATTTTTCTTCCCAATATTTGGCAATTCTCTAACAGCCAATGCCTGATAGGCTCAAGACTGTGCCTTTTTCCTCTGTATAGATTCCATGATGCTAGGTGACCCAAGTTATTACCTAGCACAGTGCGTGGCTTAATGTCCAAGTCAAAATTCAACAGGGATCTATAAAAGATTTTTAAATAAAATTATAAAAATGTTTTTTCCCCAGAAACATTTACAATCTATTTCTTTGGACACTCAGTAGCTAACACTAAATATAGGGTTTTTTAAATATATATATTAGTTACAAAGACTTCAGATTACCTTTATGGAAGAAAAAAATCTCTCAGTGAAGGAGAGCACATCCAGTCTATTGTTCAAATATGGATTCAGGAAAATATTTTATGTTTGTATTCTTTCAATTTTGTACTAAAAATATACTCAAATATATTTTGGGTGCATGTACAATTCATAATAAAAACAAACAGTTGTATGTACAGAGAGCGCTAAATGGATAACACAGTATCAGCCAAAAATTTGGATTCCCTTCAACCAATAATTTAATCCCTAATGTGAAATTCAAATCCAAAATAGGACACAAGTGGGACTTAACTGAGGCTTAGGCCCTATACAGTACATTGGTGTATTTCAATGTGTCTGAACTTTGGAGGGAGTTCTCTGAAGTTCAGCAAATACAGACTCTTGCCTGAAGAGGCACTAGTTCAAGATTCAAACACCTTTACTTAAAACATCCTGCCATAAGCCCCCAGGCATAAAAATTTCATCTGCCATGGTATAACACAAACAGAGAAAAGGTCTCTTGGTAAACAGTTCATAAAGCAAAATTTTATATTTAACCTTAATATTTTGGCCAAAAACTCATCTTTTGTTCCACGCTGCACTGAGAAGCAAATGATTGATTCCCACAAAAGTGGACTGAAAAATGATGTAGGGAGACGGAGACAACACAATGTGCTTGTCTTCCCTCTTCCATCACATTAAGGTCCCAGCAACCCCATTGTGGCACCTCTGAAAATTCGGGCTCTGTGGCTTTTGGAGAGGCTTTTGAACTAGGAAACCATTTGCAAGCTCCAGAGTTGCAATTAAGGAAACCAATAGCAGTACAACCACTAAGCCAGTTTAGCTCTCCTCCAATTATAGAGGTAGGGTCTAAATATCACAAGGAAAGGTGATGCTACATGTTGATATTTCCAGTTGTGCTTGGATATGACTGGGCTCCCACTTGTTTATTATGTCTCCATGCAATTAGGAGGTCATAGACCTGACCATTGCACAAGACATCCACTTCCAACCATGGTTTTGGTTCTCTGTGACTCCAAAGACATCAATTACTATTCTATTATTACTATTATAATTATTATTACTTGACAGGTACCATCCAAGTGCTCAGTAAGATGAAAAACCAAGAGGCGGCACATGCTTTTCCTAAAAAGCCTGAAATTTAAATAAGTCAAGCAATGCAGTCCAGACACGTACTGTATCAGATAGGAACATCTTTTGGCGGCACCCTCAGAGCACTGCACCTTTAGCTTGTTTTTGAAAATATCATAATTGTGTCTGTGATTGATTAGCATTAAAAGGAAGTTAGCCTCTTGGCCACATACCTTGCACTTCACTTATTTTGAAAGAAAATATAAAATAAATCAGTAAGAAATGTGTGCAGAACAAACAATACTACCTCATCTATTTTAACTATATGACCACAGCATGGATTCATCATTTGCCAAATTTCAGCCTTTAAATCAAAGCTATTTTTCACTTATACTGTATGAATACAGAAAGGTATTTTAAAGCATCAACTTTGGCAGGGGAAATAAGAATTAAGCAATGATGGCTACAATTATAAAGGGATTATTTTCAAGCTGTTATTTTTTAATTGGAATATTCCTGAGCTGAGATTGTGTGTACCAAATTTTAGCCCGAAGCAACTATTTACAGATTTTTAATCATTTCTACATATATCTTTGTAACAGAAACATAAAACATCTAACCATAATAGCAGAAATGGAGCCTGCATAATATATAAACATGTACAATTTAAGTTAACAAAACGTAACAAAGAATGAGGGATAATCATGTGTAAATGTACTAGAAAGCTCAAGGACACTAACCCACCTTACATGATAAGGCAAGTTTCAGGTTTGCTTTGATCCATAAGAGATGAGTTGTAAAAAGCACGTCTCTTCCTCTGCTTAGGAATGAAGAATTCTATTTGCTGCATTATGCATAACATCATTACAGACAAGGTACAAGTCAAGAGCAAGTGGTTCACCTATCCCACTAGCATACCAAAATAGCAGTGAGGCTATAAGCTGATTTAGGTACTATATTACACAGCTCTTCTTTAAATACCGCTTATACCATTACATTTACCAGCAGTCTTTCTTTTAAGTTTCCTAAATGTAACGTTTCTGGTATCTGTTCCCTGGAGGGAACTCCAACGAGAAGAGGCAGGTTGGTACAGCAGATGACTATCTCTTACAAACTATGCTTGATGGAGTATGTAGTGATAAAAAGGCTCTTATCAGTTTGGATCCCAACCTAAAGGCAACTGCTGTCCAGATTATATAATGAAAGATAGCTTGGTGAAATTAAAGCTCTTGACCCACAGACACAGAGTACCAAATGTTGCTTGCTTTTTTAAGGCTTGCGGGCTGGAAATTTGGGTTTTACATTTATTCTGTAGCTTTTTCAAACCCACAAATGAAGCAACTCTCCCCTTCCGGATCCTCTCCTTCCTCCAAATACAGGCATATATTACAGGGAAGGCTAATTGCATTACTTATTAAAGTTTCCCAACGCTTCTCATTTTAACATCCTCTTTAAGTTGTTTATATCTTTGACAAACTTGAAATATTAAGACTGCAGTTTCTATGATGTGCATCTGCCTCAGGCTGTTTTGTGGGGCATGGTTAGAAAATTCCAGGCAAAAACATTCAAGAATGAGGCTAGATAAAAATATGTTGCTTTACCCATGTTAACAAATGTTAACCTTTCTTTTGAAAAGCTCTAGAGCCCCTGTGCTTTGGATCAGGAACTTGAAATATAGTGGGGGATGGCCTTTGAGTCAAGGATGTACCCCTTGCTATACCTGTGAAAAGACAGATCTGACAAGACACTGGAGTATGGGGGAGAACTTGGATGGACTGGGCAAAGAGACTGGGATGAGGAGCCGAGAACTGGGGAGACTGGGACAAGAGCATGGGAAGAGAATGAGATTGGATGAAAACTGGGGAGGGAGACTGGGACTGTCAGCCAATAGAGAAGGGAAAGAAATATGATGAAGAACTGGGAAGGGGAACTGCAACTGGCTGGGGAAGGAGACTGGGGCAAGGGGTAGGAAAGATTGGAAGTGGCCGGGGAGATTGGGACTTAGACAGTGAGTGCAGAGGGGGAGACTAGGACTGGCTGGCCAAGAAGACTGGGAGGAGAAACCTAATGAGTGGAGTGTGGGACTAAGGAGACGAAGGAGAATGAGACTGGGATAAGAAATCTGGGGTAGGAGGAAGGGATGGGATTGGGACAGGTTAGAGGGGATGGGGAAGAAGTCATCAAGCTTATGGGAAAATGTGCTAAGAAATCGGTGCCCTCACCCCACCCCCAATTCGCTCCCTTTCTGAACCCAGAATGGAATCTAAGATTCCTCATCATTTTTCTGTCAGTAAATATCTGTGAAACCCCATGGGCACAGTGTTACATCTCCCTCCAGTGTTGGTCCACACAGAAATATTAGGTTGTGTTACTCCATTACTTTAAATGGCAGAGGTCAGTGTGGTGGATCTAAAGGTTCCAACCTATACCAAAACAATTGTGTCAATATGATGCCCCATGACAGAATTTCTGGCTTTTTTTTTCAGTTTGCTTTTTAAAAACCTAGGTAGTTACACAGAGACCACTGGTTTGCAAAGTAAGAAGGTAAGAAATGCCAAAATTAAGCTTGCCTATGCTCACGAAGCCCAGTATGAGCTTAGTGATACAGTCCTTGTGCCAGCAACACTCCCATTGCAGACAATGAGAGTTTTATTGACACAAGGACTGCAATTCTGGGTGCACAGAAGTCTACTTAACCCTAATGATCTTTCCATTATAATCATGAAAAATACCTCCAAAAATACTTGCCAGGTGGATTGTTACTTTTTCACTGACTGTCTCTGGGCAATACGCTACTGCCATTGCAATTAGTGGTGGTACTAATTCTAGATTCCCCTAGCATTATAAGAGAGAGAGAGGGCTGCTGGCAGGAATGTCATCCCATACCTGGTCTGAAATAGCCCAGATTTCTGGCTTTCAGAGCTTGCTACAAGGACCCACTGTGCTGAGTGTCATTTGAAGAGGGTGAATGGACTGAGGTCTGGGATGACAGTATTGCATCATATGCTGAGGACTGGTAAGAGGAATGTCCTGATTGCGTTGTATAATTTAAAATAACTGGCAAGATGATCAAAGCTTGGGGAAATACTCTGTTTATTTACTCTAAGCCAAAATAAATAAAAATGTCTGTCAGCTGGACTCAGGAGGAGATTTTCAAAAGTGTCTAGGGATTCAGGAGCACAAATTCCATTATTTGTAATGAGGAAAGCACATTTAAGAAATAATGAAGGCATTTCTGTACAAAGAATTAAACCCTAGCTCAGAGCATAATTGCCAGACTAAATGACGCACTATTCTCCAACTCCTTAGCCCTCCACTAGTAGAATGTGGGGTTAAAAAGGATATCCAGAGATAGAGACCTGCTGCCTCAGACTCTGGACTTTGAAAGACCAACAGATGGATAATATTCTTTATGAGATTTTTGGAATAAGAGAAAGACCGATATATTTGTAATGCACCAGATGTCATGCTATATCCTTTTTATGGTTTGTAATATCTTAAATGAAAAATCAATAAAACAAATATTTTTTAAAAATCAGACACTTGGGTTAAGGAAAGTAAACTGTGCAAGTTGTGTGTTTTTTGTTTTTTTTTTTTTAAATATTCCTGTCCATTGCCCTAAGAAAGGAACTCCTTGGCAACATAAAAGACACAATTCAAGTAATGAGTAGCCCATTCCCATTTTGTTCTCTCTCTGTTTACCCTCTGAAAGACCATGACATTTGTTAACTAACACTTTGTATAATTGAGTTAGTGCCAGCTCAGATATGTTTTAAGTCTTTGCTGTTTCTGTCACCAAAAATAGAGGGCCATAGACTCTATTTATTTTCAGCAAGAAATAAATGATTTAGTAGTTAAATGATTTGCAGTGCTTTCCTCCCATACCTTGGCTGCCTCCTGGGCCCAGTGCCTGGATGCTCCTGTGTACTGAGGCTGACGAGCTGAACCTGCATATGAATTTGGCCCATAAGGAGGTCTTGTCTTTGCAACACCTCACCTTTCATGAAGTAGCCAGAGAAGTAAACAGTACAATTACAAGAATTCTATTTCAAGCTAGACAGCAAAAGCAATCACCTAGAACAATAAAACTCATACTCCAGATGACAGGAAACAAGAGACTCCATATTGAGAGTATTCACTCGTGTCTTTTATAGACTCACTTGAGTTAAGGACATCAAGTTGAAGGTTGATATGAAAGTTGTCACAACAGATGCCAAGTTTGGCAGAGGAGTTTTGTGGTGATATGTTTTTCAAAACAAAGTTAGTTTAAATTATTTAAAGCACTGTTAAACACTAAGGCCCCAGTTCATTCCTGTGCTGGTGCTGAGCAAGGCACAAGGGCTAAGAAGACAGTGACAATGCACTTTCCTTAGCTACAGGCTTTCATGGAGTTCAGCGTCACGCTCCTATGCTATGGATATTGACTCCCTAAGATTAGACAGGGCATAGGAGTGTCCTGTCCAGACTTCCTTCTCCAGAATCTTTTTGTTCTGAGTCATCGTGGGAGGTGACGGGGGGCAGACAGAGCTAGGTATGCTAACTCTGCACCTCTTGGGGAGACCTGATACCCTGGAAATATTCCCCAGAAGGAACCTTTTGTGCCACAAGAGGTGGGAGAAATATTGCCCTTCTGCACCACTGCAAAGGCCTAAGAGTTAAATCCTGCACACTTTACTCATTTAAAACTCCCAGTGAAACCGATAGAAGTTTTACTCTGAATGAGAACTGCCAGATTTAGGAGACTAGGGTTAAGAAGGTGATTAAGTTCAGGGCCGGCGCTACCATTTAGGCAGCCTAGGCAATCGCCTAGGGCGCCAGGATTATTCAGGGGGCAGAATTTTGCCGGGGGGGGCTGCAGGTGGCTCCGGTTGACCTGCCGCAGGCATGCCTGAGGAGGGTCCATTGGTCCACGGCTCCGGTGGAGCTGCCGCAGTCATGCCTGTGGACGGTCGGCTGCTCGCGCGGCTCCGGTGGACCGCCTGCAGGCATGCCTGCGGCAGCTCCACCAGAGCCATGGACCAACGGACCCTCCGCAGGAATGACTGAGGCAGCTCTACCGGAGCCGCGGGATCAGCGCAGGGGGCGGTGAAATGGCTGTGCGCCTAGGGCACGAGAAACCCTAGCGCCAGTCCTGATTAAGTTGTATCTAAGTCTGCGAAAAACTCAGCAATTTCCATCCTCAGGGTTTCATAAGGGTTACTTTGGTTTTAATTTCTATGAGGTTCCACCTCATGATGCTCACTTTGGGTTTCAGGTTCAACAAATCAAATTAACACAAAGCAAGTTATAACAGCAGAAATTTCAGCTGAAATTTCAGCTAGTTACATGTCAGACACATGCAACAATAAATCAGTCCGGGTTCACTCAAAATTAGCGAGAGATTTGCTTGAAAATTCAAAGACCTTAGTTACCTTTCCATAAACCTGGCTGAGCTTTGAAATTGTGTGGGTGTTTTTAGTTTTCACAGTTGCAGTTGTCATGTGCACACTGCACCCTAAATATCAATATTATGAGACAGGGCCTGATCCTCAGCTCTTGCACTAGTATCAGTCAGGAGTAGCTCCCTTGGAATCAGTGCAGATACATCAGTGTGAGAAAGACTCAAATCAGGCTCCCAGTGCTTAAATAACTCTTACTTATAGGAAAAGTTTTGTTAGAATTCATTAGGAAATTTAAGTTTACTCGATGGACTGTAATTTTCAAAAATAGAGTGCAAATTTGGCCTGGCCTATGTATATAAAAATGCCAAATCTGGGGAAAGGAAACAAAGTTTTAAAAAGTGAAACCAGTGACACAGATTTAATTTGACTGTAAATGCAGCACTATTAAAAAATAAAGTATGCTTTATAAAAGCATGACAACTTCAGTCAAGTCCTTACTTCAACTTTCTTATTCATTTTTCTAAAGAAAATGATTAAGTGTTCAGACTGAACTTGCTTTTTCAACTGCTTTTATGCCTGTGGCATTATATGATCCGGAGTTCCACTTATCGAAGATGGGTGCTCTCAGGAGAATATTCACTCTCAGCTCTATGCAACTCCCACTTGACATTTGTTGAAGAGAAGAAATAAGGCAAGGGACACAATGTGGTTAAGAATAAAAAGGAATAATATTCAACCTTTGAAAAATTCAGAGTTGAAATACAATTACACACAAGGTGCAAGTAAAAGCGTTGGTTTGTTTTTGATGTTATTTCTAGTTTATGCTCCCTAAGTTACTGTAAGGCTCACAGTTCAGTTTGCAGTTCATATTGTTCTCTGTTCACAAATATACAATGCTGAGCAGTGGACTCAGGTGAATGCCTATACATTTTAAAAAACTCTTGGAAAGCTTAAAATACTTTCAAACGTGATTCCAAAAATAATAGTGTGAAACTTTTTATCTGAAATTTAGAATTTTATTGCACGGTAAGATCCTAAATCAGGTATATGCAAGACTTAACAGAAATATTATGATCCTATTAGTGTTAATTTTGGGGATAGGGTCCAGAAAAGAAATACTATTAAGGCAGACCACATAAAGTAACAAGAATGCATTAATTTGTATCATTAATGTGTTGCAGCAGGACCCACAATGTCCAAACACAGAAACAATATGAATTAAGCATGTAGCCACCAATTTCTGTTAACTAATTCCAGAACTACCACCAATTCACTGTGGGAAAATCTCTTACGGTCAGATTTTTAAAGGTATTTAGGCAGCTAAAAGATGCAAAAAGGTGTCTAATGGGATTTTTGAAAAGCAACTATGGCTCAGATCCTCAAATCTAATTCCCTTAGGTGCCTTTCTGCATCTTTAGGCACCTAAATAGCTTAATAAATCTAGCCCTTAGTCTCTCTGTTTCCCATCTGTAAAACAAGGATAATATTCCTTAGCCCACAAAAGCTTACACTCAAATAAATTTGTTAGTCTCTAAGGTGCCACAAGTACTCCTGTTCTTTTTGCGGATACAGACTAACACGGCTGCTGCTCTGAAACCATTCCTTAGCTAGTTTATGTTGTAAGAAGTAATTCATGAATGTTGTACATGGCTCTGAAAAATATAGAGCATTGTGTTGTTAGTATTATGTGATATAAACCAAATAGTACAGCTAATGTTGGAGTCATGCCAAAGCTGCACCCTAGTATTTTATGAAGGAGCCCTGTTAGTTCTTGTAATGATAAATCAGACTAAATGAAAGGAAGCATTCCTGTTTCTGGCAGTTACATTCCAAAACTAAGTGTAATAAAACAAAAACCAGCTATCTCTGTGCAACCTTGCCTGTGATAATATCTGCTAAAATACCTTTTCTATCAGCTATTGTACACATCTTTCTATGTAACTGTCTCTCAAAGATTCCCGGAATGCCTGGTAATTAAATGACAGCCCAGACTAGCCCATCTTTTTCCTATTTTAGATCATATGTGCAATTAAAAACAAAACAAAACTATGTTAGATGTCCAATCGCTACTAACCTTTTTGTTAAAAACTGAAACAAAAAAATTGCGCTTCTGCTATTTCCACATTTTCTGCTATTTATGTAATACAACCCCCATTGAGTAACAGTCCCACCCTGTCTTTGGCCTCTCTCTTGCTTCTAATGCATTTGTAGACTGTTTTCTTGTTACCCTTTATGTCTCTAGCTAGTTTAATCTTGTTTTGTGCCTTCGCCTTTTTAATTTTGTTCCTACAAACTTGTGTTATTTGTTTATAGTTAAACTTTGTAATTTGACCTAGTTTCCACTTTTTGTAGGACTCTTTTTTGAGTTTCAGATAATTGAAGATCTCCTGGTTAAGCCAGAGTGGTCTCTTGCCATACTTTCTATCTTTCCTATGCAGTGGGATAGTTTGCTTTTGTGCCCTTAATAATGTCTCTGAAACACTGCTAACTCTCTGGAACTGTTTTTCCCCTTAGACTTGCTTCCCATGGGACCTTACCTACCAACTCCCTGAGTTTACTAAAGTCTGCCTTCTTGAAAGCCATTATCTTTATTGTGTTATTTTTCCTCCTACCATTCTTTAGAATCATGAACTCTGCCATTTCATGATCACTTTCACCTAAGTCGCCTTCCACTTTCAAATTCTCAGCCAGTTCCTCCCTATTTGTCAAAATCAAATCTAGAACATCCTCACCCCTAGTAGCTTTCTCCATCTTCTGAAATAAAAAATTGTCTCCAATACATTCCAAAAACTTGTGGGATAATCTGTGCCCTGTTGTGTTATTTTTCTAACAGATATCTGGGTATCTGAAGTCTCCCATCATCACAAGTCCTGTGCTTTAGATGATTTTGTTAGTTGTTTTTTAAAAAAGCCTCATGTTCCTGGTTAGATGACTTGTAGTAGACTCCTACCATAACATCATCCTTGTTTTTTACTCCTTTTATCCTTACCCAGAGTTTTTCAACAAGTCTGTCTCTAATTTCCATCTCAAGCTCAGTACATTTTTAATATATAAGGCTACACCTCCTCCATTTTCTCCATGCCTGTCCTTCCTGAGCAAGCTGTATCCTTCTATACCAATATTACAGTCATGCATATTATCTCACCAAGTTTTGGTGATGCCAACAATGTCATAGTTTTATTTATTTATTCGCACTTTCAGCTCTTCCTGCTTATTACCCATACTTCTCGCATTTGTATACAGACATCTAAGATACTTGTTTGATTTCCCCCCTATATTTGCTCTTGTCTCTCATCCCTGCTATAATGGCCCATGCTCCTCCCAGATTCTGACCCTTCTACCAGGTCTCCATATTTTTGATTTACCTGTGGGCTTTTGTCACCAGCCCCATCAAACCCATTGAAAGCCTTCCTCACTAGCTTAGCCAGTTTGTATCCAAATATGCTCTTCCCCTTCCTTGATAGGTGGACCCCATCTCCACTTAGCAGTCCTTCTTCCTTGAACAGCATCCAATGGTCAAGGATGCCGAAACCTTCTGGTGACAACCTCCTCACCACCAAGCATTCACCTCCAGGATGCATCTGTCTCTGCCTGGGCCCCTATCCTTGACCAGAAGGATCAAAGAGATCACCACCTGTGCTCCCAACTCTTTAATTGGACTCCCAAAGCCCTGTAGTCACTTCTGATCTGCTCAGGGTCATACTTCACAGTATCATTAGTGCACACATGGGGCAGTGATCAGAGGGCAGGATGATCCTTGACAGTCCCTCTAACTCTCAGATATAGGCCATGGCAAGCAGCATACCTCCTGGGGTGCCATGTCATGGTGACAGATGAGTGCCTCCATCCCCCTCAGAAAAGAGCCACCAAGCACCGCTACCTTAAGTTTCTTCCTAGGAGTGGTGGCTGTGATCCTCCCAGCTTTGGGGGTACATGGCTTCTCCTTCTCTACCTTTGGGGGTGATTCCACATCACTTGTTGCCAGGGCACTATAATGGTTCTTCATCACCATGATGGGTGGATTGGGAGCAGGAGTGAAGCACTGTCAGCTACCAGAAGTAACCAGCAGCCAGTGTCCTCCCTGTCACAGAGCCATATCCTCCTCTCTCCATGGTATGAGAGCAGTCCTCTGTAGCTGGATAGCTTTCTCAGCCTCGGACATCTCCATATGAATATTTAATGAATTCCTTGAGGGCACAGATGATCCTTAGTCTAGTCACCTGCTCCTGTAGCAATCCCACCTTCTTCCTGAGAGATTCAACCAGCAGGCACCTTTCACACTGGTTTGTCCATCCCCCCCACCTCCCCAGCCTGGCTTTCTATGAGTGGGAAATGCAGGCCACAATCTCTGCAAATCCACACCAGGATCTGGGTAGAGGCACCCATTGTTAGGTTCTCTAGCTGGATACAGGCGCAGGCAGAGAAGACAGGAGCAGTGTTGGCACTGATGATGCAGCACTTTCTAATCATAGTGATTACATTATGACTCCCTGTTACAAACTCCCCTGTTTGAAGTCCCCTGTTCGCTAGCCCCCTTTGGTCACTTAGCCTCTGGTTTTTAAGGTCTTCTCTCCTAGGTCAGCCCTATCCCCTCGTTAATCACACAGGAGGGTTATACCAGGGCCAGAAGCCACCTTTCAAGTGCCCCTCTCTGGCCAATATATGCCTGCAATCACTCAATTTTGAAAAGGGCAGCACCCACCCCTCGCTGGCACCCCCTTTCTGATTGGGTGTGAGCCTATATTTCTTTAAATTCTCACAATGGGGTGGCACTCGCCTCTCACAAGCACCCTGTGACCCGTTGTGCCTGGGGCAGCCCTCACTGGAAATGCCAAGGTCAGGGCAGGCTCCAAAAGGGAGAGAAGATACCTACCAGTCTTGGGAGTAACACTGAAGTTAAACCTCCCAATTAGTCACAAACTGTGCTTCTGATATCCCACACTGGTTACCAAGAAGCAAAAAAGAAATCACACAGCCCCTTTTATTGCAATCCAGTTCTCTGGCTCCCAATCACTTAGGTCCAGTACGGTAAGAAGTTATTTAAAACACTCTACTCACATATACAAAATGTTCTTCTGACCCCAAAGGGTCAGCCACGTTACCAGGTCAGTATAGATTTGGATCTTACCCAAAATACCATGCTGCCAGCTAATCCTTTATTGTCTAAAACTAAAGGTTTTGTTATAAAGAAAGAACAAGAAGAGAGATGCTAAATGGTAAAGCAGTCACATACATACAAAGATTCAAAGTTCATGAGTTCTTAGCAGTATTGATGAGTTTGCTGGTTTGAAAGTCCCTCTGGAAAATGTCCTCCCTTGGATGGGTCACTCAGTCCTTTGTTCAGAGCTTTGTTTGCAGAAAGGCTACTCCAGAGGTAAGAAGCAGAATTGAAGACAAAATGAAGAAGATGCAGCTGTCTTTTATAGTCTTTTGCCATGTGGCCTGGGCTTCCTTTGTTTCCAGCACAAGGTGCCAGCACATGGCTTAGAAGCCTTTTCTGTCCATAGGCATACCCAGGCATGCCTGGCTGAGTCAAAGTATATATCCCTTGCCTTCTCTCAATGGGTCAGTTGAATAGCTGATGGCCCTTAATGGGCCATCAAGCAGGTTAGCTAGTGCTGATGCCGAACTGTCTGGGGGTGTCACATGGCCCCCTGCAGCTCATAGTTCTTTCAGCAGGTCTTTGGGACACACTATCCTCCTTTCCAGGGTATACAGTATCTAGTTCCTACTCACAGCCCTGGTATGGGTCTGTGGCACCAAGGCTTCCTCCCAGAAGTGCTAACTTCTTTAACCATCCAACAGGGACCTATCTCACTTGGTGTCCTTTCAGCAGCCCTCCCTGGGCTCAATCTTCAACCAGACCAGCAAGGGCCCATCCCAATACCCTCACCTGGTCTGGCTAGGTTCTGGGCTCAGCCTGTCCACACTGACCTGTCCATAGTCCTGTCCAGTCCTCCCTCTTCAAGCTCCAGGCCAACAACTGACCACTCCACCTCTGCTGCTTCCTTTTATATGGCCCTTCTGGCCCCTGATTGGTCACTCCAGCAGCCCCTCTAATTGGTTTCGTCCCTACAGCCACTCTAGGCTACCTGGAGGAATTATCTTCTCTTTTCTGGGGTGGGGGAGACAGGGTCACAAGATATCCAGCATGGGGCCTCCAGACCTAGTCCATCCTGTCACAGGGATAACATCTTATTTTTCAGTCAAGCAATAATCTTTGTGCTAAAAAAAATCTATGTGTATATCTATATAGTCCACTTGGCATGTCTGGTGTAATATTGCACATGGAAAAGAGCAGTTTGACTACAGCTGAATGAATAACTGATTTTTTGGTTCACTGGCAGTTTCAAAAAATTGCCAAAAAAATTGATTCAGATGAAATGGAATCCAACACTTCTGAATTTTTATTGGCAAATTGATATAAAAAAAAACATTTTTTTGGATCAACTAAAGCTGCATTTTTCTGTGAATAAATCATTTGTCCAAAAAATGTCATACAGCTCTAATTTTGGCAAAAATGTACAGCTGTTGTAAAAAAAAAGTTCAGAAAAAATCCTACACGGCATTAGGCATATGTACTAGCAGTAGATTCAGGTAGACTAAGGTGAGGGTGAATATTCAGGGAGGATACACTCCTAAGGTTTGATCCTGTAAGATGCTGAGCATTCTGGCTCCAATCTTGCAAAGCCTTTAAGCATGCACTTAACGATAACCATAAGAGTGCATCTGTTGAAGTCAGCGGCAGACCTCATTTGCTTACAGTTAATTAAGCACATGCATATGTATTTTACAGAATCAGAGCCAGAATGCTTAGCATTTTACAGGATTCAGCCTTCAGAGATTAGACTAACACACTCCATCCAAGCACTCCAGGAGGGCTTTTGTAACCTTTGGGGGAGGGCAGAGGCAGGGTTCAGAAAGTTGGGTTTCCATTCCTGCCTGGCTGCTAGATGGCACGTACGGTACCTTTTGGCAGAGAGGAGCCACGCCTGCCAGTACTGGAGGGCACAGTGAGTGCAGCCAGCTTCTGCAGAGTTACTGAGCGTGCTCAGTCTATGTGAGTGTGCTCAGTATAAGCCAAGCAGCAAATCTGGGGTCAGGGCACATGACCCCACATCACCTCTGCTTTTTGAAGTAGTATTAAGGTACATTACACAGCATACCATTCCATCCTGAGCCATCTTGACCTACTTGACCTTCTCAGCGCCACTTTTCTCCCCTCCCTTATATAGCATGGGTAGGATTTTCCTTTTGTATTCCAGTTATTGAAAATACAGATATTAAAGTATTTTGTTTATAAATTTCCAATCATGTTGTGCATATAATAAGAAGTTTTATTTGTTTGTTTGTCTTTTGTTTTAATTTGGAAAGCAAATACTGGTGAAATATAACCCTTGAATTACATACTACTAGAAGGCTAAATTAGTGGATATTCTCTTGAATGATACACTATTGCAACAATAAAATAGCATCATTGATTGTTAATCAGAAGAATTATCAGATTATAGCCTTATTTCTAAAATCTCCTGCTATTGCTAACATTGGTTCAGCTCCACCAGCTGTTGCAATGTTGAGTGTCCTAGTGCAGTTGGACCACCAGTGTTGTAAACGCCATGTCATACAGCTGTGCTGTGAGCAATTCTAATCAGCCTGGTTCAAAAATACTAGCAGCACTTCTGCATTGAGGCTTCCAGTGCTACTGATGCTGGTGGAGCTGAATTGTTAGCAAAAGTGGGACATTTTCTAAAAATTTTCTAAAAATGTCCTTACTAGAGAAAGGGTAAGTGACAAGCATCTTTGCTAGAAAGTTACCGGTACCACTGCAGAGCCAGTAGTAGGAATAAAACACAAGGTTTTTGTGAACCCCCAAAAAGTGGCTATCTGCTTTTATAAATGTATCTGTGAGGAAGCAATTTAAGACTAGAAATAACATTTCCCATATAATAATTTTAAAGTACTCCATTGTAGGCTTAATTGTGAACCTACAACTTTTAACAGTAACCCTTTTAATCTACTTTTATGTGTGTGTTTGTTTTTCATTTCAAAAAGCTTTTATAGATTTGGGCAGACTCGTGAAAGCAGCAAGGGTTTTGATAATTGTAATCTTTTTCAATCAAAATTGTGGCATTTGTAAATATGGGTGCGTGGATTAAAATTCTTAGACAATGGAATATTGTTATTGGCCAACATCCTAGGCTACATACCTGGTATGCTGAGTTATAATCAAGCATGGGCTAGGGTTTTATGTGTGAAAGCAATGCCTGACTGCATTTAAATGGTTTTGATTGGAGCACATATGATGCATAGTTGGACATAATGTTCATAATTGCCTATTTTTCTTGGCAAACATAAGAAGTTGCTTGATGACTGCATTCTGAAATGTTCACAGCTATGTTTTTGTAAAGTGCACCATAATTTAAAGGTAATTCTAAACAAACTTCTATCAGACTACACTGGCTGTGTGAGACTGCATTCTTTATTGTCCAGAACTACCTCTTTATAGCAAGATAGCAGATTCTCCTTTGTTACACACACACACACACACACACACACACACACACACACACACACACACACACACACACACACACACACACAAATCACCAAACCTAAGTCAATCTCCCTGAAAATGTTTCATGCTCCTCTGGCAGAAGAGAATTTTTAGCAGTGTTTGACGCAAAGCAGAGAAAGCATTTTGGAGATGTGCCTTACACAGCCACCTTGCTTGGCCAAACACATCTTCTTCCTCTGCACACACAGTTCTGCCTATGAGAAGCATAATTTTGCTCACTGCTACGAAAAATGCATTTTGGTATAATTCTGATTTTGGTCCTGGGAACTTTTGAAGGCAGGAATGGGGAGGAGGGAGAAGGAAATTCCTTTCACATACTTTCCTTGAAATGGGCACTGCTCCTTTGAGATTTCAGGGACTTTCAGAAATCACAAGTAGTAGTAACATGAGAGATGAGCCAGTTACTGGCACATTCATAAACTCTCTTCAGCTGACATTTCTGATTGCATCAATGTCAGGTAACAGACTGAGAATGAATACAAATAATCAGTGTGTAGATTGCGAGTTGGGCTGCACATGTGCAAAGGGAGTAAGGGGGACCCTCTATGCACTTCTATTTGGCTTCCCTG
Source organism: Gopherus evgoodei (assembly GCF_007399415.2). NCBI lineage: Eukaryota > Metazoa > Chordata > Testudines > Testudinidae > Gopherus > Gopherus evgoodei. Next base: position 103,874,038 of record NC_044322.1, read on the forward strand.
AGACCTTGAGTCTGGACATGAAGGATTAAGGACATGCTCTGCACTCCTTAATTTCTCTGAGCAGGAGGGTGGGATGTGAGAGGAGCCTCATCTCCACTCCTCATCCTCCCATTCTGCTAGCTAGCCCATTTAAACCATTGTGGTGGGGATGGAGTAGCAATTTGCTACTGATATATCCCTGTCTGTGGAATAGGAGAAGGTGAATATGGAGAGTTAGGGCTTGGCTACACTAGAGAGTTGCAGCGCTGGTGAGGGGGTTACAGCGCTGCAACTCAGGTTGTGGCCACACTTGCAAAGCACGGCCAGCGCTGCAACTCCCTGATTGCAGCACTGGCTGTACACCTGGTCTGCCTGGGGTGTAGCGATTCCAGCGCCGGTGATGCAGCACTGGTCAGCAAGTGTGGACACCACCAGCGCTTTTATTGGCCTCCGGGGTATAAGGAGGTATCCCAGAATTCCTGTCCACAACAAACCAGAAGAATGGCTGAACTCCGATCTCCCCGTAGCTACTTGCTAAAAAACAAACACAGCTGCTCTGTGCTCCAGCGAGTGAGCCAGCGAAGGCAGGAGAATTGCTTTGGAATGTTCAAAGCTGTTTGCTTGAGGAGAGAGGGGGGAGGGGTAATGTTGAGCAACTGTTTTTGTGGTCTGACGGCTATTTAGGAGTGCATAATTAGCATTTAGTGAATAAGAGACAGGTGGGGGAAAGGTCAAAACTTTTAAAATGATTGAAGGTAGGCACTGTGTATCTTCCAGTCCTTAGAACTTGCAAGGCAGGGAGCTGAGAACAGTGTCAGCTCCAAAAATCCACTCCCTCTGTCTCCCCCACGCCCCCTGTCACACTCCACCCCACCCCCTCTTTTGAAAAGCACGTTGCAGCCACTTGAATGCTGGGATAGCTGCCCACAATGCACTACTCCCAACAGCGCAGCTGGTAGCTGTCAGTGTGGCCACACTGCAGCGCTGGCCCTACACAGCTGTACAAACACAGCTGTAACTACCAGCGCTGCAGAACTGTAAGTGTAGCCATGGCCTTACTTCTTGTCTTGAGGCAGAGAATCTCCAGACAAACAACATAGTTTCCACATAGCTGTACAGCATGACATGCATAGGGAGCCAGCAGAGTCCTGAGATGACCTCTTCCAGGGCTTAAATTCAACTGGATCTGTCTGGAGTGGAGCTCCAGTAAATTTTTTCAAACCCATGGGACCTCGGTGCCTCCTGCAGGCCTAAAGTCCTGAGTCCCGGCACACACACACCCTGCAAAGCTAAAGCCCCAAGCCCTGGACCCCCTCACATGAGGCTAAAACCACGAGCACCCCCTACCCACAGCTGAAGCTTGGAGCCCTGCCACTCCACAGGGCAGAAACCCCTATCCCCACCACCCCGCCACAGGACAGAAGCCCCCCAACCAGACCAATGGCTGAAGCCCAGAGTCCTGAGCTCCTCTCCCACACTGGGCCCTGGAGTTTTTATTGGGTGGGGGAATTGGGGGGACTTCAGGAAATACTCAATGAAAATTTAAACCCTGACTTCAACCCCAATATGCCTCTCCTTTTTCTATTCTGTAAGAAGACCATGCATAGGTCACTTATGGACAAGCCTTCAGGGCTAGAGCTAGGTGAATAATTTATTTTTAAGTTCATTGGAAATTTCAGAAAGTTTTGAAAAAGTCTTTTGTGGTCAGACCAAACCTGAAATTTTTCAAAAAATTTCAATGAATTGAAAAGTTTGATCCTAAAATGATTTTTTTCCAACAAAATTTTTGGTTTTGACAAAATTTAAATGTTTGGCTTCAGTGTTGACCATTTTCAAATTATTTGAATTTCTGTAATAAAATTAGAGAATTTGAACCGAAAAGTCATTTCAAACCAAAAAAAAATCAAGATCTTTGATTTCAAAAATGTCAAAACAAAATATTTCAATATTTTCAGATTTTTTTTCCAAAATGAACAGTTTAGAAAAATTCACACTAATTTTCAAAATGTCTTGATGTCGCTGAATCTACATTTGTCACCAAAAACAAGGTTTGGCCTGAGAAATGTCACCCAGCTCTAGTAACGATCCAGAGCAGTATGTGGCATAGCCATTGCTTCAGTGGGCACCCAATCTGGGCCCAAGAAGCAATGTACAATGTCATCGAACCTATAGCTACATTACGCTGCAATAGAGTGATTATGTCTGCATTTCATGTAAATCTCCTGGTGGGCTAGAATAAAATATTCATTGTTTAACGCAGTCTTGTAATCTAAATTTTTAATTCTGCAACGAAAGAAACACATGCTTATCCTCAGGGCAAATTAAGATTTAGAATATTATCTAATTTACAGAAAGTTTACCATTTAAAAACAAGGATATATTGGGTCTTTAAGGCACAGCCTGGGATTTGGGGCCATGAGGGAGTGTACTGAACCTAGAGGAGCCCCCAGAGAAAAATGCCTTGGGGCATATTCACCCTTTGAAAGCATAAAACATTAGAACACAAAGGGGCATAACTTAGCGGCTCGGGAGAACCTAGGTTCTAACATCTCATGCCTTGTCTACTTGCAGAATGGCAACAGTTTAACTTGGCTGTGATTTTAAACCTATGTTGTTAAAATGGTGCAAAAGAGTTGGACACCCTCATTTCAGTTTATACAAGGCTTATTTCAGTTTATCTGAAGTCAGATAGGAACCAGTTTACGCTAACAAAATAAGACACTCTTAAACCAAATTAAGCGTTTAATTAAATTGCAACAAGTTTTCACAGTCCCCTCAGTGCAAGCTGTGATTGTGCCTGATTGGGGGCAAAACAGGAAGGGAGAATGGGAGAGGCTCTTTGCACCCTCTCTTCTCTTTGCAAAGCCGGCCACAGCCTGAAATCAGTCTTTGAGACAGTGCTAACTTTGGAACGGAGATATATGTCCTATCCAATCCCAGTTCCCCCCATGCCCAGGAGCAGTAGTTTGAAGTGATGTTATGGCATAATCAATAAACACACACTCTGAGCACTTGTTTTGAGCTGAGCTGAGGGCTTGGCTACACTTGCAGGTGTGCAGCACTGGGAGTTACAGCTGTGTTAGTACAGCTGTGTAGGGCCAGCGCTGCAGAGTGGCCACACTTACAGCAACCAGCGCTGCGTGTGGCCACATTTGCAGCATTTGCAGCACTGTTGAGAGTGGTGCATTGTGGGCAGCTATCCACAGAGCACCTCGTCCATTTTGGCGCCGTGGGTTGTGGGAAGGGGACGGAAGGGTGCGGGTCATTCCACTTCCCGTCCCAATGTCCCGTGGTGTATCGCTTCACATCCCAGCAGTCACTGTTTTTCCTTCCACTTTTGGCGCCATTGTGAGTCTCCCAACGGCTTCTGTGCAGCGTGATTTTCTGTGGGAAATGGAGCACGAGCTGCTGAGGCTTTGCTGATGAGTGTCGCCAGCACATCACGTTTGGCAGTGAGCTATTCCTTCAGCTCCAAAGTGACAGTGAGGAGTCCGACGATGATATCTAGTCGCCTGACGCGTATGACACTAAATTGCTTGTGGGATTAACAGAAATGCTCAGCACCGTGGAACGCTGCTTTTGGCTCGGGGAAACAAGCACTGAGTGGTGGGATCACATCATCATGGAAGTCTGGGATGACAAGCAGTGGCCTGCAGAACTTTCGAATGAGAAAAGCCACTTTCATGGGACTGTGTGAGGAGCTCGCCCCCACCCTGCAGTGCAGGGACACAAGATTCAGAGCTGCCCTGCCAGTGGAGAAGAGGGTGGCTATTGCAATCTGGAAGCTGGCAACTCCAGACAGCTACCAATTGGTCGCGAACCAGTTTGGAGTGGGAAAGTTGACCATTGGAATCGTGTTGATGCAAGTTTGCAGGGCCATTAATCGCATCCTGCTAAGAAGAACCATGACTCTGGGGAACGAGCAGGACATTCTGGATGGCTTTGCACAAATGGGTTTCCCTAACTGTGGAGAGGTGATAGATGGGCCGCATATTCCTATTCTGGCACCACTCCACCTAGCATCCGAGTACATTAATCAGAAGGGGTATTTCTCTATAGTTCTCCAGGCGCTTGTGGATCACCGTGGGCGTTTCATTGACATTTACATTGGTTGGTCTGGAAAGGTGCATGATGCACGCATCTTTCGGAACACTGGCCTGTTCAGGAAGCTGCAGACCGGGACTTTTTTCCCAGACCGGAAGATCACAGTAGGGAACGTCGAAATGCCCATTGTGATCCTTGGAGACCCTGCTTACCCATTAATGCCTTGGCTCATGAAACCGTATACAAGGAAGCTTGACAGGAGCAAGGACCGGTTGAACTACAGGCTGAGCCGGTGCCAAATGACTGTGGAGTGTGCTTTTGGCCGTTTAAAAGGACGCTGGAGATCTCTTTATGGGAAGCTAGACTTGGGGGAAAGCAGCATCCCTGCGGTCATATCCACATGCTGTACCCTGCATAATATTTGTGAAGGGAAGGGTGAAACATTCAGTCAGGAATGGATCTCCGAGGTTCAATGCCCGGAGCTGAATTTGCACAGCCAGAGAGCAGGGCTACTAGAGAGGTCCAGCACAGGGCTGCAAGGATTAGGGATGCCTTGAGGGAGGAATTTGAGGCTCAAAGCCAACAGTAATGTTTGGTGCCTTGCACGGAAGTGAAGTGCAGTGGTTATAATGATTTGCAGTGCCTGTTTTTTTCCTGGGCTACGGTATCTTTCACTTTCTGCAATAAAAAAAAACTGTTTTAAAAGCCAAGAATTCATTTTTGAAAAGAAAATAACTAAAAGGGCAGGGGGGGGGGTGGTGAACTGTACAGTCAGAGGTTTGAATATGTCCCGTCTGGAGTGCTGTGCAATGACTGCTGCACTTCAGGATGAAAATGCTGCATGGCGATGGGGGTTGAGTGCTGAGGGTAAGGGTCGTAGTTCTCAGGGCTGATAGGCGAACATACAGGTTTGGGGGCAGCTGGTGGTGGTAAGAACCTGGATGCTGGAGAAGGGGGTTTTGAGCTGACATTGGGGCACAAGGGAAAGCTTTGGGACTGTGGGGGGGCAGCATGGTAGTGCTCTGCATGCATGGCTACAGTGACTGGATACAGTCCGTTTGGCACACCAGGAGGCTTATCAGCTGCTTCGTGCTTTTCTTCTTAGCCAATGCCTTTCTCCTGCTTTCTCTTTCCCTCCAGTGCTGCATTTTTTCCCTCCAGTCCTGCAGTTTTTACTCTCTGTGGCAGACTGATTCATAACTGCTTTCACCATATCTTCTTTGCTTTTTTGTGGCTTCTTCCTCAGGTTTTGTTGCCTCTCAGCAGTCTCTGATACGGCCAGTCGAGTTTTCAAGGACACTCTTATTAGAAACACAAAAATTGAAACATTTAACAGAGAGGCAGCATTGTGTATAATCACAGTGAAGGAATTTACAGTCTCACTTTAGCATACTTTCCACATACTAAACAGAGCACACAGAACCCACAGCAGCAAAGAAATGGTGAGTAAGGGGGAATGAGTGCAGGAGTTAATTAATCCTGGAAGATATCTCGCTGCTGCGGATCACCTGGGAAGGGGGACTGATTGGTTCAGGGCTGTACTGGGGTTTCTGTGTGTTGGGGAAAGCAAACAGCTGCAGGGGGACCTACACTGAACACTATTCCAACATTTTCCACAGGAGTTTATCCTGGAAGATATCTCGCTGCTGCAGGTCACCTGGGAAGCAAGGGAGGGTCTTCTACAGCAATGCGGATTCCGCCCTGGCCCCTATGCAGCTTGCCTGTGTGCAGCAATGGTCCCCCCACCCCTCGCGGCACAGTGGCGCGGATGCATTAGCCTGACTGGGACAAGAACCACAGTGGCTCTCCCTATAAACTTGCGGAAGCGCATTGCCCACGCTCTGCCTGAAACTTTTGAAGAGATTACCGAGGCCGATTACCACACGTGATAGACCACATCAATGGGCTATTCCACATCTAGGCATGCATGCATGCAGCCATAACCCCCCCTCTCCCGAAATTTCCATCCTGAAAATACAAGCTGCTTACCAGGAACCCACTCCTCTTCTCTTCTTCACCAACAAGTTCCAGCTGCTGTGACTGGCTACCTTCCCCTGGCTTGAGAAGAGCTCCTGGCAGCACGCCTCCTGGACTCCGGGTGTCTCCCCCCACCCCAGTACCCTCACTCTCGGTTTCCTTCCCCCCTCTACCTCCCCCCCACCCCTCTCTGAACTGTCCATTGTGGTCGTCGGATTGGCAGTGGGGTCACCTCCAAGTATCACATCCAGCTCCTTGTAAAAACGGCAGGTCGTGGGGGCAGCACCTGAGTGGCGGTTTCACTCATGGGCTTTGCAATAGGCCCTCCTCAGCTCCTTTACTTTAACCCTGCACTGCACCACGTCCCGGTCATGGCCCCTTTCCGGCATGGCCCTTGAGATCTGCCCATATGTATTGTAATTCCTACAGCTGTAGCGCAGCTGGGACTGCACAGCTTCCTCCCTCCAAACACTGATGAGGTCCATCAACTCGCCATTGCTCCATGCTGGGGCTCATTTGGCGCGTGGAGGCATGGTCACTGATTGATTGCACTCCACACCTGGCTGAGCAAACAGGAAGGGGATTTTTAAAATTCCCGGGCATTTAAAGGGCGGGTCACCTGAGGCCAGGTGTAGAGTGCGAACTGATGAGCAGAGTGGCTGAACAGGCATTCTGGGATACCTCCGAATACTTCGGAGGCCAGTTACAGCGCTTTTGGTGGCACACTTGTGGAGCAGCGCTGCATCACCAGCGCTGCAATCCTTATATCTGAGGCAGAGCAGGAGTACAACCAGCGCTGCAGCCAGGGAGATGCAGTGCTGTATGAGCCTTGCAAGTGTGGATGGTGAGTAAGTTGCAGTGCTGGTGGTGGGCTTAAAGCACTGCAACTCTCCAGTGTAGCCAAGCCCTGAGACAGTGCTTCCTGTTGGCTTGGGATGTGCTGTTAAAAATCCAGGTTTTTAAATTGAAGTCTATACCTTGAGCAAGAGACTTTTATTCAACATCTTTTTAAATTGATATATAAACTGTGGTCTCAACAAGTAAAAACATCTTGAGTGTTTTGATACATCTAAACACTGAGCCTTGCAATGGATTTCAAGACTTCTTTAACTCCTTTCTTCCTGCTGTAATCTCTCTTTCCTGTTTGCATATTCTGTTCAAGAGATTAAAATTAATGCTGTAAAATGGGGAAAGGATGAATGTGATCTCCTAGTGCTAGTGCACATCTCAGGAGGATCTTCTGGCAATTTGTCATGCTAGGGTTCTTTTTTTTTTTTTTCCGTACAGAGATAAATCTACCATCTTGTGCAGAGTTTGAGAAATTTATTTTGAGAGGATTTTACTTCCCTCCTCTTCTCTGAGTCATAAACTCAATCACTTGGATGAGATGCAAATTATTAATCTTGGGTTAGGTCTGTCAGAAATGGTACCATTGTACAGTGTGGTATTCATCAGAAATCCCAGTCCTATTGGGATGGAATGGCCAAGTAAATTATGATATTAGTAGACCACTTTTTTACAGGTAATTTTGAATAAACATTGCCTTTCTACAGTACGACACCCCATCCTACCCTAGGAAAAATAGAGTGTAAGCCTTAGAGCAACAAACCAGAATAAATACCTCAGTGAAATTCTAGGAGCATTAGCCATTTGACAGCTTCTGCTCACTCACAACAAAGCAGGGCAAGCTAAGTATTTTCTGCTGCACTAAATAAAGTTGATGCTAAGACCCAGCACTTAGGAACAAATGACAACCCCTTGGAAAATGCGTAGTTCTAAAATGTCAAAGAAAATATGAAAGTGATTTTCAAAGCACATAATTTGATGTTCTTCTAAAGGGAACATGATCCCTGGTGCCTTTGATAAAAGCTGGGTAACAATTCCTCTTTAATTCCCTCTGACTTTACCCCAGAAACAACTGTTCAACTTCATTCTTCTGCTGTTACCTCTCATCACAAGTACATCAAGACAAAACACTGACAAACCAGGCTGAAAATTCATTTAAAACCATTTCTGGAGGGGAAAAGTTGAAGCTTTGAAATACTTACCAATCTCTTTAAACCCTACTATAGGCCCTATTTTCCAGCTCTTACTCACAATGACTAGTACCTTACTCCATGAGTAGTCCCACTGAAATCAATGGTACAGGTGTAGTAAGGTACTACTCTAAGGGTGATAGAACCAGGCTCCTGTATTTCTAGAACTATCTTTAATTTAAATAATCAAGTAATTTTAGATAGCCAACACTTTGATATTTGTTTTTGTGTTTTTGCTTTTTTAATTAAAGGAAGGGGAATACATTGGCATTCCACAGTCTAAGAAACACTCCTTAAATGAATCATCCTATTTAATAAAATGTTCCCCTGCAAACACTGTTTTCATTGATAAGTGCATGTACAAATAAAAGAAGGAAAAGGGAATTGTTTGGTTGAGCTGTAAGGGCACACGAAGTGGTTAGCACTAAATAATCTGGTCAGCAGCCCAACTAATCTAGGATCGTTTGTTTTCACAGCTTTGCACTAAACATCGTGTTGATGGCCTGACACTCCCTGCAGAGCCTGAGAGTGTGTGGCAAGCCAAGATACGAACCTCATAATTATTCACCTGTGATGCCAGATATTGAGAGAGAGAGGGAGGGCACTTTGTAAAAACACTAATAAACTTCACTAGCCTTTTTTTTCCAGCAAACTCCCAGTCCAAACTGCCAGTTATGGTGCTGGGTCCTCTAATGACTAAAAACATTATTTTTTAATCAGGGTGGGGCTGGGATGATGATTTGACAAGTGAAGGGAATTCAATCACCCTCAAGAGAACCGCAGTTCAGAGTGCCTAAAATGGTCTGTGTGAGCCCTACCAAAACTTGTTCCTGCAACACTTCCACTGTAGTTGGCATCTGAGCTGTGAAACCATCTAGACACAATGAACTCAGTGGAACTGCAGATCAGCCTCACCCTGAGTGAGGGAGACTGAGCTCATTTTCTGAGCCATGTGATCCAGAATGAACTCTGAACAACCCTAAAGCAGGGCTGATCCTGCCTTTGTCTGCTGTTAGTTGCTCAGTGAGGTAAAAAGCAGTCAGACTGACTGAGGTAGATTTTCACAATCCATTCAAAGCAAAAGATTATCTGATAAGAGCTTCCTCATTACGCTTTGAGGGGCTGGCCTCGTTCGGTACTCAGTGCAATAAGCTAAGTGCTCTCAGCTTAGCTTCCATCTAGCACCATTGAAGTCAGTGAGCATTTTGCTGTTGACCTCAGTGGAAGTGAGATCGAGTTCTAAATCAAGGAAAGATAAAGGCAGTGTACATTTTTCAAGATTAGACCTTAAATCCTTGATTCATAGATTCATAGACTGTAGGGTTGGAAGGGACCTCGAGAGGTCATCAGTTCAGTCCCCTGCCCTCATGACAGACCAAATACTGTCTAGACCATTCCTGGTAGACATTTATCTAATCTACTTCTAAATATCTCCAGAGATGGAGATTCCGCAACCTCCCTAGGCAATTTATTCCAGTGTTTAACCACCCTGACAGTTAGGAACTTTTCCTAATGCCAACCTAAACCTCTCTTGCTGCAGTTTAAGCCCATCTCTTCTTGTTCTATCCCAGGGGTCAGAAACCTCTGGCATGTGGCTCGCCAGGGTAAGCACCCTGGTGGGCGGGCCAGTTTGTTTACCTGCTAAGTCAGCAGGTTCAGCTGATCGCAGCTCCAACTGGCCGCGGTTCGCCGTCCAGGCCAATGGGGGCAGGAGAAGGGCAGGCAAGGATGCGCTGGCCACAGCTTCCCGTCACCCCTATTGCCAGTGGGAGCCACAATAGACCGAAACTGTCAACGCAGCAGGTGAACAAACTGTCCCAGCCTGCCAGGGTGCTTACCCTGGCGAGCCGTGTGCAAGAAGTTGCCAATCCCTGTTCTGTCCTTAGAGGTTAAAATGAAGAAGTTTTCTCCTTCCTCCTTACGACATTGTCATGGTATAATTCCCCACTCTGAACTTTAGCATCCAAAAGATAGGGTACCAGCATGAATTCCTCTAAGCTCAATTACCAGCTTAGTACTTGTAGTGCTGCCACCAACTAGGAATTCCAGTGCCTGGTACACTCTGTCCCCCCCAAACCTTGCCCAGGGACCCCCAAGACCCAGACCCTCTGGATCTTAACACAAGGAAAGTAAACCCTTTCCCTCACCATTGCCTCTCCCAGATTTCCCCTCCCTGGGTTACCCTGGAAGATCACTGTGATTCAAATTCCTTGAATCTTAAAACAGAGAGGAAAATTCACCTTCCCCCTCCTTCTCTCTCCCCCTCCCAGACTCTTCCTGAGAGAGAAAGTAATCCTAACACAGAGAGAAAATTAACCTTTCTCTCCCCCTTCCCTCCTTTCTCCTCAATTCCCTGGTGGATCCAGACCCAGTCCCCTGGGGTCTCACCAGAATAAAAAAACAATCAGGTTCTTAACAAGAAAAGCTTTTAATTAAAGAAAGAAAAAACAATAAAATTATCTTTGTAAATTTAAGATGGAATATGTTACAGGGTCTTTCAGCTATAGACTCTGGGAATACCCTCCCAGCCTAAGTATACAGGTACAAATTAAAATCCTTTCAGCAAAATACAAATTTGAACTCCTTCCAGCCAAATACACATTTGCAAATAAAGAAAACAAACATAAGCCTAACTCACCTTATCTACCTAGTACTTACTATTCTGGACATATAAGAGACTATATCAGAGAGATTGGAGAGAAACCTGGTTGCACGTCTGGTCACTCTCAGAACCCAGAGATAACAACAACCAAAAATACAGCACACACAAAACTTCCCTCCCTCAAGTTTTGAAAGTATCCTGTCCCCTGATTGGTCCTCTGGTCAGGTGACAGCCAGGCTTACTGATTTTGTTAACCCTTTACAGGCAAAAGAGATATGAAGTACTTCTGTTCCATTAACTCTTACTTATCTGTTTATGACAGACATCCTTTTAGATACTTGAAAACTGCTATCATGTCCCCTCTCAGTCTTCTCTTTTCCAAACTAAACAAACCCAATTATTTCAGCCTTCCTTCATACTTCATGTTCTCTAGACCTTTAATCATTCTTGTTGCTCTTCTCTGGACCCTCTCCAATTTCTCCACATCTTTCTTGAAATGCGGTGCCCAGAACTGGACACAATACTCCAGTTGAGGCCTAACCAGCACAGAATAGAGTAGAAGAATGACTTCTCAGTCTTGCACACAACACACCTGTTAATGCATCCCAGAATCATGTTTGCTTTTTTTGCAACAGCATCACACTGCTGACTCATATTTAGCTTGTGGTCCACTATAACCCCTAGATTCCTTTCTGCCGTATTCCTTCCTAGACTGTCTTTTCCCATTCTGTATGTGTGAAAATGATTGTTCCTTCCTAAGTGGAGCACTTTGCATTTGTCTTTATTAAATTTCATCCTGTTTGCCTCAGACCGTTTCTTCATTTGTCCAGATCATTTTGAATGATGAGCCTATCCTCCAAAGCAGTTGCAATCCCTCCCAGTTTGGTATCATCTGCAAACTTAATAAGCCCACTTTCTATGCCAATATCTAAGTCGTTGATGAAGATATGAACAGAGTCAATCTCAAAACAGACCCCTGCGGAACCCCACTTGTTATACCTTTCCAGCAGGATTGGGAACCCTTAATAACTACTCTCTTAGTACGGTTAGCCAGCCAGTTATGCACCCACCGTATAGTAGCCCCATCTAAGTTGTATTTGCCTAGTTTATTGATAAGAATATCATGCGAGACTGTATCAAATACCTTACTAAAGTCTAGGTATACCACATCCACCCTGAACAAGCAGCAGCCCTAGTTTGAGGACCACTAGTCTAGGGTACACCCCAGTGGCTAAATCCATAGTTTTTACAATCCCTTTCTGCCAATGCAACATAAAGGGTCTCAAACATGGCAGAAAGTCAGTCTTGTTGTGTAGTAACCTGGCTGGTTTCTGAGACTTGACGTCTGCTTCTCTGCTCCCTTTGTGGAATTGTGTACCTCAGGAGGCAAGAGCAGACCCTGTGTGGAGAGTGCAGGGGGAACTGTTGCTGTATCTTACTCACACACAAGGACACAAGTAGTGAGTTTCCCTCCTCCACTAGCTGAGCTGCAGCAGATGTGGTCTGAGAGGGTTCTGGAAGGGAGATGGAAAGTAAAACTTGTGGAAGGAGGAATGACTGCAGCCTTTGTTGGAGAACTTGCTCTTTCGAGTCATGGCTATGGCTGCATTAAAAGGATTGTTAGAATTTATGACAATGCAGTCTCCCCACATTCATCCAGATACTCCTGATGGTACAATCTCATACATACTAAAGTCTTCATTAGATTTGGATAGTCCAATACATTAAACATTGGTTAAATGCATAAGTACTATACTGAACTGAAGGTGGCACTTTAAACATGGGGAGGGGTGAAATAGTCATATACAGCTGAATACAGCAATTTTTATAAAAAACTAATTTGTAGGTGGGTAGAAGATGAACAATTAAATTTTGCCATTTTCAGAGTTTCTAAGTGGCCTTCTAAATTTCATAATACTCTGCTGTGGATTACCTGGTTCTCAGATGTTCTGTGACAGTTTAATAAGAAGAGGAAGAAGCCATTTCTTTGTTCAGTATGTCAGGAATAAGTTCACTCATTCAATGCCTAGAGCAGTGGCAAAAATCATCTATGTATAAGTGGCGATCAGACATCCCAGTACTCATCCTGAACCTCTTACCTTTGTGTAAAATGCATGTAAGTGCTGATTTAATGAGCTCTGGGTAGAGCACTGCGGTTTGAACACAGTGCTACGGCACTGAGACAGCAACTAGTGTGTCATCAGCTGCACTTTCCTGGCAAAAGCTCTTTGAAGAGTAAATAAAAAGGTTATTCTAATGTGACAGATTTAGCATACAAACTTGAGGAGTGATCAAAGACATGAATTTGCCTCTACATATTGGAAATGAAGTTCCAGTAGTAAAAGTCTTCACTACAGTGATTCCAGCAGGATCTGTCTGTCTCAGCAATTATGGCATTCAAATATTTATAAATGATGGATAACAAATGGCAGCCTTTAAAGCAAGTAAAACATCTTAATATTAATGTGCATCTTCCCTGCTGTTTAAAGAAAATGAGATTAAAAAAAGTTCCTATCGGATCAGATGAATCCTGCTTTGTTTACCAATATTGGAATCAGCTTGATTTTGCTTTGCTGTTTTGTTTTTTTCTAATTCTGCCTAAAAGCATAAATGCTGACAATGCAATGTTGAGATTCAGAGTGGAGGGGCTGAATGTTAAATTTACTGAATATGCAGATACTGACTGTATTTAGAGCACTGATTTGTTTCTAAGGGTATGTCTACATCTGCAATTTTGCAGCCCTGGTTGTTACAGCTGTGTTAGTACAGCTGTATAGGGCCAGCGCTGCAGAGTGGCCACACTTACAGCAACCAGCGCTGCAAGTGATGTTAGATGTGGCCACGCTGCAGCGCTGTTGGGAGTGGTGCATTGTGGGCGGCTATCCCACAGAGCACCTCGTCCCATATCGGCGCTGTGGCTTGTGGAAGGGGAAGGAAGTGTGATTGTCTTTCCGCTTCCTGTTCCTGTTCCAGCGCCCAGCGGTGCTTTGTTACACATGCGGAGCAGTGTGGCAGCATTGTGACTGTCCAGCGCTTTTTCTGTGAATTTTTTTAAAAATGGATCCTCAGCACTGACGACCTTATTGATTAATTTCCGCGGTCACAACATCGTCTGCGACATTGGTCTCTGGAGTGGATCTATATCCTTCACCTGCAAAAGTGATTGTAAATGAAAGTAACAGTGAGTCAGACGATTCTAGTAATTGAACGTACAGACGTGCACTAGTAAGACAGTACATTGCTTGTGTCAGTAACAGATGTGCTCAGCTCCCTGGACCGGCGCGTTTGGGCTCAGGAAACCAGCACTCAGTGGTGGGATCAAATCGTCCTGCAATCCTGGGATGACGAGCAGTGGCTGCAGAACTTTCGATGAGAAAAGCCACTTTCATGGCACTGTGTGCTGAGCTCGCCCCTACCCTGCGGCGCAGGGACACGAGATTTAGAGCTGCCCTGCCTGTGGAGAATGGGTGGCTATTGCAATCTGGAAGCTGGCAACTCCAGACTGCTTCAGATCGTGGCGAACCAGTTTGGAGTGGGGAAGTCTACCGTTGGAATGGTGCTGATGCAAGTTTGCAGGGCCATTAATCGCACCCTGCTAAGAAGAACCGTGTGTCTTGGGAACGTGCAGGACATTGTAGATGGCTTTGAAATGGGTTCCCTAACTGTGGAGGGGCAATAGATGGGACTCATATTCCTATTCTGTCACCACCCCACCTGGCATCAGAGTATGTTAATCGCAAGGGTTATTTCTCCGTGGTTCTGCAAGCGCTTGTGGATCACCGTGGGCGTTTCACTGACATTTACTCAGGATGGCCTGGAAAGGTGCACGATGCACGCATATTTCGGAACAGTGCCCTGTTCAGGAGGCTGAGGGCCGGGACTTTTTTCCCAGACCGCAAGATCACAGTAGGGACGTGGAAATGCCCACTGTGATCCTTGGAGACCCCGCTTACCCCTTAATGCCATGGCTCATGAAACCATATACAGGGAAGCTTGACAGGAGCAAGGACCGGTTCAACTACAGGCTGAGCCGGTGCAGAATGACTGTGGAGTGTGCTTTTGGCCGTTTGAAAGCTCGCTGGAGGTGTCTTTATGGGAAGCTAGATTTGATGGAAAGCAGCATCACCGCTGTTATATCCGCGTGCTGCACCCTCCATAATATTTGTGAAGGGGGTGAAAGATTCAGTGAGGAATGGACCTCCGAGGTTAGACGCCTGGAGAATGAGTTTGCTCAGCCAGAGAGCAGGGCTAATAGGGAGGCCCAGGAAAGGGCTTCAAGGATTAGGGATGCTTTAAGGGAGCAATTTGATGCTGAGAGCCAGCAGTAATGTTTGATGCATTTGATGTGCTTTGCTCTACCTCATTGTGTATTATTTACCACTTCCAGCAGCAATAAAACGTAGTGAAAGAAATAGAAAAAAAAAACTTTATTCAACATACAGTACAAAACATGCAAGGGGGTAGGGGTGGTTGACAGTACATTTACAGGTTTTACTATGTCCTATTTTGATCAATATTCACTGTCTGTTGCACTTCAGCATTACTATGCTGCAGAATGATGGGGGAGGAAAGGGTAAGAATTATAGTTATCAGGGCTAGTAGGTGATCTTATAGGTGTTGGGGGCAGCTGGGGATAATAAGGAACTGGCTGCTGGAGAAAGTTGTTTTGTGAATATACAGGGTGACAAGGAAGAGGGCTTTGGGAGGGCTGTGGGTTAGCACGGTACATATTTGTCTGCATGGCTACAAGAGACTCGAAAGACTCAGTTTGGCGAGACAGGAGGCTTATCATCTGCTTTGTTGTTTTTTTGGCAGACAATTCCTTTCTCCTGCTTTCTGTTTGCCTACACAATTCCTTTCTCCTGCTTTCTGTTTGCCTCCATTCATGTACAGTCTTTCTCCACTCCTGTACACTGCTTCTCCATTCCTCTGTCTTCCTACTTTCCCTGTTGTAGTGGCTCAGAACAGACTTGATCAATTCCTCTTTTGATTTCCTAGGATTGCGTCTCAAGTTCTGCAACCTACGTGAGGGCGGTGATACAGCTGCAGTAGTCAAGGTCCCTAGAAAACAGAGAGATAGAAACATGTAATACACAGAGGCATCATTGTTTATTATCAAATTTTGAAGGACTTTTGAGACTTTAGGTAGCATCCTTCTCACATACCTCACATAACACAGAGAGGGCAAGCAAGCTAAGTCATGGCGAGCAATGGGGTGAGTGTTTTTAGCAAAAATTACCCCTTGGGAGTGGGAATTGACCACTGGGTCGCTGGGGTTTATCAGCAGTGGGTACAGGGGGTAGCTGGTGTCCTGAAGAAGGGACAGTAGTGAACAGGAAGGTGGTGAGCTAGGTGCTTGGGGGGTTGGGGTTTTTTTTGGTCCGCTTTCAACCCGTCCTGATACTGGGGGGGGGGGTGGAAACGCGGTGCTGGATGCCTGCACACCGTGGCTGCCTCCGTGCTGGGAGGGTGGCTGGGGAACACGGCAGCACACCGCGGGGCTGGATGCCTGCTTGGGGGGGGGGAACACCAGCACACCGCGGGGTACCTGCTTGGAGGGGCGGGAAACCGAGCAAACCGCGGGGAAGGATACCTGCTTGGAGAGGGGGTTCGGGGGACACCAGAGCAAACCGCGGGAAGTACCTGCTTGGAGGGGGGGGGGGAACACGGCAGCACACCGCGGGGCTGGATGCCTGCTTGGAGGGGGGTGGGGAACACGAGCAACCACGGGGGGATGCCTGCTTGGAGGGGGGGGGGGACACCAGAGCAAACCGCGGGGAAGGATACCGGCTTGGAGGGGGCTGGGGAACCGGCAGCACACCGCGGGGCTGGATGCCTGCTTGGAGGGTGGCTGGGGAACACGGCAGCACACCGCGGGCTGGATGCCTGTTGGGGGTGGGGGGGAAACCAGAGCAAACCGCGGGGAAGGATACCTGCTTGGAGAGGGGGTTCGGGGACACCAGAACAAACCACGGGGCTGGATGCCTGCTTGGAGGGTGGCTGGGAACACGGCAGCACACCGCAGGGCTGGATGCCTGCTTGGAGGGGGGGTGGGGAACACCAGAGCAAACCGCGGGGAAGGATACCTGCTTGGAGAGGGAGTTCGGGGGATACCAGAGCAACCGCAGGGAAGATATCAAATCAATGGCTATTCCACGTTTGGCTGCATGCGCAGGCAGCCATAACCAAAATCCTCCTCTCCCAAAACATTGAAATCTACTTACCACGAGCATGATCCTCAGCTTCCTCCTCACCGTCAGCTTCCAGCTGCTGCGACTGGCTAGCCTCCTCCGGGCTGGAGAAGAGATCCTGGCTGCATGTGTCAGGGTCAGGTGAGCACAGGGCAGTGGAGTTTGCTTGATTACCAGAGAGGCTTCCTCAGGTATGCTGGGATACCTGCTTATTCCACGGAGGTCAACAAAAATGCTGGTGAGTGTCTACTCCTGATGACCAGCGCTGGTGATCCAGCGCTGGATCCTCTACACCCGAGGTTCGACCGGGTGTATGGCCAGCACTGCAAACAGGGAGTTGCAGCGCTGGTAATGCCCTGCAGTGTGTACACCTCCTAAGTTGCAGCGCTGTAACCCCCTCACCAGCGCGCTGCAACTTTGTGGTGTAGACAAGGCCTAAATTTCTATTGGAAAACCAGGTTAAGAATTGGAAGATTTCCCTATCTCATGTGTAATTCAAACGATCAGCGGTTGAACTTAAATGCTCAGTCACATAACCTATGTAAGTCAGCCCTGCTGCCATCATTCAGACATTTTGGGTACTGTCTGCATGCACTGTGCTGCTTTACTCTTGGGGTTTCCTGGAGAAAACTAAAGGCTTCTGTACACAATGCCTACAGTCCAGACTATGGGGTATGAGTTGTACATTGCACCAGTATGCTGTTCTCTAGCTCCTTGTGCAGACCCTGCTAATGTGCACTGATATAGTTCTGTTTCAACAGGATTACATTGATGTGCATGTAGCAACATGTAGTGCACCCAGCAGGGTTCAAGCTGTGAACCCTGCAAATCACACCACTTGTTTGTCCTGTGGGGTCATGTAGACAAGAACTAAGGATAAACAGAACCTCCCCATTCCAACCAGATGTATTTAAGTCCTTTTTTAAGCAAAATAAAGAACAGGATGGGGAAAAGCACAGAGAAAAAGAGAGAAGGCTTGATTATGTAGGGCTTCATTTTGCTCCCAGTTATGAGACAAAAAAAAAACAAAAAAACTAGAGCTGGTGAGGAATCTTTCAATGATTTTTTCCCCATCAGAAAATGTTGTTCCATTGAAACCAAAACTTTTTCTAGGACAGGCTCAGTTTCAATGAATTTCCCCTTGAGAAAAAAGTTTCAAATTTGTCAAAAAGTTACATATTTTAATTCAAAATGATTTTTTGTTTTGAACATACATTAATTTATAGTTTAAAATGTTTTTAAATAAAAGAATTCTAAATCTAAATAAAATGTTTTGACTGATCTGATCTAAACAAAATTTGGAATTTTTATTCAAAAAATTTCAGGATTTTGACTAGTCCAATTTTGAACAAGATTTTGGTTATTAATATTGAGAATTTTCATGGGACAGGAAACCATTTCCTCACCAAGTCTAAAAATCCTCCATTGATTTTAATTTGGTGCACGATCAGGTTCTAAATATCAGCTGAAATCACTAATGTCATGTTCAAGATTTCAGGCTTGCAATTGCTCCTATTAGGGTCAACAACAAAATCAGTCCCTAGATGTTAGACATTATATAGTGAATGTGTCATAAAGAGATGGTTAAGGGTTAATGCCTCTTTTACCTGTAAAGGGTTAAGAACTTCACCTAGCCTAGCTAATACCTGACCAGAGGAACCAATGGGGGGACAAGATGTTTCAAAAGGAAGGAGGGACGTTTTTCCTTTGTTTAGATTTTCATTTTCAGCCGGATGAAAAAGATCAAGGAACCAGCCTCTTATCAGAGTAGTAAGTTTTAGAAAGGAATAAATAGGTTTATGTTTATTTTTTGTAACCTGTTTTATGCAATTAGAGGTAGAATCATATTGGGTATTTATTTTTTTTGTGTGTAACTAAATTTGTGCCCAGGGGAACATCCTCTGTGTTTTGAATCTGTTGTCTGTGAGAGTAGTTGGTATGCTAATCTCTCCCAGAGAGTTTTCTTTTACCTTTCTTTTCTGTAATTACAAGCCTTTTTCTTAATACTTGATTGATTTTCCTTGTTTTAGATCCAAGGGGATTGGATCTGGACTCACCAGGGAGTGATGGGAGAAAGAGGAGGGATGGTTAATTTCTCCTTGTTTTAAGATCCAAGGAATTGGATCTGGGCTCACCAGGGAATTGGTGAAGGAGTCTCTCAAGGCTACCCAGGAAGGGGAAGGTTTTGGGGGGACAGGGAGTGATCCAGACACTGAAAATTCTGGATGGTGGCAGTGATACCAGATCTAAACTAGTAATTAAGCTTAGAAGGGTCCATGCAGGTCCCCAATCTGTACCGTAAAGTTCAGAGTGGGAAGAAACCTTGACAGCATCAGTGTAATGCAATGTTTTTTCAATCTTTCCATTAAAAACACTACATAATTTTATGTTGTCAGTCTGCTTTC